>NC_089842.1:89277825-89892468 GCF_035609145.1 Eleutherodactylus coqui
GAATTCACTTGCAGAAACAGAACACGGCATGCTATATTTTACCGCGGATATCCGCGACCTAGAGCCCATTGTGCTCTATGACCGCGGATATACTCGCAGCCCATATGCAAATACATTGTGTACGGGCTGCTGGTACCCAGGTCATCTCTAAGCGACGGCGCGGGAAATATAAACAAAGGTGTACTGCACATGACCGCCTGTGTGAATAGGCAGTTATGCGCAGTACATTATGCAGCCGTACACAGGGTCACAGCCGGGCTCACAGCTGGAATCCGCTGCGGGCCTCCGCAAGCGGATTCTGCATACGGCCCTGTGAGCCCGGCGTTATTCAGACCGCTACCTGTAATCCGTAATTTACAAGAAGCCCCGGGAACGCTCGCCTTCATGCTGTTCCAGGAGCAGCTTGTTGAGCGCCTTCTCTGTGAGACCGCTGCACCGCAGCAAGATTACAAAGCCTTACAGAGCGCCACTTTTTACACCCCATACCTGCTGCTGAGATTACGAAATACCCCCCGAAAAGCATGAGAGGAGGGGGAATACCGGTTTTCTTGCCCCATGTGCCCAACCCAACCAGCCTCCGTAATTACCCCTGTCTTCGGACATAAAACGCAGTTTATATTATTACCTTTATCTAATATTTAGGGAATGCGAAAAAATGGGGATGGCGGGGGGGGGGGGGGGGGGATTATTTTTAGGAAGTCAATTTTTTTTCCGTATAAGTGGGCAATGAGGCCTGGAATTTATTCAGTTCTGCCCTGAAATCCAGCGGGCATTCCCTCCATTATGGGCCTATCCATGTGTCCTGTAAGTAGATTAGGGCCAGAATGGGTATGTTTCTGAACACGGGACAAATGGGGGTATCCATTTTGGGGTGAAAGTCTTCATTCCTATGTACACTGTACAAAAAAACTGTTTTTAAATTGACAAAATTGCCAAAAAAATGAAAATCGTAATTTTTTCCTTCTGCTTTGCTTAGATTCATTCAAATACTGTGGGGTCAAAATACGCAGTACACCCCTAGATGAATTTTGTTAAGGGGTCTAGTTTTCAAAATGGAGTCATTTGTGGGGGTTCTCTATCCTTTTGGCCGCTCAATGGCTCTACAAGTGGGCAATGTGGCCTGGAATTTATTCCGTTGTACCCTGAAATCCAACGGGTGCTCCTTCCATTATAGGCCTAGCCATGTTTCCTTTAAGTAGATTAGGGCCACAATGGGTATGTTTCTGAACACGGGACAAACGGGGGTATCCATTTTGGGGTGAACGTCTTCATTCCTATGTACAATGGACAAAAAAAACCTGTGTTTAAATTGACACAATTGCCAAAAAAATGAAAATAATAATTTTTTCCTTCTGCTTGGCTTAGATTAATTCAAAAACTATGAAGTCAAAAAAGTCATCGTACCCCTAGATAAATTTGCTAAGGGGTCTACTTTTCAAAATGGGGTCACTTGTGGGCGTTCTCAATCGTTTTTGGTCACTCAATGGCTCTACAAGTGGGCAATAGGGCCTAAATCTCCTTCAAGCAAAATTTCTGTTCCGAAAGCCACCGGTTGCTCCTTTCATTTTGGGCCCCATTGTGCATCCAGACATAAGATTAGGGCCACAATGGGTATGTTTCTGAGCACAGGACAAACAGGGGTATCCATTTTGGGGTCTAAGTCATTCATATATGTGCTGTACAATCTTGGCTTGGTGTAGGAAAACTAAGTTTTCCTCAAAATGCTGAAAAGTAATGTTAAATTTGTACGTCTCCTAAATGGTTAAAAAAACTAACGTTTTTCCAATGTGCGCCCAAAATCCAGTAAATGGATGGAAATATATATCTTAGCAAAAATGTTTATATTATGTTTGCACATATTTGAGATATTGCAGTTGGAAATGTGAAAAAATGACGATTTTTTCAAAATTTTCCCAATTTTGGCGCTTTTAATAAATAAACACAAATTTTATCGGTCTTTTTTTTCTGCCTAAATGAAGTACAACATGTGGCGAAAAAACAATGTCAGAATCGCTTGGATATGCAAAACCTTTCTGGTGTTTTTCCATGCTAAAGTGACATGTGTCAGATTTGCAAAATTTGGCCTGGTCATTAAGGCGCAAACAGGCTTGGTCACTAAGGGGTTAATATGTGTCCCTGCTTTAGACCATCTTTTCGTAACGCTCAACAAATCGTGTCTTAGAAATCCACCATCCTCTTTCAGGTAACCAATCTAAGTAGAGAGGGAATCCAAAACAGTATGTCTTTAAGTCACAGTTAGAAAAACATTGAGAAGGATAGATTCATTTTGTATATCATTTTCATATCCACACCACTAGCTTGTGCTGAAATGGCTTGCATGATAGTATTCACAGAGGCAGATAAAGCATCTGAAATAAGGCCATACTTACCCTTCTTAGAGTGAGATAATGTATTAAAAGTCCCATCGGAGGAGGTAAACACAACTGTAGATGTTTATTAACCCTTTGCAATCCAATTTTGGATTCAGGGTTTCCTAGGGGGCTCTCTCTTTCTGCTATTATACAATGGCACCATCTGCTGGCTAGAGCCAGTATTGCGATATGAGACATGCTGGAGAAACCCCCCTGACAACAGAGCAGCCAGTAATATACAGTAAGAATACCCTGTCGGACGTCTTTAGACATCGAAGCTGTACAGCCTTCAATCAGAATGTCTTCAGATGTCAGACAGTGGATTGGAAAGGGTTAAACATTTCTTACCAAGGCTGCAGGAGGAGTTGAATAAGGAAATTCCGCCAACCTGTTCGTTGCATCACGGGAGGTCTCCTGTTTTGTTTCTCCGCTGCTCACATCACGCTGTAGGCCACATCCATCATCTGCATCTGCTTTCTAGTTGCTTCTGATCTCCACATTCATGTATAGCAAAGCCCCTTAGCAGATCACTTTTCATTTCTCTGTACATTCAAAACTCAGAGAGCCATTATCGTAGTTGCTTCTTATTCACATGGGTAGAAAAATACTTTTTCTCAGCTTTGCAAATATTTATTTTTTGCAATCTATTTTCCTACCCACAGAAATCAATTTTATGGGAATATCTATCAGCTTGCTAGTAAGTGCTGAAAAGGGTACATGAGTTGCCTGGAGAACCAGTAGAAACCACAGCAAGCTCATGCATATGAGACCTGACTATAAACAGACATACAAAGTTGTTATTGTATCCTTAACAACAACCTAATTATTAGTGATACATGTTGAGTTCAATCTAGTAAATAACATGCAATAAAACAGGTAAGATTCAGTCTATGTAACCCATGACAAGTCTCCAAGTACACTAATTGCCAAAATAAACAAAGCACCTAAAAGGAGTTGTCAGAATTGAATGTAACTTTCTCTGTGTGATTGTAACATTGATATAAGTCATTACAATAGCAGAGCAAAAAGAGAATTTATTACAGAAAACTGATCCCCTTGAAGGGAGGTTCTAGTACCCTGTTGTACCACCTCTAGCTTGGATGCAAGATGTAATATGGGTGGACATGGAGGCACACAGGTTCTGTATGGTATCCTGCGGTACATCAGTCCACATTTGCTGTAAATGGTTGTGCAAACTTGTAGGCTGTTGAAGTTCGCGTCCAAAATGGTCCCATACATGTTCTATTGGTGATTAACCCCTTAACGACGGCCCCATCGGGAAACTACGTCCTCAGCAAGTGGGCTTTAATCCTAGAGGACGTAGTTTTATGCGTCCTCTTAGGATTAATGCCAACTTGCTTGAGGACGTGACAGCTCCATGCTGTCGGTGCCCGCAGGTAGCTGACAGCATGGAGCTGTCATCCCAGGATGCGGGCAGTCCCCCCGGCATTGCGATTGGCGCTATCCAATGGATAGCGCCGATCGCAATAAAGTAAATACAAGTGTGAAAAAAAGTAAAGATTCAGCTGCCGTGATGGATCGGATCCATCAGGGCAGCTGAAAATACTCACCTGCCTTCTCCGCGCTGCCCCTGATGAATCTGGTCCTCCCGGACCCGCCGCCGGTCTTCTGCGCATGCGCGCCAGACGATGACGTCACGTGCATGCGCAGAAGCCCGGGAGCTCCCGGCAAATTTAAAACCTCCTGGTTCCCAGCTCCTGAAGGTAGCCGGGAACCAGGAGGTGTTACCAGGGACCGCGGTGAGGGGTCCCGGGGCCCGCGATCGCATAGCGGCGATCGCGAAAAAGTTTTAAAAAGTTTTTAAAAAGTGTCAGTTTCACCTCCCCTCATGAATCGGATCCATGAGGGGACGTGAAAATACTCACCTAAGTCCTCCCCGATGTCCCGGGACCCGAAGTCCCCGTTTGCGCATGCGTGCCCGATGGCAATCATCGGGCGGGTGCACAGAGGGGCTCGAGCCCCGGGAAATTTAAAATCCCTCTGCTCCTGACTGCCATGTGTAGCCAGGAGCAGAGGGGTTGTCACTGGGGACATGATCACTGTCATCCAATGGATGACAGTGATCATGTAAAGTTTAAAAAAGTGTAAAAAAGTTTTTTAAGAAGTGTAAAAAGTAAAAAAAAAAAGTTTAAAAAAGTTAAAAAATCTAACGTCTCATCACCCCCCACGGATCATATCCGTGAGGGAGGATGAAATGACGTACCTAAGGCCCGCGGATTTATCCGCGGACCATACCCCAGCTTCTGCGCACGCGCCCGTCGCCAAAGTGGCGGACACATGCGCAAAAGCTGTGGATTGCCAGCGTAATTTAAAATCTCCCTGCTCCTGGCTACAAAACTTAGCCAAGAGACTGGAGATTTCACGGAGAGCCGCGGTGAGCGGTTCCTGGTCACGTGTTCGCTGTTATCCAATGGATAATGGCGATCACGTAAAAGTAAAAAAAAGGTGAAGGTTCATCTCCCCTCACCGATGCGATCGGTGAGAGGAGATGAAATTTTTTACCAGAGGCCTCCGTATTTGCACCCCAACGCGATCTTCTTCCGTGAACTCTTCCGGATTCTGCGCATGCGACCGCCGGCAAAACACCGGACACATGTGCAGGAGTCGGGGAGCCCAGGAAATTTAAAATCTCCTTGCTCCCAGCGACCAACGGTCGCCGAGAGCTTGGAGCAGTGACTGGTGGCCTCGTTGAGCGGTCCCCGGTCACGTGATAAAAAGGTAGCGATCTACCTTTGGCCGGTCTCACACGACCGGATAGGAATTACGGATTCCGCATGCGTCTGATCCGCGGTAATACGCAGATCAATCACATTGGATTACACAATTCCGCTCACATTAGCGGGTTGGAATTGTGTAATCCACTTGCAGAAAAGAGAACGCAGCAGGTTCTCTTTTACTGTGGATATCCGCAGCATAGAGCCCATTGTGCTCCATGGTCGTGGATATACCCGCTGCCCATATGTAACTACGTTGTGTACGGGCTGCGGGTACCCGCGTCATCGCTAAGTGATGGTGCGGGAAATACAAACAAAAAAAAGTACTGCGCATGACCGCCTGTGTGAATAGGCAGTTATGGGCAGTACATTACGCGGCCGTACGGAGGGTCATGGCCGGCTCACAGCTGGGATCCGCTGCGGGCCTCTGCAAGTGGATTCCACCTACGGCTGCGTGAGCCCGGCGTTATTCAGACCGCTACCTATAATACATATTTTACAAGAAGCCCCGGGAATGTTCGCCTTCCTGCAGTTCCAGGAGCAGCTTGTTGAGCGTCTTCTGTGAGAGACCGCCGCACCTCCGCCAGCTTACGGAGACTCACAGAGCGCCACTTTTTACACCCCATGCCCGCTACTGAGATCACGAAATACCCCCCAAAAAGCATGAGAGGAGGGGGGGATACCCGGTTTTATTGCCCCATGTACCCATCCCAACCAGCCTCCGTAATTACCCCTGTCTTCGGAAATCCTACACAGTTCACATTATTACTTTTATCTAAGATTTGGGGAACGCCGAAAAGGGCGTGGAGTGTGTGTGTGGGGGGATTTTTTTAAGGTGTCAATTTTTATTCTGTACAAGTGCGCAATGGGGCCTGGAATTTATTCAGTTGTGCCCTGCAATCCAACGGGTGTTCCCTGCATTACAGGCCTTGCCATGTGTCCTTTAAGTAGATTAGGGCCACAAGGGGTATGTTTTTGAACACAGGACAAACGGGGGTATCCATTTTGGGGTGAACGTCCTCATTCCTATGTACACTGTACAAAAAAAACAGTTTTTAAATTGACAAAATTGCCAAAAAATGAAAATTTAAATTTTTTCCTTCTGCTTTGCTTAGATTCATTCAAATACTGTGGGGTCAAAATACGCAGTACACCCCTAGATGAATTCGTTAAGGGTTCTAGTTTTTAAAATGGGGTCATTTGTGGGAGTTCTTTATCGTTTTAGACACTCAATGGCTCTATTAGTGGGCAATAGGGCCTGGAATTTATTCCGTTGTACCCTGAAATCCAACGGGTGCTCCTTCCATTATAGGCCTAGCTATGTGTCCTTTAAGTAGATTAGGGCCACAATGGGTATGTTTATAAACACGGGACAAACAGGGGTATCCATTTTGGGGTGGACGTCTTCATTCCTATGTGTGCTGTACAAAAAAACCTGTTTTTAAATTGATACAACGGCTAAAAAAATGAAAATTGTAATTTTTTTCCTACTGCTTTGCTTAGATTTATTCAAAAATTGTAGTGTAAAAATACACGGTACACCCCTAGATGAATTCGTTAAGGGGTCTAGTTTTCAAAATGGAATCATTTATTGGGGTTCTCTGTCGTTTTGGCCGCTCAAGGGCTCTACAAGTGGGCAATGGGGCCTAAATCACCTTCATGCTAAATTTCAGTTCTGAAAGCCACCGGTTGCTCCTTACATTTTGGGCCCCGTTGTGCATCCAGACAAAAGATTAAGGCCACAATGGGTATGTCTCTGAACACGGGAGAAACAGGGGTATCCATTTTGGAGTGCAAGTCTTTATTCATGTGTGTGCTGTACAAAAAAAGCAGTTTTAAAAATGATTGAATTGCTAAAAAAATGAAAATCACATTTTTTTCCCTTTGCTTTACTTAAATTCATTCAAAAACTGTGGGGTCAAAATGGGCAGTACACCCCTAGATAAATTCGTTAAGGGGTCTAGTTTTCAAAATGGGGTCACTTGTGGGGGTTCTCTTTGGTTTTGGCCGCTCAAAAGCTCTACAAATGTGCAATGGAGCCTAAAACGCCTTCAAGGAAAATTTATGTTCTGAAAACCACCGACTACTCCTTTCATTTTGGGCCCCATTGTGCATCCAGACATAAGATTAGGGCCACAACGAGTATGTCTCTGAACACGGGAGAAACAGGGGTATCCATTTTGGGGTGTAAATCCTCATTTTTATGGGCACTATAGGAAAAAAATATGTCTTTAAAATGACATATTTGCAAAAATATGAAATTTTATTTTTTCTCCTCTAAATTTAATTAATTCCTGAAAAAAAACGGTTGGGTCAAAATACTCATGACACCCCTCAGTGGATATATTAAGGGGTGTAGTTTCTAAAATGGGGTCATTTGGGGGGATATCTATTATTCTGACACTCAAGAGCCTTTGCAAACTTGGCTTGGTGCAGGAAAACAAAGTGTTCCTCAAAATGCTGAAAAGTAGTGTTAAATTTGTACGTCATCTAAATGAATAAAAAAAAAACTAAAGTTTTTCAAATGTGCATTCAGAATAAAGTAAACAGATGGAAATATATAGCCTATCAAAAATTTGTACAGTATGTTTGGACATATTTGAGATATTACAGTTAAAAATGTGAAAAAATGACAATTTTTTCAACATTTTTCCAATATTGGCACTTTTAATAAATATACACAAATTATATCGGTCTCTTTTTGCAACCAAAATGAAGTACAACATGTGGCGAAAAAACAATGTCAGAATCACTTGGATATGTAAAGCCTTTTCAGAGTTATACTACGTTGAACGACGCATGTCGGGGGGACCGACTGTCATATGCAATGACCCCCCAGACCATCACACCAGCAGGGAGCAGTGTGCCGCTCCACAGCAAAGCCAAGATTGAGGTGCTGACCCCTCTCCAGACACAAGCACATCCATTAGCTGTGCCCAAAATAAACCTGGATTCGCTGAAAACAATCTAGTTCCACTCTGTAGCAGTTCAGTTTCATCATTCACAACACCACTACAAATGGAGGCAATCATGGGTGCGTGTCAAAGGCAGAGCATGTAATGGGCACCGTGAGACTAAATGTCCTTCAGCCATGTGCCTGGAAATAGTTCCGACAGACACAGGAGACTGTAACGATGGTGCCACCTGTCTCTGGATGGTGGATAATGAAACAGTTGAAGTTGCTTGTGCTTGTCGGACAGTCAGACAATCTCTACCTCTCTACTGATGGTCTGTGTGGGCATCCTGAGCCCGGTCACCTTGTGTGCCCTCACGAATCCACTGGTCCCATCACCTCCTAACATACTGGTCAGAATGGCCCAGTTGATGTACAATTCGTCGATATGACCATCCGGCTTCTCTTACTGCAATAATGCGCCCCCTTGCACACTCTGTTAACTGTGTGAAATCTCTTCTCCGCGTTGTAGAGGCGTCTAGTGGTCAACAGGCTCTATCCAAGCGGAAAAGAGGTCACTACACACAAGGAGCCTCTGAGAGCCTTTATATAGGCCGAGGGACGAACCACTATTATGACCTCAGATGGCAAGACCATTCATCTAATGCAGACCATTCATGTAAATGCAGTTGCGTCCATGTGAAGCTGACCTAAGGCCTGTGCCCCACAAACGTATTTGCACAGTGTTTTGCGTGTGCAATATGCAGTGAATATAACCCACTAATTTTAATAAGTTTGTTCATGAGTGTATGTTGCGCGTTCATTTTGTTTGCACAAAAAAATTGGCCATGCAGTGGATGTCCATGCCAGGTGTCAGGGATGAAGCCACAGGAGCCAATCAGCTGTGTCCTCAGGGCCAAAGACAGGTGGGTGTGCTCTTTTTTTTTTTTGCTTTATCCCTTGCCCCGCCATTACATTTTTTATTTTTTAAAATTTTTTAAAATAACGCAACCCCTTTAAATGGGGTTGTCCAATATATTTAACATTGGCAGCACTGAGAGGGGATGGAAAATAAAAATAAAACCAAAGAACTGTCTGCTGTTCTACGATCTTTCCTTCTGACCTCCCAACCAGTTTGTGTTTACGTTGGCTAGAACAGTGATGTTTTTTTACACATGTGACCACTGCAGCCAATGGATTTCCCCAAAACAGAACATTATCAGTTACATCCCATATACAAACCTGGACTGAATAACTATAAGCCCGTGGGACCGGCATACAAGACATCACTGGGCCTAAAAGTCCTGGTCATGTTGATGTGGCACCGTAGCACCAAATGGGCCCTCCGGAGACACAGTAAGTAAATTTGCAAATTAATCTTTATGACAGTGGAGGTTTAAATGTAAACACATGCAATCAGGAAACTCCTTTTAATAATCTACTCATCGCCTGTAAATGGGGTTTTTCCACACTGGTTATTCATCACCTATCCACAGATGATAAAAGTCTGATTGCTGGCATCTACACCGATCACTAGAAGTCCTCTGTTCCTCCTCACTGCACGACTGCATTGAAGAGTATGTATGGAGCAGAGGTGGAGCACACATGGTGCCATTTTGCTGAGATTCTGTGGGACTGACAGAGACAGCGGGGTACAGCACTAACCCATTTTTACTAGGCGGCCTGTGCAAGAGTCCGCTCTCTAGAAGAACTGCATTGTTAGCAAACAAAGAAGGGGTGTGAACTGAGCCAAGAGTCATGAACAGGGTGTGGTAAGAAAAACAACTACAAAGTCATTTTTTTCTGGGTGTCAAAATCTAGCCCCTTAGACTAGGGCTGTCCAAAGTTCCAGAAAATTGTCCAAGTTTTAGCGATTCCGAAGAAAAATTCTACCTCTAACATTCACAAAAATCTACTCAGGGACAAATACCTGCTCGCTACAGAGACTAAAGATCAGACTATAATGTTTAAATTATTGTGACTACTTCTTTCAGTTTGAGTAACGTGCCTAAAGTTTGCACCCCAAGAGACTTCTTGGAGAAGTTTTTCAGTTACATTGTTGATTATCCTCTTTGCTTACTCGTTGCCTTAACTAATTATGTCTTTCAACACACTTAATCACCAGCATTAATGTACAGCAGACAGTTTGTTTAATATGTGTATTGTATTTTATGCTGAAAATGTAATTGCATAATGCAGCATTTAGGGAGAAGTAGAATGTATAGACCCCATAGCAATTTGATTTCACAGAAGAGTCAGAGTAAAAGTCTCCGAGTTTAACTAGAATTTGCCCTATCACAGTGGTGACTTAAAGTAAAAGGTTTGATTTTTATTTCAACGATTAAAATATACACGTAGGGACACAACACATAAAACAAAACATAAGTAAATAAAGGACGTGGTGTGAACCATCCAACCACACCGTTAGCAGTCACTAAAGGTAAGTGTTTAATCACACAATAGTGTGTGTGGGTGTTATAATGTGTGGTGTCAATAACCACAAAGTTTCTGGTCCTGCTTGTGGCCGAAACTTGATAATAGCACACCGGATATATAAGATTAAAGTGTCTCCAGTTGCTATTTCCTAAAATTGTGTAACCCACCCACTATGAAATGGATTTTATAGTGACTCATGTACGCGTTTCTTCACAATCGTTACAGAGGAGGATTAGAGGTACTCGTCCAGCTCTTAATAAATAGAAGGTCGGACTTTGGTCTATGCCAAGAGAGACGTCTCACGAGGATTCTGGAGGTGTAAAATATATTACGAGAATCTCGATGAGAGAGCCTCCCAAAGGTGTAATGCGGCCTCCCTTCTATTGATAAGGGTCGTTTTTAAGAATGCTAGACCCAAGGAATTCAGGATCCCTTTACTTGTTCAATTTCTCATTGATTCGTTGCTCATTAATTTGTTGCTCGACGCGTTTCACCCCTCAAATTTGAGTGGATCATCAGGAGCAGTATGAATTGAGATTAGATGATATAGACGATATTGTAAGGTCTAAATAGACCAGTTCGTAAAGAAACGAGTGTCCCAATCTTTAGAGGACCAGCTGTTTCAGCAGATATAGTGAGGGTTAAATACCACCTAGAGTGGAATCCTTAATCCCCCAGTGTCTCACATTGGAGTGGACACAGGTGTGGGATTATCAAAGGTGTCGCATGACAACGTCAGAAGGTGACATTGTGTGCGGATGGCTACCATGGGGTTTTGAAACGGGAACTGATAAAGACGTACTCAGTGCTCTAACCCTCACATAGATTCAATATAGGGATACAGTAGTATCCTGTTGGAGTGAGTAGAGTGATACTGAGTAACTAGTCTCCGTTTCAAAATTAGACAGCCGGCTCGTCAGCGTCCCATACAGTGTGCGTGATGGGGCGCAGTGCCAATGTCACAGAGGTATTTGTCTCCGTACCGCTCCAGGGCACGTACTACCCAGGGGAGAGAAGTGCAAACACCCTGCTCCTCAGTGGTATTTCCCCAATTAAAATCTGCTTTTCCTACTTAAGTCGCAAGAGTGAGCTAGTAAAGTTTTTTTGGCTCATTCGTGTAGGAATTGTCTAAAGATACCGCCCGAATCTCTTTTCCCAGATGTCAAAATTGACAGAAAAGAAGAATGGATACAAGATAAAAATAACAAAGCTGGTGTCCGTAGCCCAGATGGTAGGCTAGGGAATGAGCTCTGAATGTTCAGTGCTTGCCTTATATAGTCCAAGTCCATCCTCCAAAGGGGTGTGACCTGACCTATTAACCTATCAAAATAAGATACGCCTTTTTGTTTACACCTCATGTGGGAAAGAAGGATTAGTTCATTAACGATGACCTGCACTTAGGCCTAATTCCGGATATAGGGTCCTAGGAGTGTAATGAGTATAGATGGTAGTATATTGTGTACACGATCGTCCAGTTTGGAATCGATCAGTACGAGCTGTATTCGTGGTGACAGGTCCATGGGAGGGATCGAGGGGGGCCCGTCGTTTATTCCACGCCTCCCTAGTGTCCGGGGACCAATGGGGGTCTGGCTCCACGTCAGGGGGTGTGTCGGCCCCATGACGTGCGTCGTGGGACCAATGGGGTCCGTTGCAGCAGCGGGAGGTGTGTCCCCCTCGCAATCAACATGTCCCACGCCGTCATTGAAGTTACCATATCGTGCGTCCAAGCGCACGGTGTGGCTGCCTAGGAAGCGTGTGCGGACCGCTTCCCCATAGCGTGGGCCACTTCGCCCGATGTGTATCCATCGGGGCGTACTTGACGTCCCGTGGAACACATAAGGGGTTCCGCCCCTCGTCGTGGGCCGCACCGCTGCGTCGGCGTGATGTGACGTCATGACGTCCGACGTCTCGTGAGACGCATACGGACCTCCATCGATGTCGTGGATCGTAACCTTGCGTGGTGTAGCGTCATCACGCTACATATCCTGACGTCACCGCGCTTGATGCTTCATCTGGGCGTGGTTATGTGTGTAAAGCCACTTCTCGGACCGATATTTGAGTAGCGTCATAGCTTTCCTTATATTTATAGAGGTGAGGTCACTTGTAATTGGTGGACTAAACAACTCATGATGATTATCCCTCCATAGCGGGGACCATCCGGATCAAGGACCAGTTCGTAGTGAGGTGTATAAATCCCTGAGTTGAGGGAAGGTTAATAGGTTCTGCAAGTAATAAGTATGTCACTCGGAGATCTTGATTGATGATCGCAAAAGTTGTCAACTGAGAACATACCTAATAAAGTCACTTCGTGGAAAAAGATCCCGTGTCGCGTATTGTTTGTATTTATTTGGTCCTTTCCAATAATACAGTAATAGATATTCAGGATGCTTATTTAATTTTACATCTGTGACCCAGAAGGATTTCAGGTAAGTGTGATAAATATTTGATACAGTTAATAAAGATATTACTGGATGATATAATAAGCCCCGTAGAATTGCTGGGGGTAAATGATAGACCATCACATGTGGTCTTAATGTTTGTGTTGCATGACGATCATGGATGAGGGTTTCTTTGCAAATACAGTTATCAGACTAGGAAATAGGGAAGGCCCTACTGTCTCATTTATCAAATGAAACAATTGAATGAGAGAATTTCATTTAGACCAATTGGTTGTGTGGTTTCACACAGAAAAATCCAATTAGCCTCTTTGCGAAGCAATAGGCTATCAAGGTTGCCACCTCTGCCATCCGGTCTCATTCTTTCAATTCCTTGAAATGCTAAGCACTTGGCGTTTCCATTATGCTGTTCCCATACGTGTGATGCTACGGAGGTGATCTCTTTCCTCTCTATATTGCCGATGTGGCCCAGTAGTCTCCGTCGCAGTTGTTGGCGTGTTTTGCCGATGTATTGTTTTTTACAACTGCATGTAATCAAATAGACTACATGTGTTGACAGGCAATTTATGAAATCGCGTATTTCATATTTCTTGCCTGTAGCACTCGCAGTGAAGGAATTGCCTTTGAGAATGTATTTACACGCCAAGCACTTGGAGCATTTAAAGGTCCCAGTTGGTATTGCACGTGAGAGCCAGTTTTTGCAGGGGGTTGTTGGTTTGAGATAACTTTTGACCACGTGGTCGCGAATGTTACGGCCACGTCTATAAGTGATTTTAGGAAGATCGGAGATGTACTGTTTGATATCAGCATCTTTTTGGAGGATTTCCCAATACGACTTAAGGATATTGAAAACCTCCTGATGTCCAGTGTCGTAAGTGCCAATGATCCTCATTTCGTTTTTGTTATCTGACCATTGTTTTGGAATGAGAAGAGAGCTCCTATCGCATGTGCGAGCATGTTGTTCAGCTGCCCTCAAGATTTCAACAGGGTATTTACGTTGTTGAAACCTCTTATGGAGTTTGTCACATTCCTTATTGAAGCAATTGTCAACAGAGCAGTTACGTCTTGCTCTTAAGAACTGGCCCTTAGGGATGCCTCGTCGTAGAGGAAACGGATGGTAGCTGTCCCAAGCTAAGAGGCTGTTGGTGGCGGTTTCTTTACGATATAAATCACTAGTGAGTTTGCCGTCGGCTTCGATTTTGATGCTGATATCCAAGAATGTCATCGTATTTTTGTCTATTGCAGCTGTGAAGCGTAAGTTTAAATCATTATCATTGAGCCAGATCACAAACTCATCAAAAAGCAGTTTCGTGCCGGTCCACAATATTAAGATGTCATCAATGTATCTAATCCATGTTAGGATATGTGTGGACCATGGCATATCGCTGGAAAACACGATTTTCTCTTCCCACCAGCCCAGGAGCAAGTTGGCATAAGTGGGGGCACAGGAGGTCCCCATAGCTGTGCCCCTGAGCTGGTGGAAAAATTTTCTATTAAAGAGAAAATAATTGTGTGTTAGGATGAAACTTAATAATTCCAGGACAAACTCACTATGCTGCTGTAAATGCCGGCCTCTTTGTGTTAAAAAATGTGAGGTAGCTCTCAGTCCTATGTTGTGGGGGATCGAACTATAGAGGGCCTCGACGTCGAGGCTCGCTATCATTGTTTCGGGGCCCACCACTATTCCCTCTATCTGACGCAGGACATCCATGGTGTCCTGCGCAAATGAGGGAAGAGATGACACAAATGGTCTGAGGACCTTGTCCAAATACCTGCTGGCATTCTGTGTTAGGTTATCGATGCCGGACACGATGGGTCGTCCTTTTAGGGGGCTCGTCCCCTTATGTATTTTTGGCAAGGTGTAAAAAGTAGCCAATCTCGGTGTGTCAACGGTCATGAATTTCAACTTGCGTTCACTTATGAGTTTAGTTTCTTTAGCGGTCAAGAGAATTTGGTCTAATGTGTGCTTGAATTTGTCCGTGGGATCTTCTTCCAGAACGGCATATGTGGTTGCATCATCAAGAATGTCAGTACACATTCTGATGTAGCTGTCTCTATCCAATATAACCACATTGCCGCCTTTATCGGATGGTTTGATGATGATATCCTCATTGCTTTCTAGGGCTTTCAGGGCCTTTTTTTCATTTTGGGTCATATTATATTTTTTGTTAGTGGTTTGAATCTTTTTTAAATCTCTTAATACCAGATTCTCGAAGATGTCTAATTCAGGACAACTCATTGTCCAGCAATTCTACGGGGCTTATTATATCATCCAGTAATATCTTTATTAACTGTATCAAATATTTATCACACTTACCTGAAATCCTTCTGGGTCACAGATGTAAAATTAAATAAGCATCCTGAATATCTATTACTGTATTATTGGAAAGGACCAAATAAATACAAACAATACGCGACACGGGATCTTTTTCCACGAAGTGACTTTATTAGGTATGTTCTCAGTTGACAACTTTTGCGATCATCAATCAAGATCTCCGAGTGACATACTTATTACTTGCAGAACCTATTAACCTTCCCTCAACTCAGGGATTTATACACCTCACTACGAACTGGTCCTTGATCCGGATGGTCCCCGCTATGGAGGGATAATCATCATGAGTTGTTTAGTCCACCAATTACAAGTGACCTCACCTCTATAAATATAAGGAAAGCTATGACGCTACGCAAATATCGGTCCGAGAAGTGGCTTTACACACATAACCACGCCCAGATGAAGCATCAAGCGCGGTGACGTCAGGATATGTAGCGTGATGACGCTACACCACGCAAGGTTACGATCCACGACATCGATGGAGGTCCGTATGCGTCTCACGAGACGTCGGACGTCATGACGTCACATCACGCCGACGCAGCAGTGCGGCCCACGACGAGGGGCGGAACCCCTTATGCGTTCCACGGGACGTCAAGTACGCCCCGATGGATACACATCGGGCGAAGTGGCCCACGCTATGGGGAAGCGGTCCGCACACGCTTCCTAGGCAGCCACACCGTGCGCTTGGACGCACGATATGGTAACTTCAATGACGGCGTGGGACATGTTGATTGCGAGGGGGACACACCTCCCGCTGCTGCAACGGACCCCATTGGTCCCACGACGCACGTCATGGGGCCGACACACCCCCTGACGTGGAGCCAGACCCCCATTGGTCTCCGGACACTAGGGAGGCATGGAATAAACGACTGGCCCCCCTCGATCCCTCCCATGGACCTGTCACCACGAATACAGCTCGTACCGATCGATTCCAAACTGGACGATCGTGTACACAATATACTACCATCTATACTCATTACACTCCTAGGACCCTATATCCGGAATTAGGCCTAAGTGCAGGTCATCGTTAATGAACTAATCCTTCTTTCCCACATGAGGTGTAAACAAAAAGGCGTATCTTATTTTGATAGGTTAATAGGTCAGGTCACACCCCTTTGGAGGATGGACTTGGACTATATAAGGCAAGCACTGAACATTCAGAGCTCATTCCCTAGCCTACCATCTGGGCTACGGACACCAGCTTTGTTATTTTTATCTTGTATCCATTCTTCTTTTCTGTCAATTTTGACATCTGGGAAAAGAGATTCGGGCGGGTATCTTTAGACAATTCCTACACGAATGAGCCAAAAAAACTTTACTAGCTCACTCTTGCGACTTAAGTAGGAAAAGCAGATTTTAATTGGGGAAATACCACTGAGGAGCAGGGTGTTTGCACTTCTCTCCCCTGGGTAGTACGTGCCCTGGAGAGGTACGGAGACAAATACCTCTGTGACATTGGCACTGCGCCCCATCACGCACACTGTATGGGACGCTGACGAGCCGGCTGTCTAATTTTGAAACGGAGACTAGTTACTCAGTATCACTCTACTCACTCCAACAGGATACTACTGTATCCCTATATTGAATCTATGTGAGGGTTAGAGCACTGAGTACGTCTTTATCAGTTCCCGTTTCAAAACCCCATGGTAGCCATCCGCACACAATGTCACCTTCTGACGTTGTCATGTGACACCTTTGATAATCCCACACCTGTGTCCACTCCAATGTGAGACACTGGGGGATTAAGGATTCCACTCTAGGTGGTATTTAACCCTCACTATATCTGCTGAAACAGCTGGTCCTCTAAAGATTGGGACACTCGTTTCTTTACGAACTTGTCTATTTAGACCTTACAATATCGTCTATATCATCTAATCTCAATTCACATTGCTCCTGATGATCCACTCAAATTTGAGGGGTGAAACGCGTCGAGCAACAAATTAATGAGCAACGAATCAATGAGAAATTGAACAAGTAAAGGGATCCTGAATTCCTTGGGTCTAGCATTCTTAAAAACGACCCTTATCAATAGAAGGGAGGCCGCATTACACCTTTGGGAGGCTCTCTCATCGAGATTCTCGTAATATATTTTACACCTCCAGAATCCTCGTAAGACGTCTCTCTTGGCATAGACCAAAGTCCGACTTTCTATTTATTAAGAGCTGGACGAGTACCTCTAATCCTCCTCTGTAACGATTGTGAAGAAACGCGTACATGAGTCACTATAAAATCCATTTCATAGTGGGTGGGTTACACAATTTTAGGAAATAGCAACTGGAGGCACTTTAATCTTATATATCCGGTGTGCTATTATCAAGTTTCGGCCTCCTGCCTAACTGGCCACAAGCAGGACCAGAAACTTTGTGGTTATTGACACCACACATTATAACACCCACACACACTATCGTGTGATTAAACACTTACCTTTAGTGACTGCTAACGGTGTGGTTGGATGGTTCACACCACGTCCTTTATTTACTTATGTTTTGTTTTATGTGTTGTGCCCCTACGTGTATATTTTAATCGTTGAAATAAAAATCAAACCTTTACTTTAAGTCACCACTGTGATAGGCCATAGCAATTTGAGGCCTAAGGTTTGGCCTTAGCTCAATCTATTGTCCTGGGAAAAACAAATGAATTTGTTCTTTTAATATCAAGCTGCCAAATCAAGCTGTGAACCCAAACTGGCCTTCGGACTCGTAGAGGAAACGCCGAGGACGGCTGTTGTTTTTAGTAAGGGGGAATCTGTAGTGACTTTGTGTGGCACTACAAAAACACTTTAACTGCACTTCAAGAGTAACTGTTCTAACTACCAGCTCATTTAGCAAAGTGTAGTTATGCTGGATTTCGTTTAAGAAGATGGAGTCAGGATAGGGAACTAAACAACTAACTCAGTTTAGCCAGTTCACTGTCATAGATCACATAACTGGAGCTGAGTTTAGACAAGCCCCCGGAGTGAAGAAGGAGGGGGGAATTTCCTGTTCCTTTTTTATCTATGTCACAGTTAGAAAATATAACGGTGTAAGGAGGCGGAAGTGAGTGCAGTCAGTAGAGAGTGAGAGAGGGAGGGAGAAGGAGGGGGAGATTGCTGGCAGCTATGTGAAGCATGTTAATGGCTTCCTTCCCCTGTCCTGTAACTAGAAACGCTTCCTTACAACTTTCAAGCAACCCTGTGTGCAGCTGCCAATCAATCATCCAGGACGTTGAGAGAAGCCTGCTTTTGTCTTCAAGATTTGAAGTCCTTTTCTTTTAAGCCGTGCTTCCATGCTTTCCAGCTCTGCTTCCATGCAGCAACCTACACAGAGCATAGCGAGTTGCAGAGATCTTGCAGATGGGTCCCTTGGCGTGAGTACTGGAGATTGTTAGCTCATGTGTTTAGTTGGCAAATTACTGTTAGTCGGATTTTACGGGGTTTTCAGTCATAGTCAATTCTCTCTCGATAGCTCCTCTTATGTCAAGTGCTGCCTCCCCAGGGCTTGTTCATCCATGTATCAAGTCTTAAACTGTGTATATGCAAGTTTTCTCATTTTAATATTCCTGCAGATTGCCACATTCCAAAAGTAAATGGTGTGCCTGCAATTTACTGACATATGTGTGTTAGTCTTATTTTGCTACCAAAAGCTTTTAACTTAGGCACTGGCGTCACGTTCACCTAATTCCCATTAATCATCCATATCCTGTTGTTCACCTTCACCTGTGCACAAGATTACATAGAGTGTGCTGGACTCATCACCACCATTGCACGGCTTCTCAGCCACATCTTAGAAACCGCTCAAAGAGTGCAGACCTCTTCCCACTTGTCGCATGTTGCACGTGCAACTTATATTGCAATCTATGATGGTGACTTGCAGCAAAAGATCCCAGTTTTGTTTTATTTTTACTGTCGTGGTTGCATTAGGATGCTGATCGCTGTGTGCCCTTAAAGGCATAGTCGCTGTGTGCCCTTAAAGGGGTTGTCCAGTTACCAGACAGCATTGCTGAAATAGATCCAAGAGTCTTAAAAGAGCAGTACTTACCCATTCTCTGCAATGGGGATCCAGTGCTGTTGCACCACTATCCTCCCAGTGATTGTTGTGGGAGATGATATTGGCAGAAGTCATCTGACCACTGCATTGTCTCTGTTCTGAGCTCCTGGCAGCTAGGATGTGAGTGCTGATTCAAGGAAAATGGGTACTGATGCTATACCCTCTCATGAGCATCAGTGGACAAGTGACTTTGCTAATGTCATCTTCCACAATAATCACCAGGAGGACGATGGGGCAACAGCACTGTATCCCCATGGTGGAGGATGGGTACGTACTGCTCTGTTTATTTTAAAGTAGTTGGAGCTATTGCAGCAATGTTGTCCAGAAACTAAACAACCCCCTTAATGACTTTGTAATGTGTGTGACTTTTTCCCCATTTTATACTATTGTGTCTGAAATAATGACAGGCCACTTAACTACTATATAACACTATTACATGGCTGTTGGGTATTACAGTTAGGGACAGAAATATTTGGACAGTGACACAAGTTTTGTTATTTTAGCTGTTTACAAAAACATGTTCAGAAATACAATTATATATATAATATGGACTGAAAGTGCACACTCCCAGCTGCAATATGAGAGTTTCCACATACAAATCGGAGAAAGGGTTTAGGAATCATAGCTCTGTAATGCATAGCCTCCTCTTTTTCAAGGGACCAAAAGTAATTGGACAATGGACTCTAAGGGCTGCAATTAACTCAGAAGGCGTCTCCCTCGTTAACCTGTAATCAATTAAGTAGTTAAAAGGTCTGGGGTTGATTCCAGGTGTGTGGTTTTGGATTTGGAAGCTGTTGCTGTGACCAGACAACATGCGGTCAAAGGAACTCTCAATTGAGGTGAAGCAGAACATCCTGAGGCTGAAAAAAAAGAAAAAATCCATCAGAGAGATAGCAGACATGCTTGGAGTAGCAAAATCAACAGTCGGGTACATTCTGAGAAAAAAGGAATTCACTGGTGAGCTTGGGAACTCAAAAAGGCCTGGGCGTCCACGGAAGACAACGGTGGTGGATGATCGCCGCATACTTTCTTTGGTGAAGAAGAACCCGTTCACAACATCAACTGAAGTCCAGAACACTCTCAGGGAAGTAGGTGTATCTGTCTCTAAGTCAACAGTAAAGAGAAGACTCCATGAAAGTAAATACAAAGGGTTCACATCTAGATGCAAACCATTCATCAATTCCAAAAATAGACAGGCCAGAGTTAAATTTGCCGAAAAACACCTCAAGAAGCCAGCCCAGTTCTGGAAAAGTATTCTATGGACAGATGAGACAAAGATCAACCTGTACTAGAATGATGGGAAGAAAAAAAGTTTGGAGAAGAAAGGGAACGGCACATGATCCAAGGCACACCACATCCTCTGTAAAACATGGTGGAGGCAACGTGATGGCATGGGCATGCATGGCTTTCAATGGCACTGGGTCACTTGTGTTTATTGATGACATAACAGCAGACAAGAGTAGAGGGATGAATTCTGAAGTGTACCGGGATATACTTTCAGCCCAGATTCAGCCAAATGCTGCAAAGTTGATCGGACGGCGCTTCACAGTACAGATGGACAATGACTCCAAACATGCAGCCAAAGCTACCCAGGAGTTCATGAGTGCAAAAAAGTGGAACATTCTGCAATGGCCAAGTCAATCACCAGATCTTAACCCAATTGAGCATGCATTTCACTTGCTCAAATCCAGACTTCAGACAGAATGACCCACAAACAAGCAAGACCTGAAGGCTGCGGCTGTAAAGGCCTGGCAAAGCATTAAGAAGGAGGAAACCCAGCGTTTGGTGATGTCCATGGGTTCCAGACTTAAGGCAGTGATTGCCTCCAAAGGATTCGCAACAAAATATTGAAAAAAATATATTTTGTTTGGGTTATGTTTGTCCAATTACTTTTGAGCTCCTAAAATGTGGAGTGTTTGTAAAGAAATGTGTACAATTCCTACATTTTCTATCAAATATTTTTGTTCAACCCTTTAAATTAAACGTTACAATCTGCACTTGAATTCTGTTGTAGAGGCTTCATTTCAAATCCAATGCGGTGGCATGCAGAGCCCAACTCGCGAAAATTGTGTTACTGTCCAAATATTTCTGGCCCTAACTGTATGTGTTTGTCTTCACTACTCATTCTGTAATCTTATCTTCAGTCTTCAGAAAATGGATAATTACCCAAAGAATAGAACTACTCACAGAGTCAGTAATCCCCTAATTGTACACTTATTTTGGAGCCATGTCTGTAATGTACAATTATTTTCTTGGATAAAATAGTAAATATACGGTTTACAAGGCATGTATCATAATAAGACTTTAGAAGGGAAATCCAGTTTAATGTAATCTTCTAAAAGGTTTATAGAGCAAGTCAGAAAGTCTAATGGGGCTGACTTCACATGGGAAGGAGACACAATGCTCTTAGAGGGTCTCCATGTAGAATACTGTGGCCTCTTCCTTTTCAAAATCAGTAGGGGTCTGAGTCTCCAATGTGACCTTCTGACATGTTTTTGATGGGCCTAGAACTTCATGATTCTCATTTGCCCGAGCTGGGGATGTTGGCTAAAAGCAAAAGAGAACAGCAACCCAATTCTCGTTCATCGTTCAGTCATTGGTTCGCATATAAACAGAAAGATCATTGTTCAGTTTTGCTTGTTTGACCAATTTTCTGAACGATAATTGTTTTGTGTCAACACATTTTTGTAAGATCATTTTTGCAGGCACAGACCATTGAGACTAGCCATTGTCTGAACACAGCGGGACAGGCTGACCATCCAGTGTGTAGTTGATGGTCGGCAAATGTAATGGAGGGGAAGAGTATTGGGTAAATAAAATTTAGGAAGATAAGACTTGCCTTCTCCCTATTTGGAACACATGCAGAAAAGAACCGGCCTCCAAAGAACAAAATGGCTGATACTGTCAAAGCTGATACTGGCATGGGTATCACACAACTGAAAGAGGCAGTGCAAAACCGAAAGACATGCAGGGAGCTCGCCTTTATGGTCGCCAAGGGTCGTGAACAACTAAATGGCTAACAACAACAGATGTTGGGGAGGGGAAGAGTATTGGGTAGATTGAATTTAGGAAGATAAGACATACCTTCTCCCTATTTGCAACACATGCACGCTCCGCTAATGTCCCATTTAGACGGCACGAGCGCTGATATCACCGCTAAGGTCGTTAGCACTCATCCAGAGCTTTTAGACTTACAGAGTTCATAGCTGGATCACAGGCTTCTCGCTCAGCGCTTCACCTTCTATGTGAAGTGCTGAGCGGGGGCGTTTACATTGAGTGAGAATCCTGCGATCCAGCGATGGATTTTATGCTTACTGAAAATCAACGATAATGAGAAGTCAACAAATAGTAAATAATTTTTTGGCATTTATCCAGGAAGGTGTCACTCAATTTTGTTTGTTTGAATGAATTTTGAGTGATAATCGTCCCGTGTAAATGGCCCTTAATTGAGCACATGTGTATAAAAGCCTTGGGAGGAATACCTGTTAGCTGAACAAGCATATGAGCAAGTGTATGTTTACCTCTTAAAGTATGTAAATCCAGTTAGTTCTTCTCCTTTCTGACTTCAATAGAACTAATACGGCAACTATGTAAATCAATGAAGCACTATGGCAATGGCTAAACTGCCTGATGTTAAACTCTCTCTCATCCACTGGATTTATAAACTCCTTTTTGCTTGGCAGAAATGTACAGAAACTGCAGCTACCACAGGGGTGGGAGTCAACAAGCTTTGATTCTAGCCATGTGTCCATTCTGGCTGTGCACAGACATATCCTTCAGGCTATTGCCACTCGTACAGTATGTATTATGTTAGGATATTCACCAATGACTCTTCTCTCAGTTTTACTCTTAACATCTACCAGTACCTCTGGGGTATTTTCAGCATTTATTTGGAATATGTAATGTAAGTGCCAGTAACTCTGAACAAAGGTACGTTGCATTGTGTTCCTCCGCTGTCCAGGAGACTTTCTCTTTGGCTCATCTCTGCTCCTGTATATGCTCTTTTCCATGTTATTTGGTTTTGAAAACCCAGTTTCAAATATGTTATTAGGAGATTCTGAGTTAATAAAGAGATGAGTATCCCTTCATTTTGGACTCTCACCTATTAGCTAGACAGGCAAATAGCAACAAAAAGTGTCTCTCACTCTACAAGCCTGTCCATGTATTATACAGACAGCTCGTTGATTTGGATGGACATCATGCAATTCTCAATTTCCCCTGTGGGGGCGCTGCAGGAGAAATGAATACTTAATTCTTGGGGATTCTAGCGGAGGGACAACATATGATCAGCTTAGTTTTGGGCACCCACCATTCAGGTTGCAGCTTTAGGCCTTAGTCACACGGGCGTTTTTTTGCGCGATTTGCGCATCGCATGACGGATGCGCATGCGCAAATCGCGTGATCGGCGCCGAAAAGTCGGCCCAAAAATCGCCCGAAAATCTGCTCCTAGCCGCATTTCATTAGAAACGGGCCGGAGCTGTCCAGCGCATTGCATTCAATGGAGCCGCTGTGGGCGCATCTGCAAATCGGTCAAAAAACGCCCGTGTGACTGAGCCCTAAAAGAGAATGGATACTAATGAACAAGTAGCTTAGTAAGTTCTCTATTTGAATGGAAACTAAAACTATAGAGAACACCTTTCTTGTCTGCACCAGTGGTCATTATTATAATCCAGTTATTATAGCTTATGCCTATTAGATTTGGAAGCCTAAGAAAAAGACTGGCTGGTAAGGGGTTAAGAGGCTTCTAAACAGTTTACTTATACCACAAAGTACTGCAAAGAAGATCCAGTGCAGTTGGGTACTAAAGAGCATTTTGTTTTTTTAATCAGAAATCCATCCCAGTATCGCTGACCTCTGCTGTGAAGAATCCGGTTATGTAGCATTTTTCTGCTGGCCTCCTGGTCACATAACTAACACTCTGCAGATTTATACGAAATACCATAAAAACTGTCTTTCTTGCCCATAGCATCCAGTTACACTGCCGCATTCGATTTCCAGAACAGAATATGAAATGAAGGCTGCACTGTGACTCTGGACAAGAAGCACAGTTTTTCTTTATAACAGTTGTCATAAATACTGCAGGACACAGTGTGTTGTCAGAGTGCTGGTCATGTGACCTGGAGGCCGGTAGGAAACTGCAGAATACACAGCCTGGAGGGATTGTAGTGCTTCCTCGACAAACAACATTAATTGGTTCTTTGGCAACCGCTGTACGTTGACGATCTTTTATGTTGAGACCTTAACTCTATGGGAAACATTTAATATTGAACATTCCCATCATGTCCAGAGGACTTACTTAGGTTTCATTAACTGAATGAACTGTTGAGAGTGAAGATGCTCTATTAATACTGCAGGTAACAAACGGGACATATAATGTGAGCCTTTCTGGATGGATCCAGTTTAACAAGTTAAAGACCAGAAATCTTTCACATTTTCCTTTTCGTTTTTTTTCATCCCCACTTTTCAGCAGCTTTTTGTGAGACAAGTGGTATTTTTTTAACCCTTTCCAATCCACTATCTGACGTCTAAAGACATTTTGATTGAAGGCTGTACAGCTGCGATGTCTGAAGACGTCCGGCAGGGTATTCTTACTGTATTTTACTGGCCGCTCTCTTGTCAGGGGCCTCTCCAGCATGTCCCATACCACAGTACTGGCTCTAGCCAGCAGATGGCGCCATTGTACAATGGCAGAAAGAGAGAGCTCCCTAGGAAACCCTGAATCCAAAATTGCATTGCAAAGGGTTAATACTTGTATTTAATGTACCATTGATCTGGAATAGGGTTTTCTCCAGCAGGCTTCAGGGTATTCTGCAGCTTCCTAATTGTGTAGAAGCAGTATGCGCACACTGACCAAGTCAAACACGAGGTATCAGTCTCATGTCAAAAATGGCTCTCCTGGGAGGAACATCCAGACAGGGCCTTTTATTAAAGAGCATAACACCTGCCCTTTATGGGTGTTTAACAGATTACATCAGTAACATATATATATTCTTATTCGCTGGGTTATATAGAATTCCCCGCCTCACCCTCTCCCCACCTCTCTCAAGCCTTTGTCTCAATAACATGTGTCCAAATCTGAAACTGAAAGTAGATATCTCTTTGTTGGAGAAGGTCCTGTGTGGGGGATGGGGAGGGACTGGGAAAACACTCAATATATATATATAACACTAGGACCTTTAACTCTTAGAGGCTGCTTGTGCAACTTATATATATATTCAGCTAACATTATACCACATATCTTTCACCATGTCATTGTCCGGCAAATTCCATGATGAGATTGTGTGGCCATTAACTCCCCCTACAGAGCTAAAGGTCATTACAATAGCATAATACATTTGGTTTATCCAAATCAATAGACATTTTATACTAACTAATTATCATGTCTACTACACCATATATTGAAAAACCATTAAAGAGACTGTCAGCTGCACTGAACCCTTTAAGCCAGGGGTGTCAAATTGATTTTCACCGAGGTCACATCACATTTTTTCCCCTAGTTTTATTCTTTTTTAATTCCAGCTCTGTTGCTTAGTGAATGTTGCATATAAGCACCATACATATGCAATGCAATTGCGCATGTACAGCGATTATTACGTGCCCAAAGAGAACAATACAGTTCTATCACGCATAATACACAGTAAAATAGAACGCGCTGCGATGTGTATACTCAAGTGTGAATGGAGTATTTTCATGGACTCCATTCACCACGTATCATGCTCGCATACATCATGTGCGTAATACGCTATTAAATTGCGTTCGTGTGAGCCCTCGCACAGCAATGTCAATGGAAAAATGGCTGTCAGAAAATGGCAGCAGAAAATAATTTTACTTTTTTTCCAAAGATATTTTATATTTTAAAAGTAGTGCAGCAAAAAAAAAAAAAAAAAAATTGGTATCGTAGTAATCGTATTGACCCACAGAATACAGTTATCGGGTCATTTTTGTTGCATTGTTTACACCGTAGAAACAAGAATCCCCCAGAGATGGCGGAATTTCATTTTTTTTTTCCATTTCACTCCACTAAGAACTTTAAAAAGTTTTTCAGTACATTAAGTCATCCCATTGAAAAATACGACTTAACTTGCAAAAAACAAGCCCTCAGACAGCGACGTTGTTGCATAAATGAGTTATGATTTGTTTAAAAGGGGGGAGGAAAAAACAAAAATGATTTTTAAAAAAGGGCCGCATCCTTAAGGGGTTAAATACTTCTCTTTTAACCCTTTGCAATCCAATTTTGGATTCAGAGTTTCCTAGGGAGTTTTCTCTTTCTGCCAGAGCCAGTACTGCAGTATTGGACATGCTGGAGAGGCCCCCGACAACAGAGCGGCCAGTAATATGCAGTAAGAATACCCTGCGGATGTTTTCCGACATTGGAGCTGTACAGCCTTCAATCAGAATGTCTTTGGATGTCAGACAGTGGATTGGAAAGGGTTAAATATCATTCATATAGAATTTGTCTTGAGCACCAAAGAAGAATTTTGTCCAAATTGTCCTTCTGGGATAGTAGAATAACGAATATTGATGCAACCCTTATGATGTCCTACATGGAAAATGTCCATCTGGTTAGCGTTGAGGAGCAGCGCTGCTATGAGACGAACATTAGGGAGTTGTTATATATGCGCTTGTTTCCTTAGTAGCTTGTAAAAAGCATGATTGATTCAGTGACCATTTTTGTAAAATTTTAATTAGAATATTTTATACACTGCAAATACATAAAGATCTTAAATACAAAAGGAGTAGCAAAATGGAAATGTTAACATTATACACAGGAATGGGCAAATTTTACTGCACCCTGCAGCAATGATCTCCAATTTGTTGCTTTCCGGCTATTGTGAAGCAGCATGCCCGGACAGACGGATTCTAGGAGCTGCAGCTTCACAACATCCAGAGATCCACAGGTTAGGGTGCTTCTACACAGGACCATATGTCGGGAGCAGTTGCCCAACAGGTCGTCCCAGCAATAATCGTGCTTTTACACAGGAACAAGCGTCGCTGGAGGCGAAGTGGCCGGGGATCGTTATGGGCCGCCTGCCTCCATTCACAGGAAGCAGGCAGTCATTCATAAGTGAAGGATGGCCTGTTTACACTGAACAGTATATCCTTCCGTTTGTCGTTCAGTTGGGGCGTGCGTTTATACTGAACGATTATTGCTGGATTGTGGAATTATGAATGATAATCGTTCTGCTTAAAAGCAACTTGAGAGTTGATTGCGCTACAAGAGAATGTCACAAATTACATTGAGAGATAGTTAAGGAAACTTTCTAAATATTGGAATAATTGTCATTAGAGTAATGAGTAAATGTGTAGGGGCTTCTTGAGTAATGTATAGAATGTATATAGTAAAATGCTTCTTTCTTCCATATGGGAGATTATGTAAAAGATGAAATGGTCAGAAGTCACATCACTCCAACTCCAACCAGAGACGATATCACAGCACTCTATCATAACAGTCCATTGACACTCAGCATATCTTCAAAGGTAAAACCTTTATAGGGTACTATCATCTCCTGGCTTTCAACTCACGGGCCATCTGACAGAGGGTACATTGGCTGCAGAATGTGAGGCATACCCAATCGTCACAGATACTTCCCTGTAATACAAAATATAAGAGACACATTAGAAAGGTAAACGGAATCCATGATGAGTATTAACCCTGCTGCTCCTGGGCTTTAAACCCGCATTATTGTAAGCATACAGCGTGAGTTTAAAGCTCCTGCCCATCCAATCTTTTGACAGACAAGCTAGTGCTGTTATGGCTGGGAGTGGAGAAACCCCTTTTCCTGACCGTTTAACCCCTTACTTGCCACGATCAATAGGGGCTCCCCCTGTCACACATCAGCACTTTGCAATTCGATCACAAGGTACTAATGGGTTGCCTTGTCTGCCATGTCACTCAGTCTATCACACCCTGTCTTCAGCAGAGTCTAATAGGCTGATATCATATGCATAGTATACTGCATTACAGAAGAAAGGTTGCATTTACACTGCAAAGATGATCGTTTAAAAGATGGCTTGTGCGCAATCATTTTGCATAAACTACTACCGTACTTGGTACTAATGCCTATTAGTTCCAAGTAGTAGCTTGTGAGCCTCTGGGAGCTGTAGTCAGGGAACCACAGACCACCCGATGTTTCTTGATTACATTCCTTTTGTTCTGGTACAATGTTATCAGCTGTAATCAGCTCACCCCCCCCCCCCCCCCTGCCCGCGGGCAGAGCACAGCATGCAATCCTGCTTATTAGCTGTTCTGCCAAACTATGGTTTTCAAGCCGAACTCAAGACCGTCATTCCGCAGAAAACTGAAAGATTAGCACATTTAGACACAACGATTATCGCTCAAAAACGGCTCTGAGTGAATTGTGAGCGATAATCGTTGTGTCTAAATGGACCTTAATTCAGTGCACTATGCTAGTGATCGAATAATTGCCTTCAGGGACTTAAAATGGTGTTAAAAAAGTTCAATAAAGTTTAGTAAAAAATAAAAAATCCACTGTAAAATTTAAAAAAGAAAACATTCCTTTGCAGAATACTTTTTAAATTATAATGCCAATAAATATACACATAATAGGTATCACAGCACTTGTGATGGTCCGAGCAATTAAAATACTTAGTTATTTATCCCACATGGTGAACGAGGTGAAAAATCATTTTTAAAAATGTCAGAATTGCTATTTTTCATGTGTCTGCCTCACAAAAAATATATAAGCTTTGTAAGACAACAGGTCCAATTACATTTTTAGTGGTTTTTCTGGTCTGTAAACAGATAAACTAGGCAGGTTGCTTCTGAGTTTAATGCATGGCTACTAGAGTTGAGCGAACGTACTCTGCCGAGCTTGATGCTCATTCGAGTATTAGCCTACTCGATAGTGCTTGTTACTCTAATGAGTATCAGGCCGTGTTCGACCCCGCCCCAGTTTTTGGCTCTTCCCCGCTGTGACGTGCCAGTTTTGGCCCCTCCCCGCCGCGACACAGTGCGCGCGTCAATGGCAAATTTTTTGGCTGTCAGGCAGGCAGGGGGAGAGAGAGAGGGAGAGGGAGAAGGAGAGGGGGAGGGAGAGAGAGAACACACGAATCACGAAAAAAAAAAGCTCGGGACCTGGCGTCCTACATACAAAAATGCTTGAGTCTCCCATTGTAGTCAATGGGGTTTGTTACTTGAGTAGAGCTCTCGAATTTTACGAAAAGCTCGACTTGAATAACGAGGACCCGAGCATTTGGGTGCTCACTCATCTCTAATGGCTACAACAGTGGTGTAAAACTGAAAGTTTGGGATTTGTTAGACATGATGTTGATAGGTGGTCTAAGATGGAGTTGTTTAAAAGAATTGTTTTGCATCCTTCAAACAAAAGGTAGAAAAGTACTTGGTGACAATTTCAGAATTTTTTTTGCAGACATATAAACTAGATGAAAGGAGTAGAATAGAGATGAGCGAACACCAAAATGCTCGGGTGCTCGTTACTCGGGACGAAATTATCGCGATGCTCGAGGGTTCGTTTCGAGTAATGAACCCCATTGAAGTCAATGGGCGACCGGAGCATTTTTATATTTCGCCGATGTTCGCTAAGGTTTTCATGTGTGAAAATATGGGCAATTCAAGAAAGTGATGGGAACGACACAGCAACGGATAGGGCAGGCGAGGGGCTACATGTTGGGCTGCATCTCAAGTTCACAGGTCCCACTATTAAGCCACAATAGCGGCAAGAGTGGGCCCCCCCCTCCCAACAACTTTTACTTCTGAAAAGCCCTCATTAGCAATGCATACCTTAGCTAAGCACCACACTACCTCCAACAAAGCACAATCACTGCCTGCATGACACTCTGCTGCCACTTCTCCTGGGTTACATGCTGCCCCCCCCCCACCCCCCGCACGACACAGTGTCCACAGCACACACACCAAACTGTCCCTGCGCAGCCTTCAGCTGCCCTCATGCCACGCCACACTCATGTCTATTTATAAGTGCATCTGCCAGAGGAACCGCAGGCACACACTGCAGAGGGTTGGCATGGCTAGGCAGCGACCCCCCCATAAAAGGGGCGGGGCGATAGTCCACAATGCTGTACAGAAGCAATGAGAAATCCAATCCTGTGCCACCTCCATCTGGAGCTGCACATGTGGGCATAGCAATGGGGAACCTATGTGCCACACACTATTCATTCTGTCAAGGTGTCTGCATACCCCAGTCAGACCGTGGTTTTTTATAAATAGTCACAGGCAGGAACAACTCCGCAATGGGAATTCCGTGTGCACCCACAGCATAGGTGGCTCCCTGGAACCCACCGGCTGTACATAAATATATCCCATTGCAGTGCCCTGGACAGCAGAGCTAACGTCAGATTAAATGCAGGTGGGCTTCGGCCCACACTGCATGCCCCAGTCAGACTGGGGTTCTTTACAAGTGGACACATGTAGGTTCAACTCCATGTGCACCTACAGCATGGGTGGCTCCCTGGAACCCACCGGCGGTACATAAATAAATCCCATTGCATTGCCCATCACAGCTGAGGTAATGTTGTGCTTAATGCAGGTGGGCTTCGGCCCACACTGCATGCCCCAGTCAGACTGGGGTTCTTTACAAGTGGACACATGTAGGTTCTACTGCGTGTGGACCCAAAGCATGGGTGGGTGCCAGGAAGCCACCGGCGGTACATAAATAAATCCCATTTCATTGCCCATCACAGCTGAGGTAATGTTGTGCTTAATGCAGGTGGGCTTCAGCCCACACTGCATGCCCCAGTCAGACTGGGGTTCTTTACAAGTGGACACATGTAGGTTCTACTGCGTGTGGACCCACAGCATGGGTGGCTCCCTGGAACCCACCGGCAGTACATAAATAAATCCCATTGCATTGCCCATCACAGCTGAGGTAATGTGATGTTTAATGCAGGTGGGCTTCGGCCCACACTGCATGCCCCAGTCAGACCGGAGTTTTTAATACGTAGACACTGGCAGGTACAAATTGGTGGGAAAGTGGTGGTGACTGCGGACCTAGTAGCGCGGTTTTATTTTGTTGGTTTTCGGAATGTGGCCATGATTAAGTGGGCCGTGGCGGGTGATGTTTTTGAGGCACTACGTGTCCTCTCCACGTGTCCGTGGTTATATGCACCTTAACAGTAACCGCGTTGGTGGTAATGTGGTGGTGACTGCCGACCTAGTAGCGCGGTTTTATTTAGTTGGTTTTCGGAATGTGGCCATGATTAAGTGGGCCGTGGAGGGGGATGTTTTTGAGGCACTACGTGTCCTCTCCACGTGTCCGTGGTTATATGCACCTTAACAGTAACAGCGTTGGTGGGAAATGGCCTCGCTGCCATCATGACTTTGGGAAGCCTCTGTTTCCACACCCCAGAGACATACCATTAGCAGCGGTATAGGCAGAGACCAGAATTAGTAACATTTCAGCGGTAGCATTAGGGACAGGCCCCACTAACATATCACTTGCAGCATTATAGGGGGAGCACAGTATTAGTTCCATTTCAGTAGTAGTAGCACTCAAGACAGGCCCCAGTAACAATTCCAAAGCAGCAGTATAGTGGGAGCGCAGTCTTAGTTCCATTTCAGTAATAGTAGCACTCAAGACAGGCCCCAGTAACAATTCCAAAGCAGCAGTATAGTGGGAGCGCAGTCTTAGTTCCATTTCAGTAATAGTAGCACTCAAGACAGGCCCCAGTAAGAATTCCAAAGCAGTAGTATAGGGGGAGTACAGTATTAGTTCCATTTCAGTAATAGTAGCACTCAAGACAGGCCCCAGTAACAATTCCGAAGCAGCAGTATAGGAGGAGCACAGTCTTAGTTCCATTTCAGTAATAGTAGCAGCCTAGACAGGCCCCAGTAACAATTCCGAAGCAGCAGTATAGTGGGAGCGCAGTCTTAGTTCCATTTCAATAATAGTAGCACTCAAGACAGGCCCCAGTAACAATTCCAAAGCAGTAGTATAGTGGGAGCGCAGTCTTAGTTCCATTTCAGTAATAGTAGCACTCAAGACAGGCCCCAGTAACAATTCCAAAGCAGTAGTATAGGGGGAGTACAGTATTAGTTCCATTTCAGTAATAGTAGCACTCAAGACAGGCGCCAGTAACAATTCCGAAGCAGCAGTATAGGAGGAGCACAGTCTTAGTTCCATTTCAGTAATAGTAGCAGCCTACACAGGCCCCAGTAACAATTCCGAAGCAGCAGTATAGTGGAAGCACAGTCTTAGTTCCATTTCTGTAGTAGTAGCAGTCAAGGCAGGCCACAGTAACATTCCCATCGCAGCAGTTTAGGGAGATAACAGTCTCTTTCACATTTCAGTAGCTGCAGTATAGACAAGGCCCCAGTTACATTTATGTAGCAAAAGTGTAGGCCAACCCCACACACCTTGCTGTACCATGAGTGCAGGCGAAGCACATACAAATTACTATGATTACACTGTTGGTGATGGCCCAAAAAAATAGGTGTACCAACAGTACTAATGTACCTCAGAAAAATTGGCCATGCCCAACCAAGAGGGCAGGTGAAACCCATTAATCGCTTTGGTTAATGTGGCTTAAGTGGTAACTAGGCCTGGAGGCAGCCCAGTTTAAATAAAAATTGGTTCAGGTGAAAGTTTCAACGCTTTAAAGAGCATTAAAACGTATAAAAATTGTTTCGAAAAATTATATGACTGAGCCTTCTGGCCCTTAGAAAAATTGCCCGTTTGGCGTGATTACGTGAGGTTTCAGGAGGAGGAGCAGGAGGAGGAGGAGGAATATTATACACAGATTGATGAAGCAAAAATGTCCCCGTTTTTGATGGTGATAGAGAACGATGCTTCCATCCGCGGGTGCAGCCTACGTATTGCTTAGGTATCGCTGCTGTCCGCTGGTGGAGAAGAGAAGTCTGGGGAAATCCAGGCTTTGTTCATCTTGATGAGTCTAAGCCTGTCGGCACTGTCGGTTGACAGGCGGGTACGCTTATCCGTGATGATTCCCCCAGCCGCACTAAACACCCTCTCTGACAAGACGCTAGCCGCAGGACAAGCAAGCACCTCCAGGGCATACAGCGCGAGTTCAGGCCACGTGTCCAGCTTCGACACCCAGTAGTTGTAGGTGGCAGAGGCGTCACGGAGGACGGTGGTGCGATCGGCTACGTACTCCCTCACCATCCTTTTACAGTGCTCCCGCCGACTCAGCCTTGACTGGGGAGCGGTGACACAGTCTTGATGGGGAGCCATAAAGCTGTCCAGAGCCTTAAACAGTGTTGCACTGCCTGTGCTGTACATGCTGCTTGATCTGCGCACCTCCCCTGCTACCTGGCCCTCGGAACTGCGCCTTCTGCCACTAGCGCTGTCGGATGGGAATTTTACCATCAGCTTGTCCGCCAGGGTCCTGTGGTATAGCAACACTCTCGAACCCCTTTCCTCTTCGGGAATGAGAGTGGAAAGGTTCTCCTTATACCGTGGGTTGAGCAGTGTGTACACCAAGTAATCCGTAGTGGCCAGAATGCGTGCAACGCGAGGGTCACGAGAAAGGCATCCTAACATGAAGTCAGCCATGTGTGCCAGGGTACCTGTACGCAACACATGGCTGTCTTCACTAGGAAGATCACTTTCAGGATCCTCCTCCTCCTCCTCCTACTCAGGCCATACACGCTGAAAGGATGACAGGCAAGCAGCATGGGTACCGTCAGCAGTGGGCCAAGCTATTTCTTCCCCCTCCTCCTCATCTTCCTCATGCTTCTCCTCCTCCTCCTCAACGCGCTGAGATATAGACAGGAGGGTGCTCTGACTATCCAGCGACATACTGTCCTCCCCCGGCTCTGTTTCCGAGCGCAAAGCGTCTGCCTTTATGCTTTGCAGGGAACTTCTCAAGAGGCATAGCAGAGGAATGGTGACGCTAATTATTGCAGCATCACTGCTCACCACCTGGGTAGACTCCTCAAACTTTCCAAGGACCTGGCAGATGTCTGCCAACCAGGCCCACTCTTCTGAAAAGAATTGAGGAGGCTGACTCCCACTGCGCCGCCCATGTTGGAGTTGGTATTCCACTATAGGAAATTTACTGCTAGGACCTTCCAAACTAATAAAATTAAAAAATACCTTTTATTAAATTCCTTTAAAAGAAGAACAAAACAAATACAAACAAAATAAGGGGAAGATTAGGATTAAGAAGGCCACTAGTGACTAGTGACCAAACAGGTTGGAGTCGTATAATAGGACTCAACCTTAAAAAACGACAGCAACCGCCACTTCTGAAATATGAACAATGGGAAATCGAGTCATGTGATGAAGCTCAATTGATGTACAACATTGATCATAGATCCAGAAAAGTGATCAAATAAAGTAGAATCACTCTAAATCTGGTATCCTAATGTGCGTCGTATAGTGGGAAGGACTTGCACATAAGGAGTTTGCTCTTAAAGCAAAAATGCGCGTTACCCTAACGTTTGGGTAACGCGCATTTTTGCTTTAAGAGCAAACTCCTTATGTGCAAGTCCTTCCCACTATACGACGCACATTAGGATACCAGATTTAGAGTGATTCTACTTTATTTGATCACTTTTCTGGATCTATGATCAATGTTGTACATCAATTGAGCTTCATCACATGACTCGATTTCCCATTGTTCATATTTCAGAAGTGGCGGTTGCTGTCGTTTTTTAAGGTTGAGTCCTATTATACGACTCCAACCTGTTTGGTCACTAGTCACTAGTGGCCTTCTTAATCCTAATCTTCCCCTTATTTTGTTTGTATTTGTTTTGTTCTTCTTTTAAAGGAATTTAATAAAAGGTATTTTTTAATTTTATTAGTTTGGAAGGTCCTAGCAGTAAATTTCCCAAAGTTCTGACTGGGATTAGCTGCCCTTGTGAATTTGGTATTCCACTATAGCTCTACGCTGCTCATAGAGCCTGGCGAACATGTGGAGCGTAGAGTTCCACCGTGTGGGCACGTCGCACAGCAGTAGGTGCACTGGCAGATTAAACCGATGTTGCAGGGTGCGCAGGGTGGCAGCGTCCGTGTGGGACTTGCGGAAATATGCGCAGAGCCGGCGCACCTTTACGAGCAGGTCTGACAAGCGTGGGTAGCTTTTCAGAAAGCACTGAACCACCAAATTAAAGATGTGGGCCAGGCATGGCACGTGCGTGAGGTTGCCGAGCTGCAGAGCCGCCACCAGGTTACGGCCGTTGTCACACACGACCATGCGCGGTTGGAGGCTCAGCGGCGCAAGCCAGCGGTCGGTCTGCTCTGTCAGACCCCGCAGCAGTTCGTGGGCCGTGTGCCTCTTATCCCCTAAGCTGAGTAGTTTCAGCACGGCCTGCTGACGCTTGCCCACCGCTGTGCTGCCACGCCGCGCGACACCAACTGCTGGCGGCGTCCTGCTGCTGCTGACACATCTTGATTGCGAGACAGAGGTTGCGGAGGAGGAGGGTGCTTTAGTGGAGGAAGCATACACCGCCGCAGATACCACCACCGAGCTGGGGCCCGCAATTCTGGGGGTGGGTAGGACGTGAGCGGTCCCAGGCTCTGACTCTGTCCCAGCCTCCACTAAATTCACCCAATGTGCCGTCAGGGCGATGTAGTGGCCCTGCCCGCCTGTGCTTGTCCACGTGTCCGTTGTTAAGTGGACCTTGGCAGTAACCGCGTTGGTGAGGGCGCGTACAATGTTACGGGAGACGTGGTCGTGCAGGGCTGGGACGGCACATCGGGAAAAGTAGTGGCGACTGGGAACTGAGTAGCGCGGGGCCGCCGCCATCAAACTTTTGAAGGACTCCGTTTCCACAACCCTATACGGCAGCATCTCCAGGCTGATAAATTTTGCTATGTTCACGGTTAACGCTTGAGCGTGCGGGTGAGTGGCGGCGTACTTGCGCTTGCGCTCAAACACTTGCGCTATCGATGGCTGGACGGTGCGCTGACAGACATTGGTGGATGGGGCTGCGGACTGCGGAGGTGAGGGTGTGGGTGCAGGCCAGGAGACGGTAGTGCCTGTGTCCTGAGAGGGGGGTTGGATCTCAGTGGCAGGTTGGGGCACAGGGGGAGAGGCAGCGGTGCAAACCGGAGGCGGTGAACGGCCTTCGTCCCACCTTGTGGGGTGCTTGGCCATCACATGTCTGCGCATGCTGGTGGTGGTGAGGCTGTTGGTGGTGGCTCCCCGGCTGATCTTAGTGCGACAAAGGTTGCACACCACTGTTCGTCGGTCGTCTGCACTCTCAGTGAAAAACTGCCAGACCTTTGAGCACCTCGGCCTCTGCAGGGTGGCATGGCGCGAGGGGTCGCTTTGGGAAACAGTTGGTGGATTATTCGGTCTGGCCCTGCCTCTACCCCTGGACACCGCACTGCCTCTTGCAACCTGCCCTGCTGCTGGCCTTGCCTCCCCCTCTGAAGACCTGTCCTCAGTAGGCGTTGCAAACCATGGGGGGTCAGTCACCTCATCGTCCTGCTGCTCTTCCTCCGAATCCTCTGCGCGCTCCTCCCTCGGACTTACTGCCCTCACTGCTACGTGACTGCAAGACAACTGTGTCTCATTGTCATCGTCCTCCTCACCCACTAAAATGTCTTGAGACAGTTGCCGGAAGTCCCCAGCCTCATCCCCCGGACCCCGTGAACTTTCCAATGGTTGGGCATCAGCCACGATAAACTCGTCTGGTGGGAGAGGAACCACTGCTGCCCAATCTGAGCAGGGGCCCGAGAACAGTTCCTGGGAGTCTGCCCGCTCCTGAGAATGTGTCATTGTAGTGGAGTGAGGAGGCTGGGCGGAAGGAGGAGCAGCAGCCAGAGGATTCGGATTTGCAGCAGTGGACGGCGCAGAACTGTGGGTTGACGATAGCTTGCTGGAAGCACTTTCTGCCATCCACGACAGTACCTGCTCACACTGCTCATTTTCTAATAAAGGTCTCCCGCGTGGACCCATTAATTGTGCGATGAATGTGGGGACGCCAGAAACGTGCCTCTCTCCTAATCCCGCAGCAGTCGGCTGGGATACACCTGGATCAGGTGCTCGGCCTGTGCCCACACCCTGACTTGGGCCTCCGCGTCCTCGGCCGCGTCCACGTCCTCTAGGCCTACCCCTACCCCTCAGCATGCTGTATTACCATCAATTCAGAAACAGAACGCTGTAAGAAATAATGTGGCGCAAGCCTGCTGTTAAACGTAGCTGGCTGCGTATGTTTTTTTTTAAGTTCTCCACCCAGCAAACACGTACCCAGAACGCTAAGCACTGTGAGAGGCAGTCAAATAGATGTTTTGCCCTTTTTTTTGAAGGAAAGGCCCACTAAGTATATTCAATGACTAATATATGTGTTGTGGCCCTGCAGTGTGTCACAGAAATGCTGTGCTGCACAGTTATTAACTGCAGCAGAGCGGTGATTTCACCGGCAGGAAATAAATTGGCGCAAGCCTGCTGTTAAACTTAGGCAGCTGCGTATGATTTTTTTTACGTTGGACACCCAGCACACACGTACCCAGAATGCTGAGGACTGTGAGAGGCAGGACAAATAGATTTTTTGCCCTTTTTTTTTTAAAGGAAAGGCCCACTAAGTATATTCAATGACTAATATATGTCTTCTGGCCCTGCCTACACAATTCTGTCCCTGGAGTATTACTGCAGGGCGCAATGCTCTGCACGGCCGATTTGGAAAAAAAAATGTGCAACACTGCAAAATGCAACCTCCACAGTACTGCACACTGTTAGATGTGGCCCTAAGAAACACCGTGGGGGTTCTTGAAGCCTACAATCACTCCTAACACTCTCCCTGCCTAACCACCACTTCTGTCCCTGTAGTATTACTGCAGGGCGCAATGCTCTGCACGGCCGAGATACCAAAAAAAAAAATAGTGCAACACTGCAAAATGCAGCCTCCACACTACTGCACACGGTTAGATGTGGCCCTAAGAAAAACCGTTGGGTTTCTTGAAGCCTACAATCACTCCTAACACTCTCCCTGCCTAACCACTACTTCTGTCCCTGTAGTATTACTGCAGGGCGCAATGCTCTGCACGGCCGATACACCAAAAAAAAAAACGGGTGTAACACTGCAAAAAAGCAGCCAGCACAGTACTGCACACGGTTAGATGTGGCCCTAAGAAGGACCGTTGGGGTTCTTGAAGCCTACAATCACTCCTAAAACTCTCCCTATAGCAGCTCCACTAAGACAGCACTTTCCCTCAGCTATGTCAGACCTCATGTGTGGCGAGCCGCGGGAGGGGCCGATTTTTATACTCGGGTGACACCTGATCTCGCCAGCCACTCACAGCAGGGGGGTGGTATAGGGCTGGAACAACACAGGAGGAAGTTGTAATGCCTTCCCTGTCTTTCAATTGGCCAGAAAAGCGCGCTAACGTCTCAGAGATGAAAGTGAAAGTAACCCGAACATCGCGTGGTGCTTGTTAAGAGTAACGAGCATCACGAACACCCTAATATTCGCCCGAGCATCAAGCTCGGACGAGTACGTTCGCTCATCTCTAGAGTAGAAATTTAATTTATAAGGATGATTTCTGTTCCCAAACAGTTAGGTTTAAGTGGTGTATTGGTAACTTCCAAAGTATGGTGGTTAATATTGGTGATGAAATTAATGTAGTTGCTGATAAAACAAATAGTATTGTTCTCCACATAATATGTACTAATGTAGCTTGGGAAACAACTCAATGAGATAATAGCTATGATATCCAGGGTTAATTTTAGACCTGGTTGCCATAACAGAGACATGGCTCAAGGATTGTAATCACTGGGAAATAGCTTTTCCTTGGTACACATTGTACAGAAAAAGGTTGAGTATAAAGAAAGAGTAGCCATGGCAAGGGTAATCTTAAGTCAACGGTGATTCAAAAAACACATGAAGATCTAAAAGCTCTCTGGGTTTACATGCAAACTAAAGAAGGAACTGTGATTAGTATTGGTGATATGATATATATATAAACTTGTTGGTTGATAAAATTACTCAAATGACAATAATGGGTGACTTCAACATGCCTGATGTAGATTGGAGTATCCCTACTGCATTGACGAGTAGGAGCAGGAATTTGATAGATGCACTTAAAGAAGCATCTCCTATAACAGCTTGTTAAGTCATCAACCAGAGAAGATAACATTCTAGATTTAGTATTTACTAATAGGGATTTGGTGTCTGAGGTTAAGGTGGAAGAAAATTTAGGTTCTGGTAACCACCAATGTTTATGGTTTTACATAAGAACAGACTTTGCGTAATCCTTCACTACAACCAATGTATTACATTTTAGAAAAACTAATTTCAAGGATTATGGGCGAGTTTAAAAAAAATTCAGGGTGGAATAGGACAATTGGAGTGTATGTCTAGTGGACATTATTAAAAATAGCCATCCTAAAGGCAACTAAACTTTGTCAAACTAGAAAAAGGAAAAGTGAACCACTATAGTTCACTATAGTAATATGGTAACAGAAAAAATGTCTGCCTGTAGGAGGTTTAAAGAAACTGGAAGTGTAACTGATAGAGAATGGTATAAAATTGTACAGAAAGAGGCAAAACATTATTAATTCTGCTAAAGCCCAAAAGAAGGAAGAAATGGCCAAATCCATCACGGGGGGGGGGGGGGGGGGGATAAAACCTTTTTCAGGTACATTACAGACAGAAGAAAAACTGTGGAATTACAAAAATTAAAAATGGGGATAATAACTATATTAAGGGAGATAATACTATTTCTAACCATATGAATAGCTACTTTTGTTCAGTATTTTCAGAAACTGGTTTTCAGAGTGATAATATGTTTAGGCCTGGTAGTACCTCTGGTTGTAAGGGCTCAGTTCTAGTGTTTTGGGAGGGTGATGTTGTAAGTGAACTTACACTTTTAAAGTTGAATAATGCGATGGATCTAAATGGCAACCACCCCAGAGTTCTTAAAAAACTCCAATATGTAATTTCTGCACCTCCAACTAAGGCCCCATGTCCATGGGCAGAATTTAATTGCGGAATCTCCACGGACGATCCGCAGTCCAGTAGCCCATAGAGAAACATGGGCGTTCACAGCTGAATTAAAGCATGCAGATCTGTTTTGTAGACCTTTTTGAAGCCATCCAATCCGCGGGCCATCCACAATTGACATTGTGGACAAGCCACGGACTCTGCGGGAAAGCAGGAGTTTTGAAAAGAAAAACTCCTACTGCGCATGTGTGTCGGCGTGCCTGCACATATCCACAGTGAAGAAGATAAAAAAACAGCAGAAGACCCCGTCGGGTAATCGGTGTCCTCGGCCACAGGAAGGGTCAGATTTCAATGCGCCCTTCCCGAATACGGAATCCAATCCCCCCATGGACAAAAGGCCTTATTTGTTTTCTCAGTGCCTTTTACAGCTAATGTTCCTGAAGATTAGGGAATTGCCAGAGTTGTACCCATCCCTTTTACAGATAAGGGTTGAGTGTTTGCTTATAACACAAAAATGTACAATAGGGTTGATATTCCTGGTGGTGTATTGAACATGGAAAAATATTTAGCTTTATGGAATAAATGGTCAAAACAAAGGTAACTGGAGTTCAGTGTTAATCCTCAGAGTATCCTATATCGGGTCTTCTGTTTTATTTGGACTCTAGAAGAGAAAGATTTAGGGGGTTCTGCTTTCTGACTACCTCAAATTGAGTCCACAGTGCAGTCAGGCAGCAAAGAAAGCAAGTGGTCTGCTTGACTGCATAACTAGAGGCATGACCAGTAGAAAGATGAAGATTGTGATCCCACTGTATAGAGCTCTAGTGAGAGCACATCTGAAATAATACTGTGCTCAGTTCCGGTGATATCATCTACAGAAAAACATTGACAAAATAGAGTCCAAAGATGGGCTACAAAAATGGTGGAAGGTCTCAAAAATAAAACTTATCAGAAAAGACTTGAATAACTTAATTTTTAAAGAGTGGAGGAAAGTAGGAAAGGGGGGGGCATGATCAAAACATTTTAAAAACTGTTAAAAAAGTTAAAGTTATAAATACGTTTCAGGAGGGAAGTGCTTAGTTTAGAAAACTGAACACTAGAACAAGGGGGCACAATCTGAGATTACTTGGGGGAAAAATCTCAGCAATGTCAGAAAGAGTAGTAGATGCTTGGAAAAAACATCCAGCAGACGTGTTTGGAATAACAACAATAAATGAATTCAAGCTGCCTGGGATGAGCCTAGATCTGTCCTAAGAGGGAACTAGGAAGGAAATAATATAAGGGCTGACAGGATGGAACTTTTTTTGCTGTCAAAGTTATGTTTCTAAAAAGTGATCAAAAAGTCGCATGTACCCCAAAATAGTATCAATAAAAACTACAACTCCTCCTGCAAAAAAACAAGACATCACATAACTCCATAGGTGGAAAAATACAAAAGCTATGGGTCTTGGAATGCGGCAATGCAAATTCAATTTTCATTGTATAAAAATAGTAAAGCATCTAAAAAAAACTACATAAATTTAGTATCACTGCAATCCTATTGACCTGCAGTACGAAGGTAGAAGGTTATTTATGCCACACAATGAATGCTGTAAAGTTAAAAAAAAAAAAAACATTGTAAAATTGCTGGGGTTTTTTTTGCTACACCTGCCTCCCAAAAAGCGGATTAAAAAGTGATCAAAAAGCCACCTGTGGTCAATCGAAAATGGTAGTAGTAAAAATACAGGTCATCTCGCAAAAAATACGTCCTTATACAACTCTGTTGATGAAAAACTATTACTGTTCCAGGTCTTGTAATGCTGCGACTGAGAAACTATTTTATTTTTTAAGTATTTTTAGTGTGTGAAAGTAGTAAGACGCAAAAAACTATATAAACTTGGTATCACCGTTATCCTGCTGATCCAGATAATAAGATTGTCACTTTTTTTATCGCACGTTGAATGCCAATTAAAATAAACCCAAAAAGCAGTGGTTAAATTTGTATTTTTTTTACATCCCTCCAAAAAAGATTAATAAGTTTTACAACACATTACATGTTCCCCAAAGTGGTGTAATAAAAAAAATACAACTTGTCCCACTTAAAAAACAAGATTTCACATAACTATGTCAAGCAAAAAATAAAGTTTTTTTTTTTTTAAATAGCTTGGTCATGAAGGTGCAAAATCGGCTAGTCACTAAGGGGTTAAAGGATTTGGCACACAAAAAGGCAGATTACATGTTGACATGTTGCAGATTTTGCTCCGGGATGTGCTGCGGAATTCACTATTACTTTGGAAAGGTTGAAATCCAGAGTGAAAATCCACAGCATAAATTGACATAATTCAGATTTAAAATCTGCATAACAAGTCATTAAAAAAAAAAGTACGTTGAGGAGAATTTGTAAAATATTATCCACTTTTCTGCTGTTGAAAAATTTTTTTTTTCACCTGTGATTCCGCCATAAAAATTCCAAAACCTGTCCACCACATTTGACCGTACCCTTAAGACTTGGATCGATCCCACAGATATGACAGCCACTTAAGATACTTTTCTAAATAAAACTTACCGGGATGCCATATCTTTCCCTGATGCCTGTCCGCAGGGCAACCAAAGTACCTGGTAGGCATAGCAAGCAGCAGCACTCTCCAAACTCTTTGGCCACTCTACTTCCCAGAATGCCAGGAATAAATGTCCCACAAAGACCTAAACAAAAGGAACAACCGAATGGGTTAAATACGATATATGTGACTGCTTATAGCAGAATATAAGATATATGAGGCATCGCGTTTGTTGAGAACTCCCAACTACATCTTGGGCTTCTTGGAACAAACAGCGAGTTCATATTTTAGTAATGTTCGTATTGTTTCAATGCCTCTTGAAACATTTAACAATAGGAATACGCAGAGGCGTAACTTGAAGCTCCCGGGCCCCGATGCAAAACTTGCAATAGGGCCTTCAACTATAATGCTTTATTCATAGTACTGGGCTCCTTATATGGAGAGGAGAGACCTTATGGGCCCCCTAAGGCTCCAGGGACCGGGTGCAACCGCATCCCCTGCATCCTCTATAGTTACGCCCCTGGGAATATTTAGTTGTGCTCCAAAGATGACATATGGCAGAAGAAGCCTTATATACACGTCTCCTCTTGTAAATGTGGTGATGTACGTAAGTATGTAATAATAATCTTTGTGTCAGGACAGTGTCCGGGATATGGGGGTCCCTGAGATATCCCGCAACCCCTGTCCCTGCCTACTTGCCCCCCTGGGCTAACCCCCAGGGCGACAACTGGGCGGCGGTCCCTACCCTCACTAGGGAAGCGGGACACGGGAAGACAAACAGACACTGAAGACAAACAAACGGTAGAATGGTCAGACAATCCGGGTCGGCAACAGGAGGGTACGCAGTACAGAGGGGAAGGCAAAAACGTAGTCAAGGTCCAAAAAGCAGAGGTCAGGAAAGCCGGGGTAACAAGAGCAGTCAAAATAAACGCGGGTGCAGCTGGAGAACCAAACTAACACTGGCAAGGGCTGGAAGGAAAACACACTTTTAAATGCTGTCAGAGCGCCAGCCCCAGCAGCTGATTGGGGCGGGGGTGCCTGACAGCAGCAGGGCAATCAAGGAGGTGCTGGGGACACGCCCCCAGCCTTGCAGAACAGACCGTTACCAGGGAAGCCAGCTAGGTAGTCAAGTAACTTAGAGAAGCACCTGCTGCCTCCCTAGCAACCCGGCGATGACCAGTTTTACAGCTTCCCGGGGAGATTACTAGAACCGGGGCTCCCCTGCGCCGCACTCCTGTAACCCGGGTGGCATGACTGGTGGTGCAGGCACGGCGGCCGCTAGAATTGCTGGTTCTGACAGTACCCCCCCTTCTACGGGGGGACACCGGACCCCCATGGCCAGGAGCGGACTTGAGCGGGAAAGCCCTATGGAATGATCGGACTAGGCGTGGCGCATGAACATCCCTGGCAGGGACCCACGTCCTATCCTCAGGACCAAATCCTCTCCAGTGGACAAGGTACTGCAGCACACCTCTAACCTGTCGGGCGTCATCAAGCCTTTCTACTTCATACTCCAGTTCCCCCTGTACCAAAGAAGGAGGGGGCGGGTTCTGGGTGGGTAGAACTGGAGTCACGTACTTTTTAAGCAAGCTTTTATGAAAAACCTTGTGGACCTTCCAGGAGTCAGGAAGTGACAACTTATATGACACCGGGTTGATAACCTGCGAAACAGTAAATAGGCCAATGAACCGAGGAGCAAGTTTCAGGGAGGGAACCTTAAGTCTCAGATTCTTGGATGACCATAAAACTTGCTCCCCGACCACAAACGGTGCCGAGATAGTACATCTTTTCTTAGAGTATTTACGCAGTTTCTCTTGGGAACCCTGAAGGTTCTTACGAACCTGGGCCCAAACTGTGCACAGTTCTTCAGAGGATATGTCAGCGGCCGGATTGTTCGAGAAAAAAGGAGTAGACAGCGAGAAACGGGGATGGAACCCATAGTTACAGAAAAATGGTGACAGTTGGAAAGACGAGTTAATATGGTTGTTAATAGCAAATTCGGCGAGAGGTAAGTAGTTAGCCCACTGAAACTGGTTATCAGAGACAAAAAGTTGCAGGTACTGGATAAGTTCTTGATTCATCCGTTCCGTTTGTCCATTACTCTCGGGATGGAAGGCGGAGGAAAAAGACAAATTAACATTTAGGTTTTTACAGAAAGATCGCCAGAAGCGAGCGACGAACTGTACCCCTCTATCTGACTCAATATCCTCGGGGATCCCATGTAGCCGAACAATCTCCTTTATGAACATTTCAGACAGAAGTTTGGCATTAGGCAACTTACAAAGCGGAACGAAATGTGACATTTTAGAGAAACGGTCAACTATGACCCAAATGACCGTATTCCCCAGCGAGGATGGCAGATCAGTAATAAAATCCATTGGCAAATGGGACCATGGCCTGGATGGAATGGGCAAGGGAAGAAGAGGACCCTCAGGACGTCTCCTGAGATTCTTCCCCCTTGCGCAAACCGGGCATGCGGACACAAATAACCGTACATCCCTGGCCATATGCGGCCACCAATAGAGTCTGGATACTAACTCTGGAGTACCCCTGATACCGGGGTGTCCTGCTAGGACTGAAGCATGTGTCTTCTCTAACACTTTCAGTCTCAGTGACAACGGAACAAAAAGTTTGCCTTCCGGAAGGGCTTCAGGGGCGGATTTTTGAGCGGCGTGTATGAGAGGTGAAAGGTCGGAGGAGACAGCAGCGAGGACCACCCCAGGGGAGAGAATACGCTCTCTCTCTGGAACCATAACATTATAAATTCAGCCCTTGGGAAGTTTGGCCCCAGGAATCAAATCAATTTTACAGTCCCATTCTCTATGAGGGGGCAGGGCTTCAGATAATTGCTTGGAGAACACGTCCAAGAAGAGGTAATCTGGTAGGGGAACCCCCTCGCAGGTGGAGATACCCACCTCCACCGGACATAGGTGGTTGGCACAGCGGGGAACCCACTTTACCAGTTCCAATGTGTCCCAATTTACTACCGGATTGTGCTCCCGAAGCCAGGGGAGACCTAGGACGACGTCCACAGACAAATCTCGCATCACCAGAAATGTGCAGGTTTCAACATGTAGGGCTCCTATAGTAAACCTTACCTCAGAGGTAACCAGTTTAACTACCCCTGCCTGCAATGGAGTGGAGTCTACTCCTGAAACAAAAATCGCAGTCTCTAAGTGTATCAAAACCCTGGACAGTTGAGCAACGAAATTAAAATTAACAAAATTTGCAGCAGCCCCAGAATCAACAAAGGCTTGCCCAGTACGGTGGAAAGAATGGAATTCTAGGGTGCAGGGCAATAACATCTTGGACAACACAGGGAGTACCTTGGCTCCTAGATAGTCCTCCCGACAACTGCCTAGGAGCGGACGTTTTTCCTGCCGTGGCTTCTTAGCGCAGGTTGCAATGCGGTGACCCGGCTCCCCACAGTAGAAGCAGAGATTCTTCTTTAGGCGATATTCCCGTCGCTGGTTGGGGTTCATGGCTCCCAGCTCCATTGGCTCGGTGGTGGGAGGTGAAAAAGTCGGGTCCGTAAAAGAAGTGGGCGTGGGGAGTGGAGTGGTCCGAGCGGCATGTCTGGCCCTCAAACGTCGGTCGGCCCGAATAGCCAGCGACATGGCTTGCTCCAGGGTTCTTGGCTCCTGGTGGGCCACGAGTAGGTCCTTAAGGCCCTCAGACAGACCGGCCAAAAATAAGTCTTTTAAGGCGGCATCATTCCACCTGGAATCTGTACAATGTTGGCGGAATTCGGAACAGTAGTCCTCCGCCATCTTGCAACCCTGGCGCAGGGCCAGAAGCTTGGAGACTGCGTAGCCGGCCCGGTCGGGTTCGTCATAAAATTGGCCCAAGGCGGAAAAAAAGGCGTCAAAGGGATAGTTGGGCGGGAGAGCGAGCTGGTAACGAGAAGGCCCAATTTTGGGGCTCTCCCCTCAGGCGGGTAATTACAATTCCCACTTTCTGGTACTCAGTACCAGAGGAGTGGGGTCGGAGATCAAAGTAGAGCTTGCAGCTCTCTCTAAATGCAAAAAACTGATCCCTCTCTCCGGAGAAGCAATCCGGAAGCGTGGCTCGAGGTTCTGACATCACTCCTGGAGCGGAAGGGGGCTGCATGGGACCTGCAGCCGCCACTTGTTCCTGTAGCTGCAAGCGGGCGGTTAGGTCCTGGGCAAGTTTCGTAAGGACATGGACCTGGTTTGCTAAGGCCGCCACGGCCTCCATTGAGGGGTTCAAAGTTGCCGGGCGGATACAAGGGTCTGACTTTCCTTCGGCCAGTGTTACTGTCAGGACAGTGTCCGGGATATGGGGGTCCCTGAGATATCCCGCAACCCCTGTCCCTGCCTACTTGCCTCCCTGGGCTAACCCCCAGGGCGACAACTGGGCGGCGGTCCCTACCCTCACTAGGAAAGCGGGACACGGGAAGACAAACAGACACTGAAGACAAACAAACGGTAGAATGGTCAGACAATCCGGGTCGGCAACAGGAGGGTACGCAGTACAGAGGGGAAGGCAAAACGTAGTCAAGGTCCAAAAAGCAGAGGTCAGGAAAGCCGGGGTAACAAGAGCAGTCAAAATAAACGCGGGTGCAGCTGGAGAACCAAACTAACACTGGCAAAGGCTGGAAGGAAAACACACACTTTTAAATGCTGTCAGAGCTCCCGCCCTAGCAGCTGATTGGGGCGGGGGTGCCTGACAGCAGCAGGGCAATCAAGGAGGTGCTGGGGACACGCCCCCAGCCTTGCAGAACAGACCGTTACCAGGGAAGCCAGCTAGGTAGTCAAGTAACTTAGAGAAGCACCTGCTGCCTCCCTAGCAACCCGGCGATGACCAGTTTTACAGCTTCCCGGGGAGATTACTAGAACCGGGGCTCCCCTGCGCCGCACTCCTGTAACCCGGGTGGCATGACTGGTGGTGCAGGCACGGCGGCCGCTAGAATTGCTGGTTCTGACAGTACCCCCCCTTCTACGGGGGGACACCGGACCCCCATGGCCAGGAGCGGACTTGAGCGGGAAAGCCCTATGGAATGATCGGACTAGGCGTGGCGCATGAACATCCCTGGCAGGGACCCACGTCCTATCCTCAGGACCAAATCCTCTCCAGTGGACAAGGTACTGCAGCACACCTCTAACCTGTCGGGCGTCATCAAGCCTTTCTACTTCATACTCCAGTTCCCCCTGTACCAAAGAAGGAGGGGGCGGGTTCTGGGTGGGTAGAACTGGAGTCACGTACTTTTTAAGCAAGCTTTTATGAAAAACCTTGTGGACCTTCCAGGAGTCAGGAAGTGACAACTTATATGACACCGGGTTGATAACCTGCGAAACAGTAAATAGGCCAATGAACCGAGGAGCAAGTTTCAGGGAGGGAACCTTAAGTCTCAGATTCTTGGATGACCATAAAACTTGCTCCCCGACCACAAACGGTGCCGAGATAGTACATCTTTTCTTAGAGTATTTACGCAGTTTCTCTTGGGAACCCTGAAGGTTCTTACGAACCTGGGCCCAAACTGTGCACAGTTCTTCAGAGGATATGTCAGCGGCCGGATTGTTCGAGAAAAAAGGAGTAGACAGCGAGAAACGGGGATGGAACCCATAGTTACAGAAAAATGGTGACAGTTGGAAAGACGAGTTAATATGGTTGTTAATAGCAAATTCGGCGAGAGGTAAGTAGTTAGCCCACTGAAACTGGTTATCAGAGACAAAAAGTTGCAGGTACTGGATAAGTTCTTGATTCATCCGTTCCGTTTGTCCATTACTCTCGGGATGGAAGGCGGAGGAAAAAGACAAATTAACATTTAGGTTTTTACAGAAAGATCGCCAGAAGCGAGCGACGAACTGTACCCCTCTATCTGACTCAATATCCTCGGGGATCCCATGTAGCCGAACAATCTCCTTTATGAACATTTCAGACAGAAGTTTGGCATTAGGCAACTTACAAAGCGGAACGAAATGTGACATTTTAGAGAAACGGTCAACTATGACCCAAATGACCGTATTCCCCAGCGAGGATGGCAGATCAGTAATAAAATCCATTGGCAAATGGGACCATGGCCTGGATGGAATGGGCAAGGGAAGAAGAGGACCCTCAGGACGTCTCCTGAGATTCTTCCCCCTTGCGCAAACCGGGCATGCGGACACAAATAACCGTACATCCCTGGCCATATGCGGCCACCAATAGAGTCTGGATACTAACTCTGGAGTACCCCTGATACCGGGGTGTCCTGCTAGGACTGAAGCATGTGTCTTCTCTAACACTTTCAGTCTCAGTGACAACGGAACAAAAAGTTTGCCTTCCGGAAGGGCTTCAGGGGCGGATTTTTGAGCGGCGTGTATGAGAGGTGAAAGGTCGGAGGAGACAGCAGCGAGGACCACCCCAGGGGAGAGAATACGCTCTCTCTCTGGAACCATAACATTATAAATTCAGCCCTTGGGAAGTTTGGCCCCAGGAATCAAATCAATTTTACAGTCCCATTCTCTATGAGGGGGCAGGGCTTCAGATAATTGCTTGGAGAACACGTCCAAGAAGAGGTAATCTGGTAGGGGAACCCCCTCGCAGGTGGAGATACCCACCTCCACCGGACATAGGTGGTTGGCACAGCGGGGACCCCACTTTACCAGTTCCAATGTGTCCCAATTTACTACCGGATTGTGCTCCCGAAGCCAGGGGAGACCTAGGACGACGTCCACAGACAAATCTCGCATCACCAGAAATGTGCAGGTTTCAACATGTAGGGCTCCTATAGTAAACCTTACCTCAGAGGTAACCAGTTTAACTACCCCTGCCTGCAATGGAGTGGAGTCTACTCCTGAAACAAAAATCGCAGTCTCTAAGTGTATCAAAACCCTGGACAGTTGAGCAACGAAATTAAAATTAACAAAATTTGCAGCAGCCCCAGAATCAACAAAGGCTTGCCCAGTACGGTGGAAAGAATGGAATTCTAGGGTGCAGGGCAATAACATCTTGGACAACACAGGGAGTACCTTGGCTCCTAGATAGTCCTCCCGACAACTGCCTAGGAGCGGACGTTTTTCCTGCCGTGGCTTCTTAGCGCAGGTTGCAATGCGGTGACCCGGCTCCCCACAGTAGAAGCAGAGATTCTTCTTTAGGCGATATTCCCGTCGCTGGTTGGGGTTCATGGCTCCCAGCTCCATTGGCTCGGTGGTGGGAGGTGAAAAAGTCGGGTCCGTAAAAGAAGTGGGCGTGGGGAGTGGAGTGGTCCGAGCGGCATGTCTGGCCCTCAAACGTCGGTCGGCCCGAATAGCCAGCGACATGGCTTGCTCCAGGGTTCTTGGCTCCTGGTGGGCCACGAGTAGGTCCTTAAGGCCCTCAGACAGACCGGCCAAAAATAAGTCTTTTAAGGCGGCATCATTCCACCTGGAATCTGTACAATGTTGGCGGAATTCGGAACAGTAGTCCTCCGCCATCTTGCAACCCTGGCGCAGGGCCAGAAGCTTGGAGACTGCGTAGCCGGCCCGGTCGGGTTCGTCATAAAATTGGCCCAAGGCGGAAAAAAAGGCGTCAAAGGGATAGTTGGGCGGGAGAGCGAGCTGGTAACGAGAAGGCCCAATTTTGGGGCTCTCCCCTCAGGCGGGTAATTACAATTCCCACTTTCTGGTACTCAGTACCAGAGGAGTGGGGTCGGAGATCAAAGTAGAGCTTGCAGCTCTCTCTAAATGCAAAAAACTGATCCCTCTCTCCGGAGAAGCAATCCGGAAGCGTGGCTCGAGGTTCTGACATCGCTCCTGGAGCGGAAGGGGGCTGCATGGGACCTGCAGCCGCCACTTGTTCCTGTAGCTGCAAGCGGGCGGTTAGGTCCTGGGCAAGTTTCGTAAGGACATGGACCTGGTTTGCTAAGGCCGCCACGGCCTCCATTGAGGGGTTCAAAGTTGCCGGGCGGATACAAGGGTCTGACTTTCCTTCGGCCAGTGTTACTGTCAGGACAGTGTCCGGGATATGGGGGTCCCTGAGATATCCCGCAACCCCTGTCCCTGCCTACTTGCCTCCCTGGGCTAACCCCCAGGGCGACAACTGGGCGGCGGTCCCTACCCTCACTAGGAAAGCGGGACACGGGAAGACAAACAGACACTGAAGACAAACAAACGGTAGAATGGTCAGACAATCCGGGTCGGCAACAGGAGGGTACGCAGTACAGAGGGGAAGGCAAAACGTAGTCAAGGTCCAAAAAGCAGAGGTCAGGAAAGCCGGGGTAACAAGAGCAGTCAAAATAAACGCGGGTGCAGCTGGAGAACCAAACTAACACTGGCAAAGGCTGGAAGGAAAACACACACTTTTAAATGCTGTCAGAGCTCCCGCCCTAGCAGCTGATTGGGGCGGGGGTGCCTGACAGCAGCAGGGCAATCAAGGAGGTGCTGGGGACACGCCCCCAGCCTTGCAGAACAGACCGTTACCAGGGAAGCCAGCTAGGTAGTCAAGTAACTTAGAGAAGCACCTGCTGCCTCCCTAGCAACCCGGCGATGACCAGTTTTACAGCTTCCCGGGGAGATTACTAGAACCGGGGCTCCCCTGCGCCGCACTCCTGTAACCCGGGTGGCATGACTGGTGGTGCAGGCACGGCGGCCGCTAGAATTGCTGGTTCTGACAGTACCCCCCCTTCTACGGGGGGACACCGGACCCCCATGGCCAGGAGCGGACTTGAGCGGGAAAGCCCTATGGAATGATCGGACTAGGCGTGGCGCATGAACATCCCTGGCAGGGACCCACGTCCTATCCTCAGGACCAAATCCTCTCCAGTGGACAAGGTACTGCAGCACACCTCTAACCTGTCGGGCGTCATCAAGCCTTTCTACTTCATACTCCAGTTCCCCCTGTACCAAAGAAGGAGGGGGCGGGTTCTGGGTGGGTAGAACTGGAGTCACGTACTTTTTAAGCAAGCTTTTATGAAAAACCTTGTGGACCTTCCAGGAGTCAGGAAGTGACAACTTATATGACACCGGGTTGATAACCTGCGAAACAGTAAATAGGCCAATGAACCGAGGAGCAAGTTTCAGGGAGGGAACCTTAAGTCTCAGATTCTTGGATGACCATAAAACTTGCTCCCCGACCACAAACGGTGCCGAGATAGTACATCTTTTCTTAGAGTATTTACGCAGTTTCTCTTGGGAACCCTGAAGGTTCTTACGAACCTGGGCCCAAACTGTGCACAGTTCTTCAGAGGATATGTCAGCGGCCGGATTGTTCGAGAAAAAAGGAGTAGACAGCGAGAAACGGGGATGGAACCCATAGTTACAGAAAAATGGTGACAGTTGGAAAGACGAGTTAATATGGTTGTTAATAGCAAATTCGGCGAGAGGTAAGTAGTTAGCCCACTGAAACTGGTTATCAGAGACAAAAAGTTGCAGGTACTGGATAAGTTCTTGATTCATCCGTTCCGTTTGTCCATTACTCTCGGGATGGAAGGCGGAGGAAAAAGACAAATTAACATTTAGGTTTTTACAGAAAGATCGCCAGAAGCGAGCGACGAACTGTACCCCTCTATCTGACTCAATATCCTCGGGGATCCCATGTAGCCGAACAATCTCCTTTATGAACATTTCAGACAGAAGTTTGGCATTAGGCAACTTACAAAGCGGAACGAAATGTGACATTTTAGAGAAACGGTCAACTATGACCCAAATGACCGTATTCCCCAGCGAGGATGGCAGATCAGTAATAAAATCCATTGGCAAATGGGACCATGGCCTGGATGGAATGGGCAAGGGAAGAAGAGGACCCTCAGGACGTCTCCTGAGATTCTTCCCCCTTGCGCAAACCGGGCATGCGGACACAAATAACCGTACATCCCTGGCCATATGCGGCCACCAATAGAGTCTGGATACTAACTCTGGAGTACCCCTGATACCGGGGTGTCCTGCTAGGACTGAAGCATGTGTCTTCTCTAACACTTTCAGTCTCAGTGACAACGGAACAAAAAGTTTGCCTTCCGGAAGGGCTTCAGGGGCGGATTTTTGAGCGGCGTGTATGAGAGGTGAAAGGTCGGAGGAGACAGCAGCGAGGACCACCCCAGGGGAGAGAATACGCTCTCTCTCTGGAACCATAACATTATAAATTCAGCCCTTGGGAAGTTTGGCCCCAGGAATCAAATCAATTTTACAGTCCCATTCTCTATGAGGGGGCAGGGCTTCAGATAATTGCTTGGAGAACACGTCCAAGAAGAGGTAATCTGGTAGGGGAACCCCCTCGCAGGTGGAGATACCCACCTCCACCGGACATAGGTGGTTGGCACAGCGGGGACCCCACTTTACCAGTTCCAATGTGTCCCAATTTACTACCGGATTGTGCTCCCGAAGCCAGGGGAGACCTAGGACGACGTCCACAGACAAATCTCGCATCACCAGAAATGTGCAGGTTTCAACATGTAGGGCTCCTATAGTAAACCTTACCTCAGAGGTAACCAGTTTAACTACCCCTGCCTGCAATGGAGTGGAGTCTACTCCTGAAACAAAAATCGCAGTCTCTAAGTGTATCAAAACCCTGGACAGTTGAGCAACGAAATTAAAATTAACAAAATTTGCAGCAGCCCCAGAATCAACAAAGGCTTGCCCAGTACGGTGGAAAGAATGGAATTCTAGGGTGCAGGGCAATAACATCTTGGACAACACAGGGAGTACCTTGGCTCCTAGATAGTCCTCCCGACAACTGCCTAGGAGCGGACGTTTTTCCTGCCGTGGCTTCTTAGCGCAGGTTGCAATGCGGTGACCCGGCTCCCCACAGTAGAAGCAGAGATTCTTCTTTAGGCGATATTCCCGTCGCTGGTTGGGGTTCATGGCTCCCAGCTCCATTGGCTCGGTGGTGGGAGGTGAAAAAGTCGGGTCCGTAAAAGAAGTGGGCGTGGGGAGTGGAGTGGTCCGAGCGGCATGTCTGGCCCTCAAACGTCGGTCGGCCCGAATAGCCAGCGACATGGCTTGCTCCAGGGTTCTTGGCTCCTGGTGGGCCACGAGTAGGTCCTTAAGGCCCTCAGACAGACCGGCCAAAAATAAGTCTTTTAAGGCGGCATCATTCCACCTGGAATCTGTACAATGTTGGCGGAATTCGGAACAGTAGTCCTCCGCCATCTTGCAACCCTGGCGCAGGGCCAGAAGCTTGGAGACTGCGTAGCCGGCCCGGTCGGGTTCGTCATAAAATTGGCCCAAGGCGGAAAAAAAGGCGTCAAAGGGATAGTTGGGCGGGAGAGCGAGCTGGTAACGAGAAGGCCCAATTTTGGGGCTCTCCCCTCAGGCGGGTAATTACAATTCCCACTTTCTGGTACTCAGTACCAGAGGAGTGGGGTCGGAGATCAAAGTAGAGCTTGCAGCTCTCTCTAAATGCAAAAAACTGATCCCTCTCTCCGGAGAAGCAATCCGGAAGCGTGGCTCGAGGTTCTGACATCGCTCCTGGAGCGGAAGGGGGCTGCATGGGACCTGCAGCCGCCACTTGTTCCTGTAGCTGCAAGCGGGCGGTTAGGTCCTGGGCAAGTTTCGTAAGGACATGGACCTGGTTTGCTAAGGCCGCCACGGCCTCCATTGAGGGGTTCAAAGTTGCCGGGCGGATACAAGGGTCTGACTTTCCTTCGGCCAGTGTTACTGTCAGGACAGTGTCCGGGATATGGGGGTCCCTGAGATATCCCGCAACCCCTGTCCCTGCCTACTTGCCTCCCTGGGCTAACCCCCAGGGCGACAACTGGGCGGCGGTCCCTACCCTCACTAGGAAAGCGGGACACGGGAAGACAAACAGACACTGAAGACAAACAAACGGTAGAATGGTCAGACAATCCGGGTCGGCAACAGGAGGGTACGCAGTACAGAGGGGAAGGCAAAACGTAGTCAAGGTCCAAAAAGCAGAGGTCAGGAAAGCCGGGGTAACAAGAGCAGTCAAAATAAACGCGGGTGCAGCTGGAGAACCAAACTAACACTGGCAAAGGCTGGAAGGAAAACACACACTTTTAAATGCTGTCAGAGCTCCCGCCCTAGCAGCTGATTGGGGCGGGGGTGCCTGACAGCAGCAGGGCAATCAAGGAGGTGCTGGGGACATGCCCCCAGCCTTGCAGAACAGACCGTTACCAGGGAAGCCAGCTAGGTAGTCAAGTAACTTAGAGAAACACCTGCTGCCTCCCTAACAACCCGGCGGTGACCAGTTTTACAGCGGCCCGGGGAGATTACTAGAACCGGGGCTCCCCTGCGCCGCACTCCTGTAACCCGGGTGGCATGACTGGTGGTGCGGGCACGGCGGCCGCGAGAATTGCTGGTTCTGACACTTTGCATAGCATCAACTTATTCAGCAACGCTTTCAAAGTACATGGGTATGTAGCTCCTACTTGATATAGATTAACACTATGGGCTGTCTATATCCATTATTAACCAGCCTACCTCCGTACGTCTACATTTATTTGCTTTAGTGATTTGCCAACATTTTTAGCTCTCGAAAGAAAAAAGAACTTTTTTGAAAATCCAACCCATGAGGACTTACAGATTCCCATGTCGTCACAGCAGTCCATGACGTCAGAGCTCCACTGACTGCTACGGACGCCATACCCTTGTATGGCTTGGGGTTGAACAGTGACTGGATAAGACATTGTGATCTGGAAGACAAGAATATACAGTAATTACATTGACAGAATTAACTTTCCACAATGAGAAGTGTTGTACAAACCACAACCAACCACATCCACCCCGCCCCAGTCTAAGATTAGGGGTTTTGGTGCTATTAATGATGTGATTGCACTGCAGACCACCTCTCTTTCTTTGTACCCCACAGGTTGACAGATTTCCTAGATTCATGATTACAGAGTTACAAAGTACGAAGGAAACCAAAGAAGGCTCACACACATGGGCGTATGTTCCCTGCATATTACATGCATAATATACACAGATAACAGCAAACGCACATGTAATGTGTATTTGCTACATGTTAAACATTTTAGATGTTGTAAATTGATTATTATTAAGATATCTGTATTTTTCTTGACATTACTGACAGTTTCTTATTGAATATCGTGGAAATGTTTCAATTAATTAATTAAAAATGCTCATCACATAAGTTCTTTATGTCTTTCTTTGCTCATCAGTATAGAAAGACAACACCCATGTAAGGTTCGGTTCATATGGGTGTCATGGGTTCCTTTTAGAAGTCACGTCGCTCTACTGGATCCTTCGTACAACACATCCAACAATGCCCAATTCACCCCTTTGATTTACAGTGGGCTTCATCAAGGAATTCCGTCAGGTTAGCCGGCAATGTGACAGGAAAAATGTACTTTTTTTTCTACAGTGAACAATGATCTGAATATGCTGGCTTTGATTTGGATTGTTCTATACGAAGTGATAATCATAGAAAATACAAGACTCATTGTAAGATCTTTACAAACACAATGTCTCCCTATGTATATGCAGCCTACTTATGACTCTACACCCAACAGCAGGACACGATCAGCAGGGACTAAGAAAACTATGAGCAATGTAATCCGACCATAAACATTACTAATGCATTTGCCCATTGACACTGAATAACTTTGTAGATGAAAAATCTCAACACGGAAAAGTTCTCTATGCCGGCTCTGGCATCTTAGCGCTATTATTTTTCTACAGTATGGCCTGGAAAAAACTGCAGAGATTATCAAAACTGGAGCAAAGGAATATTGGAAAAAGTTGCTGATTGCAACCAATCAGGTTGCAGCCTTCATAGTAAAAAATGGAGCTGGAACCTGATTGGTTTCTGTTGGCAACTGCTCCATTTCATAAATCAGCCCCCAAATCTCCAAACGATTAGCAAAATGTCACAATTCCTGATCTGGAGTCTTTATCCAAGGGTCCATTTATAGCAATTGCCCATGTGTAGGATTCCAAGGGATCAGAATATATAGAAAAACGGAAGATAATTCTCAGCTCAAAAAGTGCAATTCTGTAAGGAGCTGCATCCAATGTAAAAGTGAAGCCTGGAGCACACGCATAGGACAGTGGTCTGAAGAGCTGACACTTACTTGATCCGCAGAGTTGTCTCAGGTGAGGATGTTCTGTGAGCTGTGGCAATTGAGGTCAGCTTTTGCTATTTATACAAAACGTGAACACTAACTGGGAGGGCGCAAGTAAAATGTGACATCACCGCCACCTCCCTCACTAATTCCCAAGGTACTTTTTGTTGTATTCCTTCTACCTCAACTGTCGCCGCTCCTATTTCCCTTCTTTCACCTTTCCTTATTCCTCTCTACTGGTTCTTTGTGATGCTGAACCTGTTACTTCTGGCATAAGTTGACCAGGGAAACTTGATTTTCTACTTTGAAAGTCAAATGGAAACTAATGCAGATTTGTATCCTAATAGATTTCTAAGTGAAGCTTTATGGAAAGTGTTACATATTTTCTATATATTCATATACATATTCGCAGAGGTGCTACTGGCAGGCAATGTGGACAGCAGGAGGTGCAGTAACATCAGGGTATTTAGATACAGAGCTAAAGGGGCAAACTGAATTATTGCCCGCAGGTAAAGGAAAGGGTAGCCGTGTCCCTGATATTTTCTACATTCGTTGGGAAGCTTTCACGCGGTCCAGACCCCATGTATGCAGAGAATTCAAGGGGTTTTCCAACTAAAAAACCCCACAGTACTCCTCTTCCGCTGCTGGACTGCTCCCGTCTTCTGTTTGCTTTGGGCTGTAGTGGTCACAAGGCTGTTTATCCATGTGACCTCTGCAAGCAATAGAAGACCTGATGGGGACGTCACTGATAACATTCTGTAAACTTGCTGGGACTTCTATATTAGAAGCCCACGTGACAGATTTATTAGACGTCACTGGATCTTCTGGCCATTCTGTCAAATGCTGGAGTGCTGGACTGCTGAAAACCAGTTCCATGGGGAATATATTGATTTTATATAGTTTTGGAGATATGGGCCCAAAACTCTACAAAAAACCAACTTGGAAAACCCCTTTAAACAGACTCTCTCACCATGTTTTTGCGTCCTTCACTGAGAGCACCATAAGGCACTGCCAGTTATACTGGTTACAGGGATGTGTCTGCTGTGTAGATCTGTACAGTAGTTTTTGAGTAACAGTCCGTGAGAGAGGGCAGCATGGCGAGCAGTCTGTGAGATTACTTATTTAGAAGTTAAAGCTGGTTAGCATTATTAAAAGGGGCAGCAGGAGGTTTGTGAATAGTGTGGGGATGTGGTGTGTGGTAGGAAAGCATGGAGCCAAAGATGTCTGTGTTGCAAATTCTGTAGAGATGATTGGTGGCTGAAAAAAGTCGTCATTGCAGTCTGGGCCAGGTGGAGGTGAAAATCAAAAGGGAATGATATCAATCAAATACACCATCACCTGTGATCACTGGAGGTAGCTGCACTGCAATTGCTAATACTGTGTAGAACTAGTATCTGACCATTATATGTTAAGTTCAATATTAGAAGTACACTAGAGCCAAGCTACTGTATCTGAGCCTAACATAGTATAAAGGTTTATCTTATGTTGTCTTTAATGTATATATACAGTATATTTTTCGAGGCTTGTGATGCATTGATGAATCGCTTAAAACAGGGTTCCCCAACTCCAGTCCTCAGGGACCGCCAACAGGTCATGTTTTCTGGATTTCCTCTGTATTGCACAGGTGATGTAATTATTCTCAGCGCCTCAGACATTGCCACAAGTGTTCTTACCATAGGATATCCTGAAAACATGACCTGTTGGTGGTCCCTGAGGACTGGAGTTGGGGACCCCTGGCTTAAAAGGTCAGCTAATGATGCTGCTAGAAGTGATAGGCAAAATTGCGTGGGGCTCCATGAATCTTTTGCTAAGCCCCTGCAAAGAACCCCTTTAAGTATAATTAAAGATTCCCCATATAATGAATCATTATGGAGTCCCTTAGAGTCTATTGAATATGTTTTTGCCTTTGTTACCATGCACCAAACTTACTAGATAGTTACCAAATATACACAAGACGTTACCTAGCAAAAAACACCACAATGAGCCACTAGGCAGTATCTGTATGTTCCCATACCATTGACAATGAATATTAATAATGCTCCAGCCATACTTTGCCCCATGTAATGCTAATTTTAGGCTGGCCACCATTCGGGAGAACTTAACAGATTTTTTGACAGCTGACACTTGGATCAACATTTAAAACAATTTTATATAAAAAAAAATCATTCAAGTGACTCTGTCACCATCTTTTTGCACCGCTCTCTGAGGGCCGTATAAGGTAGTGACAGTCACAAAATTGTTGTTTGTTCTAGGTACCACGTTGTATACTGAACACATGAGTGTAGTTTGTTTCGAATTCTAGACAGTAATGTGTTGATAATAGTCCCCCAGAGCGTGAAAAGTTGCCTAACTGTCTGTTCCTTATGTAAGGTTGCCTGTATTCAGTCCATTCTAAATATATAGGACAGCTGTGTGAGAAATAAGCACCTAATGATTGAGTTTGGTGTGCGCCATTCCTGCAAAACTGCCTTAGAAGTGGCAACTGAAATGAGATACAGTTGTTGTTCTGTTGATGTTAGTTGTGTGGTAGCTGCTAATCAGCCAAATATGTCCCAATCTATCAAGGCTTGTTCTAATGGTGCCAGATGTGTTTTTTGTACTTAACCTCATAACCTGAGTCCAAAAAGTGATGACCAAGTATGCCCAGACATTAAAAGTCTGCCTCTGGGAATGAGCATTGTGGACATCTAGGGTATTTGTTGCTATTCATATTGTGACTGTGGGAGGGAAAGTTATAAGCCCTGTAGACTATCTTTAATGCTATATTGGTGTACATGGCAGAATACAACCATCTGGTTGCTTTGAAGGTGAAACCTAGGATGCCTTTATCAGACAGATTTGGAAATGATCTCAGCTATTATGCAACCTCTTTGTTGGAGAGAGAATAATCTATGTTGGAGTGCAATTGATTGTGAATAGAGATGAGCGAACGTACTCGTCCGAGCTTGATGCTCGGGCGAATATTAGGGTGTTCGGGATGCTCGTTACTCTTAACGAGCACCACGCGGTGTTCGGGTTACTTTCACTTTCATCTCTGAGACGTTAGCGCGCTTTTCTGGCCAATTGAAAGACAGGGAAGGCATTACAACTCCCCCCTGTGATGTTCAAGCCCTATACCACCCCCCTGCTGTGAGTGGCTGGCGAGATCAGATGTCACCCGAGTATAAAAATCGGCCCCTCCCGCGGCTCGCCACAGATGCCTTGTGAGTTAGCTGAGGGAAAGTGCTGTTGTGTTGGAGCTGTTGTAGGGAGAGTGTTAGGAGTGAGTGTAGGCTTCAAGAACCCCAACGGTCCTTCTTAGGGCCACATTTAACCGTGTGCAGTACTGTGCAGGCTGCTGTTAGCAGTGTTGCATTTTTTTTTTTTCAAAATCGGCTGTGCAGAGCATTGCACCCTGCATTAATACTACAGGGACAGAATTGTGTAGGCAGGGCCAGAAGACATATATTATTGATTGAATATAGTCAGTGGGCCTTTTCTTTAAAAAAAAAGGGAAAAATTTCTATTTGGCCTGCCTCTGACAGTCCTCAGCGTTCTGGGTACGTGTGCGGTGGGTGGAGAACGTAAAGAAATCATACGCAGCCGGCTACGTTTAACAGCAGGCTTGCGCCAATTTATTTCCTGCCTGGGAAAAATCACTGCTCTGCTGCACTTCATATAACACTGCAGTTCTGTGGAACACATTTGTTATCTGATTGAATATAGTCAGTGGGCCTTCCCTTTAAAAAAAAAAGGGAAAAATTTCTTTTTGGCCTGCCTCTGACAGTCCTCAGCGTTCTGGGTACGTGTGTGGTGGGTGGAGAACGTAAAGAAATCATACGCAGCCAGCTACGTTTAACAGCAGGCTTGCGCCAATTTATTTCCTGCCTGGGAAAAATCACTGCTCTGCTGCACTTCATATAACACTGCAGTTCTGTGGAACACATTTGTTATCTGATTGAATATAGTCAGTGGGCCTTCCCTTTAAAAAAAAAAAGGGAAAAATTTCTATTTGGCCTGCCTCGGACAGTCCTCAGCGTTCTAGGTACGTGTGCGGTGGGTGGAGAACGTAAAGAAATCATACGCAGCCAGCTACGTTTAACAGCAGGCTTGCGCCAATTTATTTCCTGCCTGGGAAAAATCACTGCTCTGCTGCACTTCATATAACACTGCAGTTCTGTGGAACACATTTGTTATCTGATTGAATATAGTCAGTGGGCCTTCCCTTTAAAAAAAAAAGGGAAACATTTCTATTTGGCCTGCCTCGGACAGTCCTCAGCGTTCTGGGTACGTGTGCGGTGGGTGGAGAACGTAAAGAAATCATACGCAGCCAGCTACGTTTAACAGCAGGCTTGCGCCAATTTATTTCCTGCCTGGGAAAAATCACTGCTCTGCTGCACTTCATATAACACTGCAGTTCTGTGGAACACATTTGTTATCTGATTGAATATAGTCAGTGGGCCTTCCCTTTAAAAAAAAAGGGAAAAATTTCTATTTGGCCTGCCTCGGACAGTCCTCAGCGTTCTGGGTACGTGTGCGGTGGGTGGAGAACGTAAAGAAATCCTACGCAGCCAGCTACGTTTAACAGCAGGCTTGCGCCAATTTATTTCCTGCCTGGAAAAAAATCACTGCTCTGCTGCACTTCATATAACACTGCAGTTCTGTGGAACACATTTGTTATCTGATTGAATATAGTCAGTGGGCCTTCCCTTTAAAAAAAAAAGGGAAAAATTTCTATTTGGCCTGCAGGCTTGCGCCAATTTATTTCCTGGCTGGGAAATCACTGGTAATACAGCATGCTGAGGGGTAGGGGTAGGCCTAGAGGACGTGGACGCGGCCGAGGACGCGTAGGCCCAAGTGAGGGTGTGGGCACAGGCCAAGCTCCTGATACAGGTGTATCGCAGCCGACTGCTGCGCGATTAGGAGAGTGGCACGTTTCTGGCGTCCCCACATTCATCGCCCAATTAATGGGTCCACGCGGGAGACCTTTATTAGAAAATGAGCAGTGTGAGCAGGTCCTGTCGTGGATGGCAGAAAGTACTTCGAGCAAGCTATCATCCACCCACAGTTCGGCGCCGTCCAGTGCTGCAAATCCGAATCCTCTGGCTGCTGCTCCTCCTTCCTCCCAGCCTCCTCACTCCATTACAATGACACATGCTCAGGAGCGGGAAGACTCCCAGGAACTGTTCTCGGGCCCCTGCTCAGATTGGGCAGCAGTGGTTCCTCTCCCACCAGAGGAGTTTATCGTCACTGATGCACAACCATTGGAAAGTTCCCGGGGTCCGGGGGATGAGGCTGGGGACTTCCGGCAACTGTCTCAAGACCTTTCAGTGGGTGAGGAGGACGATGACGATGAGACACAGTTGTCTTGCAGTGAGGTAGTAGTAAGGGCAGTAAGTCCGAGGGAGGAGCGCACAGAGGATTCGGAGGAAGAGCAGCAGGACGATGAGGTGACTGACCCCACCTGGTGTGCAACGCCTACTCAGGACAGGTCTTCAGAGGGGGAGGCAAGGGCAGCAGCAGGGCAGGTTGCAAGAGGCAGTGCGGTGTCCAGGGGTAGAGGCAGGGCCAGACCAAATAATCCACCAACTGTTTCCCAAAGCGCACCCTCGCGCCATGCCACCCTGCAGAGGCCGAGGTGCTCTAAGGTCTGGCAGTTTTTCACAGAGACGCCTGACGACCGACGAACAGTGGTGTGCAACCTTTGTCGCGCCAAGATCAGCCAGGGAGCCACCACCAACAGCCTCACCACCACCAGCATGCGCAGACATATGATGGCCAAGCACCCCACAAGGTGGGACGAAGGCCGTTCACCGCCTCCGGTTTGCACCGCTGCCTCTCCCCCTGTGCCCCAACCTGCCACTGAGATCCAACCCCCCTCTCAGGACACAGGCACTACCGTCTCCTGGCCTGCACCCACACCCTCACCTCCGCTGTCCTCGGCCCCATCCACCAATGTCTCTCAGCGCACCGTCCAGCCGTCGCTACCGCAAGTGTTGGAGTGCAAGCGCAAGTACGCCGCCACGCACCCGCACGCTCAAGCGTTAACCGTCCACATAGCCAAATTTATCAGCCTTGAGATGCTGCCGTATAGGGTTGTGGAAACGGAGTCCTTCAAAGGTATGATGGCGGCGGCGGCCCCGCGCTACTCACTTCCCAGTCGCCACTACTTTTCCCGATGTGCCGTCCCAGCCCTGCACGACCACGTCTCCCGCAACATTGTACGCGCCCTCACCAACGCGGTTACTGCCAAGGTCCACTTAACAACGGACACGTGGACAAGCACAGGCGGGCAGGGCCACTACATCTCCCTGACGGCACATTGGGTGAATTTAGTGGAGGCTGGGACAGAGTCAGAGCCTGGGACCGCTCACGTCCTACCCACCCCCAGAATTGCGGGCCCCAGCTCGGTGGTGGTATCTGCGGCGGTGTATGCTTCCTCCACTAAAGCACCCTCCTCCTCCTCCGCAACCTCTGTCTCGCAATCAAGATGTGTCAGCAGCAGCAGCACGTCGCCAGCAGTCGGTGTCGCGCGGCGTGGCAGCACAGCGGTGGGCAAGCGTCAGCAGGCCGTGCTGAAACTACTCAGCTTAGGAGATAAGAGGCACACGGCCCACGAACTGCTGCGGGGTCTGACAGAGCAGACCGACCGCTGGCTTGCGCCGCTGAGCCTCCAACCGGGCATGGTCATGTGTGACAACGGCCGTAACCTGGTGGCGGCTCTGCAGCTCGGCAGCCTCACGCACGTGCCATGCCTGGCCCACGTCTTTAATTTGGTGGTTCAGCGCTTTCTGAAAAGCTACCCACGCTTGTCAGACCTGCTCGTAAAGGTGCGCCGTCTCTGCGCACATTTCCGCAAGTCCCACACGGACGCTGCCACCCTGCGCACCCTGCAACATCGGTTTAATCTACCAGTGCACCGACTGCTGTGCGACGTGGAACTCTACGCTCCACATGTTGGCCAGGCTCTATGAGCAGCGTAGAGCTATAGTGGAATACCAACTGCAACATGGGCGGCGCAGTGGGAGTCAGCCTCCTCAATTATTTTCAGAAGAGTGGGCCTGGTTGGCAGACATCTGCCAGGTCCTTGGAAACTTTGAGCAGTCTACCCAGGTGGTGAGCGGCGATGCTGCAATCATTAGCGTCACCATTCCTCTGCTATGCATCTTGAGAAGTTCCCTGCAAAGCATAAAGGCAGATGCTTTGCGCTCGGAAACGGAGGCGGGGGAAGACAGTATGTCGCTGGATAGTCAGAGCACCCTCCTGTCTATATCTCAGCGCGTTGAGGAGGAGGAGGAGGAGCATGAGGAGGATGAGGAGGAGGGGGAAGAGACAGCTTGGCCCACTGCTGATGGTACCCATGCTGCTTGCCTGTCATCCTTTCAGCGTGTATGGCCTGAGGAGGAGGAGGAGGAGGAGGAGGATCCTGAAAGTGATCTTCCTAGTGAAAACAGCCATGTGTTGCGTACAGGTACCCTGGCACACATGGCTGACTTCATGTTAGGATGCCTTTCTCGTGACCCTCGCGTTACACGCATTCTGGCCACTACGGATTACTGGGTGTACACACTGCTTGACCCACGGTATAAGGAGAACCTTTCCACTCTCATTCCCGAAGAGGAAAGGGGTTCGAGAGTGTTGCTATACCACAGGACCCTGGCGGACAAGCTGATGGTAAAATTCCCATCCGACAGCGCTAGTGGCAGAAGGCGCAGTTCCGAGGGCCAGGTAGCAGGGGAGGTGCGGAGATCGAGCAGCATGTACAGCACAGGCAGTGCAACAGTCTTTAAGGGCCTGGACAGCTTTATGGCTCCCCACCAAGACTGTGTCACCGCTCCCCAGTCAAGGCTGAGTCGGCAGAAGCACTGTAAAAGGATGGTGAGGGAGTACGTAGCCGATCGCACCACCGTCCTCCGTGACGCCTCTGCCACCTACAACTACTGGGTGTCGAAGCTGGACACGTGGCCTGAACTAGCGCTGTATGCCCTGGAGGTGCTTGCTTGTCCTGCGGCTAGCGTCTTGTCAGAGAGGGTGTTTAGTGCGGCTGGGGGAATCATCACAGATAAGCGTACCTGCCTGTCAACCGACAGTGCCGACAGGCTAACACTCATCAAGATGAACAAAGCCTGGATTTCCCCAGACTTCTCTTCTCCACCAGCGGACAGCAGCGATACCTAAGCAATACGTAGGCTGCACCCGCGGATGGAAGCATCGTTCTCTCTCACCATCCAAAACGGGGACATTTCTGCTTCATCAATCTGTGTATAATATTCCTCCTCCTCCTCCTGCTCCTCCTCCTGAAACCTCACGTAATCACGCAGAACGGGCAATTTTTCTTAGGGCCACAAGGCTCACTCATATAATTTTTCTAAACAATTTTTATACGTTTCAATGCTCTTAAAAGCGTTGAAACTTTAACTTGAACCAATTTTTCGTTTAACTGGGCTGCCTCCAGGCCTAGTTACCACTTAAGCCACATTAACCAAAGCGATTAATGGGTTTCACCTGCCATCTTGGTTGGGCATGGCCAATTTTTTCTGAGGTACATTACTACTGTTGGTACACCAATTTTTTTGGGCCCTCACCTACAGTGTAATCATAGTAATTTCTATGTTCTTCGCCTGCACTCATGGTACAGCAAGGTATGTGGGGTTGGCCTACACTTTTGCTACATAAATGTAACTGGGGCCTTGTCTATACTGCAGCTACTGAAATGTGAAAGAGACTGTTATCTCCCTAAACTGCTGCAATGGGAATGTTACTGTGGCCTGCCTTGACTGCTAATACTACTGAAATGGAACTAAGACAGCGCTCCCACTATACTGCTGCTTCGGAATTGTTACTGGGGCCTGTGTAGGCTGCTACTATTACTGAAATGGAACTAAGACTGGGCTCCTCCTATACTGCTGCTTCGGAATTGTTACTGGGGCCTGTCTTGAGTGCTAATATTACTGAAATGGAACTAAGACTGCGCTCCCACTATACTGCTGCTTCGGAATTGTTACTGGGGCCTGTCTAGGCTGCTACTATTACTGAAATGGAACTAAGACTGTGCTCCTCCTATACTGCTGCTTCGGAATTGTTACTGGGGCCTGTCTTGAGTGCTACTATAACTGAAATGGAACTAAGGCTGCGCTCCCACTATACTGCTGCTTTGGAATTGTTACTGGGGCCTGTCTTCAGTGCTACTATTACTGAAATGGAACTAAGACTGCGCTCCCACTATACTGCTGCTTCGGAATTGTTACTGGGGCCTGTCTCCAGTGCTACTATTACTGAAATGGAACTAAGACTGTGCTCCTCCTATACTGCTGCTTCGGAATTGTTACTGGGGCCTGTCTTGAGTGCTACTATTACTGAAATGGAACTAAGGCTGCGCTCCCACTATACTGCTGCTTCGGAATTGTTACTGGGGCCTGTCTTGAGTGCTACTATTACTGAAATGGAACTAAGGCTGCGCTCCCACTATACTGCTGCTTCGGAATTGTTACTGGGGCCTGTCTTGAGTGCTACTATTACTGAAATGGAACTAAGGCTGCGCTCCCACTATACTGCTGCTTCGGAATTGTTACTGGGGCCTGTCTTGAGAGCTACTATTACTGAAATGGAACTAAGGCTGCGCTCCCACTATACTGCTGCTTCGGAATTGTTACTGGGGCCTGTCTTGAGTGCTACTATTACTGAAATGGAACTAAGACTGCGCTCCCACTATACTGCTGCTTCGGAATTGTTACTGGGGCCTGTCTAGGCTGCTACTATTACTGAAATGGAACTAAGACTGTGCTCCTCCTATACTGCTGCTTCGGAATTGTTACTGGGGCCTGTCTTGAGTGCTACTATAACTGAAATGGAACTAAGGCTGCGCTCCCACTATACTGCTGCTTTGGAATTGTTACTGGGGCCTGTCTTCAGTGCTACTATTACTGAAATGGAACTAAGACTGCGCTCCCACTATACTGCTGCTTCGGAATTGTTACTGGGGCCTGTCTCCAGTGCTACTATTACTGAAATGGAACTAAGACTGTGCTCCTCCTATACTGCTGCTTCGGAATTGTTACTGGGGCCTGTCTTGAGTGCTACTATTACTGAAATGGAACTAAGGCTGCGCTCCCACTATACTGCTGCTTCGGAATTGTTACTGGGGCCTGTCTTGAGTGCTACTATTACTGAAATGGAACTAAGGCTGCGCTCCCACTATACTGCTGCTTCGGAATTGTTACTGGGGCCTGTCTTGAGAGCTACTATTACTGAAATGGAACTAAGGCTGCGCTCCCACTATACTGCTGCTTCGGAATTGTTACTGGGGCCTGTCTTGAGTGCTACTATTACTGAAATGGAACTAAGACTGCGCTCCCACTATACTGCTGCTTCGGAATTGTTACTGGGGCCTGTCTTGAGTGCTACTATTACTGAAATGGAACTAAGACTGTGCTCCTCCTATACTGCTGCTTCGGAATTGTTACTGGGGCCTGTCTTGAGTGCTACTATTACTGAAATGGAACTAAGACTGCGCTCCCACTATACTGCTGCTTCGGAATTGTTACTGAGGCCTGTCTGGACTGCTACTACTACTGAAATGGAACTAATACTGTGCTCCCCCTATAATGCTGCTAGTGATATGTTAGTGGGGCCTGGCCCTAATGCTACCGCTGAAATGCTACTAATTATGGGCTCCGCCTATACCGCTGCTAATGGTATGTCTCTGGGGTGTGGAAACAGAGGCTTCCCAAAGACATGATGGCAGCGAGGCCATTTCCCACCAACGCTGTTACTGTTAAGGTGCATATAACCATGGACACGTGGAGAGGACACGTAGTGCTTCAAAAACATCCCCCGCCATGGCCCACTTAATCCTGGCCACATTCCGAAAACCAACAAAATAAAACCGCGCTACTAGGTCCGCAGTCACCACCACATTACCACCAACGCGGTTACTGTTAAGGTGCATATAACCACGGACACGTGGAGAGGACACGTAGTGCCTCAAAAACATCCCCCGCCACGGCCCACTTAATCCTGGCCACATTCCGAAAACCAACTAAATAAAACCGCGCTACTAGGTCCGCAGTCACCACCACATTACCACCAACGCGGTTACTGTTAAGGTACATATTACCAGTCTGACTGGGGCATGCAGTGTGGGCCGAAGCCCACCTGCATTAAGCACGACATTACTACCTCAGCTGTGTTGGGCAATGCAATGGGATATTTTTCTGTACCGCCGGTGGGTTCCAGGGAGCCACCCATGCTGTAGGTGCACACAGAGTTTAACCTACATCTGTCCACTTGTAAAGAACCCCAGTCAGACTGGGCCATGCAGTGTGGGCCGAAGCCCACCTGTATTAAGCACGACATTACTACCTCAGCTGTGTTGGGCAATGCAATGGGATATTTTTATGTACCGCCGGTGGCTTCCTGGCACCCACCCATGCTGTGGGTCCACAGGGAATTATAAATGCATCTGTTTCCACTTCTAAAGAACCCCAGTCTGACTGGGGCATGCAGTGTGGGCCGAAGCCCACCCGCATTAAGCACGACATTACTACCTCAGCTGTGTTGGGCAATGCAATGGGATATTTTTCTGTACCGCCGGTGGGTTCCAGGGAGCCACCCATGCTATAGGTGCACACGGAGTTTAACCTACATCTGTCCACTTGTAAAGAACCCCAGTCAGACTGGGGCATGCAGTGTGGGCCGAAGCCCACCTGTATTAAGCACGACATTACTACCTCAGCTGTGTTGGGCAATGCAATGGGATATTTTTATGTACCGCCGGTGGCTTCCTGGCACCCACCCATGCTGTGGGACCACAGGGAATTATAAATGCATCTGTTTCCACTTCTAAAGAACCCCAGTCTGACTGGGGCATGCAGTGTGGGCCGAAGCCCACCTGCATTAAGCACAACATTACTACCTCAGCTGTGTTGGGCAATGCAATGGGATATTTTTATGTACCGCCGGTGGCTTCCTGGCACCCACCCATGCTGTGGGTCCACAGGGACTTCACAATAGGGAGTTGTACCTGCCTGTGTCTATGAATTAAAAAGCCCGGTCTGACTGGGGCATGCAGACACCTTGACAGAATGAATAGTGTGTGGCACATAGGTTCCCCATTGCTATGCCCACGTGTGCAGCTCCTGATGGCGGTGGCACAGGATTCTATTTCTCATTGCTTCTGTACAGCATTGTGGGCTATCGCCCCGCCCCTTTTAAAGAGGGTCGCTGCCTAGCCGTGCCAACCCTCTGTAGTGTGTGCCTGCGGTTCCTCTGGCAGACGCACTTATAAATAGACATGAGTGTGCCGTGGCATGAGGGCAGCTGAAGGCTGCGCAGGGACAGTTTGGTGTGCGCTGTGGACACTGGGTCGTGGGGGGAGTGGTTGGTCAGCATGTAACCCAGGAGAAGTGGCAGCGGAGTGTCATGCAGGCAGTGATTGTGCTTTGTTGGAGGTAGTGTGGTGCTTAGCTAAGGTATGCCATGCTAATGAGGGCTTTTCAGAAGTAAAAGTTGTTGGGAGGGGGGGGGGCACTCTTGCCGGTATTGTGGCTTAATAGTGGGACCTGGGAACTTGAGATGCAGCCCAACATGTAGCCCCTCGCCTGCCCTATCCGTTGCTGTGTCGTTCCCATCACTTTCTTGAATTGCCCAGATTTTCACACATGAAAACCTTAGCGAGCATCGGCGAAATACAAAAATGCTCCGGTCGCCCATTGACTTCAATGGGGTTCGTTACTTGAAACGAACCCTCGAGCATCGCGAAAATTTCGTCCCGAGTAACGAGCACCCGAGCATTTTGGTGCTCGCTCATCTCTAATTGTGAAGAGATATTTTACAAAGAGAGGGTTGTAAAGTAGTTAAAACGTAAGTCAGGGGGTCTGGAATATTCTAGGTGGTCAAGATCCTTAGTACTGAAGTTGAGTATCTGACCGCTTGCATGTAATGGAAGAAACTGCAGTTAAATCTCCGAGAATGTTAATACCGGGTTTCCCCGAAAATAAGACAGTGTCTTATATTCATTTTTGTTCAAAAAGGTTAAACTTTTTCACATGTATAGCTGCCTGGACACTATTTAAATTGACTTTTTTAATTTACTGTTAGCAGGGCTTAATTTTGGAATAGGGCTTATATTTCAAGCATCCTCAAAAAGCCTGAAAAATCGTTTTGCATCCTCAAAAATTCTGGAAAATCATGCTATGTCTTATTTTCAGGGAATGTCTTATTTTCAGGGAAACAGGGTATATGCACATTGTTCTTAGTGAATATGTCTCCCACCGTGATAAAACCTACGTATTGTCTTCCACTGTTGACATTTATCTTAAACGCTTCCGTTTTGGAAATATAGTTTGCCTAAGAATGGTAATAGTTTAGAGTAGTGAGGGAGGTGTCTTAGTGATTTTCTAGTCTGCTGCCCTGCTTTCTTCCTTTGCTCTTCCAGCAAAGGGGTGATTGGGGTATGCAGTAAATATAATGAGTATGGCTCTGCAAAGTGGACATCAATTAAGCTATGTGTGTAAAAGCCTATTTACACGCAACAATTATCGCTCAAAGCCATTGCTTGAGTGATAATCGTTGTGTATAAATGCTCCCATCTTTCACTTTTTAAGTAGTCACTGAAGCGGAAAGGCCCCAGGAGGGGAATTAAGTAATTACTGGGTGGGACCCCTAAAACGTAACCTTTATTGATTTATTTAATGATTAAAAGGTCCTATATTTGGGACCAACATGAAAAGACCACAAACAAATATACTTCTCCAATTTAGGCTACAAGCTAGTATTGAAGAAATATCCAAAAATACACAATGGAACCGCCCAGGGCAATGCGGTCCTGTGTATTTGGATTAGTATTAGAGTGATAAACGGGTGTCAATTTAAGTCACTATAGAGCGCAACCGGACTAATACCCATCAGTGATAGTTCTCTATCTATGATGCTGCGATAGAAATATGCCGGTTGCCACATAGATAGAGTACTGATATTTGGGTAAAGTTGTGTATACTCTTAGCACAACGGCTGTTGTACACATAGCTCTGTTCTGTGAATATATCGTTCTATATAACAAGTTCTATGCATTTTGTCATGTATGACTCATTAGGAACCAAAATTGGTTTTAGAAACAGAACTGGTCATGAGAAATGGACACCAAAAATGGCTCAATATAGCCTATGAGATGCCCACACGGGGCGAACCTCTATTGCTCTGTACTATGGCTAGCTATCTAGGTATAGGTGGGGTTAATCTCTGATAGTTGCCCCTCTACTGCTCTGTTCTGTTGCAGCGGGAGTACAGCCCCCACTGCCGGATAGCGCAGGATCTCTTTTGATCTAATGTTGCTTTAAGTACCCCGCAGTCAGGACATATATTTACGTCCTGTGGCGTTAAAGGATTAAAAGGATAAGCGATTCCAAATGTTTGCATGTATTTTCTGTTAGAGTAACGAAGGGTATAATATCTTATTTATATAATAGACAAATGCATTCCTAATATTTATAACAATTCTCAATAAGGGTGAAAGAAAAATGGAAAAAAGACTTGGGACAAATTGATGGTGATAAATAGACACAGTGTTGCATATGATTCCAATGCTACCTCTATCTGAAAGTCAACGGGAATCGTAATTGTATGTAGTGCATACTCCATTAAAGTTGTTGAATATAAGTATTAGATTTAAAAAATCACATAAAGTTGCCATATCCGCCACTTATCCCCCAACATGCAGACAGCCAGACTGCTAAATGGAGGAGCAAGTAACACATGTGGAAGGCACTGATGAGCAAACCCTCCTAATATAGAAGTGGGTGGCTGCTTAGTGCTAACTCCTGCACAAAAAAGTAAATATAGGATACTTGGCCACATGGTACATGTAGTGCACCATGCAGGCTTACAAATGATTAATGATGCCATATTTTAATCCAGGAGGTAGCCCTGTATCCCATAGGTGAACCACACTAGCACTGGCACCCCGGGCTCCTTCAGTTTTTAAAGCCGCACTGTATGTGACTGATAAATACTGATAAATATGGTTAATATTTTGGCCAAAATACGTGAGCTCACAACCCACGTCAAGGGTCCTCATTTATTGTCCCTACACTAACATTACTTAAAATCACAAAAAGGGAAATATAAACAAAAAAATCACCGAAAGTGGCCATTTACTTGCTGATACATAAGGACAGGTATATGTCTGGGTGGAACTACCCTCATCGTCCACAAGGGCTGTAGCAGAGGCTTGCAAGGCCATAGGCAGAGGCGGCGACCCATGACAGGGTTAATTGGGGGTGGGAAGGGGTTAACAGGGACAAAAAAGGGTGAGGAGTGGGAGTTTCAAAGTGTGGGAAACCTGGGGGAGGTGGTCAGAAGAGCAGGAGCAGCAGTTGAAGAAACAAGAGAAAGGAGAAAACAGCAAGGAGAATGAGGAAGTCTCACCCTTTCACCCTATGGGAAGTCATAGTGAGGGGATGGTATAGTTAGTATTAGTAATTGGAGAAGGTTATGGGAGGAATGTGATGCATTCTCATTGCAGCGGTGGATGGGGAGCTCTTTTGAGTTGGCATAAAACTGGGGTTTGAGAAATGCACGGGCTACTGGTGGGTCTATCGCCTCTTGGCTCTGACAGGGCGGAGTCCCTGCAGAGATGGTGGAGAGTCTAGTCTCGTAAAGGCTAGTGGGTCTCCGAGTAAGGAGGTGGGTGGCTGGAGGCAGTTGGCGATATTAGGTCTCCTGAGTCAGTTGGCTTGCAGCTGGAGGCAACAGATTATTTTGGGGCTCCAAGGACATCCCCTCTTTGGTGGGGAATGTTAATTATTATGGTTGAGTTGGGTTAATGATATGTTAATATTTTGTAAATTTGTGTTTGTAATAAAATGGCTGTAGGCAAAATTATCCAAAAAGATAATTGGTGTCTGTTGTTATTTGGGCATGTGAGAGGAGATTGGCAGAGGTTTAAAAGTTTTAAGGCTACAGCTGGGAAAGACTAATCCGAGTCATGTGGAACAATGTGTTTATCTTGGTTTCAAGACCAGTTCTCCTAGTGTTACCTGGTAGACTCACGGCACCTTCTGGTAACACCAGCACTTTTGGGTTTATTCTCCAGCCCCAAGAGTTATGTCTAACTCAGCTTGCGTGATGAAGGGGCCTACCCCATGTGTTATCTGCTGGTTTTAATTGACACAATAAAAAGAGAAGTTAGATAAATCTTATCCCACTGCCTGTTGAAATTGTTTGGAGAGTGGCGCCGGGCTACGAGTATATAAGAGGAAACACTACTTTAGTATACATTAGCCCTTCCCATAAATAGCTAAGAAACTTTAAAGAACTGAAGTCAGCTAAAGCACTTTATTGCGAAAATTTAAATCGGAAGTAGTATTCCTTCAAGAAACCCACTTTCGTCACAACCGTATTCCCAGCTAACCTACATCTCACTTTAATCAGTGGTTCCATAGCTCTCATCCTTCAGCCTCCAGGGGTATCCAAAGCAATTGATAACTTTGAAAAATCAGAGGCCCTAAATGTGTCAACCCAGTTATCTAGTATTACCAAACTACAGAAACACTACGCCTTTAGATGGCCCCCTCAAGTATCAAATACCTGGAAACAGAGTTTGTGAGGGCGGAGCCTGGACACCGAGCGCAATGGCTGCTTGAGAGCTGCGCTCCTACAAACAGGCACCCACAGCACCTTATAATAGCTTCCAGCCACAAGAAAACATGGGCAAAACTTCCAAGGAGAAGAGCACTGACCTGCAGGGCACTCCTCGTCCGTCCAGAACGCAGGCAGACATGAGAGGATTCTTTAAAGATCGTTTCTCCCGCTCCCCACGGCCCCCTGCTAAGATGGCGCCGGCACGAGCGCTCGTTCCCGCTCTCAGCCATGGAGAAGATGAAGAACAGACCTCGGAGGAGGAGGACGGTGAGTCTGTATCCAGAGGGTTCATGAGGAACCTGATTTCACAAGCTCTGCGCCCCATTAGTGCTTATTTAGCAGAGATCAAGGAGGAATTCAAGCAAATGGGGCACAGAGTGGAAGATCTTGAGTCCTCCTCTGCAGCCATCACTTCTCACTCTCTGCAAGTTGAGCAAGTCTTAAAGGAACAGCACCTATTTTTGAATAGATCGCTGCTGCTTCAAGAAGACTTAGAAAACAGGAACAGGCGTAATAACCTGCGCTTTAAAGGCATTCCTGAATCTTATGCGAATGAATGCCTTGATAAAGTCGCCAAAGGTATTTTTGCTGTGTTGCTGGGAGAGGAAAGAGCGTCCACCATCTGCGTGGAAAGGATACACCGTGCCCTAAGACCGCCGGCCGGGCCCGCTGAACAGCCTAGGGATGTTATATGTAAATTATTGTCCTTTCCGGACGCAGCCGCGGTCCTCAGAGCGGCCAGATGCTTCAAGGACTTGAAGTTTGAAGGTGCGCCTATTTCGATCTTCCAGGACCTGGCGCCCTCTACGTTAGCAAAGCGTCGCGCCCTGCGTCCCTTGTTGGAAGTCCTGAAAAACCGTGAAATCAGGTACGTGTGGTTATTCCCTTTCGGCATCGGCGCAACCATCAAGGGCAAGAGGGTCAATATTCGCACCCAAGAAGAGATGCGGGAATTATGGTCCCTCCTGGAGTTAGAACCGATCGAACTTCCCAACTGGCAACCTCTCCCGGACCTTCCTTCATTCCAACCACTGGAGAACCCAGGGGACTGGCTGCTGACGGGCAGCGCAAAATCCCCTAAGGGGAAAAAGAAAAAACCCAAGCAGGATCCGTGATTTGCTATGCCAGGAGAGTGTTCTCTCCTGTTCTGCCTTCTGTTGTTGGACAAGCCGCAGGGCTTTTCCCCCCCTCGGGATCAGTACATGAGTGCGGCATTGGGCCCCGCGGTCGGCGCGCGTCGCTCCGGCGTCGGCTCCAGCAGCCTGGAGCCCTGTGTCGAGGTCATCCCAGCAGCTTGGGTTGGCCAGTGGGCGGCGGCGTGGGCGTGCCCGCCCGTAGGGTGCCGCCCGCACTCCTCTGTGCTTCTTATACAGCAGTGGGTGGAGTTGCCTCCTCCCACTCTCCGCCCCTGGGCGGAACCTTGTGGTTAAAAGACTGGCAGTGAACTGAGCTCATTGCCAGTTATTGGTTCTGCATGCACCTAGCCAGTCTGTCTGCGGTTCTCCTCAGTCAGTCCCTAGTTGTCGGTCAGCTCCCTCTGGTCCCCTATTACTCAGTCTGTTTTAGTTGGTTCTGTTTGCCTCTAATTTAGTCTGGCCCAGTCAGCACTAGTTGCTATCCAGCACCCTGCCAGTTTGCCTGTGAGTTCCGTCTCCAGCCTTGTCAGTTTTGTTGGTCTGATTCATCTGCCTCCTCTGTCGGCACTCTGTTCCCCCCATTAGGTAGGTTCCTGCTTGTCAGTCGCCAGGTCCCTAGCCAGGGCAGGGACCGCCGTCCAGTTGTCCGCCTGGGGTTAGCCAGGGCCGAGGCAAGTAGGCAGGGACAGTGGGGGGTGCGGGAGATCAGGGCACCCCAACTGGCGCTCGGGGGGCAGAGTGCCGTAACATAATAACTGGCCCTTAAAATACTGTTTTTCTTTTCATGGCGGCGATCAGCGCCCTCGCAAACCAGCTGCAAGACCTGGTGCCGGTGATCCGGGATTTGTCAGCTCGCATGGTGGCCCAGGAGCAGTGGGCATTGTCGCAGGAGCAGAATGCCGTTACCAGTCCCGAACCCAAGTGCCCTCTTCCCGAGGTGTTCTCTGGGGAGAGGAACAAGTTTTTTGTTTTTCAACAGGCGTGTCGCCTGTTTTTTCGGATGCGTCCCCGCTCTTCCGGCTCGGAGGTCCAGAGGGTCGGGCTCATAATGTCCCTGCTGCGGGGCTCTGCCCAGACTTGGGCCTTTTCCATTCCCGAGGGTTCCCCCTCCCTGCATTCGGTGGACTCCTTTTTTCAGGAACTTGGGGGCATCTTCGATGAACCGGACAGAGTGGGGTTGGCGGTTTCTCGGTTGCTGGCGCTGCATCAGGGGTCGCTTTGTGTGGAGGATTATTGCTCCAATTTCAGACGCTATGCGGGTGATACTGCATGGAACGATAGTGCCCTGAAAGACGTTTTTATGCAAGGTCTCTCAGACGCGGTCAAAGAACTGTTGATCTCCCATCCCGTTCCCGGGTCCTTAAAGGAGGCTATTTAGTTAGCAGTGAAGGCAGATAGGAGGCTCAGGGCTGGGAAGCAAGATAGACCGACCCATAGAGTCAGGGAGGTCATTTGTCCTGTTCCCTCCCCGTCCGTACCAGTCTCTGTTCCCGAACCTATGGAACTGGACCCGCTGGACCCCAAGGAGCGACGCCGGATTCGGTTATTACATAATCTCTGTCTCTACTGCGGGAAAGCTGGACATCGGGTGATAACTTGCCCCTGGAGGCCTCAGCGTCCACAGTCTGAATCGGCAGAAAGACTTCCAGTCCTAGGCGACTGCAGGGAGGGTCGCCTAGGACCTCAGGTACGTCCTAGACTTCTGATACCCTGCCAGGTTAGATTCCGGAACTTCTCCCGCCTAGGGCAGGCGTTTATTGATTCCGGAGCAGCTGCTAACCTGATAAGCATGCGTCTCGTTGAGCCCCTGAGGGCTGAATTTGTGGCGTTGAAGACGCCAATTCGTTTTGTTAGCATTGATGCTACTCCTCTTGCTTCGGGCTTGGTTCGATGGAGGACCCCAGTGTTACAACTCATGGTGGGGGGTCGCCATTCGGAAGGTCTATCATTCCTGGTGATGGAGAAAATGTCAGTAGACATGGTACTAGGGATGCCGTGGCTGGCGTTGCACAACCCCCAATTCGATTGGGCCACTGGGGAGCTAACCCAGTGGGGGCCGTCCTGCCATAGCCATCGCGCTCCCCCTCCCCCCTGCTCAGTCGAACAGAAGGGGTACCGGTCCTCTGGAAATCGCAAAAGGAGGGGTCGCACGGGGTGCCATAAGTCTTTGTCGAAACCTGTTGTCTCTTCGGTGACCGCCGTCCAGTTGTCCGCCTGCGGTTAGCCAGGGCCGAGGCAAGTAGGCAGGGACAGTGGGGGGTGCGGGAGATCAGGGCACCCCAACTGGCGCTCGGGGGGCAGAGTGCCGTAACAGGGAGGGCCCTGTGGCGGTCGGTTAATTACAGTCTTCTTCTTTTTCCTGCTAATCTTTTGCGTCTACAGATCAATACATCGCACCTCTGGAGGTGGGCGGTATGTAGATTGCTGTGGAGCTTCTTGAGGATCTGCCAGTCGGTTCGTTTTCGTGTCAACACAATGCTCCGTTTCCGGGACTTGGTATTGTATAACGCATCACCCAGACGGGTTTTTTGTGGAAGGTCATGTGCATGTTTTGCAGGACGTTTATTTTCTTCATTTTTGCAAGTTTAGGAGACTATTCGCTCCTATGTTGGTTGGTTATTTGTCTCTTACCACCCGTGGTATGGGCTGTGGGGCCTGTACCGTCCAGGCCGTAACTAATTCGCTGACATCCCATCAGTGCCGTTGCTTGGTGGGATCTCAGTAGGCTGCCCCCAGAGTGGGCCCTAGGGAGGAGTCTACGGACCCCCCCCCCCCCCCCCCCCCCGGGACACACTCAACTAAGTTTCCTCTGTTAGCGGTGTTCCGCTGCAGGGGTTTTTCTTTGCAGTATTTGTTTTCTTATTGCTTTTGATTTGTGTGTATCCCCCACCTACGTGTTTCTCTCTCCCCTCCCCGCCGTACCTCCCCTCCCATCTCATCTCCTGCCTCCTGGCCGATTATCGCGAAAGAAAACGCCAACGAAGCTTATTGTATTCTGTGCAACTGTTTTATTTGTGTGGTTATCTTACATTCCCTCTTTACTATATTTAACACAGGTACTTCATCATGAAAGGACTGCGTCTCACCTCCTTCAACGCCAAAGGTCTTAACTCTCCCTCCAAACGCCACAGCCTCGAGCTGCTTCTGAGGAGGTACGATACGGGGATTCTCTTCCTCCAGGAGACCCACTACAAAGGTAACAAAACCTTTTCCTTACCGGGGAAGTAATTCCCCAGGGCATTCCATTGCACTCATCCCTCGTCTGCCTCGAAAGGGGTCTCCATTTTTCTTCATAAGACAATTAATTTTGTCGAGGAGGCTCAGTTTAGGGACGACGAGGGCAGAGTCTTGCTCATCAAGGGCACTCTGAACAACACAAAAATTACTTTAGCTAATTTGTATACCCCAAATACGGAGCAGATTCCATGGTTGCTCAAGCAGCTGGAAAATTTAAAACACTTTAGCGAAGGCCAGATTATCTTAGCGGGTGATTTAAACGTCACACTCAACCCCACGTTAGATTCCTCTTTGGGTCGTTCACACATATCCCAAGGTAAACTGAAAAGATTGGGCAAGCGGCTTCAGGAAATGGGTCTGGTAGATACCTGGCGCACCTTACACCCCACCTCTAAAGATTTTTCGTTTTTCTCCGCTGTGCACTCCTCATACCAGAGGTTAGATTATGTCCTGGTCTCCTCCTCCCTACTTCCGTCCCTGATCGGCTCGAATATTGATTCGATGACGATCTCCGATCATGCCCCGGTGCATACGTCTCTTCATCTACCCCAGCCAGTTGCCAGGGAATGGAGATGGTCATTGAACGCCTCCCTCCTGGAGCATATAGAGGATAGAGAATACCTATCAAAACATCTAGAAGAGTTTTTCTGTATCAACTCAACAGAAGAGTCCAGATCACCTCTGGTTTGGGAAGCCCATAAGGCTTATATGTGAGGCCTTTTTATAGCCCTGGGCTCACGTATCAAGAACAAAAACCAGAAAGCTATTGATGAGAAACTTTCGCGGATCGCCAGATTGGAGTTGACTGCGAAATTTTCCCAAGTGAGACAGAACATGGCTGATCTTGCGGCAGCAAGAGCAGACCTGAAACTTCTGCTTAACTCAAAATTTAACAAAAATCAGCTACATTTCAGGCACAAGATATATGCCCAGGGAAATAAAGGCAGTAAGCTCATGTCCTCGCTGATTAAAAAAGCTAGGGCAAAAAACCAAATCAGGGCGATTAAATCCCCTTCTGGGACGACCTTGACTACCTCCAGAGACATTGCAGAGGAGTTCCGGAGGTTCTACGCGAATCTGTACAACCTCCAAGACACACATAATACACCTCCGGTGGAGAACCCTGCGGCCCCCATAGACAGGTTCCTAGAACAACTAAATATGCCGAAATTAAACTCGGAGGAGGCCGCGAGGTTGGTCACTCAAGTCTCGCAGGAGGAGGTGGAGCCCGGGGCCGGACGGCCTTCCGATTCAATACTACAAAGTCTTCCTCCCCATATTAAAGCCAAAATTGACTCTCTTGTTTAATGACCTTTTGGGGGGGGCATCCCTGCCGCGGCAGTCCCAAGAAGCTCATATTGCATTGATCCTTAAAGACAATAAGGACCCTGAATTGTGCGCCAGCTACCGCCCCATATCTCTGATCAATCTCGATGTGAAGCTGTGGGCTAAATTACTTGCAAAAAGATTGGAGCCGTTTATGCCTGGACTGATTGATTCGGAACAGGCTGGCTTCGTTAAAGGGGTTGTCTCGCGAAAGCAAATGGGGTTAAGCACTTCTGTATGGCCATATTAATGCACTTTGTAATATACATCGTGCATTAAATATGAGCCATACAGAAGTTATTCACTTACCTGCTCCGTTGCTGGCGTCCCCGTTGCCATGGCTCCGTCTAACTTCGGTGTCTTCTTGCTTTTTTAGACGCGCTTGCGCAGATCTATCTTCTCCATTCGGCTCGTCTCGGCATCACCGGCATTTTGGCTCCGCCCCCTTGTACGCATCATCGCGAAGCTCCGCCCCCGTCACATGTGCCGATTCCAGCCTCTGATTGCCCTTAGCTATTCATTCATAAATCCCCGACTGCTGAAAGAGCTCAGTAGCAGTGCCAGGGAGCCAGCAGGAGGACGCGGCTGAGAGCAGGAGAGGTGAGTATAATTTTTAAAAAAAAAATTTTCACACTTATTGATGATTATTGGGTAAGGGCTTATATTTCAAGCCCTTCCCCGATAATCATTCCACAGGGCTTGCTGAAACCATTGATTTCAATGGGATCGGCAGCAGTGCCGATCCCACTGAAAGCAATAGAATAGAATGCCGTGGACTTCTGCCACAGCTGTGACAGCTGTGGCAGAGGATTCTTTCATCCCCGCGGTCCCCACGGGAATGAAGGAAACTCCTGCCACAGCTGTCACAGCTGTGGCAGAAGACCGCGGCATTCTATTCTATTGCTTTCAATGGGGCTAGCGCTGCTGTCGCTAGCCCCATTGAAAGCACTTGCGATATGCCGGTTCTATACCGGCCTCTTTCTTGCGCTGCGATGCAAGATTTTTCACGTGCTCTCGCAGCGCAAGAAAGAAAAAATCGCCAGTGGGTGGGAGCCCTTAAGGGGTTAAATAGTTCTCTTTAAATATCATTCATATAGAATTTGTCTTGAGCACCAAAGAAGAATTTTGTCCAAATCGTTCTTCTGGGATAATAGAATAACCCATATTGATGCCACCCTTATGATGTCCTACATGGAAAATGTCCATCTGGTTAGCGTTGAGGAGCAATGCTGCTATGAGACGAACATTAGGGAGTTGTTATATACGCGCTTGTTTCCTTAGTGGCTTGTAAAAAGCATGATTGATTCAATGAACGTTTTTGTAAAATTTTTAATTAGAATATTTTAAACACTGCAAATACATAAAGATCTTAATTACAAAAGGAGTATCAAAATGGAAATGTTAACATTATACACAGGAATGGGCAAATTTTACTGTACCCTGCAGCAATGATCTCCAATTTGTTGCTTTCCGGCTATTGTGAAGCAGCATGCCCGGACAGACGCATTCTGGGAGCTGCAGCTTCACAACATCAAGAGATCCACAGGTTAGGGTGCTTCTACACAGGACCATATGTCGGGAGCAGTTGCCCAACAGGTCGGCCCAGCAATAATCGTGCACAGGAACAATCGTCGCTGACTGAATGGAGGCGAAGTGGCCGGGGATCGTTATGGGCCGCCTGCCTCCATTCACAGGAAGTAGGCAGTCATTCATAAGTGAAGGATGGCCTGTTTACACTGAACAGTATATCCTTCCGTTTGCTGCATGCAGAAACTCAATGATGAACGAGAAGTGAAAGACTTTCCGTTTGTCGTTCAGTTGGGGCGTGCGTTTATACTGAACGATTATTGCTGGATTGTGGAATTATGAATGATAATCGTTCCGCTTAAAAGCAACTTGAGAGTTGATTGCGCTACAAGAGAATGTCACAAATTACATTGAGAGATACCAGAAGTTAAGAAAACTTTCTAAATATTGGAATAATTGTCATTAGAGCAATGAGTAAATGTGTAGGGGCTTCTTGAGTAATGTATAGAATGTATATAGTAAAATGCTTCTTTCTTCCATATGGGAGATTATGTAAAAGATGAAATGGTCAGAAGTCACATCACTCCAACTCCAACCAGAGACGATATCACAGCACTCTATCATAACAGTCCATTGACACTCAGCATATCTTCAAAGGTAAAACCTTTATAGGGTACTATCATCTCCTGGCTTTCAACTCACGGGCCATCTGACAGAGGGTACATTGGCCGCAGAATGCGAGGCATACCCAATCGTCACAGATACTTCCCTGTAATACAAAATATAAGCGACACATTAGAAAGGTAAACGGAATCCATGATGAGTATTAACCCTGCTGCTCCTGGGCTTTAAACCCGCATTATTGTAAGCATACAGCGTGAGTTTAAAGCTCCTGCCCATCCAATCTTTTGACAGATGAGCTTGTGCTGTTATGGCTGGGAGTGGAGAAACCCCTTTTCCTGACCGTTTAACCCCTTACATGCCACGATCAATAGGGGCTCCCACTGTCACACATCAGCACTTTGCAATTCGATCACAAGGTACTAATGGGTTGCCTTGTCTGCCATGTCACTCAGTCTATCACACCCTGTCTCCAGCAGAGTCTAATAGGCTGATATCATATGCATAGTATACTGCATTACAGAAGAAAGGTTGCATTTACACTGCAAAGATGATCGTTTAAAAAATCGCTTGTGCGCAATCACTTTGCATAAACTACTACCGTACTTGGTACTAATGCCTATTAGTTCCAAGTAGTAGCTTGTGAGCCACTGGGAGCTGTAGTCAGGGAACCACAGACCACCCGATGTTTCTTAATTACATTCCTTTTGTTCTGATACAACGTTATCAGCTCCCCTCCCCCCCCCCCCCCCTGCCCGGGGGCAGAGCACAGCATGCAATCCTGCTTATTAGCTGTTCTGCCAAACTATGGTTTTCAAGCCGGACTCAAGACCGTCATTCCGCAGAAAACTGAAAGATTAGCACATTTAGACACAACGATTATCGCTCAAAAAACGGCTCTGAGTGAATTGTGAGCGATAATCGTTGTGTCTAAATGGACCTTAATTCAGTGCACTATGCTAGTGATCGAATAATTGCCTTCAGGGACTTAAAATAGTGTTAAAAAAGTTCAATAAAGTTTAGTAAAAAATAAAAAATCCACTGTAAAATTTAAAAAAGAAAACATTCCTTTGCAGAATACTTTTTAAATTATAATGCCAATAAATATACACATAATAGGTATCACAGCACTTGTGATGGTCCGAGCAATTAAAATACTTAGTTATTTATCCCACATGCTGAACGAGGGGAAAAATCACTTTTAAAAATGTCAGAATTGCTATCTTTCATGTGTCTGTCTCGCAAAAAATATATAAGCTTTGTAAGACAACAGGTCCAATTACATTTTTAGTGGTTTTTCTGGTCTGTAAACAGATAAACTAGGCAGGTTGCTTCTGAGTTTAATGCATGGCTACTAGAGTTGAGCGAGCGTACTCTGCCGAGCTTGATGCTTGTTCGAGTATTAGCCTACTCGATGGTGCTTGTTACTCTAATGAGTATCAGGCCGTGTTCGACCCAGCCCCAGTTTTTGGTTCCCCCCCGCTGTGACGTGCCAGTTTTGGCCCCTCCCCGCTGCGACACAGTGCGCGCGTCAATGGCAAATTTTTTGGCTGGCAGGCAGGGGGAGAGAGAGGGAGAGGGAGAAGGAGAGGGGGAGGGAGAGAGAGAGAGAACACACGAATCAAGAAAAAAAAAGCTCGGGACCTGGCGTCCTACATACAAAAATGCTTGAGTCTCCCATTGTAGTCAATGGGGTTTGTTACTTGAGTAGAGCTCTCGAATTTTACGAAAAGCTCGACTTGAATAACGCGGACCCGAGCATCCCTTAACTATATTAAGGGAGATAATACCATTGCTAACCATATGAAAAGCTACTTTTGTTCAGTATTTTCAGAAACTGGTTTTCAGAGTGATAATATGTTTAGGCCTGGTAGTACCTCTGGTTGTAAGGGCTCAGTTCTAGTGTTTTGGGAGGGTGATGCTGTAAGTGAACTTAGACGTTTAAAGTTGAATAATGCGATGGATCTAAATGGCAACCACCCCAGAGTTCTTACAAAACTCCAATCTGTAATTTCTGCACCTCCAACTAAGGCCCCATGTCCATGGGCAGAATTTAATTGCGGAATCTGCACGGACGATCCGCAGTCCAGTAGCCCATAGAGAAACATGGGCGTTCACAGCTGAATTAAAGCATGCAGATCTGTTTTGTAGACCTTTTTGAAGCCATCCAATCCGCGGGCCGTCCACAATTGACATTGTGGACAAGCCACAGACTCTGCGGGAAAGCAGGAGTTTTGAAAAGAAAAACTCCTACTGCGCATGTGTGTCGGCGCGCCTGCACATATCCACAGTGAAGAAGATAAAAAAACAGCAGAAGACCCCGTCGAGTAATCGGTGTCCTCGGCCGCGGGAAGGGTCAGATTTCAATGCGCCCTTCCCGAATACGGAATCCAATCCCCCCATGGACATAAGGCCTTATTTGTTTACTCAGTGCCTTTTACAGCTAATGTTCCTGATAATTAGGGAATTGCCAGAGTTGTACCCATCCCTTTTACAGATAAGGGTTGAGTGTTTGCTTATAACACAAAAATGTACAATAGGGTTGATATTCCTGGTGGTGTATTGAACATGGAAAAATATTTAGCTTTATGGAATAAATGGTCAAAACAAAGGTAACTGGAGTTCAGTGTTAATCCTCAGAGTATCCTATATCGGGTCTTCTGTTTTATTTGGACTCTAGAAGAGAAAGATTTAGGGGGTTCTGATTTCTGACCACCTCAAATTGAGTCCACAGTGCAGTCAGGCAGCAAAGAAAGCAAGTGGTCTGCTTGACTGCATAACTAGAGGCATGACCAGTAGAAAGATGAAGATTGTGATCCCACTGTATAGAGCTCTAGTGAGAGCACATCTGAAATACTACTGTGCTCAGTTCTGGAGATATCATCTACAGAAAAACATTGACAAAATAGAGTCCAAAGATGGGCTACAGAAATGGTGGAAGGTCTCAAAAATAAAACTTATCAGAAAACACTTGAATAACTTAATTTTTAAAGAGTGGAGGAAAGTAGGAAAAGGGGGGGCATGATCAAAACTTTTTAAAAACTGTTAAAAAAGTTAAAGTTATATATACGTTTCAGGAGGGAAGTGCTTAGTTTAGAAAACTGAACACTAGAACAAGGGGGCACAATCTGAGATTACTTGGGGGAAAAATCTCAGCAATGTCAGAAAGAGTAGTAGATGCTTGGAAAAAACATCCAGCAGACTTGTTTGGAATAACAACAATAAATGAATTCAAGCTGCCTGGGATGAGCCTAGATCTGTCCTAAGAGAGAACTAGGAAGGAAATAACATAAGGGCTGACAGGATGGACCCTGTGTACTTTTTTGCTGTTAAAGTTATGTTTCTAAAAAGTGATCAAAAAGTTGCATGTACCCCAAAATAGTATCAATAAAAACTACAACTCCTCCTGCAAAAAACAAGACATCACATAGCTCCATAGGTGGAAAAATACAAAAGCTATGGGTCTTGGAATGCAGCAATGCAAATTCAATTTTCATTGTATAAAAATAGTAAAGGATCTAAAAAAACTACATAAATTTAGTATCACTGCAATCCTATTGACCTGCAGTACGAAGGTAGAAGGTTATTTATGCCACACAATGAATGCTGTAAAGTAAAAAAAAAAAAAACATTGTAAAATTGCTGGGTTTTTTTTGCTACACCTGCCTCCCAAAAAGCGGATTAAAAAGTGATCAAAAAGCCACCTGTGGTCAATCGAAAATGGTAGTAGTAAAAATACAGGTCATCTCGCAAAAAATAAGTCCTTATACAACTCTGTTGATGAAAAACTATTACTGTTCCAGGTCTTGTAATGCTGCGACTGAGAAACTATTTTATTTTTTAAGTATTTTTAGTGTGCGAAAGTAGTAAGACTCAAAAAACTATATAAACTTGGTATCACCGTTATCCTGCTGATCCAGAGAATAAGATTGTCACTTTTTTTATCACACGTTGAATGCCAATTAAAATAAACCCAAAAAGCAGTGGTTAAATTTGTATTTTTTTTACATCCCATTACACGTTCCCCAAAGTGGTGCAATTAAAAAAATACAACTTGTCCCACTTAAAAAACAAGATTTCACATAACTATGTCAAGCAAAAAATAAAGTTTTTTTTTTTTTAAATAACTTGGTCATGAAGGTGCAAAATCGGCTAGTCACTAAGGGGTTAAAGGATTTGGCACACAAAAAGGCAGATTACATGTTGACATGTTGCAGATTTTGCTCCGGGATGTGCTGCGGAATTCACTATGAAATCCAGGGTGAAAATCCACAGCATAAATTGACATAATTCAGATTTAAAATCTGCATAACAAGTCATTAAAAAAAAAGTATGTTGAGGAGAATTTGTAAAATATTATCCACTTTTCTGCTGTTGTAAATGTTTTTTTTTCACCTGTGATTCCGCCATAAAAATTCCAAAACCTGTCCACCACATTTGACCGTACCCTTAAAGAGGTTGTCCCGCGCCGAAACGTTTTTTTTTTTTCTTTTTCAACCCCCCCCCCGTTCGGCGCGAGACAACCCCGATGCAGGGGTTAAAAAAGAACACCGGAGAGTGCTTACCTGAATCCCCGCGCTCCGGTGACTTCTTACTTACCGGTTGAAGATGGCCGCCGGGATCTTCTCCCTCGGTGGACCGCAGGGCTTCTGTGCGGTCCATTGCCGATTCCAGCCTCCTGATTGGCTGGAATCGGCACGTGACGGGGCGGAGCTACACGGAGCCGCCATCCAGCACGAGCGGCCCCATTGAGGAAAGAAGAAGACCCGGACTGTGCAAGCGCGTCTAATTTGGCCATTAGACGCCGAAAATTAGACGGGCTCCATGGAAACGAGGACGCTAGCAACGGAGCAGGTAAGTGAAAAACTTCTTATAACTTCTGTATGGCTCATAATTAATGCACAATATACATTACAAAGTGCATTAATATGGCCATACAGAAGTGTATAGACCCACTTGCTGCCGCGGGACAACCCCTTTAAGACTTGGATCGATCCCACAGATATGACAGCCACTTAAGATACTTTTCTAAATAAAACTTACCGGGATGCCATATCTTTCCCTGATGCCTGTCCGCATGGCAACCGTAGTGCCAAATAGGAATGGCAAGCAGCAGCACTCTCCAAAGTCTGAGGCCACTCTACATCCCAGAATGCAAGGAACAAATGTCCCACAAAGACCTAAACAAAAGGAATATCCGAATGGGTTAAATACGATATATGTGACTGCTTATAGCAGAATATAAGATATATGAGGCATCGCATTTGTTGAGAACTCCCAACTATATCTTGGGCTTCTTGGAACAAACAGCGAGTTCATATTTTAGTAATGTTTGTATTGTTTCAATGCCTCTTCTTGAAACATTTAACAATAGGAATATGCAGAGGCGTAACTTGAAGCTCCCGGGCCCCGATGCAAAACTTGCAATAGGGCCTTCAACTATAATGCTTTACTCATAGTACTGGGCTCCCTATATGGAGAAGAGAGACCTTATGGGCCCCCTAAGGCTCCAGGGCCCAGGTGCAACCGCATCCCCTGCATCCTCTATAGTTACGCCCCTGGGAATATTTAGTTGTGCTCCGAAGATGACGTATGGCAGATGAAGCCTTATATATACGTCTCCTCTTGTAAATGTGGTGATGTACGTAAGTATGTAATAATAATCTTTGCATAGCATCAACTTATTCAGCAGTGCTTTCAAAGTACATGAGTATGTAGCTCCTACTTGATATAGATTAACACTATGGGCTGTCTATATCCATTATTAACCAGCCTACCTCCGTACATCTACATTTATTTGCTTTAGTGATTTGCCAACATTTTTAGCTCTCGAAAGAGAAAAGAACTTTTTTGAACATCCACCCATGAGGACTTACAGATTCCCATGTCGTCACAGCAGTCCATGACGTCAGAGCTCCACTGACTGCTACTGGCGCCATACCCTTGTATGGCCTGGGGTTGAACAGTGACTGGATAAGACATTGTGATCTGGAAGACAAGAATATACAGTAATTACATTGACAGAATTAACTTTCGACAATGAGAAGTGTTGTACAAACCACAACCAACCACATCCACCCCGCCCCAGTCTAAGATTAGGGGTTTTGGTGCTATTAATGATGCGATTGTACTGCAGACCATCTCTCTTTCTTTGTACCCCACAGGTTGACAGATTTCCTAGATTCATGATTACAGAGTTACAAAGTACGAAGGAAACCAAAGAAGGCTCACACACATGGGCGTATGTTCCCTGCATATTGCATGCATAATATACACAGTTAACAGCAAACACACATGTAATGTGTATTTGCTACATATGTTAAATTCCCACTGCCTACACTGGTGCATATTACCCATGTAATATGCACCAAAATAGTACATGCTGCGGTTTTTTTTTTGCGACCGTCATACACTTGTGTGAGTGAGCCGAAAATCTATTACATATTACTGCATTACATGGAGGGATTGGTTGAAAGTTGCAAGCTGCACTGAACTGTTTGCTTATTAACTCCCCGCTATGGTAAATACTGTACTGGCAATGACCCGGTAAATAAGAGAGTGAACATAAATGGAGTCAAATGCAAATAACTTATTTTCCAAAAGCATTTGAAGGTGAAGTTAACCCCCTCAGGACTGGACTGGAGTACAGACATACAAAAATTGGAACTGATGGTCCTATAAACATTTTAGATGTTGTAAATTGATTATTATTAAGATATCTGTATTTTTCTTGACATTACTGACAGTTTCTTAATTATTGAATATCGTGGAAATGTTTCAATTAATTAATTAAAAATGCGCATCACATAAGTTCTTTATGTCTTTCTTTGCTCATCAGTATAGAAAGACAACACCCATGTAAGGTTCGGTTCATATGGGTGTCATGGGTTCCTTTTAGAAGTCACGTCGCTCTACTGGATCCTTCGTACAACACATCCAACAATGCCCAATTCACCCCTTTGATTTACAGTGGGCTTCATCAAGGAATTCCGTCAGGTTAGCCGGCAATGTGACAGGAAAAATGTACTTTTTTTCTCCAGCGAACAATGATCTGAATATGCTGGCTTTGATTTGGATTGTTCTATACGAAGTGATAATCATAGAAAATACAAGACTCATTGTAAGATCTTTACAAACACAATGTCTCCCTATGTATATGCAGCCTACTTATGACTCTACACCCAACAGCAGGACACGATCAGCAGGGACTAAGAAAACTATGAGCAATGTAATCCGACCATAAACATTACTAATGCATTTGCCCATTGACACTGAATAACTACGTAGATGAAAAATCTCAACACGGAAAAGTTCTCTATGCCGGCTCTGGCATCTTAGCGCTATTATTTTTCTACAGTATGGCCTGGAAAAAACTGCAGAGATGATCAAAACCGGAGCAAAGGAATATTGGAAAAAGTTGCTGATTGCAACCAATCAGGTTGCAGTCTTCATAGTAAAAAATGGAGCTGGAACCTGATTGGTTTCTGTTGGCAACTGCTCCATTTCATAAATCAGCCCCCAAATCTCCAAACGATTAGCAAAATGTCACAATTCCTGATCCGGAGTCTTTATCCAAGGGTCCATTTATAGCAATTGCCCATCTGTAGGATTCCAAGGGATCAGAATATATAGAAAAACGGAAGATAATTCTCAGCTCAAAAAGTGCAATTCTGTAAGGAGCTGCATCCAATGTAAAAGTGAAGCCTGGAGCACACGCATAGGACAGTGGTCTGAAGAGCTGACACTTACTTGATCCGCAGAGTTGTCTCAGGTGAGGATGTTCTGTGAGCTGTGGCAATTGAGGTCAGCTTTTGCTATTTATACAGAACGTGAACACTAACTGGGAGGGCGCAAGTAAAATGTGACATCACCGCCACCTCCCTCACTAATTCCCAAGGTATTTTTTGTTGTATTCCTTCTACCTCAACTGTCGCCGCTCCTATTTCTCTTCTTTCACCTTTCCTTAATCCCCCCCCCCCCCATCTACCCCATCCGCTCTACTGGTTCTTTGTGATGCTGAACCTGTTACTTCTGGCATAAGTTGACAAGGGAAACTTGATTTTCTACTTTGAAAGTCAAATGGAAACTAATGCAGATTTGTATCCTAATAGATTTCTAAGTGAAGCTTTATGGAAAGCGTTACAGATTTTCTATATATTCATATACATATTCACAGAGGTGCTGCTGGCAGGCAATGTGGACAGCAGGAGGTGCAGTAACATCAGGGTATTTAGATACAGAGCTAAAGGGGCAAACTGAATTATTGCCCGCAGGTAAAGGAAAGGGTAGCCGTGTCCCTGATATTTTCTACATTCGTTGGGAAGCTTTCACGCGGTCCAGACCCCATGTATGCAGAGAATTAAAGGGGTTTTCCAACTAAAAAACCCCACAGTACTCCTCTTCCGCTGCTGGACTGCTCCCGTCTTCTGTTTGCTTTGGGCTGTAGTGGTCACAAGGCTGTTTATCCATGTGACCGCTGCAAACAATAGAAGACCTGATGGGGACGTCACTGATAACATTCTGTAAACCTGCTGGGACTTCTATATTAGAAGCCCACGTGACAGATTTATTAGACGTCACTGGATATTCTGGCCATTCTGTCAAATGCTGGAGTGCTGGACTGCTGAAAACTGGTTCCATGGGGAATATATTGATTTTATATAGTTTTGGAGATATGGGCCCAAAACTCTACAAAAAACCAACTTGGAAAACCCCTTTAAACAGACTCTCTCACCATGTTTTTGCGTCCTTCACTGAGAGCACCATAAGGCACTGCCAGTTATACTGGTTACAGGGATGTGTCTGCTGTGTAGATCTGTACAGTAGTTTTTGAGTAACAGTCCGTGAGAGAGGGCGGCATGGCAAGCAGTCTGTGAGATTACTTATTTAGAAGTTAAAGCTGGTTAGCATTATTAAAAGGGTCAGCAGGAGATTTGTGAATAGTGTGGGGATGTGGTGTGTGGTAGGAAAGCATGGAGCCAAAGATGTCTGTGTTGCAAATTCTGTAGAGATGATTGGTGGCTGAAAAAAGTCGTCATTGCAGTCTGGGCCAGGTGGAGGTGAAAATCAAAAGGGAATGATATCAATCAAATACACCATCACCTGTGATCACTGGAGGTAGCTGCACTGCAATTGCTAATACTGTGTAGAACTAGTATCTGACCATTATATGTTAAGTTCAATATTAGAAGTACACTAGAGCCAAGCTACTGTATCTGAGCCTAACATAGTATAAAGGTTTATCTTATGTTGTCTTCAATGTATATATACAGTATATTTTTCGAGGCTTGTGATGCATTGATGAATCGCTTAAAAGGTCAGCTAATGATGCTGCTAGAAGTGATAGGCAAAATTGCGTGGGGCTCCATGAATCTTTTGCTAAGTCCCTGCAAAGAACCCCTTTAAAGGAGATGTCCCGAGGCAGCAAGTGGGGTTATACACTTCTGTATGGCCATAATAATGCACTTTGTAATATACATTGTGCATTAATTATGAGCCATACAGAAGTTATAAAAAGTTTTTTACTTACCTGCTCCGTTGCTAGCGTCCTGGTCTCCATGGTGCCGACTAATTTTTGGCCTCCGATGGCCAAATTAGCCGCGCTTGCGCAGTCCGGGTCTTCTGCTGTTCTCTATGGGGCTCCGTGTAGCTCCGTGTAGCTCCGCCCCGTCACGTGCCGATTCCAGCCAATCAGGAGGCTGGAATCGGCAGTGGACCGCACAGAAGAGCTGCGGTCCACGAAGATAGAGGATCCCGGCGGCCATCTTCAGCGGTAAGTATTGAAGTCACCGGACCGCCGGGATTCAGGTAAGCGCTGTGCGGGTGGTTTTTTTAACCCCTGCATCGGGGTTGTCTCGCGCCGAACGGGGGGGGGGGTTTAAAAAAAAAAAAACCCGTTTCGGCGCGGGACATCTCCTTTAAGTATAATTAAAGATTCCCCATATAATGAATCATTATGGAGTCCCTTAGAGTCTATTGAATATGTTTTGCCTTTGTTTCCATGCACCAAACTTACTAGATAGTTACCAAATATACACAAGACGTTACCTAGCAAAAAACACCACAATGAGCCACTAGGCAGTATCTGTATGTTCCCATACCATTGACAATGAATATTAATAATGCTCCAGCCATACTTTGCCCCATGTAATGCTAATTTTAGGCTGGCCACCATTCGGGAGAACTTAACAGATTTTTTGACAGCTGACACTTGGATCAACATTTAAAACAATTTTATATAAAAAAAAATCATTCAAGTGACTCTGTCACCATCTTTTTGCACCGCTCTCTGAGGGCCGTATAAGGTAGTGACACTCACAAAATTGTTGTTTGTTCTAGGTACCACGTTGTATACTGAACACATGAGTGTAGTTTGTTTCGAATTCTAGACAGTAATGTGTTGATAATAGTCCCCCAGAGCGTGAAAAGTTGCCTAACTGTCTGTTCCTTATGTAAGGTTGCCTGTATTCAGTCCATTCTAAATATATAGGACAGCTGTGTGAGAAATAAGCACCAAGTGATTGAGTTTGGTGTGAGCCATTCCTGCAAAACTGCCTTACAAGTGGCAACTGAAATGAGATACAGTTGTTGTTCTGTTGATGTTAGTTGTGTGGTAGCTGCTAATCAGCCAAATATGTCCCAATCTATCAAGGCTTGTTCTAATGGTGCCAGATGTGTTTTTTGTACTTAACCTCATAACCTGAGTCCAAAAAGTGATGACCAAGTATGCCCAGACATTAAAAGTCTGCCTCTGGGAATGAGCATTGTGGACATCTAGGGTATTTGTTGCTATTCATATTGTGGCTGTGGGAGGGAAAGTTATAAGCCCTGTAGACTATCTTTAATGCTATATTGGTGTACATGGCAGAATACAACCATCTGGTTGCTTTGAAGGTGAAACCTAGGATGCCATTATCAGACAGATTTGGAAATGATCTCAGCTATTATGCAACCTCTTTGTTGGAGAGAGAATAATCTATGTTGGAGTGCAATTGATTGTGAATAGAGATGAGCGAACGTACTCGTCCGAGCTTGATGCTCGGGCGAATATTAGGGTGTTCGGGATGCTCGTTACTCTTAACGAGCACCACGCGGTGTTCGGGTTACTTTCACTTTCATCTCTGAGACGTTAGCGCGCTTTTCTGGCCAATTGAAAGACAGGGAAGGCATTACAACTTCCCCCTGTGATGTTCAAGCCCTATACCACCCCCCTGCTGTGAGTGGCTGGCGAGAGCAGATGTCACCCGAGTATAAAAATCGGCCCCTCCCGCGGCTCGCCACAGATGCCTTGTGAGTTAGCTGAGGGAAAGTGCTGTTGTGTTGGAGCTGTTGTAGGGAGAGTGTTAGGAGTGAGTGTAGGCTTCAAGAACCCCAACGGTCCTTCTCAGGGCCACATCTATCCGTGTACAGTACTGTGCAGGCTGCTGTTAGCAGTGTTGCACAATTTTTTTTTTTTCAAAATCGGCTGTGCAGAGCATTGCGCCCTGCATTAATACTAGAGGGACAGAAGTGGTGGTTAGGCAGGGAGAGTGTTAGGAGTGAGTGTAGGCTTCAAGAACCCCAACGGTCCTTCTTAGGGCCACATTTAACCGTGTGCAGTACTGTGCAGGCTGCTGTTAGCAGTGTTGCATTTTTTTTTTTTTCAAAATCGGCTGTGCAGAGCATTGCACCCTGCATTAATACTACAGGGACAGAATTGTGTAGGCAGGGCCAGAAGACATATATTATTGATTGAATATAGTCAGTGGGCCTTTTCTTTAAAAAAAAAGGGAAAAATTTCTATTTGGCCTGCCTCTGACAGTCCTCAGCGTTCTGGGTACGTGTGCGGTGGGTGGAGAACGTAAAGAAATCATACGCAGCCGGCTACGTTTAACAGCAGGCTTGCGCCAATTTATTTCCTGCCTGGGAAAAATCACTGCTCTGCTGCACTTCATATAACACTGCAGTTCTGTGGAACACATTTGTTATCTGATTGAATATAGTCAGTGGGCCTTCCCTTTAAAAGAAAAAGGGAAAAATTTCTATTTGGCCTGCCTCTGACAGTCCTCAGCGTTCTGGGTACGTGTGCGGTGGGTGGAGAACGTAAAGAAATCATACGCAGCCGGCTACGTTTAACAGCAGGCTTGCACCAATTTATTTCCTGCCTGGGAAAAATCACTGCTCTGCTGCACTTCATATAACACTGCAGTTCTGTGGAACACATTTGTTATCTGATTGAATATAGTCAGTGGGCCTTCCCTTTAAAAAAAAAAGGGAAAAATTTCTATTTGGCCTGCCTCTGACAGTCCTCAGCGTTATGGGTACGTGTGCGGTGGGTGGAGAATGTAAAGAAATCATACGCAGCCAGCTACGTTTAACAGCAGGCTTGCGCCAATTTATTTCCTGCCTGGGAAAAATCACTGCTCTGCTGCACTTCATATAACACTGCAGTTCTGTGGAACACATTTGTTATCTGATTGAATATAGTCAGTGGGCCTTCCCTTTAAAAAAAAAAAGGGAAACATTTCTATTTGGCCTGCCTCGGACAGTCCTCAGCGTTCTGGGTACGTGTGCGGTGGGTGGAGAACGTAAAGAAATCATACGCAGCCAGCTACGTTTAACAGCAGGCTTGCGCCAATTTATTTCCTGCCTGGGAAAAATCACTGCTCTGCTGCACTTCATATAACACTGCAGTTCTGTGGAACACATTTGTTATCTGATTGAATATAGTCAGTGGGCCTTCCCTTTAAAAAAAAAAGGGAAAAATTTCTATTTGGCCTGCAGGCTTGCGCCAATTTGTTTCCTGGCTGGGAAATCACTGGTAATACAGCATGCTGAGGGGTAGGGGTAGGCCTAGAGGACGTGGACGCGGCCGAGGACGCGTAGGCCCAAGTGAGGGTGTGGGCACAGGCCAAGCTCCTGATACAGGTGTATCGCAGCCGACTGCTGCGCGATTAGGAGAGTGGCACGTTTCTGGCGTCCCCACATTCATCGCCCAATTAATGGGTCCACGCGGGAGACCTTTATTAGAAAATGAGCAGTGTGAGCAGGTCCTGTCGTGGATGGCAGAAAGTACTTCGAGCAAGCTATCATCCACCCACAGTTCGGCGCCGTCCAGTGCTGCAAATCCGAATCCTCTGGCTGCTGCTCCTCCTTCCTCCCAGCCTCCTCACTCCACTACAATGACACATGCTCAGGAGCGGGAAGACTCCCAGGAACTGTTCTCGGGCCCCTGCTCAGATTGGGCAGCAGTGGTTCCTCTCCCACCAGAGGAGTTTATCGTCACTGATGCACAACCATTGGAAAGTTCCCGGGGTCCGGGGGATGAGGCTGGGGACTTCCGGCAACTGTCTCAAGACCTTTCAGTGGGTGAGGAGGACGATGACGATGAGACACAGTTGTCTTGCAGTGAGGTAGTAGTAAGGGCAGTAAGTCCGAGGGAGGAGCGCACAGAGGATTCGGAGGAAGAGCAGCAGGACGATGAGGTGACTGACCCCACCTGGTGTGCAACGCCTACTCAGGACAGGTCTTCAGAGGGGGAGGCAAGGGCAGCAGCAGGGCAGGTTGCAAGAGGCAGTGCGGTGTCCAGGGGTAGAGGCAGGGCCAGACCAAATAATCCACCAACTGTTTCCCAAAGCGCACCCTCGCGCCATGCCACCCTGCAGAGGCCGAGGTGCTCAAAGGTCTGGCAGTTTTTCACAGAGACGCCTGACGACCGACGAACAGTGGTGTGCAACCTTTGTCGCGCCAAGATCAGCCAGGGAGCCACCACCAACAGCCTCACCACCACCAGCATGCGCAGACATATGATGGCCAAGCACCCCACAAGGTGGGACGAAGGCCGTTCACCGCCTCCGGTTTGCACCGCTGCCTCTCCCCCTGTGCCCCAACCTGCCACTGAGATCCAACCCCCCTCTCAGGACACAGGCACTACCGTCTCCTGGCCTGCACCCACACCCTCACCTCCGCTGTCCTCGGCCCCATCCACCAATGTCTCTCAGCGCACCGTCCAGCCGTCGCTACCGCAAGTGTTGGAGTGCAAGCGCAAGTACGCCGCCACGCACCCGCACGCTCAAGCGTTAACCGTCCACATAGCCAAATTTATCAGCCTTGAGATGCTGCCGTATAGGGTTGTGGAAACGGAGTCCTTCAAAAGTATGATGGCGGCGGCGGCCCCGCGCTACTCAGTTCCCAGTCGCCACTACTTTTCCCGATGTGCCGTCCCAGCCCTGCACGACCACGTCTCCCGCAACATTGTACGCGCCCTCACCAACGCGGTTACTGCCAAGGTCCACTTAACAACGGACACGTGGACAAGCACAGGCGGGCAGGGCCACTACATCTCCCTGACGGCACATTGGGTGAATTTAGTGGAGGCTGGGACAGAGTCAGAGCCTGGGACCGCTCACGTCCTACCCACCCCCAGAATTGCGGGCCCCAGCTCGGTGGTGGTATCTGCGGCGGTGTATGCTTCCTCCACTAAAGCACCCTCCTCCTCCTCCGCAACCTCTGTCTCGCAATCAAGATGTGTCAGCAGCAGCAGCACGTCGCCAGCAGTCGGTGTCGCGCGGCGTGGCAGCACAGCGGTGGGCAAGCGTCAGCAGGCCGTGCTGAAACTACTCAGCTTAGGAGATAAGAGGCACACGGCCCACGAACTGCTGCGGGGTCTGACAGAGCAGACCGACCGCTGGCTTGCGCCGCTGAGCCTCCAACCGGGCATGGTCATGTGTGACAACGGCCGTAACCTGGTGGCGGCTCTGCAGCTCGGCAGCCTCACGCACGTGCCATGCCTGGCCCATGTCTTTAATTTGGTGGTTCAGCGCTTTCTGAAAAGCTACCCACGCTTGTCAGACCTGCTCGTAAAGGTGCGCCGTCTCTGCGCACATTTCCGCAAGTCCCACACGGACGCTGCCACCCTGCGCACCCTGCAACATCGGTTTAATCTGCCAGTGCACCGACTGCTGTGCGACGTGGAACTCTACGCTCCACATGTTGGCCATTATTTTCAGAAGAGTGGGCCTGGTTGGCAGACATCTGCCAGGTCCTTGGAAACTTTGAGCAGTCTACCCAGGTGGTGAGCGGCGATGCTGCAATCATTAGCGTCACCATTCCTGTGCTATGCATCTTGAGAAGTTCCCTGCAAAGCATAAAGGCAGATGCTTTGCGCTCGGAAACGGAGGCGGGGGAAGACAGTATGTCGCTGGATAGTCAGAGCACCCTCCTGTCTATATCTCAGCGCGTTGAGGAGGAGGAGGAGGAGCATGAGGAGGATGAGGAGGAGGGGGAAGAGACAGCTTGGCCCACTGCTGATGGTACCCATGCTGCTTGCCTGTCATCCTTTCAGCGTGTATGGCCTGAGGAGGAGGAGGAGGAGGAGGAGGAGGATCCTGAAAGTGATCTTCCTAGTGAAGACAGCCATGTGTTGCGTACAGGTACCCTGGCACACATGGCTGACTTCATGTTAGGATGCCTTTCTCGTGACCCTCGCGTTACACGCATTCTGGCCACTACGGATTACTGGGTGTACACACTGCTCGACCCACGGTATAAGGAGAACCTTTCCACTCTCATTCCCGAAGAGGAAAGGGGTTCGAGAGTGTTGCTATACCACAGGACCCTGGCGGACAAGCTGATGGTAAAATTCCCATCCGACAGCGCTAGTGGCAGAAGGCGCAGTTCCGAGGGCCAGGTAGCAGGGGAGGTGCGGAGATCGAGCAGCATGTACAGCACAGGCAGTGCAACAGTCTTTAAGGGCCTGGACAGCTTTATGGCTCCCCACCAAGACTGTGTCACCGCTCCCCAGTCAAGGCTGAGTCGGCAGGAGCACTGTAAAAGGATGGTGAGGGAGTACGTAGCCGATCGCACCACCGTCCTCCGTGACGCCTCTGCCACCTACAACTACTGGGTGTCGAAGCTGGACACGTGGCCTGAACTAGCGCTGTATGCCCTGGAGGTGCTTGCTTGTCCTGCGGCTAGCGTCTTGTCAGAGAGGGTGTTTAGTGCGGCTGGGGGAATCATCACAGATAAGCGTACCTGCCTGTCAACCGACAGTGCCGACAGGCTAACACTCATCAAGATGAACAAAGCCTGGATTTCCCCAGACTTCTCTTCTCCACCAGCGGACAGCAGTGATACCTAAGCAATACGTAGGCTGCACCCGCGGATGGAAGCATCGTTCTCTCTCACCATCCAAAACGGGGACATTTCTGCTTCATCAATCTGTGTATAATATTCCTCCTCCTCCTCCTGCTCCTCCTCCTGAAACCTCACGTAATCACGCAGAACGGGCAATTTTTCTTAGGGCCACAAGGCTCACTCATATAATTTTTCTAAACAATTTTTATACGTTTCAATGCTCTTAAAAGCGTTGAAACTTTAACTTGAACCAATTTTTCGTTTAACTGGGCTGCCTCCAGGCCTAGTTACCACTTAAGCCACATTAACCAAAGCAATTAATGGGTTTCACCTGCCATCTTGGTTGGGCATGGCCAATTTTTTCTGAGGTACATTACTACTGTTGGTACACCAATTTTTTTGGGCCCTCACCTACAGTGTAATCATAGTAATTTCTATGTTCTTCGCCTGCACTCATGGTACAGCAAGGTATGTGGGGTTGGCCTACACTTTTGCTGCATAAATGTAACTGGGGCCTTGTCTATACTGCAGCTACTGAAATGTGAAAGAGACTGTTATCTCCCTAAACTGCTGCAATGGGAATGTTACTGTGGCCTGCCTTGACTGCTAATACTACTGAAATGGAACTAAGACAGCGCTCCCACTATACTGCTGCTTCGGAATTGTTACTGGGGCCTGTGTAGGCTGCTACTATTACTGAAATGGAACTAAGACTGGGCTCCTCCTATACTGCTGCTTCGGAATTGTTACTGGGGCCAGTCTTGAGTGCTAATATTACTGAAATGGAACTAAGACTGCGCTCCCACTATACTGCTGCTTCGGAATTGTTACTGGGGCCTGTCTAGGCTGCTACTATTACTGAAATGGAACTAAGACTGTGCTCCTCCTATACTGCTGCTTCGGAATTGTTACTGGGGCCTGTCTTGAGTGCTACTATAACTGAAATGGAACTAAGGCTGCGCTCCCACTATACTGCTGCTTTGGAATTGTTACTGGGGCCTGTCTTCAGTGCTACTATTACTGAAATGGAACTAAGGCTGCGCTCCCACTATACTGCTGCTTCGGAATTGTTACTGGGGCCTGTCTCCAGTGCTACTATTACTGAAATGGAACTAAGACTGTGCTCCTCCTATACTGCTGCTTCGGAATTGTTACTGGGGCCTGTCTTGAGTGCTACTATTACTGAAATGGAACTAAGGCTGCGCTCCCACTATACTGCTGCTTCGGAATTGTTACTGGGGCCTGTCTTGAGTGCTACTATTACTGAAATGGAACTAAGGCTGCGCTCCCACTATACTGCTGCTTCGGAATTGTTACTGGGGCCTGTCTTCAGTGCTACTATTACTGAAATGGAACTAAGACTGTGCTCCTCCTATACTGCTGCTTCGGAATTGTTACTGGGGCCTGTCTTGAGAGCTACTATTACTGAAATGGAACTAAGGCTGCGCTCCCACTATACTGCTGCTTCGGAATTGTTACTGGGGCCTGTCTTGAGTGCTACTATAACTGAAATGGAACTAAGGCTGCGCTCCCACTATACTGCTGCTTTGGAATTGTTACTGGGGCCTGTCTTCAGTGCTACTATTACTGAAATGGAACTAAGACTGTGCTCCTCCTATACTGCTGCTTCGGAATTGTTACTGGGGCCTGTCTTGAGTGCTACTATTACTGAAATGGAACTAAGACTGCGCTCCCACTATACTGCTGCTTCGGAATTGTTACTGAGGCCTGTCTGGACTGCTACTACTACTGAAATGGAACTAATACTGTGCTCCCCCTATAATGCTGCTAGTGATATGTTAGTGGGGCCTGGCCCTAATGCTACCGCTGAAATGCTACTAATTATGGGCTCCGCCTATACCGCTGCTAATGGTATGTCTCTGGGGTGTGGAAACAGAGGCTTCCCAAAGACATGATGGCAGCGAGGCCATTTCCCACCAACGCTGTTACTGTTAAGGTGCATATAACCATGGACACGTGGAGAGGACACGTAGTGCTTCAAAAACATCCCCCGCCATGGCCCACTTAATCCTGGCCACATTCCGAAAACCAACAAAATAAAACCGCGCTACTAGGTCCGCAGTCACCACCACATTACCACCAACGCGGTTACTGTTAAGGTGCATATAACCACGGACACGTGGAGAGGACACGTAGTGCCTCAAAAACATCCCCCGCCACGGCCCACTTAATCCTGGCCACATTCCGAAAACCAACTAAATAAAACCGCGCTACTAGGTCCGCAGTCACCACCACATTACCACCAACGCGGTTACTGTTAAGGTACATATTACCAGTCTGACTGGGGCATGCAGTGTGGGCCGAAGCCCACCTGCATTAAGCACGACATTACTACCTCAGCTGTGTTGGGCAATGCAATGGGATATTTTTCTGTACCGCCGGTGGGTTCCAGGGAGCCACCCATGCTGTAGGTGCACACAGAGTTTAACCTACATCTGTCCACTTGTAAAGAACCCCAGTCAGACTGGGGCATGCAGTGTGGGCCGAAGCCCACCTGTATTAAGCACGACATTACTACCTCAGCTGTGTTGGGCAATGCAATGGGATATTTTTATGTACCGCCGGTGGCTTCCTGGCACCCACCCATGCTGTGGGTCCACAGGGAATTATAAATGCATCTGTTTCCACTTCTAAAGAACCCCAGTCTGACTGGGGCATGCAGTGTGGGCCGAAGCCCACCTGCATTAAGCACGACATTACTACCTCAGCTGTGTTGGGCAATGCAATGGGATATTTTTCTGTACCGCCGGTGGGTTCCAGGGAGCCACCCATGCTATAGGTGCACACGGAGTTTAACCTACATCTGTCCACTTGTAAAGAACCCCAGTCAGACTGGGGCATGCAGTGTGGGCCGAAGCCCACCTGTATTAAGCACGACATTACTACCTCAGCTGTGTTGGGCAATGCAATGGGATATTTTTCTGTACCGCCGGTGGCTTCCTGGCACCCACCCATGCTGTGGGACCACAGGGAATTATAAATGCATCTGTTTCCACTTCTAAAGAACCCCAGTCTGACTGGGGCATGCAGTGTGGGCCGAAGCCCACCTGCATTAAGCACGACATTACTACCTCAGCTGTGTTGGGCAATGCAATGGGATATTTTTATGTACCGCCGGTGGCTTCCTGGCACCCACCCATGCTGTGGGTCCACAGGGACTTCACAATAGGGAGTTGTACCTGCCTGTGTCTATGAATTAAAAAGCCCGGTCTGACTGGGGCATGCAGACACCTTGACAGAATGAATAGTGTGTGGCACATTGGTTCCCCATTGCTATGCCCACGTGTGCAGCTCCTGATGGCGGTGGCACAGGATTCTATTTCTCATTGCTTCTGTACAGCATTGTGGGCTATCGCCCCGCCCCTTTTAAAGAGGGTCGCTGCCTAGCCGTGCCAACCCTCTGCAGTGTGTGCCTGCGGTTCCTCTGGCAGACGCACTTATAAATAGACATGAGTGTGCCGTGGCATGAGGGCAGCTGAAGGCTGCGCAGGGACAGTTTGGTGTGCGCTGTGGACACTGGGTCGTGGGGGGAGTGGTTGGTCAGCATGTAACCCAGGAGAAGTGGCAGCGGAGTGTCATGCAGGCAGTGATTGTGCTTTGTTGGAGGTAGTGTGGTGCTTAGCTAAGGTATGCATTGCTAATGAGGGCTTTTCAGAAGTAAAAGTTGTTGGGAGGGGGGGGGCCACTCTTGCCGGTATTGTGGCTTAATAGTGGGACCTGGGAACTTGAGATGCAGCCCAACATGTAGCCCCTCGCCTGCCCTATCCGTTGCTGTGTCGTTCCCATCACTTTCTTGAATTGCCCAGATTTTCACACATGAAAACCTTAGCGAGCATCGGCGAAATACAAAAATGCTCGGGTCGTCCATTGACTTCAATGGGGTTCGTTACTTGAAACGAACCCTCGAGCATCGCGAAAATTTCGTCCCGACTAACGAGCACCCGAGCATTTTGGTGCTCGCTCATCTCTAATTGTGAAGAGATATTTTACAAAGAGAGGGTTGTAAAGTAGTTAAAACGTAAGTCAGGGGGTCTGGAATATTCTAGGTGGTCAAGATCCTTAGTACTGAAGTTGAGTATCTGACCGCTTGCATGTAATGGAAGAAACTGCAGTTAAATCTCCGAGAATGTTAATACCGGGTTTCCCCGAAAATAAGACAGTGTCTTATATTAATTTTTGTTCAAAAAGGTTAAACTTTTTCACATGTATAGCTGCCTGGACACTATTTAAATTGACTTTTTTAATTTACTGTTAGCAGGGCTTAATTTTGGAATAGGGCTTATATTTCAAGCATCCTCAAAAAGCCTGAAAAATCGTTTTGCATCCTCAAAAATTCTGGAAAATCATGCTATGTCTTATTTTCAGGGAATGTCTTATTTTCAGGGAAACAGGGTATATGCACATTGTTCTTTGTGAATATGTCTCCCACCGTGATAAAACCTACGTATTGTCTTCCACTGTTGACATTTATCTTAAACGCTTCCGTTTTGGAAATATAGTTTGCCTAAGAATGGTAATAGTTTAGAGTAGTGAGGGAGGTGTCTTAGTGATTTTCTAGTCTGCTGCCCTGCTTTCTTCCTTTGCTCTTCCAGCAAAGGGGTGATTGGGGTATGCAGTAAATATAATGAGTATGGCTCTGCAAAGTGGACATCAATTAAGCTATGTGTGTAAAAGCCTATTTACACGCAACAATTATCGCTCAAAGGCATTGCTTGAGTGATAATCGTTGTGTATAAATGCTCCCATCTTTCACTTTTTAAGTAGTCACTGAAGCGGAAAAGCCCCAGGAGGGGAATTAAGTAATTACTGGGTGGGACCCCTAAAACGTAACCTTTATTGATTTATTTAATGATTAAAAGGTCCTATATTTGGGACCAACATGAAAAGACCACAAACAAATATACTTCTCCAATTTAGGCTACAAGCTAGTATTGAAGAAATATCCAAAAATACACAATGGAAGCGCCCAGGACAAAGCGGTCCTGTGTATTTGAATTAGTATTAGAGTGATAAACGGGTGTCAATTTAAGTCACTATAGAGCGCGACCGGACTAATACCCATCAGTGATAGTTCTCTATCTATGATTCTGCGATAGAAATATGCCGGTTCCCACGTAGATAGAGTACTGATATTCGGGTAAAGTTGTGTATACTCTTAGCACAACGGCTGTTGTACACGTAGCTCTGTTCTGTGAATATATCGTTCTATATAACAAGTTCTATGCATTTTGTCATGTATGACTCATCAGGAACCAAAATTGGTTTTAGAAACAGAACTGGTCATGAGAAATGGACACCAAAAATGGCTCAATATAGCCTATGAGATGCCCACACAGGGCGAACCTCTATTGCTCTGTACTATGGCTAGCTATCTAGGTATAGGTGGGGTTAATCTCTGATAGTTGCCCCTCTACTGCTCTGTTCTGTTGCAGCGGGAGTACAGCTCCCACTGCCGGATAGCGCAGGATCTCTTTTGATCTAATGTTGCTTTAAGTACCCCGCAGTCAGGACATATATTTACGTCCTGTGGCGTTAAAGGATTAAAAGGATAAGCGATTCCAAATGTTTGCATGTATTTACTGTTAGAGTAACGAAGGGTATAATATCTTATTTATATAATAGACAAATGCATTCCTAATATTTATAACAATTCTCAATAAGGGTGAAAGAAAAATGGAAAAAAGACTTGGGACAAATTGATGGTGATAAATAGACACAGTGTTGCATATGATTCCAATGCTACCTCTATGTGAAAGTCAACGGGAATCGTAATTGTATGTAGTGCATACTCCATTAAAGTTGTTGAATATAAGTATTAGATTTAAAAAATCACATAAAGTTGCCATATACACCACTTATCCCCCAACATGCAGACAGCCAGACTGCTAAATGGAGGAGCAAGTAACACATGTGGAAGGCACTGATGAGCAAACCCTCCTAATATAGAAGTGGGTGGCTGCTTAGTGCTAACTCCTGCACAAAAAAGTAAATATAGGATACTTGGCCACATGGTACATGTAGTGCACCATGCAGGCTTACAAATGATTAATGATGCCATATTTTAATCCAGGAGGTAGCCCTGTATCCCATAGGTGAACCACACTAGCACTGGCACCCCGGGCTCCTTCAGTTTTTAAAGCCGCACTGTATGTGACTGATAAATACTGATAAATATGGTTAATATTTTGGCCAAAATACGTGAGCTCACAACCCACGTCAAGGGTCCTCATTTATTGTCCCTACACTAACATTACTTAAAATCACAAAAAGGGAAATATAAACAAAAAAATCACCGAAAGTGGCCATTTACTTGCTGATACATAAGGACAGGTATATGTCTGGGTGGAACTACCCTCATCGTCCACAAGGGCTGTAGCAGAGGCTTGCAAGGCCATAGGCAGAGGCGGCGACCCATGACAGGGTTAATTGGGGGTGGGAAGGGGTTAACAGGGACAAAAAAGGGTGAGGAGTGGGAGTTTCAAAGTGTGGGAAACCTGGGGGAGGTGGTCAGAAGAGCAGGAGCAGCAGTTGAAGAAACAAGAGAAAGGAGAAAACAGCAAGGAGAATGAGGAAGTCTCACCCTTTCACCCTATGGGAAGTCATAGTGAGGGGATGGTATAGTTAATATTAGTAATTGGAGAAGGTTATGGGAGGAATGTGATGCATTCTCATTGCAGCGGTGGATGGGGAGCTCTTTCGAGTTGGCATAAAACTGGGGTTCGAGAAATGCACGGGCTACTGGTGGGTCTATCGCCTCTTGGCTCTGACAGGGCGGAGTCCCTGCAGAGATGGTGGAGAGTCTAGTCTCGTAAAGGCTAGTGGGTCTCCGAGTCAGGAGGTGGGTGGCTGGAGGCAGTTGGCGATATTAGGTCTCCTGAGTCAGTTGGCTTGCAGCTGGAGGCAACAGATTATTTTGGGGCTCCAAGGACATCCCCTCTTTGGTGGGGAATGTTAATTATTATGGTTGAGTTGGGTTAATGATATGTTCATTTTTTGTAAATTTGTGTTTGTAATAAAATGGCTGTAGGCAAAATTATCCAAAAAGATAATTGGTGTCTGTTGTTATTTGGGCATGTGAGAGGAGATTGGCAGAGGTTTAAAAGTTTTAAGGCTACAGCTGGGAAAGACTAATCCGAGTCATGTGGAACAATGTGTTTATCTTGGTTTCAAGACCAGTTCTCCTAGTGTTACCTGGTAGACTCACGGCACCTTCTGGTAACACCAGCACTTTTGGGTTTATTCTCCAGCCCCAAGAGTTATGTCTAACTCAGCTTGCGTGATGAAGGGGCCTACCCCATGTGTTATCTGCTGGTTTTAATTGACACAATAAAAAGAGAAGTTAGATAAATCTTATCCCACTGCCTGTTGAAATTGTTTGGAGAGTGGCGCCGGGCTACGAGTATATAAGAGGAAACACTACTTTAGTATACATTAGCCCTTCCCATAAATAGCTAAGAAACTTTAAAGAACTGAAGTCAGCTAAAGCACTTTATTGCGAAAATTTAAATCGGAAGTAGTATTCCTTCAAGAAACCCACTTTCGTCACAACCGTATTCCCAGCTAACCTACATCTCACTTTAATCAGTGGTTCCATAGCTCTCATCCTTCAGCCTCCAGGGGTATCCAAAGCAATTGATAACTTTGAAAAATCAGAGGCCCTAAATGTGTCAACCCAGTTATCTAGTATTACCAAACTACAGAAACACTACGCCTTTAGATGGCCCCCTCAAGTATCAAATACCTGGAAACAGAGTTTGTGAGGGCGGAGCCTGGACGCCGAGCGCAATGGCTGCTTGAGAGCTGCGCTCCTACAAACAGGCACCCACAGCACCTTATAATAGCTTCCAGCCGCAAGAAAACATGGGCAAAACTTCCAAGGAGAAGAGCACTGACCTGCAGGGCACTCCTCGTCCGTCCAGAACGCAGGCAGACATGAGAGGATTCTTTAAAGATCGTTCCTCCCGCTCCCCATGGCCCCCTGCTAAGATGGCGCCGGCACGAGCGCTCGTTCCCGCCGTCAGCCATGGAGAAGATGAAGAACAGACCTCGGAGGAGGGGGACGGTGAGTCTGTATCCAGAGGGTTCATGAGGAACCTGATTTCACAAGCTCTGCGCCCCATTAGTGCTGATTTAGCAGAGATCAAGGAGGAATTCAAGCAAATGGGGCACAGAGTGGAAGATCTTGAGTCCTCCTCTGCAGCCATCACTTCTCACTCTCTGCAAGTTGAGCAAGTCTTAAAGGAACAGCACCTATTTTTGAATAGATCGCTGCTGCTTCAAGAAGACTTAGAAAACAGGAACAGGCGTAATAACCTGCGCTTTAAAGGCATTCCTTAATCTTATGCGAATGAATGCCTTGATAAAGTCGCCAAAGGTATTTTTGCTGTGTTGCTGGGAGAGGAAAGAGCGTCCACCATCTGCGTGGAAAGGATACACCGTGCCCTAAGGGGACGTTATATGTAAATTATTGTCCTTTCCGGACGCAGCCGCGGTCCTCAGAGCGGCCAGATCCTTCGAGAACTTGAAGTTTGAAGGTGCGCCTATTTCGATCTTCCAGGACCTGGCGCTCTCTACGTTAGCAAAGCGTCACGCCCTGCGTCCCTTGTTGGAAGTCCTGAAAAACCGTGAAATCAGGTACGTGTGGTTATTCCCTTTCGGCATCGGCGCAACCATCAAGGGCAAGAGGGTCAATATTCGCACCCAAGAAGAGATGCGGGAATTATGGTCCCTCCTGGAGTTAGACCCGATCGAACTTCCCAACTGGCAACCTCTCCCGGACCTTCCTTCATTCCAACCACTGGAGAACCCAGGGGACTGGCTGCTGGCGGGCAGCGCAAAATCCCCTAAGGGGAAAAAGAAAAAACCCAAGCAGGATCCATGATTTGCTATGCCAGGAGAGTGTTCTCTCCTGTTCTGCCTTCTGTTGTTGGACAAGCCGCAGGGCTTTCCCCCCCCTCGGGATCAGTACATGAGTGGCTTAGGGGAGGGCCCTGTGGCGGTCGGTTAATTACAGTCTTCTTCTTTTTCCTAATCTTTTGCGTCTACAGATCAATACATCGCACCTCTGGAGGTGGGCGGTATGTAGATTGCTGTGGAGCTTCTTGAGGATCTGCCAGTCGGTTCGTTTTCGTGTCAACACAATGCTCCGTTTCCGGGACTTGGTATTGTATAACGCATCACCCAGATGGGTTTTTTGTGGAAGGTCATGTGCATGTTTTGCAGGACGTTTATTTTCTTCATTTTTGCAAGTTTAGGAGACTATTCGCTCCTATGTTGGTTGGTTATTTGTCTCTTACCACCCGTGGTATGGGCTGTGGGGCCTGTACCGTCCAGGCCGTAACTAATTCGCTGACATCCCATCAGTGCCGTTGCTTGGTGGGATCTCAGTAGGCTGCCCCCAGAGTGGGCCCTAGGGAGGAGTCTACGGACCCCCCCCCCCCCCCCCGGGACACACTCAACTAAGTTTCCTCTGTTAGCGGTGTTCCGCTGCAGGGGTTTTTCTTTGCAGTATTTGTTTTCTTATTGCTTTTGATTTGTGTGTATCCCCCACCTATGTGTTTCTCTCTCCCCTCCCCGCCATACCTCCCCTCCCGCCTCCCATCTCATCTCCTGCCTCCTGGCCGCTTATCGCGAAAGAAAACGCCAACGAAGCTTATTGTATTCTGTGCAACTGTTTTATTTGTGTGGTTATCTTACATTCCCTCTTTACTATATTTAACACAGGTACTTCGTCATGAAAGGACTGCGTCTCACCTCCTTCAACGCCAAAGGTCTTAACTCTCCCTCCAAACGCCACAGCCTCGAGCTGCTTCTGAGGAGGTACGATACGGGGATTCTCTTCCTCCAGGAGACCCACTACAAAGGTAACAAAACCTTTTCCTTACCGGGGAAGTCATTGCCCAGGGCATTCCATTGCACTCATCCCTCGTCTGCCTCGAAAGGGGTCTCCATTTTTCTTCATAAGACAATTAATTTTGTCGAGGAGGCTCAGTTTAGGGACGACGAGGGCAGAGTCTTGCTCATCAAGGGCACTCTGAACAACACAAAAATTACTTTAGCTAATTTATATACCCCAAATACGGAGCAGATTCCATGGTTGCTCAAGCAGCTGGAAAATTTAAAACACTTTAGCGAAGGCCAGATTATCTTAGCGGGTGATTTAAACGTCACACTCAACCCCACGTTAGATTCCTCTTCGGGTCGTTCACACATATCCCAAGGTAAACTGAAAAGATTGGGCAAGCGGCTTCAGGAAATGGGTCTGGTAGATACCTGGCGCACCTTACACCCCACCTCTAAAGATTTTTTGTTTTTCTCCGCTGTGCACTCCTCATACCAGAGGTTAGATTATGTCCTGGTCTCCTCCTCCCTACTTCCGTCCCTGATCGGCTCGAATATTGATTCGATGACGATCTCCGATCATGCCCCGCTGCATACGTCTCTTCATCTACCCCAGCCAGTTGCCAGGGAATGGAGATGGTCGTTGAACGCCTCCCTCCTGGAGCATATAGAGGATAGAGAATACCTATCAAAACATCTAGAAGAGTTTTTCTGTATCAACTCAACAGAAGAGTCCAGATCACCTCTGGTTTGGGAAGCCCATAAGGCTTATATGTGAGGCCTTTTTATAGCCCTGGGCTCACGTATCAAGAAAAAAAACCAGAAAGCTATTGATGAGAAACTTTCGCGGATCGCCAGATTGGAGTTGACTGCGAAATTTTCCCAAGTGAGACAGAACATGGCTGATCTTGCGGCAGCAAGAGCAGACCTGAAACTTCTGCTTAACTCAAAATGTAACAAAAATCAGCTACATTTCAGGCACAAGATATATGCCAAGGGAAATAAAGGCAGTAAGCTCATGTCCTCGCTGATTAAAAAAGCTAGGGCAAAAAACCAAATCAGGGCGATTAAATCCCCTTCTGGGACGACCTTGACTACCTCCAGAGACATTGCAGAGGAGTTCCGGAGGTTCTACGCGAATCTGTACAACCTCCAAGACACACATAATACACCCCCGGTGGAGAACCCTGCGGCCCCCATAGACAGGTTCCTAGAACAACTAAATATGCCGAAATTAAACTCGGAGGAGGCCGCGAGGTTGGTCACTCAAGTCTCGCAGGAGGAGGTGGAGCCCGGGGCCGGACGGCCTTCCGATTCAATACTACAAAGTCTTCCTCCCCATATTAAAGCCAAAATTGACTCTCTTGTTTAATGACCTTTTGGGGGGGGCGTCCCTGCCGCGGCAGTCCCAAGAAGCTCATATTGCATTGATCCTTAAAGACAATAAGGACCCTGAATTGTGCGGCAGCTACCGCCCCATATCTCTGATCAATCTCGATGTGAAGCTGTGGGCTAAATTACTTGCAAAAAGATTGGAGCCGTTTATGCCTGGACTGATTGATTCGGAACAGGCTGGCTTCGTTAAGGGAAGGGAGGGGAGAGACAATTGTATCAGACTCCTCCATGCAGCCAGATACGCCCAACATCATAAGATTCCACTCGCTATAGTAGGTACAGACGCCGAAAAGGCCTTTGATAGAGTGGACTGGCTGTACATGGAGAGAGTGCTGCTTTCCTTCGGCCTTCCGGTACAGTTCACACGTGCGGTCTTCTCGTTATACGGTAGCCCGCATGCTAGGCTGAAAATAAACGAGATCCTCTCCCCTCCCTTCCTCATAAGAAATGGCACTCGGCAGGGATGCCCCCTCTCCCCCTCGCTTTTTATCTTATCTTTGGAGCCCCTTCTCCAGAGGGTCAGACAGGATCCAGGGATTGTGGGCCTGCGGGCAGGAGAACAGCAAATCTCGGCGGCGGCATTTGCTGACGACATTGCCTTTGTGGTCACGGATCCCCAGAAGAGTCTCCCCAGACTCTCTGAGCTGCTTGAGGAATTTGGGTTGCTTTCCAACTTCAAGATTAATTTCACGAAATCTACAGCGCTGAACGTCTCCATTCCCCCAAAGCAATTTGACAAGCTAAGGGGAAATTCCCCTTTTTCGTGGTCATCTGCCCATTTGGATTACCTGGGGATTAAGTTGACCAGAAGGGCGGAAGACCTTTATGTCTCTAACTTTGTCCCCCTCATCGCGCGGGTCAAACAACTCCTCCAATCCTATGACATCCCCTACATCTCGTGGCTGGGGAGGAAGAATATCATAAAGACATATATCCTGCCACTAATACTCTACAAAATCAGAATGCTCCCTATTCACCTTCCCACAAAATTTTTCAAACTTATGCGCGCGGCCTTTTCGGCATTCGTCTGGAAACAGAGAAAACCGAGACTGGCGCATGGTCTGATGACTCGTAAGAGGAGGGAGGGGGGAGTGGATCTCCCCAACCTCTACGAGTATTACTGTGCAGCCCATCTCCGCTACTGGTGGGACCTCTCTAGGTTGGAGCACGACGAACTACTCTCAAGATTGATGGTAGAACATAGTAATGTCCCCCTATCGGAGGCCATATGGGTTCCCTCCAGCGCCCATTTTCGGGCGAAAGCCTTTAATCCCCTTCTCAGAGGACCTTGCGAGGTATGGGATAAGCTTAGAACGGAGCTAGCTCCGTCTCCCTCACCTATATTCCCCTTAGACGTAATCCCCAGAATAATGATCCCACAGAGAGACTGACCCCGGGAGCCGGTATGGAGTAAATGTATATCAATCTCCGTAGCCAAATTACAAGAGCTTTCACATCTGACCCCCTCGACGATCCCTCAAAAACTACTCCCTACGGAATCTTTATCCTTCCTAGAGGGGGCCCAATTAGCGGGTTTCTTTAAAGAATTTCTCAGAAAGTACAAGTCCACAAGACCCCGCACTATATTCGAAAGGTCCTGGGCGGATAACAAAACCTCAGATAAAAAGATCTCGTTTATTCGTAGAACCTTTATCTCCCCTTACCAACCGTACAAACCTGCCTTCCTTACATCATGGGAGAAAGAGCTGGGCATCCGGCTTACGGAGGGGGAGACCAGGACGATCTTGGATATGTCTTTTGGCCTCACCCCCTGCGTAATTGCACAAGAGGCCCACTATAAGCTATTGGTCAGATGGTATCGGACGCCTCAATGGCTATTTGAACATAAGCTCTCCCCACGTGACTCCTGCTGGAGATGTAAGAGGGAGACGGGTTCATACCTGCACATATGGTGGGAGTGTCCGGTTTTAACTCCCTTCTGGAGGGGCGTGGGGGAAACCATTGAAAAAGTGGCGCCTGGTGTCTGCCTTACCCCGGACCTGGTTTTTTTGTGGAGACCGAATAGAAACTTTCATCCTAAAAAGAACAAACTAGTAGCCCTATTAATAGATACAGCCAAATCCTTGATTCCCCGCTTGTGGCTTCAGAGTGCCCCTCCATCGCTGGGTCTCTGGAGGGAGAGAGTGGATAGTCTATACTCCCTGGAGGAATTACACAGCTGGTCAAATAATACCTACGATAAATTCATTGTGACGTGGGCTCCGTGGCGAGAGGTGAGATCCGCGGCGACATGGGATGTATGAGACGTGATCTCCTCTGAACACTGTCATGACGGGACCCCGACTCATTCCCCTCCCCACCCCCCCCTACCCCCCTACCCCCCCCCCCTACTGTGGTGTCTCTGTGTGTGTCTGTTACTTTTCGTCTTATTTAGTGCAGACAACAAAAAGTGTATGTTATGTCTATGCCGGCACGGGACGACATAGTTCCTGTTTCGGCACTTTATTAGTTAATATTTGTATAGTTTACCTAGCGGAGATTACTGTGTATGTAGCGGAGTTACCTTGTTGGAACGTTGTCACATGGCGGACTATGGTCCGGTGGAAGATCTGCCTTTGTAGAAGTTATTGTCTATCCCCTGTATATTCTGTGAAAACCTTAATAAAATTTGATTTGAAAAAAAAAAAAAATACCTGGAAACAATATTAACCTCCAACCCAGCCCACCTATATTAAGGAGAGAAAAACCAGTTCTTTCTCTGTATTTATCACTGGTTCTTCCTATCCACTCTTTTCTTGGCACTATTTAACCCTTTGCTAACTGGACCTTCTGAACCTTAATTGGACCTTATATTACACATCTATACTGATATTTAAAGTGGAGGCTCCCCATTACCCCACTCTTATTAATATCAGTTTTTGGCTCTCTCAGCTGGTCCTTTCTTTGACACTTAACCCTCTCCTCTCCTTGAGTGGTGAATAACCACCATTTACTACATCTGAATAAAGGGTTATATAGGGAGTATTTAAACACTGTGCTCATAATCTAATCCTCCTCTTTATATATCTCCGGAGGAGGGTCTCAACTCAAGTATATTTAAGCACAGTGTTGTGTCTGAGCAATATACATAACACCTTGTTCTCTATCTGGAACTCCTGTCTGATTTGGGGACCTATCATGAGGGTAACCCCATAATTTATTTATTTATCAGCAGGAGGTGGTTTAAACCTCACTCACTTCAATGACTAATGCCACATCAATAAAGGAAGATTGTCATCTCATGTGCTTCATAAATTTGCACATGAGAACTGAGACACCTAATAATTACTAGTGGAAGTCATTGCTGAGGGACCTACTTAGGTTCAGAGGAGTGAAGGGTTTTTTCCTAATACCTCAACCTAAGGGTGCATTCACACGAACGTATATCGGCTCGGTTTTCACGCCGAGCCAATATACGTTGTCCTCGTGTGCAGAGGGGGGAGGATGGAAGAGCCAGGGCCAGGAACTGTGTTCCCGCCCCCTCTCTGCCTCCTTTCCGCCCCTCTGCACTATTTGCAATGAGAGGAGGCAGGACAGGGGCGGGGCTAAGGTCTGGGAATTAGCCCCGCCCCCGCCCCACCTCTCCTCATTGCAAATAGTGCAGAGGGGCGGAGATGAGGCAGAGAGGGGGCGGGAGCACAGTTCCTGGCCCTGGCTCTTCCATCCTCCCCCCTCTGCACACGAGGACAACGTATATCGGCTCGGCGTGAAAACCGAGCCGATATACGTTCGTGTGAATGCACCCTAAGATATATGTTGTGTTCTGTCCAGTTTGATTTTAATTATTATTAATAAAGTTAGTTTTTTAATTAATTCTTCTTCAGTGATTACCCTTATATTTATTTTTGAAGAATTTCTGCCTCAGTGACTTTTTTTGAATTATTATGGCGGGTTTCCTATCCAGCGGTGTTGATACCACTAACTGGAAGGTGGAAGCAAAAAATGTATTCTCAAATCAAGACTTAGAACTAGGGGTCCAATTAGCATCCATCCATCAAGAATCTAACATCAGTCTATAAAGACTTCATCAGATCATGGTGGGAGGTCCAGGGCCTCAGCAGCTATCTTGAGAACAAAATAGTGCCAAGGGGTCTCCGCATACATACCCTCCCCCCCCCTAAGTTACGCATGGAAGCCTTCATGAAAAAATGGGAAAAGGAGGCTACCGATAGCTCACTCTGGATGATGCATTTATTATGGGAGGAAGAGAAGGTCTTATTGGAAAAAAACATTACTAAACTAAATGAGGCAATAGAAAGCGTGAAAAGGTTCTCTGGGGAAACAGAATTTGAAAAAAAAGAGAAAAATCTACAACTGACTATTGAGAAGTATACAGGTTATCTAAAAGAAAGAAAACATTACCAATTTACCAGAGACCTAAAAGATTTCATGGACAATAGGGCCTATGAGGCTCAGACTAGGGAAGAATCTGAGCTGAGCTCCTCGGAATGTGATTTATCTGAGAGTGAGGCACCCAGGAGGGTGCCACAATTCACCAGAGGCAGGGGTAGGGGAGGAGGGAGACCAAGAATGAGAGGAAGAGGTAATAGGGGTCAATTCAATGGTGGCCATCATTTTTTAGAGACACCCATATCCCAGTATATGTTGAGGACAAGACTAGGGGGGCCCAACCAGGCCCAATAGCAAAGCCCCATACTGGGATGGATGTGAACCCCGAAACTACAAAAAACGGAGGGAATGATGACAACAAAAAAGAATTAGAAATTATCAACTTGTCCAATAGGGAACTCTCAGAGGTGGAAATAAGTCTACTTAAAAGGGGACTCTCGTTCGTACCCACTAATAAGTACAAATCATTTGACTGGGTTAAAGACTAGAGATGAGCGAACGTGCTCGGCCACGCCCCTTTTTCGCCTGAATACCGCGATTTTGGAGTACTTCCGTACTCGGGCAAAAAAATTTGGGAGTCGCCGTGGCGGCGCGGGGGGTTGCAGCGGGCAGTGGGGGGGAGAGGGAGAGAGAGAGGGCTCCCCCCTGTTCCCCGCTGCTACCCCCCACGCCGCCACGCCTCTCCCCGCCCCCCGGCGCACCCGAGTACTTTTCACCGGAGTAGTGAAGTACTCGAAAATCGCGGTATTCGGGTGAAAAAGGGGCGGGGCCGAGCACGTTCGCTCATCTCTATTAAAGACATATCTTTCTTCCTTCGTAAAGTAAGATGGAGAAAATATTTTACCATCAAAGGTCAGAAGAGGTGTGAAGAACTTGGCATCAGTCCCCAAGATCTGGAAACACTCGACCTCTTGGAGGAGCTTTCTCTGGAAATCGAGAGGACTCCAGGCCAGGGACCTTTCACACAACTCAGACCTAAGAGCACCAGTATGCCTCCGTCTGGGGACTGTCCGTACATAGAAATTTTTGAGTCACTAGTGATGGAGGAACTGGAAAAACTCGCTGATACAAGAAATTTTCAAACCCAGAACTTATCTAAAGATGAGAAAAAAGCATTAGTATCACTGGAGAGGGACCCCAACATCATCATAAAACCATCCGATAAGGGTGGAAATCTGGTGATCCTAGGACGCAATGAGTATAAGGAAATGTGCCTCAAGCTATTAAAAGACACCACAAACTATGGCATATTACCCTCTGACCCCACAGATACCTTCTTCTCTGAGTTGAGATCCCTAACACTAAAGGCACGGGAGGAAAAAATTCTTGGGAAAACGGAATGTGAATTTATCTGCCCAACTCTACCCCAGACGGCGACTTTGTACGCGCTCCCCAAAATCCACAAGGGCCTTACCCCACTAAAGGGGAGGCCCATTGTTTCTGGGATAGACTCCCTGACACAGGGAGCAAGTCAGTATATCGATGTCATCTTAAGACCATTCGTAGAGAGTTTACCAACTTATATACGTGATACCACAGATCTCCTCAAACGTCTGGAGGGCATCACGATTGCAAGAGGTACATTTCTAGCCAGTATGGACGTAGAGGCGCTTTATACCAACATCTCCCATAAAGATGGAATTGAAGCGAGTTGTTTCTACCTGGACCAGAGGGGAACTCATATGAGACCTCACAATACCTTTGTTCTCGAATTGCTCAAATTCATTCTTGAACATAACTTCTTCCTGTTTGACAGGCGCTATTACCATCAGCAGCGGGGGACCGCGTTGGGAAGTCCCTGTGCCCCAACCTATGCATGTCTATTTCTCGAATGGTGGGAGGATAAACACGTCTTCCAGGAACAAAACCTCAAATGGATCAACCTAGTCGAGCTATGGGTGAGGTTCATAGATGACATTTTTATACTCTGGTCTGGAACTGTCTCGGAATTCAAAGAATTTGTGGAGTCTCTTAACAAGAACAACCTTGGCTTATTTCTCACGTCAGAAATCCAGCAGGAACAAATTACATTCCTGGATTTGAACATCTCCAAGACCCCGATGGGGACTTTAGAGACTACAATTCACCGAAAACCAACGGCAACAAACAGTCTCCTGCACTGGGAAAGTTACCACCCAGGTCCTTTAAAAAAAGGTATCCCTAAGGGACAATTTATGAGGGCGAGGAGGAACTGTTCCGAGGAAGGTGAATTTGAAACACAAGCTGAAGACATGACTAAAAGATTCAAGGATAGGGGATACCCTGATGACATTCTCCAGGAAGCACTTGTAGAGACCAAAAAAAGAGACAGGAAGAGCCTACTGGATGTTAAACCAAAACCAGTCACCAAGAACATTGTGAGATTGAGTATGACGACCAATCAAGAAATGTGAACAGAATTTTACAAAAATATTGGTACATCCTATTAAAGGACAAGGACCTTGTGGAATACCTGGGAGACAAGCCCTCTATTACTTATCGTAGAGGAAGAAACCTTCGAGACCATCTCGTACATAGTCATCTGGCCCCTGAAATACCCAGAGAGACTTGGTTGACCTCGAAAAAGATCAAGGGCACATACCCCTGCTCTGACTGCAAGGCGTGCAGATTCATAAAAAAAGGGACCAACATTTGAAAGCGTCAACACTAGGAGGTCATACGAGATCCGTGACTTCATAAATTGCAAGACACCCGGAGTGGTATATTTGGCAACTTGCCCTTGCCCCCTTGAATATATAGGCAAGACCAAACAGCAATTTAGGAGGAGGATCTTGGCCCATGTTGGGAATGTACGAAGAGGGGAACATACAAGCCTGGCGAAACACATGAGAGACCATCACGACAATGACCTAAGCCTTCTCAAGTTCCAAGGAATTGAATTGATCAGGTACAATGGAAGAAGGGGAGACATAGATAAGAAACTCCTACAGAAGGAATGCATGTGGATTCATAGACTCAAGACCTGTTCACCCACAGGCTTGAATGAACAGTTATCATACACTTCCTTCATTTGAAATTTCATCCCAGGCACCAATCCCCCTTCACTTTCCTAAACCCCCCCCCCCCCCCAAGTCTTTGATTAAACATCTGAGAAATGTATGCGTTTTTTGCTTCATACTTTAACTAACTGTAATCATCCCTCTAAAAACATATAAAATAATCCCTCCTAATTCTCCCCAGAAGAGAGCTATAAACTTTATCTGAACATATGAAACCCCCTGCCTTCATATAGACTCGTGAAATCCTTTACAGGGCTCTAGTAGGGAGGAGGGAGCTGTCCAGTGCTGAACCTCCCCTCTGCACACTGATGCCCGACATCCCGACAGCAGGGAGCTGTCCGATACTGAAGCACCTGTGATAATGTGTGTTATCCAGCCTGTATCGTGAGAAAGCAAGGGGGATTGTCCAAATCATAGCCAATTTCTGGGATTGGATGGGATAAGAGAGGGAAGGAGGAGCTCCACACATATAAGCACTGCACTTGTCAGACGCGCGGCACTCACTACAGGGATGCCGCCAGATATCACGGCTGCTCCCTCTGTTACCTACTAATGCATCCTGATGAAACAGTGCATACACCAAAGAGCACTGTAGAAATGCGTCGATGACGTGGTTTTAGTGAGTCAGTAACCTTCCAGATAGTTAGTTCAGGTGTTAGAACTAGACGGCTGCCCGATACCCTCTGTCGGGCAGCTACATCGGTGCCGACTTAGCTTCTCCCTATTCACAGCGCTGCTGTGTACAAGTACAGGGTTTTTTCACCCAGAGTCCTGCATCCTCATTAGTATTTAAAGTGATCTGTACTACAGGAACAGCACTCTTTAGCACTGCAGACTTTCAGGCACTTTTAACCCTTTAAGTGCTGGTTTGGTGCAAGAGTTAGCAACTACTCCCTGAATTGTGTATTAATATTCAGGGTAGTAGTTTTGAACTGGTGCCATATATTTCTTGAGTGGAAGGGCTCTCTATATACTAGTTAACCCTCTCCTCTTTTTGATCTACCTATTTCGGTTGATTATAATTTGGAGTTGCTTGAATGAGGAGCATATATAACTAGGAGAGAAAAACCAGTTCTTTCTCTGTATTTATCACTGGTTCTTCCTATCCCCTCTTTTCTTGGCACTATTTAACCCTTTGCTAACTGGAACTTCTGAACCTTAATTGAGCCTTATATTACACATCTATACTGATATTTAAAGTGGAGGCTCTCCATTACCCCACTCTTATTAATATCAGTTTTTGGCTCTCTCAGCTGGTCCTTTCTTTGACACTTAACCCTCTCCTCTCCTTGAGTGGTGAATAACCACCATTTACTACATCTGAATAAAGGGTTATATAGGGAGTATTTAAACACTGTGCTCATAATCTAATCCTCCTCTTTATATATCTCCGGAGGAGGGTCTCAACTCAAGTATATTTAAGCACAGTGTTGTGTCTGAGCAATATACATAACACCTTGTTCTCTATCTGGAACTCCTGTCTGATTTGGGGACCTATCATGAGGGTAACCCCATAATTTATTTATTTATCAGCAGGAGGTGGTTTAAACCTCACTCACTTCAATGACTAATGCCACATCAATAAAGGAAGATTGTCATCTCATGTGCTTCATAAATTTGCACATGAGAACTGAGACACCTAATAATTACTAGTGGAAGTCAGTGCTGAGGGACCTACTTAGGTTCAGGGGAGTGAAGGGTTTTTTCCTAATACCTCAACCTAAGATATATGTTGTGTTCTGTCCAATTTGATTTTAATTATTATTAATAAAGTTAGTTTTTTAATTAATTCTTCTTCAGTGACTACCCCTTTTTTTTTTCTTCTCCCAGATGCATTAACTCTTCAGGAAGTTTATCTGAGACAGAAACAAACCACACTTGGCATTCCCATATCTAACACAAAAAAACAACAAGGAGGGATGGGCTTACCAAATCTACTCTTATACTATAAAGCAATTCATATCGCAAGATTTTCTCTCTGGTGGATACTAAACAGGATTCACCGGATATCAACCTAGAAAAAGTCCTACTTGGGCAGGACAAACAAATACTACTTTGGTCAAATGAGTTCTAAACTATGACATTGAGCCCAGTCATAAAAGGCACTATTAAAGTGTTGAGGATGCTTTTTTCATCCCCACTTTTCAGCAGCTTTTTGCGAGAAGTGGCAGAAGTCCCCGACATTCTATTCCATTACTTTCAATGGGATCGGCACAGCTGCTGATCCCATTGAAAGCACTGCTTTGGCAAGCCCCGTGGAATGATTATCGGGGAAGGGCTTGAAATATAAGCCCTTCCCCAATAATCATCAATAAGTGTGAAATTTTTTTTTTTAAAATTATACTCACCTCTCCTGCTCTCAGCCGCGTCCTCCTGCTGGCTCCCTGGCACTGCTACTGAGCTCTTTGAGCAGTCGGGGATTTAAAAATCCCCGCCTCCTGAAAGGGCTGTGCAGATTGGCTGAGGGCTCAGCCAATAGCAGCTACTGCTTAGCTATTGGCTGAGCACTCAGCCAATCACACATAGCCCTTAGCTATTCATTCATAAATCCCCGACTGCTGAAAGAGCTCAGTAGCAGCGCCAGGGAGCCAGCAGGAGGACGCGGCTGAGAGCAGGAGAGGTGAGTATAATTTTAAAAAAAAATTTTCACACTTATTGATGATTATTGGGTAAGGGCTTATATTTCAAGCCCTTCCCCGATAATCATTCCGCAGGGCTTGCTGAAACCATTGATTTCAATGGGATCGGCAGCAGTGCCGATCCCACTGAAAGCAATAGAATAGAATGCCGTGGACTTCTGCCACAGCTGTGACAGCTGTGACAGCTGTGGCAGAGGATTCTTTCATCCCCGCGGTCCCCACGGGAATGAAGGAAACTCCTGCCACAGCTGTCACAGCTGTGGCAGAAGACCGCGGCATTCTATTCTATTGCTTTCAATGGGGCTAGCGCTGCTGTCGCTAGCCCCATTGAAAGCACTTGCGATATGCCGGTTCTATACCGGCCTCTTTCTTGCGATGCAAGATTTTTCACGTGCTCTCGCAGCGCAAGAAAGAAAAAATCGCCAGTGGGTGGGAGCCCTTAAGGGGTTAAATAGTTCTCTTTAAATATCATTCATATAGAATTTGTCTTGAGCACCAAAGAAGAATTTTGTCCAAATCGTTCTTCTGGGATAATAGAATAACCCATATTGATGCCACCCTTATGATGTCCTACATGGAAAATGTCCATCTGGTTAGCGTTGAGGAGCAATGCTGCTATGAGACGAACATTAGGGAGTTGTTATATATGCGCTTGTTTCCTTAGTAGCTTGTAAAAAGCATGATTGATTCAATGAACGTTTTTGTAAAATTTTTAATTAGAATATTTTATACACTGCAAATACATAAAGATCTTAATTACAAAAGGAGTATCAAAATGGAAATGTTAACATTATACACAGGAATGGGCAAATTTTACTGCACCCTGCAGCAATGATCTCCAATTTGTTGCTTTCCGGCTATTGTGAAGCAGCATGCCCGGACAGACGCATTCTGGGAGCTGCAGCTTCACAACATCAAGAGATCCACAGGTTAGGGTGCTTCTACACAGGACCATATGTCGGGAGCAGTTGCCCAACAGGTCGGCCCAGCAATAATCGTGCACAGGAACAATCGTCGCTGACTGAATGGAGGCGAAGTGGCCGGGGATCGTTATGGGCCGCCTGCCTCCATTCACAGGAAGTAGGCAGTCATTCATAAGTGAAGGATGGCCTGTTTACACTGAACAGTATATCCTTCCGTTTGCTGCATGCAGAAACTCAATGATGAACGAGAAGTGAAAGACTTTCCGTTTGTCGTTCAGTTGGGGCGTGCGTTTATACTGAACGATTATTGCTGGATTGTGGAATTATGAATGATAATCGTTCCGCTTAAAAGCAACTTGAGAGTTGATTGCGCTACAAGAGAATGTCACACGTTACATTGAGAGATACCAGAAGTTAAGAAAACTTTCTAAATATTGGAATAATTGTCATTAGAGCAATGAGTAAATGTGTAGGGGCTTCTTGAGTAATGTATAGAATGTATATAGTAAAATGCTTCTTTCTTCCATATGGGAGATTATGTAAAAGATGAAATGGTCAGAAGTCACATCACTCCAACTCCAACCAGAGACGATATCACAGCACTCTATCATAACAGTCCATTGACACTCAGCATATCTTCAAAAGTAAAACCTTTATAGGGTACTATCATCTCCTGGCTTTCAACTCACGGGCCATCTGACAGAGGGTACATTGGCCGCAGAATGCGAGGCATACCCAATCGTCACAGATACTTCCCTGTAATACAAAATATAAGCGACACATTAGAAAGGTAAATGGAATCCATGATGAGTATTAACCCTGCTGCTCCTGGGCTTTAAACCCGCATTATTGTAAGCATACAGCGTGAGTTTAAAGCTCCTGCCCATCCAATCTTTTGACAGATGAGCTTGTGCTGTTATGGCTGGGAGTGGAAAACCCCCTTTTCCTGACCGTTTAACCCCTTACATGCCACGATCAATAGGGGCTCCCACTGTCACACATCAGCACTTTGCAATTCGATCACAAGGTACTAATGGGTTGCCTTGTCTGCCATGTCACTCAGTCTATCACACCCTGTCTCCAGCAGAGTCTAATAGGCTGATATCATATGCATAGTATACTGCATTACAGAAGAAAGGTTGCATTTACACTGCAAAGATGATCGTTTAAAAAATCGCTTGTGCGCAATCACTTTGCATAAACTACTACCGTACTTGGTACTAATGCCTATTAGTTCCAAGTAGTAGCTTGTGAGCCACTGGGAGCTGTAGTCAGGGAACCACAGACCACCCGATGTTTCTTGATTACATTCCTTTTGTTCTGGTACAATGTTATCAGCTCCCCTCCCCCCCCCCCCCCTGCCCGGGGGCAGAGCACAGCATGCAATCCTGCTTATTAGCTGTTCTGCCAAACTATGGTTTTCAAGCCGGACTCAAGACCGTCATTCCGCAGAAAACTGAAAGATGGGCACATTTAGACACAACGATTATCGCTCAAAAAACGACTCCGAGTGAATTGTGAGCGATAATCATTGTGTCTAAATGGACCTTAATTCAGTGCACTATGCTAGTGATCGAATAATTGCCTTCAGGGACTTAAAATAGTGTTAAAAAAGTTCAATAAAGTTTAGTAAAAAATAAAAAATCCACTGTAAAATTTAAAAAAGAAAACATTCCTTTGCAGAATACTTTTTAAATTATAATGCCAATAAATATACACATAATAGGTATCACAGCACTTGTGATGGTCCGAGCAATTAAAATACTTAGTTATTTATCCCACATGGTGAACGAGGTGAAAAATCATTTTTAAAAATGTCAGAATTGCTATCTTTCATGTGTCTGCCTCACAAAAAATATATAAGCTTTGTAAGACAACAGGTCCAATTACATTTTTAGTGGTTTTTCTGGTCTGTAAACAGATAAACTAGGCAGGTTGCTTCTGAGTTTAATGCATGGCTACTAGAGTTGAGCGAGCGTACTCTGCCGAGCTTGATGCTCGTTCGAGTATTAGCCTACTCGATAGTGCTTGTTACTCTAATGAGTATCAGGCCGTGTTCGACCCCGCCCCAGTTTTTGGCTCCTCCCCGCTGTGACGTGCCAGTTTTGGCCCCTCCCCGCTGCCACACAGTGCGCGCGTCAATGGCAAATTTTTTGGCTGGCAGGCAGGGGGAGAGAGAGGGAGAGGGAGAAGGAGAGGGGGAGGGAGAGAGAGAGAGAACACACGAATCAAGAAAAAAAAAGCTCGGGACCTGGCGTCCTACATACAACAATGCTTGAGTCTCCCATTGTAGTCAATGGGGTTTGTTACTTGAGTAGAGCTCTCGAATTTTACGAAAAGCTCGACTTGAATAACGCGGACCCGAGCATCCCTTAACTATATTAAGGGAGATAATACCATTGCTAACCATATGAATAGCTACTTTTGTTCAGTATTTTCAGAAACTGGTTTTCAGAGTGATATGTTTAGGCCTGGTAGTACTTCTGGTTGTAAGGGCTCAGTTCTAGTGTTTTGGGAGGGTGATGCTGTAAGTGAACTTAGACGTTTAAAGTTGAATAATGCGATGGATCTAAATGGCAACCACCCCAGAGTTCTTACAAAACTCCAATCTGTAATTTCTGCACCTCCAACTAAGGCCCCATGTCCATGGGCAGAATTTAATTGCAGAATCTGCACGGACGATCCGCAGTCCAGTAGCCCATAGAGAAACATGGGCGTTCACAGCTGAATTAAAGCATGCAGATCTGTTTTGTAGACCTTTTTGAAGCCATCCAATCCGCGGGCCATCCACAATTGACATTGTGGACAAGCCACAGACTCTGCGGGAAAGCAGGAGTTTTGAAAAGAAAAACTCCTACTGCGCATGTGTGTCGGCGTGCCTGCACACATCCGCAGTGAAGAAGATAAAAAAACAGCAGAAGACCCCGTCGGGTAATCGGTGTCCTCGGCCGCGGGAAGGGTCGGATTCCACTGCGGCCTTCCCCAATACGGAATCCAATCCGCCCATGGACATAAGGCCTTATTTGTTTACTCAGTGCCTTTTACAGCTAATGTTCCTGATGATTAGGGAATTGCCAAAGTTGTACCCATCCCTTTTACAGATAAGGGTTGAGTGTTTGCTTATAACACAAAAATGTACAATAGGGTTGATATTCCTGGTGGTGTATTGAACATGGAAAAATATTTAGCTTTATGGAATAAATGGTCAAAACAAAGGTAACTGGAGTTCAGTGTTAATCCTCAGAGTATCCTATATCGGGTCTTCTGTTTTATTTGGACTCTAGAAGAGAAAGATTTAGGGGGTTCTGATTTCTGACCACCTCAAATTGAGTCCACAGTGCAGTCAGGCAGCAAAGAAAGCAAGTGGTCTGCTTGACTGCATAACTAGAGGCATGACCAGTAGAAAGATGAAGATTGTGATCCCACTGTATAGAGCTCTAGTGAGAGCACATCTGAAATACTACTGTGCTCAGTTCTGGAGATATCATCTACAGAAAAACATTGACAAAATAGAGTCCAAAGATGGGCTACAGAAATGGTGGAAGGTCTCAAAAATAAAACTTATCAGAAAAGACTTGAATAACTTAATTTTTAAAGAGTGGAGGAAAGTAGGAAAAGGGGGCGCATGATCAAAACTTTTTAAAAACTGTTAAAAAAGTTAAAGTTATATATACGTTTCAGGAGGGAAGTGCTTAGTTTAGAAAACTGAACACTAGAACAAGGGGGCACAATCTGAGATTACTTGGGGGAAAAATCTCAACAATGTCAGAAAGAGTAGTAGATGCTTGGAAAAAACATCCAGCAGACGTGTTTGGAATAACAACAATAAATGAATTCAAGCTGCCTGGGATGAGCCTAGATCTGTCCTAAGAGAGAACTAGGAAGGAAATAACATAAGGGCTGACAGGATGGAACCTGTGTACTTTTTTGCTGTCAAAGTTATGTTTCTAAAAAGTGATCAAAAAGTTGCATGTACCCCAAAATAGTATCAATAAAAACTACAACTCCTCCTGCAAAAAACAAGACATCACATAACTCCATAGGTGGAAAAATACAAAAGCTATGGGTCTTGGAATGCGGCAATGCAAATTCAATTTTCATTGTATAAAAATAGTAAAGGATCTAAAAAAACTACATAAATTTAGTATCACTGCAATCCTATTGACCTGCAGTATGAAGGTAGAAGGTTATTTATGCCACACAATGAATGCTGTAAAGTAAAAAAAAAAAAAGCATTGTAAAATTGCTGGGTTTTTTTTGCTACACCTGCCTCCCAAAAAGCGGATTAAAAAGTGATCAAAAAGCCACCTGTGGTCAATCGAAAATGGTAGTAGTAAAAATACAGGTCATCTCGCAAAAAATACGTCCTTATACAACTCTGTTGATGAAAAACTATTACTGTTCCAGGTCTTGTAATGCTGCGACTGAGAAACTATTTTATTTTTTAAGTATTTTTAGTGTGTGAAAGTAGTAAGACGCAAAAAACTATATAAACTTGGTATCACCGTTATCCTGCTGATCCAGAGAATAAGATTGTCACTTTTTTTATCACACGTTGAATGCCAATTAAAATAAACCCAAAAAGCAGTGGTTAAATTTGTATTTTTTTTACATCCCATTACACGTTCCCCAAAGTGGTGCAATTAAAAAAATACAACTTGTCCCACTTAAAAAACAAGATTTCACATAACTATGTCAAGCAAAAAATAAAGTTTTTTTTTTTTTTAAATAACTTGGTCATGAAGGTGCAAAATCGGCTAGTCACTAAGGGGTTAAAGGATTTGGCACACAAAAAGGCAGATTACATGTTGACATGTTGCAGATTTTGCTCCGGGATGTGCTGCGGAATTCACTATGAAATCCAGGGTGAAAATCCACAGCATAAATTGACATAATTCGGATTTAAAATCTGCATAACAAGTCATTAAAAAAAAAAGTATGTTGAGGAGAATTTGTAAAATATTATCCACTTTTCTGCTGTTGTAAATTTTTTTTTCACCTTAAAGAGGTTGGCCCGCGCCGAAACGTTTTTTTTTTCTTTTTCAACCCCCCCCCCCCATTCGGCGCGAGACAACCCCGATGCAGGGGTTAAAAAAGAACACCGGAGAGTGCTTACCTGAATCCCCGCGCTCCGGTGACTTCTTACTTACCGGTTGAAGATGGCCGCCGGGATCTTCTCCCTCGGTGGACCGCAGGGCTTCTGTGCGGTCCATTGCCGATTCCAGCCTCCTGATTGGCTGGAATCGGCACGTGACGGGGCGGAGCTACACGGAGCCGCCATCCAGCACGAGCGGCCCCATTGAGGAAAGAAGAAGACCCGGACTGTGCAAGCGCGTCTAATTTGGCCATTAGACGCCGAAAATTAGACGGGCTCCATGGAAACGAGGACGCTAGCAACGGAGCAGGTAAGTGAAAAACTTCTTATAACTTCTGTATGGCTCATAATTAATGCACAATATACATTACAAAGTGCATTAATATGGCCATACAGAAGTGTATAGACCCACTTGCTGCCGCGGGACAACCCCTTTAAGACTTGGATCGATCCCACAGATATGACAGCCACTTAAGATACTTTTCTAAATAAAACTTACCGGGATGCCATATCTTTCCCTGATGCCTGTCCGCATGGCAACCGTAGTGCCAAATAGGAATGGCAAGCAGCAGCACTCTCCAAAGTCTGAGGCCACTCTACATCCCAGAATGCAAGGAACAAATGTCCCACAAAGACCTAAACAAAAGGAATATCCGAATGGGTTAAATACGATATATGTGACTGCTTATAGCAGAATATAAGATATATGAGGCATCGCATTTGTTGAGAACTCCCAACTATATCTTGGGCTTCTTGGAACAAACAGCGAGTTTATATTTTAGTAATGTTCGTATTGTTTCAATGCCTCTTCTTGAAACATTTAACAATAGGAATATGCAGAGGCGTAACTTGAAGCTCCCGGGCCCCGATGCAAAACTTGTAATAGGGCCTTCAACTATAATGCTTTACTCATAGTACTGGGCTCCCTATATGGAGAAGAGAGACCTTATGGGCCCCCTAAGGCTCCAGGGCCCAGGTGCAACCGCATCCCCTGCATCCTCTATAGTTACGCCCCTGGGAATATTTAGTTGTGCTCCGAAGATGACGTATGGCAGATGAAGCCTTATATATACGTCTCCTCTTGTAAATGTGGTGATGTACGTAAGTATGTAATAATAATCTTTGCATAGCATCAACTTATTCAGCAGCGCTTTCAAAGTACATGAGTATGTAGCTCCTACTTGATATAGATTAACACTATGGGCTGTCTATATCCATTATTAACCAGCCTACCTCCGTACATCTACATTTATTTGCTTTAGTGATTTGCCAACATTTTTAGCTCTCAAAAGAAAAAAAGAACTTTTTTGAACATCCACCCATGAGGACTTACAGATTCCCATGTCCTCACAGCAGTCCATGACGTCAGAGCTCCACTGACTGCTACGGACGCCATACCCTTGTATGGCTTGGGGTTGAACAGTGACTGGATAAGACATTGTGATCTGGAAGACAAGAATATACAGTAATTACATTGACAGAATTAACTTTCGACAATGAGAAGTGTTGTACAAACCACAACCAACCACATCCACCCCGCCCCAGTCTAAGATTAGGGGTTTTGGTGCTATTAATGATGCGATTGTACTGCAGACCACCTCTCTTTCTTTGTACCCCACAGGTTGACAGATTTCCTAGATTCATGATTACAGAGTTACAAAGTACGAAGGAAACCAAAGAAGGCTCACACACATGGGCGTATGTTCCCTGCATATTGCATGCATAATATACACAGTTAACAGCAAACACACATGTAATGTGTATTTGCTACATATGTTAAATTCCCACTGCCTACACTGGTGCATATTACCCATGTAATATGCACCAAAATAGTACATGCTGCGTTTTTTTTTTTGCGACCGTCATACACTTGTGTGAGTGAGCCGAAAATCTATTACATATTACTGCATTACATGGAGGGATTGGTTGAAAGTTGCAAGCTGCACTGAACTGTTTGCTTATTAACTCCCCGCTATGGTAAATACTGTACTGGCAATGACCCGGTAAATAAGAGAGTGAACATAAATGGAGTCAAATGCAAATAACTTATTTTCCAAAAGCATTTGAAGGTGAAGTTAACCCCCTCAGGACTGGACTGGAGTACAGACATACAAAAATTGGAACTGATGGTCCTATAAACATTTTAGATGTTGTAAATTGATTATTATTAAGATATCTGTATTTTTCTTGACATTACTGACAGTTTCTTAATTATTGAATATCGTGGAAATGTTTCAATTAATTAATTAAAAATGCGCATCACATAAGTTCTTTATGTCTTTCTTTGCTCATCAGTATAGAAAGACAACACCCATGTAAGGTTCGGTTCATATGGGTGTCATGGGTTCCTTTTAGAAGTCACGTCGCTCTACTGGATCCTTTGTACAACACATCCAACAATGCCCAATTCACCCCTTTGATTTACAGTGGGCTTCATCAAGGAATTCCGTCATGTTAGGCGGCAATGTGACAGGAAAAATGTACTTTTTTTCTCCAGCGAACAATGATCTGAATATGCTGGCTTTGATTTGGATTGTTCTATACGAAGTGATAATCATAGAAAATACAAGACTCATTGTAAGATCTTTACAAACACAATGTCTCCCTATGTATACGCAGCCTACTTATGACTCTACACCCAACAGCAGGACACGATCAGCAGGGACTAAGAAAACTATGAGCAATGTAATCCGACCATAAACATTACTAATGCATTTGCCCATTGACACTGAATAACTACGTAGATGAAAAATCTCAACACGGAAAAGTTCTCTATGCCGGCTCTGGCATCTTAGCGCTATTATTTTTCTACAGTATGGCCTGGAAAAAACTGCAGAGATTATCAAAACCGGAGCAAAGGAATATTGGAAAAAGTTGCTGATTGCAACCAATCAGGTTGCAGCCTTCATAGTAAAAAATGGAGCTGGAACCTGATTGGTTTCTGTTGGCAACTGCTCCATTTCATAAATCAGCCCCCAAATCTCCAAACGATTAGCAAAATGTCACAATTCCTGATCCGGAGTCTTTATCCAAGGGTCCATTTATAGCAATTGCCCATCTGTAGGATTCCAAGGGATCAGAATATATAGAAAAACGGAAGATAATTCTCAGCTCAAAAAGTACAATTCTGTAAGGAGCTGCATCCAATGTAAAAGTGAAGCCTGGAGCACACGCATAGGACAGTGGTCTGAAGAGCTGACACTTACTTGATCCGCAGAGTTGTCTCAGGTGAGGATGTTCTGTGAGCTGTGGCAATTGAGGTCAGCTTTTGCTATTTATACAGAACGTGAACACTAACTGGGAGGGCGCAAGTAAAATGTGACATCACCGCCACCTCCCTCACTAATTCCCAAGGTATTTTTTGTTGTATTCCTTCTACCTCAACTGTCGCCGCTCGTATTTCTCTTCTTTCACCTTTCCTTAATCCCCCCCCCCCCCATCTACCCCATCCGCTCTACTGGTTCTTTGTGATGCTGAACCTGTTACTTCTGGCATAAGTTGACAAGGGAAACTTGATTTTCTACTTTGAAAGTCAAATGGAAACTAATGCAGATTTGTATCCTAATAGATTTCTAAGTGAAGCTTTATGGAAAGCGTTACAGATTTTCTATATATTCATATACATATTCACAGAGGTGCTGCTGGCAGGCAATGTGGACAGCAGGAGGTGCAGTAACATCAGGGTATTTAGATACAGAGCTAAAGGGGCAAACTGAATTATTGCCCCCAGGTAAAGGAAAGGGTAGCCGTGTCCCTGATATTTTCTACATTCGTTGGGAAGCTTTCACGCGGTCCAGACCCCATGTATGCAGAGAATTAAAGGGGTTTTCCAACTAAAAAACCCCACAGTACTCCTCTTCCACTGCTGGACTGCTCCCGTCTTCTGTTTGCTTTGGGCTGCAGTGGTCACAAGTCTGATTACCCATGTGACCGCTGCAAGCAATAGAAGACCTGATGGGGACGTCACTGATAATATTCTGTAAACCTGCTGGGACTTCTATATTAGAAGCCCACGTGACAGATTTATTAGACGTCACTGGATCTTCTGGCCATTCTGTCAAATGCTGGAGTGCTGGACTGCTGAAAACTGGTTCCATGGGGAATATATTGATTTTATATAGTTTTGGAGATATGGGCCCAAATCTCTACAAAAAAACAACTTGGAAAACCCCTTTAAACAGACTCTCTCACCATGTTTTTGCGTCCTTCACTGAGAGCACCATAAGGCACTGCCAGTTATACTGGTTACAGGGATGTGTCTGCTGTGTAGATCTGTACAGTAGTTTTTGAGTAACAGTCCGTGAGAGAGGGCAGCATGGCGAGCAGTCTGTGAGATTACTTATTTAGAAGTTAAAGCTGGTTAGCATTATTAAAAGGGGCAGCAGGAGGTTTGTGAATAGTGTGGGGATGTGGTGTGTGGTAGGAAAGCATGGAGCCAAAGATGTCTGTGTTGCAAATTCTGTAGAGATGATTGGTGGCTGAAAAAAGTCGTCATTGCAGTCTGAATGATATCAATCAAATACACCATCACCTGTGATCACTGGAGGTAACTGCACTGCAATTGCTAATACTGTGTAGAACTAGTATCTGACCATTATATGCTAAGTTCAATATTAGAAGTACACTAGAGCCAAGCTACTGTATCTGAGCCTAACATAGTATAAAGGTTTATCTTATGTTGTCTTCAATGTATATATACAGTATATTTTTCGAGGCTTGTGATGCATTGATGAATCGCTTAAAAGGTCAGCTAATGATGCTGCTAGAAGTGATAGGCAAAATTGCGTGGGGCTCCATGAATCTTTTGCTAAGCCCCTGCAAAGAACCCCTTTAAGTATAATTAAAGATTCCCCATATAATGAATCATTATGGAGTCCCTTAGAGTCTATTGAATATGTTTTTGCCTTTGTTTCCATGCACTAAACTTACTAGATAGTTACCAAATATACACAAGACGTTACCTAGCAAAAAACACCACAATGAGCCACTAGGCAGTATCTGTATGTTCCCATACCACTGACGATGAATATTAATAATGCTCCAGCCATACTTTGCCCCATGTAATGCTAATTTTAGGCTGGCCACCATTCGGGAGAACTTAACAGATTTTTTGACAGCTGACACTTGGATCAACATTTAAAACAATTTTATATAAAAAAAAAATCATTCAAGAGACTCTGTCACCATCTTTTTGCACCGCTCTCTGAGGGCCGTATAAGGTAGTGACACTCACAAAATTGTTGTTTGTTCTAGGTACCACGTTGTATACTGAACACATGAGTGTAGTTTGTTTTGAATTCTAGACAGTAATGTGTTGATAATAGTCCACCAGAGCGTGAAAAGTTGCCTAACTGTCTGTTCCTTATGTAAGGTTGCCTGTATTCAGTCCATTCTAAATATATAGGACAGCTGTGTGAGAAATAAGCACCTAATGATTGAGTTTGGTGTGAGCCATTCCTGCAAAACTGCCTTACAAGTGGAAACTGAAATGAGATACAGTTGTTGTTCTGTTGGTGTTAGTTGTGCAGTAGCTGCAAATCAGCCAAATATGTCCCAATCTATCAAGGCTTGTTCTAATGGTGCCAGATGTGTTTTTTGTACATAACATCATAACCTGAGTCCAAAAAGTGATGACCAAGTATGCCCAGACATTAAAAGTCTGCCTCTGGGAATGAGCATTGTGGACATCTAGGGTATTTGTTGCTATTCATATTGTGGCTGTGGGAGGGAAAGTTATAAGCCCTGTAGACTATCTTTAATGCTATATTGGTGTACATGGCAGAATACAACCATCTGGTTGCTTTGAAGATGAAACCTAGGATGCCTTTATCAGACAGATTTGGAAATGATCTCAGCTATTATGCAACCTCTTTGTTGGAGAGAGAATAATCTATGTTAGAGTGCAATTGATTGTGAAGAGATATTTTACAAAGAGAGGGTTGTAAAGTAGTTAAAACGTAAGTCAGGGGGTCTGGAATATTCTAGGTGGTCAAGATCCTTAGTACTGAAGTTGAGTATCTGACCGCTTGCATGTAATGGAAGAAACTGCAGTTAGATCTCTGAGAATGTTAATATATGCACATTGTTCTTAGTGAATATGTCTCCCACCGTGATAAAACCTACGTATTGTCTTCCACTGTTGACATTTATCTTAAACGCTTCCGTTTTGGAAATATAGTTTGCCTAAGAATGGTAATAGTTTAGAGTAGTGAGGGAGGTGTCTTAGTGATTTTCTAGTCTGCTGCCCTGCTTTCTTCCTTTGCTCTTCCAGCAAAGGGGTGATTGGGGTATGCAGTAAATATAATGAGTATGGCTCTGCAAAGTGGACATCAATTAAACTATGTGTGTAAAAGACTATTTACACGCAACAATTATCGCTCAAAGCCATTGTTTGAGTGATAATCGTTGTGTGTAAATGCTCCCATCTTTCACTTTTTAAGTAGTCACTGAAGCGGAAAGGCCCCAGGAGGGGAATTAAGTAATTACTGGGTGGGACCCCTAAAACGTAACCTTTATTGATTTATTTAATGATTAAAAGGTCCTATATTTGGGACCAACATGAAAAGACCACAAACAAATATACTTCTCCAATTTAGGCTACAAGCTAGTATTGAAGAAATGTCCAAAAATACACAATGGAACCGCCCAGGGCAATGCGGTCCTGTGTATTTGGATTAGTATTAGAGTGATAAACGTGTGTCCATTTAAGTCACTATAGAGCGCGACCGGACTAATACCCATCAGTGATAGTTCTCTATCTATAATGCTGCGATAAAAATATGCCGGTTCCCACGTAGATAGACTACTGATATTCGGGTAAAATTGTGTATACACTTAGCACAACGGCTGTTGTACATGTCGCTCTGTTCTGTGAATATATCGTTCTATATAACAAGTTCTATGCATTTTGTCATGTATGACTCATCAGGAACCAAAATTGGTTTCAGAAACAGAACTGGTCATGAGAAATGGAGACCAAAAATGGCTCAATATAGCCTATGAGATGCCCACACGGGTCGAACCTCCACTGCTCTGTACTATGGCTAGCTATCTAGGTATAGGTGGGGTTAATCTCTGATAGTTGCCCCTCTACTCCTCTGTACTAGAGATGAGCGAACGTACTCGTCCGAGCTTGATGCTCGTTCGAGTATTAGCGTGTTCGAGATGCTCGTTACTCGAGGCGAGCACCACGCGATGTTCGAGTTACTTTCACTTTCATCTTTGAGACGTTAGCGTGCTTTTCTGGCCAATAGAAAGACAGGGAAGGCATTACAACTTCCCCCTGCGACGTTCAAGCCCTATACCACCCCCCTGCAGTGAGTGGCTGGCGAGATCAGGTGTCACCCGAGTATATAAATCTGCCCCTTCCGCGGCTCGCCACAGATGCATTCTGACATTGTTCAGGGAAAGTGCTGTCTTGCTGGAGTTGCTATAGGGAGAGTGTTAGGAGTTATTTTAGGCTTCAAGAACCCCAACGGTCCTTCTCAGGGCCACATCTGACCGTGTGCAGTACTGTTGAGGCTGCTTTTTGCAGTGTTGCACTTTTTTTTTTTTTTTTTGTATATCGGCCATCCAGAGCATTGCGTCCTGCAGTAATTTTACATAGTCCAGGGCCAGTAGTGGTGAGGCAGGGACAGAAGACATATACAGTCTATATAGGCAGTGGTCTTTTCCAAAAAAAATTTGGGAAAAAAATTCTATTTGGGCTGCCTGTGACCGTCCTCAGTGTACTGCGTCTCTGCTGGGGGTAGTTGTCCTAATTCATACGCAGCCAGCTAAGTGTTACAGCACGCTTGCACAAAATTCTTTCCTGGCTTTGCATTGACCGTCACATCACCGCTGTATTCCTGCCCACAGTGAAACAGTCTGCAGTAATTTTACATAGTCCAGGGCCAGTAGTGGTGAGGCAGGGGCAGAAGACATATACAGTCTATATAGGCAGTGGGCTTTTCCAAAAAAATTTGGGAAAAAAAATCTATTTGGGCTGCCTGTGACCGTCCTGAGTGTACTGCGTCTCTGCTGGGGGTAGTTGCCCTAATTCATACGCAGCCAGCTAAGTGTTACAGCAGGCTTGCGCAAAATTCTTTCCTGGCTCTGCGTTGACCGTCACATCACCGCTGTATTCCTGTCCACAGTGAAACAGTCTGCAGTAATTTTACATAGTCCAGGGCCAGTAGTGGTGAGGCAGGGATAGAAGACATATACAGTCTCTATATAGGCAGTGGTCTTTTCCAAAAAATTTTGGGGAAAAAAATCTATTTGGGCTGCCTGTGACCGTCCTGAGTATACTGCGTCTCTGCTGGGGGTAGTTGTCCTAATTCATACGCAGCCAGCTTAGTGTTACAGCAGGCTTGCGCAAAATTCTTTCATGGCTCTGCTGTGCGTTCCGTAAGCGAAGTCAGCCTCCAACCACAGGCCAATAAGCGGCACATTTAATTACAGCGTTCTATTTCTGCACTACTGGTAATACACCATGCTGAGGGGTAGGGGTAGGCGTAGAGGACGTGGACGCGGGCGAGGATGCGGAGGCCCAAGTCAGGGTGTGGGCACAGGCCGAGCTCCTGATCCAGGTGTATCGCAGCCGACTGCTGCGGGATTAGGAGAGAGGCACGTTTCTGGCGTCCCCACATTCATCTCACAATTAATGGGTCCACGTGGTAGACCTTTATTAGAAAATGAGCAGTGTGAGCAGGTCCTGTCGTGGATGGCAGAAAGTGCATCCAGCAATCTATCGACCACCCAGAGTTCTGCGCCGTCCACTGCTGCAACTCTGAATTCTCTGGCTGCTGCTCCTCCTTCCTCCCAGCCTCCTCACTCCATTACAATGACACATTCTGAGGAGCAGGCAGACTCTCAGGAACTGTTCTCGGGCCCCTGCCCAGAATGGGCAGCAATGGTTCTGAATCCTCTCCCACTGGAGGAGTTTGTCGTGACCGATGCCCAACTTTTGGAAAGTTCCCGGGGTCCGGGGGATGAGGCTGGGGACTTCCGGCAACTGTCTCAAGAGCTTTCAGTGGGTGAGGAGGACGATGACGATGAGACACAGTTGTCTATCGCTCAGGTTGTAGTAATTGGAGTAAGTCCAAGGGAGGAGCGCACAGAGGATTCGGAGGAAGAGCAGCAGGACGATGAGGTGACTGACCCCACCTGGTTTGCTACGCCTACTGTGGACAGGTCTTTAGAGGGGGAGGCAAGGGCAGCAGCAGGGCAGGTTGGAAGAGGCAGTGCGGTGGCCAGGGGTAGAGGCAGGGCCAGACCGAATAATCCACCAACTGTTTCACAAAGCGCACCCTCGCGCCATGCCACCCTGCAGAGGCCGAGGTGCTCAAAGGTCTGGCAGTTTTTCACTGAGAGTGCAGACGACCAATGAACAGTGGTGTGCAACCTGTGTCGCGCCAAGATCAGCCGGGGAGCCACCACCACCAGCCTCACCACCACCAGCATGCGCAGACATATGATGGCCAAGCACCCCACAAGGTGGGACGAAGGCCGTTCACCGCCTCCGGTTTGCACCACTGCCTCTCCCCCTGTGCCCCAACCTGCCACTGAGATCCAACCCCCCTCTCAGGACACAGGCACTACAGTCTCCCGGCCTGCACCCACACCCTCACCTCCGCTGTCCTCGGCCCCATCCACCAATGTCTGTCAGCGCACCGTCCAGCCGTCGCTAGTGCAAGTGTTGGAGCGCAAGCGCAAGTACGCCGCCACGCACCCGCACGCTCAAGCGTTAAACGTGCACATAGCCAAATTTATCAGCCTGGAGATGCTGCCGTATAGGGTTGTGGAAACGGAGGCTTTCAAAGGTATGATGGCGGCGGCGGCCCCGCGCTACTCAGTTCCCAGTCGCCACTACTTTTCCCGATGTGCCGTCCCAGCCCTGCACGGCCACGTCTCCCGCAACATTGTACGCGCCCTCACCAACGCGGTTACTGCCAAGGTCCACTTAACAACGGACACGTGGACAAGCACAGGCGGGCAGGGCCACTATATCTCCCTGACGGCACATTGGGTGAATTTAGTGGAGGCTGGGACCGAGTCAGAGCCTGGGACCGCTCACGTCCTACCCACCCCCAGAATTGCGGGCCCCAGCTCGGTGGTGGTATCTCTGGCAGTGTATGCTTCCTCCACTAAACCACCCTCCTCCTCCTCCGCAACCTCTGTCTCGCAATCAAGATGTGTCAGCAGCAGCACGTCGGCAGCAGTCGGTGCCGCGCGGCGTGGCAGCACAGCGGTGGGCAAGCATCAGCAGGCCGTGCTGAAACTACTCAGCTTAGGAGATAAGAGGCACACGGCCCATGAACTGCTGCAGGGTCTGACAGAGCAGACCGACCGCTGGCTTGTGCCGCTGAGCCTCCAACCGGGCATGGTCGTGTGTGACAACGGCCGTAACCTGGTGGCGGCTCTGCAGCTCGGTAGCCTCACGCACGTGCCATGCCTGGCCCACGTCTTTAATTTGGTGGTTCAGCGCTTTCTGAAAAGCTACCCACGCTTGTCAGACCTGCTCGGAAAGGTGCGCCGGCTCTGCGCACATTTCCGCAAGTCCAAGACAGACGCTGCCACCCTGCGGACCCTGCAACATCGGTTTAATCTGCCAGTGCACCGACTGCTGTGCGACGTGCCCACACGGTGGAACTCTACGCTCCACATGTTGGCCAGACTCTATGAGCAGCGTAGAGCTATAGTGGAATACCAACTCCAACATGGGCGGCGCAGTGGCAGTCAGCCCCCACAATTCTTTACAGAAGAGTGGGCCTGGTTGGCAGCCGTCTGCCAGGTCCTTGGAAACTTTGAGGAGTCTACCCAGATGGTGAGCGGTGATGATGCAATCATTAGCGTCACCATTCCTCTGCTATGCCTCTTGAGAAGTTCCCTGCAAAGCATAAAGGCAGACGCTTTGCGTTCGGAAACAGAGGTGGGGGAAGACAGTATGTCGCTGGATAGTCAGAGCACCCTCCTGTCTATATCTCAGCGCGTTGAGGAGGAGGAGCATGAGGAGGATGAGGAGGAGGGGGAAGAGACAGCTTGGCCCACTGCTGAGGGTACCCATGCTGCTTGCCTGTCATCCTTTCAGCGTGTATGGGCGGAGGAGGAGGAGGATCCTGAAAGTGATCTTCCTAGTGAGGACAGCCATGTGTTGCGTACAGGTACCCTGGCACACATGGCTGACTTCATGTTAGGATGCCTTTCTCGTGACCCTCGCGTTACACGCATTCTGGCCACTACGGATTACTGGGTGTACACACTGCTCAACTCACGGTATAAGGAGAACCTTTGCACTCTCATACCCAAAGATGAAAGGGGTTCGAGAGTGATGCTATACCACAGGACCCTGGCGGACAAGCTGATGGTAAAATTACCATCCGACAGCGCTAGTGGCAGAAGGCGCAGTTCCGAGGGCCAGGTAGCAGGGGAGGCGCGGAGATCAGGCAGCATGTACAGCACAGGCAGGGGAACACTCTCTAAGGCCTTTGACAGCTTTCTGGCTCCCCAGCAAGACTGTGTCACCGCTCCCCAGTCAAGGCTGAGTCGGCGCGAGCAATGTAAAAGGATGGTGAGGGAGTACGTAGCCGATCGCACGACCGTCCTCCGTGACGCCTCTGCCCCCTACAACTACTGGGTGTCGAAGCTGGACATGTGGCCTGAACTCGCGCTCTATGCCCTGGAGGTGCTTGCTTGTCCTGCGGCTAGCGTCTTGTCAGAGAGGGTGTTTAGTGCGGCTGGGGGAATCATCATGAATAAGCGTACCCGCCTGTCAACCGACAGTGCCGACAGGCTTACACTCATCAAGATGAACAAAGCCTGGATTTCCCCAGACTTCTCTTCTCCACCAGCGGACAGCAGCGATACCTAAGCAATACGTAGGCTGCACCCGCGGATGGAAGCATCGTTCTCAATCACCATCAAAAACGGGGACATTTCTGCTTCATCAATCTGTGTATTCTATTCATCCTCCTCCTCCTGCTCCTCCTCCTGAAACCTGACGTAATCACGCCGAACGGGCAATTATTCTTAGGCCCACAAGGCTCAGTCATATAATTTTTGTAAACAATTTTTATACGTTTCAATGCTCATTAAAGCGTTGAAACTTGCACCTAAACCAATTTTTATTTTAACTGGGCTGCCTCCAGGCCTAGTTACAAATTAAGCCACATTAACAAAAGAAATAAAGTCTCAGCGCCTCAAAGAACATAAAACATGTAATAAATGTAAAAATCGGTGAGTGACAACTCACCTGGTGCACAGTGTGCTCCTAATTAAAGGAGCCACCGGCACCCGATATCCACATTTGCCTTAAGATAGATCCTGGTCTTCAATCCTGTATTAGCAGGAGAGACGTCCCGGGGTGTAAAGCCTTCAGGCTTCCGATATCCAAAGCAGTATATAGAAAAAAGACCCCCGCGCTCCGAGACCAGGAGCTCCGTGACATAAATTAAATACCTTTTATTGCGACGCGTTTCAACGGTACACAGCCGTCTTTCTCAAGCATTAATGCTTGAGAAAGACGGCTGTGTACCGTTGAAACGCGTCGCAATAAAAGGTATTTAATTTATGTCACGGAGCTCCTGGTCTTGGAGCGCGGGGGTCTTTTTTCTATATACTGCTCCACATTAACAAAAGCGATTAATGGGTTTCACCTGCCCTCTTGGTTGGGCAGGGGCAATTTTTCTGAGGTACATTAGTACTGTTGGTACACCAATTTTTTGGGGCCCTCGCCTACAGTGTAATCCAATTAATTTTTTGCACACCTGCATTAAAGCTGATGTTACATCAGCTGTGCTGGGCACTGCAATGGGATATATTTATGTACCGCCGGTGGGTTCCAGGGAGCCACCCATGCTGTCGGTCCACACGGAGTTGTAACTGCATGTGTCCACTTCTAAAGAACCCCAGTCTGACTGGGGCATGCAGTGTGGGCCGAAGCCCACCTGCATTAAACATGACATTACCTCAGCTGTGATGGGCAATGCAATGGGATGTATTTATGTACCGCCGGTGGCTTCCTGGCACCCACCCATGCTGTCGGTCCACACGGAGTTGTAACTGCATGTGTCCACTTCTAAAGAACCCTAGTCTGACTGGGGCATGCAGTATGGGCCAAAGCCCACCTGCATTAAACATGACATTACCTCAGCTGTGATGGGCAATGCAATGGGATATATTTATCTACCGCCGGTGGGTTCCAGGGAGCCACCCATGCTGTCGGTCCACACGGAGTTGTAACTGCATGTGTCCACTTTTAAAGAACCCCAGTCTGACTGGGGCATGCAGTGTGGGCCGAAGCCCACCTGCATTAAACATGACATTACCTCAGCTGTGATGGGCAATGCAATGGGATATATTTATGTACCGCCGGTGGCTTCCTGGCACCCACCTATGCTGTCGGTCCACACGGAGTTGTAACTGCATGTGTCCACTTCTAAAGAACCCCAGTCTGACTGGGGCATGCAGTGTGGGCCGAAGCCCACCTGCATTAAACATGACATTACCTCAGCTGTGCTGGGCACTGCAATGGGATATATTTATGTACCGCCGGTGGCTTCCTGGCACCCACCTATACTGTCGGTCCACAGGGACTTCACAATAGGGAGTTGTACCTGCCTGTGTCCATGAATTAAAAACCCCGGTCAGGTTGGGGCATGCAGTGTGGGCCGAAGCCCACCTGCATTTAATCTGACGTTAGCTCTGCTGTCCAGGGCACTGCAATGGGATACATTTATGTACAGCCGGTGGGTTCCTGGGAGCCACCCATGCTGTGGGTGCACACGGAATTCCCATTGCGGAGTTGTACCTCCCTGTGACTATTTATAAAAAACCGCGGTCTGACTGGGGCATGCAGACACCTTGACAGAATGAATAGTGTGTGGCACATAGGTTCCCCATTGCTATGCCCACGTGTGCAGCTCCTGATGGCGGTGGCACAGGATTATATTTCTCATTGCTTCTGTACAGCATTGAGGGCTATCGCCCCACCCCTTTTAAAGAGGGTCGCTGCCTAGCCGTGCCAACCCTCTGCAGTGTGTGCCTGCGGTTCCTCCTCATGGCAGACGCACTTATAAATAGACATGAGGGTGGTGTGGCATGAGGGCAGCTGAAGGCTGCGCAGAGACACTTTGGTGTGCGCTGTGGACACTGGGTCGTGCCGGGGGGGGGGGGGGGGGTTGGGCAGCACGTAACCCAGGAGAAGTGGCAGCGGAGTGTCATGCAGGCAGTGATTGTGCTTTGTTGGAGGTAGTGTGGTGCTTAGCTAAGGTATGCATTGCTAATGAGGGCTTTTCAGAAGTAAAAATTGTTTGGAGGCGGGGGGGACCCACTCTTGCCGCTATTGTGGCTTAATAGTGGGACCTGGGAACTTGAGATGCAGCCCAACATGTACCCCCTCGCCTGCCCTATCCGTTGCTGTGTCGTTCCCATCACTTTCTTGAATTGCCCAGATTTTCACAAATGGAAACCTTAGCGAGCATCGGCGATATACAAAAATGCTCGGGTCGCCCATTGACTTCAATGGGGTTCGTTATTCGAAACGAACCCTCGAGCATCGCGAAAATTTCGTCCCGAGTAACGAGCACCCGAGATGCTCGCTCATCTCTACTCTGTACTGCTCTGTACTGTTGCAGCGGGAGTACAGCTCCCACTGCCGGATAGCGCAGGATCTCTTTTGATCTAATGTTGCATTAAGTACCCCGCAGTCAGGACATATATTTACGTCCTGTGGCGTTAAGGGATTAAAGCGATAAGCGATTTCAAATGTTTGCATGTATTTTCTGTTAGAGTAACGAAGGGTATAATATCTTATTTATATAATAGACAAATGCCTTCCTAATATTTATAACAATTCTCAATAAGGGTGAAAGAAAAATGGAAAAAAGACTTGGGACAAATTGATGATGATAAATAGACACAGTGTTGCATATGATTCCAATGCTACCTCTATCTGAAAGTCAACGGGAATCGTAATTGTATTTAGTGCATACTCCATTAAAGTTGTGGAATATAAGTAATAGATTAAAAAAATCACATAAAGTTGCCATATACACCACTTATCCCCCAACATGCAGACAGCCAGACTGCTAAATGGAGGAGCAAGTAACACATGTGGAAGGCACTGATGAGCAAACCCTCCTAATATAGAAGTGGGTGGCTGCTTAGTGCTAACTCCTGCACAAAAAAGTAAATATAGGATACTTGGCCACATGGTACATGTAGTGCACCATGCAGGCTTACAAATGATTAATGATGCCATATTTTAATCCAGGAGGTAGCCCTGTATCCCATAGGTGAACCACACTAGCACTGGCACCCCGGGCTCCTTCAGTTTTTAAAGCCGCACTGTATGTGACTGATAAATACTGATAAATATGGTTAATATTTTGGCCAAAATACATGAGCTCACAACCCACGTCAAGGGTCCTCATTTATTGTCCCTACACTAACATTACTTAAAATCACAAAAAGGGAAATATAAACAAAAAAATCACCGAAAGTGGCCATTTACTTGCTGATACATAAGGACAGGTATATGTCTGGGTGGAACTACACTCATTGTCCACAAGGGCTGTAGCAGAGGCTTGCAAGGCCATAGGCGGGGGCGGCGGCCCATGACAGGGTTAATTGGGGGTGGGAAGGGGTTAACAGGGACAAAAAAGGGTGAGGAGTGGGAGTTTCAAAGTGTGGGAAACCTGGGGGAGGTGGTCAGAAGAGCAGGAGCAGCAGTTGAAGAAACAAGAGAAAGGAGAAAACAGCAAGGAGAATGAGGAAGTCTCACCCTTTCACCCTATGGGAAGTCATAGTGAGGGGATGGTATAGTTAATATTAGTAATTGGAGAAGGTTATGGGAGGAATTTGATGCATTCTCATTGCCGCGGTGGATGGGGAGCTCTTTCGAGTTGGCATAAAACTGGGGTTCGAGAAATGCAGGGGCTACTGGTGGGTCTATCGCCTATTGGCTCTGACAGGGCGGAGTCCCTGCAGAGATGGTGGAGAGTCTAGTCTCGTAAAGGCTAGTGGGTCACCGAGTCAGGAGGTGGGTGGCTGTTGGCAGTTGGCGATATTAGGTCTCCTGAGTCAGTTGGCTTGCAGCTGGAGGCAACAGATTATTTTGGGGCTCCAAGGACATCCCCTCTTTGGTGGGGAATGTTAATTATTATGGTTGAGTTGGGTTAATAATATGTTAATTTTTTGTAAATTTGTGTTTGTAATAAAATGGCTGTAGCCAAAATTATCCAAAAAGATAATTGGTGTCTGTTGTTATTTGGGCATGTGAGAGGAGATCGGCAGAGGTTTAAAAGGTTTAAGGCTACAGCTGGGAAAGACTAATGTGAGTCATGTGGAACAATGTGTTTATCTTGGTTTCAAGACCAGTTCTCCTAGTGTTACCTGGTAGACTCACGGCACCTTCTGGTAACACCAGCACTTTTGGGTTTATTCTCCAGCCCCAAGAGTTATGTCTAACTCAGCTTGCGTGATGAAGGGGCCTTCCCCAAAACGCGTTATCTGCTGGTTTTAATTGACACAATAAAAAGAGAAGTTAGATAAATCTTATCCCACTGCCTGTTGAAATTGTTTGGAGAGTGGCGCCGGGCTACGAGTATATGAGAGGAAACACTACTTTAGTATACATTAGCCCTTCCCATAAATAGCTAAGAAACTTTAAAGAACTGAAGTCAGCTAAAGCACTTTATTGCGAAAATTTAAATCGGAAGTAGTATTCCTTCAAGAAACCCACTTTCGTCACAACCGTATTCCCAGCTAACCTACATCTCACTTTAATCAGTCGTTCCATAGCTCTCATACTTCAGCCTCCAGGGGTATCCATAGCAATTGATAACTTTGAAAAATCAGAGGCCCTAAATGTGTCAACCCAGTTATCTAGTATTACCAAACTACAGAAACACTACGCCTTTAGATGGCCCCCTCAAGTATCAAATACCTGGAAACAATATTAACCTCCAACCCAGCCCACCTATATTAAGCAAACTACACCCCACTCCTCAGAAAACTTGGGACCCAGCTTCAACAACTTAACCTTCCATTCATTTCTTGGATGGATAGGAAAAATCTATTGGCTACCTATATCCTGCCCTATATTATCTATATCCTGCAAACAGTCCCAATCAATGTTTTTTTTTTCTTCTCCCAGATGCATTAACTCTCCAGGAAGTTTATCTGGGACAGAAACAAACCATACTTGGCATTCCCATATCTAACACAAAAAAACAACAAGGACGGATGGGCTTAGCAATAGAGATGAGCGAGCACCAAAATGCTCGGGTGCTCGTTAGTCGGGACGAAATTTTCGCGATGCTCGAGGGTTCGCTTCGAATAACGAACCCCATTGAAGTCAATGGGCGACCCGAGCATTTTTGTATATCGCCGATGCTCGCTAAGGTTTCCATTTGTGAAAATCTGGGCAATTCAAGAAAGTGATGGGAATGACACAGCAACGGGTAGGGCAGGCGAGGGGCTACATGTTGGGCTGCATCTCAAGTTCCCAGGTCCCACTATTAAGCCACAGTAGCGGCAAGAGTGCCCCCCCCCCCTCCCAACAATTTTTACTTCTGAAAAGCCCTCATTAGCAATGCTTACCTTAGCTAAGCACCACACTACCTCCAACAAAGCACAATCACTGCCTGCATGACACTCCACTGCCACCTCTCCTGGGTTACATGCCGCCCAACCCCCCCCCCCACCTCCGCACGACGCAGTGTCCACAGCACACACCAAAGTGTCCCTTCGCAGCCTTCAGCTGCCCTCATGCCACACCACCCTCATGTCTATTTATAAGTGCGTCTGCCATGAGGAGGAACCGCAGGCACACACTGCAGAGGGTTGGCACGGCTAGGCAGCGACCCTCTTTAAAAGGGGCAGGACGATAGCCCACAATGCTGTACAGAAGCAGTGAGAAATATAATCCTGTGCCACCGCCATCAGGCGCTGCACACGTGGGCATAGCAATGGGGAACCTATGTGCTACACACTATTCATTCTGTCAAGGTGTCTGCATGCCCCAGTCAGACCGCGGTTTTTTATAAATAGTCACAGGCAGGTACAACTCCGCAATGGGAATTCCGGGTGCACCCACAGCATGAGTGGCTCCCTGGAACCCACCGGCTGTACATAAATGTATCCCATTGCAGTGCCCTGGCCAGCAGAGCTAACGTCAGATTAAATGCAGGTGGGCTTCGGCCCACACTGCATGCCCCAGTCAGACTGGGGTTTTTTATAAGTAGACACAGGCAGGTAAAACTCCCTATTGTGAAGTCCGTGTGGACGAACAGCATGGGTGGCTCCCTGGAACCCACCTGCGGTACATAAATATATCCCATTGCAGTGCCCTGGACAGCAAAGCTAATGTCAGGCTTAATGCAGGTGGGCTTCGGCCCACACTGCATGCCCCAGTCAGACTGGGGTTCTTTAGAAGTGGACATATGCAGTTACAACTCCGTGTGGACCGACAGCATGGGTGCCTCCCTGGAACTCACCGGCGGTACATAAATATATCCCATTGCATTGCCCATCACAACTGAGGTGATGTCATGTTTAATGCAGGTGGGCTTGGGCCCACACTGCATGCCCCAGTCAGACTGGGGTTCTTTAGAAGTGGACACATGCAGTTACAACTCCGTGTGGACCGACAGCATGGGTGGGTGCCAGGAAGCCACCGGCGGTACATAAATATATCCCATTGCAGTGCCCAGCACAGCTGAGGTAATGTCATGTCTAATGCAGGTGGGCTTCGGACCACACTGCATGCTCCAGTCAGACTGGGATTCTTTAGAAGTGGACACATGCAGTTACAACTCCGTGTGGACCGACAGCATGGGTGGGTGCCAGGAAGCCACCGGCGGTACATAAATATATCCCATTGCAGTGCCCAGCACAGCTGAGGTAATGTCATGTTTAATGCAGGTGGGCTTCGGCCCACACTGCATGCCCCAGTCAGACTGGGGTTCTTTAGAAGTGGACACATGCAGTTACAACTCCGTGTGGACCGACAGCATGGGTGGCTCCCTGGAACCCACCGGCGGTACATAAATATATCCCATTGCAGTGCCCAGCACAGCTGAGGTAATGTCAGGTTTATTGCAGGAGGGCTTCGGCCCACACTGCATGCCCCAGTCAGACTGGGGTTCTTTAGAAGTGGACACATGCAGTTACAACTCCGTGTGGACCGACAGCATGGGTGGCTCCCTGGAACCCACCGGTGGTACATAAATATATCCCATTGCAGTGCCCAGCACAGCTGAGGTAATGTCATGTTTAATGCAGGGGGGCTTCGGCCCACACTGCATGCCCCAGTCAGACTGGGGTTCTTTAGAAGTGGACACATGCAGTTACAACTCTGTGTGGACCGACAGCATGGGTGGGTGCCAGGAAGCCACCGGCGGTACATAAATATATCCCATTGCAGTGCCCAGCACAGCTGATGTAACGTCAGCTTTAATGCAGGTGGGCAAAAAATTAATTGGATTACACTGTAGGCGAGGGCCCAAAAAAATTGGTGTACCAACAGTACTAATGTACCTCAGAAAAATTGCCCATGCCCAACCAAGAGGGCAGGTGAAATCCATTAATCGCTTTTGTTAATGTGGCTTAATTTGTAACTAGGCCTGGAAGCAGCCCAGTTAAAATAAAAATTGGTTCAGGTGCAAGTTTCAACGCTTTAATGAGCATTGAAACGTATAAAAATTGTTTACAAAAATTATATGACTGAGCCTTGTGGGCCTAAGAAAAATTGCCCGTTCGGCGTGGTTACGTCAGGTTTCAGGAGGAGGAGCAGGAGGAGGAGGATGAATAGAATACACAGATTGATGAAGCTAAAAGGTCCCGTTTTTGATGGTGATAGAGAACGATGCTTCCATCCGCGGGTGCAGCCTATGTATTGCTTAGGTATCGCTGCTGTCCGCTGGTGGAGAAGAGAAGTCTGGGGAAATCCAGGCTTTGTTCATCTTGATGAGTGTAAGCCTGTCGGCACTGTCGGTTGACAGGCGGGTACGCTTATCCGTGATGATTCCCCCAGCCGCACTAAACACCCTCTCTGACAAGACGCTAGCCGCAGGACAAGCAAGCACCTCCAGGGCATACAGCGCGAGTTCAGGCCACGTGTCCAGCTTCGACACCCAGTAGTTGTAGGGGGCAGAGGCGTCACGGAGGACGGTTGTGCGATCGGCTACGTACTCCCTCACCATCCTTTTACAGTGCTCCCGCCGACTCAGCCTTGACTGGGGAGCGGTGACACAGTCTTGCTGGGGAGCCAGAAAGCTGGCAAAGGCCTTGGAGAGTGTTTGCTGTACATGCTGCCTGATCTCCGCGCCTCCCCTGCTACCTGGCCCTCGGAACTGCGCCTTTGGCCACTAGCGCTGTCGGATGGGAATATTACCATCAGCTTGTCCACCAGCGTCCTGTGGTATAGCATCACTCTCGAACCCCTTTCCTCTTTGGGTATGAGAGTGGAAAGGTTCTCCTTATACCGTGGGTTGAGCAGTGTGTACACCCAGTAATCCGTAGTGGCCAGAATGCGTGTAACGCGAGGGTCACGAGAAAGGCATCCTAACATGAAGTCAGCCATGTGTGCCAGGGTACCTGTACGCAACACATGGCTGTCCTCACCAGGAAGATCACTTTCAGGATCCTCCTCCTCCTCCTCTGGCCATACACGCTGAAAGGATGACAGGCAAGCAGCATGGGTACCCTCAGCAGTGGGCCAAGCTGTCTCTTCCCCCTCCTCCTCATGCTCCTCCACCTCCTCCTCCTCAACGCGCTGAGATATAGACATGAGGGTGCTCTGACTATCCAGCGACATACTGTCTTCCCCCGCCTCCGTTTACGAGCGCAAAGCGTCTGCCTTTGTGCTTTGCAGGGAACTTCTCAAGAGGCATAGCAGAGGAATGGTGACGCTAATGATTGCAGCATCTCCGCTCACCATCTGGGTAGACTCCTCAAAGTTTCCAAGGACCTGGCAGATGGCTGCCAACCAGGCCCACTTTTCTGTAAAGAATTGAGGAGTCTGACTCCCACTACGCCGCCCATGTTGGAGTTGGTATTCCACTATAGCTCTACGCTGCTCATAGAGTCTGGCCAACATGTGGAGCGTAGAGTTCCACCGTGTGGGCACGTCGCACAGCAGTCGGTGCACTGGCAGATTAAACCGATGTTGCAGGGTCCGCAGGGTGGCAGCGTCTGTCTTGGACTTGCGGAAATGAGCGCAGAGCCGGCGCATCTTTCCGAGCAGGTCTGACAAGTGTGGGTAGCTTTTCAGAAAGCACTGAACCACCAAATTAAAGACATGGGCCAGGCATGGCACGTGTGTGATGCTGCCGAGCTGCAGAGCCGCCACCAGGTTACGGCCGTTGTCACACACGACCATGCCCGGTTGGAGGCTCAGCGGCGAAAGCCAGCGGTCCGTCTGCTCTGTCAGACCCTGCAGCAGTTCGTGGGCCGTGTGCCTCTTCTCTCCTAAGCTGAGTAGTTTCAGCACGGCCTGCTGACGCTTGCCCACCGCTGTGCTGCCACGTCGCGCGACACCGACTGCTGGCGACGTGCTGCTGCTGCTGACACATCTTGATTGCGAGACAGAGGTTGCGTTGGAGGAGGAGGGTGTTTTAGTGGAGGAAGCATACACCGCCGCAGATACCAGCACCGAGCTGGGGCCCGCAATTCTGGGGGTGGGTAGGACGTGAGTGGTCCCAGGCTCTGACTCGGTCCCAGCCTCCACTAAATTCACCCAACGTGCCGTCAGGGAGATATAGTGGCCCTGCCCGCCTGTGCTTGTCCACGTGTCCGTTGTTAAGTGGACCTTGGCAGTAACCGCGTTTGTGAGGGCGCGTACAATGTTGCGGGAGACGTGGTCGTGCAGGGCTGGGACGGCATATCGGGAAAAGTAGTGGCGACTGGGAACCGAGTAGCGCGGGGCCACCGCCGCCATCATGTATTTGAAAGCCTCCGTTTCCACAAGCCTATATGGCAGCATCTCCAGGCTGATCAATTTGGCTATGTGCACGTTTAACGCTTGAGCGTGCGGGTGCGTGGCGATGTACTTGCGCTTGCGCTCAAACAATTGCGCTAGCGACGTCTGGACGCTGCGCTGAGAGACATTGCTGGATGGGGCCGAGGACAGCGGAGGTGAGGGTGTGGGTGCAGGCCAGGAGATGGTAGTGCCTGTGTCCTGAGAGGGGGGTTGGATCTCAGTGGCAGATTGGGGCACAGGGGGAGAGGCAGTGGTGCAAACCGGAGGCGGTGAACGGCCTTCGTCCCACCTTGTGGGGTGCTTGGCCATCATATGCCTGCGCATGCTGGTGGTGGTGAGGCTGGTGGTGGTGGCTCCCCGGCTGATCTTGGCGCGACAAAGGTTGCACACCACTGTTCATTGGTCGTCTGCACTCTCAGTGAAAAACTGCCAGACCTTTAAGCACCTCGGCCTCTGCAGGGTGGCATGGCGCGAGGGGGCGCTTTGGGAAACAGTTGGTGGATTATTCGGTCTGGCCCTGCCTCTACCCCTGGCCACCGCACTGCTTCTTCCAACCTGCCCTGCTGCTGCTCTTGCCTCCCCCTCTAAAGACCTGTCCTCAGTAGGCTTAGCAAACCAGGTGGGGTCAGTCACCTCATCATCCTGCTGCTCTTCCTCCGAATCCTCTGTGCGCTCCTCCCTCGGACTTACTGCAGTTACTACTATCTGATTGATAGACAATTGTGTCTCATCGTCATTGTCCTCCTCACCCACTGAAAGCTCTTGAGACAGTTGTCGGAAGTCCCCAGCCTCATCCCCCGGACCCCGGGAATTTTCCAAAGGTTGGGCATCGGTCACGACAAACTCCTCCAATGGGAGAGGATTCGGAACTATTGCTGCCCATTCTGGGCAGGGGCCCGAGAACAGTTCCTGAGAGTCTGCCTGCTCCTCAGAATGTGTCATTGTAATGGAGTGAGGAGGCTGGGAGGAAGGAGGAGCAGCAGCCAGAGAATTCAGAGTTGCAGCAGTGGACGGCGCAGAACTCTGGGTGGTCGATAGATTGCTGGATGCACTTTCTGCCATCCACGACAGGACCTGCTCACACTGCTCATTTTCTAATAAAGGTCTACCACGTGGACCCATTAATTGTGAGATGGATGTGGGGACGCCAGAAACGTGCCTCCCTCCTATTCCCGCAGAAGTCGGCTGTGATACACCTGGATCAGGAGCTCAGCCTGTGCCCACACCCTGACTTGGGCCTCCACGTCCTCGCCCGCGTCCACGTCCTCTAGGCCTACCCCTACCCCTCAGCATGCTGTATTACCAGTAGTGCAGAAACAGAACGCTGTCATTAAATGTGCCGCTTATTGGCCTGTGGTTGGAGGCTGACTTCGCTTACGGAACGCACAGCAGAGCCAGGAAAGAATTTTGCGCAAGCCTGCTGTAACACTTAGCTGGCTGCGTATGAATTAGGACAACTACCCCCAGCAGAGACTCAGTACACTCAGGACGGTCACAGGCAGCCCAAATAGATTTTTTTTCCCAAATTTTTTTGGAAAAGCCCACTGCCTATATAGACTGTATATGTCTTCTGTCCTTGCCTCACCACCACTACTGGCCCTGGACTATGTAAAATTACTGCAGACTCTTTCACTCTGGACAGGAATACAGCGGTTATGTGACGGGCAACGCAGAGCCAGGAAAGAATTTTGCGCAAGCCTGCTGTAACACTTAGCTAGCTGCGTATGAATTAGGACAACTACCCCCAGCAGAGACACAGTACACTCAGGACGGTCACAGGCAGCGCAAATAGATTTTTTTTCCCAAATTTTTTTGGAAAAGACCACTGCCTATATAGACTGTATATGTCTTCTGTCCCTGCCTCACCACCTTACTGGCCCTGGACTATGTAAAATTACTGCAGACTGTTTAACTCTGGACAGGAATACAGCGGTGATGTGACGGGCAACGCAGAGCCAGGAAAGAATTTTGCGCAAGCCTGCTGTAATACTTAGCTGGCTGCGTATGAATTAGGACAACTACCCCCAGCAGAGACGCAGTACACTCAGGACGGTCACAGGCAGCCCAGATAGATTTTTTTTCCCCAATTTTTTTGGAAAAGCCCACTGCCTATATAGACTGTATATGTCTTCTGTCCCTGCCTCACCACTACTGGCACTGGACTATGTAAAATTACTGCAGACTGTTTCACTCTGGACAGGAATACAGCGGTGATGTGACGGGCAACGCAGAGCCAGGAAAGACTTTTGCGCAAGCTTGCTGTAACACTTAGCTGGCTGCGTATGAATTAGGACAACTATCCCCAGCAGAGACACAGTACAGTCAGGACGGTCACAGGCAGCCCAAATAGATTTTTTTTCCCACATTTTTTTGGAAAAGCCCACTGCCTATACAGACTGTATATGTCTTCTGTCCCTGCCTCACCACCTTACTGGCCCTGGACTATGTAAAATTACTGCAGACTGTTTAACTCTGGACAGGAATACAGCGGTGATGTGACGGGCAACGCAGAGCCAGGAAAGAATTTTGCGCAAGCCTGCTGTAACACTTAGCTAGCTGCGTATGAATTAGGACAACTACCCCCAGCAGAGACACAGTACACTCAGGACGGTCACAGGCAGCGCAAATAGATTTTTTTTCCCAAATTTTTTTGGAAAAGACCACTGCCTATATAGACTGTATATGTCTTCTGTCCCTGCCTCACCACCTTACTGGCCCTGGACTATGTAAAATTACTGCAGACTCTTTCACTCTGGACAGGAATACAGCGGTGATGTGACGGGCAACGCAGAGCCAGGAAAGAATTTTGCGCAAGCCTGCTGTAATACTTAGCTGGCTGCGTATGAATTAGGACAACTACCCCCAGCATAGACGCAGTACACTCAGGACGGTCACAGGCAGCCCAGATAGATTTTTTTTCCCCAATTTTTTTGGAAAAGCCCACTGCCTATACAGACTGTATATGTCTTCTGTCCCTGCCTCACCACTACTGGCCCTGGACTATGTAAAATTACTGCAGACTGTTTCACTCTGGACAGGAATACAGCGGTGATGTGACGGGCAACGCAGAGCCAGGAAAGACTTTTGCGCAAGCTTGCTGTAACACTTAGCTGGCTGCGTATGAATTAGGACAACTACCCCCAGCAGAGACGCAGTACACTCAGGACGGTCACAGGCAGCGCAAATAGATTTTTTTTCCCAAATTTTTTTGGAAAAGCCCACTGTCTATATAGACTGTATATGTCTTCTGTCCCTGCCTCACCACTACTGGCCCTGGACTATGTAAAATTACTGCAGACTGTTTCACTCTGGACAGGAATACAGCAGTTATGTGACGGGCAACGCAGAGCCAGGAAAGAATTTTGCGCAAGCCTGCTGTAACACTTAGCTGGCTGCGTATGAATTAGGACAACTACCCCCAGCAGAGACGCAGTACACTCAGGACGGTCACAGGCAGCGCAAATAGATTTTTTTTTCCCACATTTTTTGGGAAAAGCCCACTGTCTATATAGACTGTATATGTCTTCTGTCCCTGCCTCACCACTAATGGCCCTGGACTATGTAAAATTACTGCAGACTGTTTCACTCTGGACAGGAATACAGCGGTGATGTGACGGGCAACGCAAAGCCAGGAAAGAATTTTGCGCAAGCCTGCTGTAACACTTAGCTGGCTGCGTATGAATTAGGACAACTACCCCCAACAGAGACGCAGTACACTCAGGACGGTCACAGGCAGCCCAAATAGATTTTTTTTCCCAATTTTTTTTGGAAAAGCCCACTGCCTATATAGACTGTATATGTCTTCTGTCCCTGCCTAACCACTACTGGCCCTGGACTATGTAAAATTACTGCAGACTGAGGACGCAATGCTCTGCACGGCCGATATACAAAAAAAAATGTGCAACACTGCAAAAAGCAGCCTCAACAGTACTGCACACGGTCAGATGTGGCCCTAAGAAGGACTGTTGGGGTTCTTGAAGCCTAAAATCACTCCTAACACTCTCCCTATAGCAGCTCCAGCATCAGCAGCACTTTCCCGGATCTATGTCAGAATGCATCTGTGGCGAGCCGCGGGAGGGGCCGATTTATATACTCGGGTGACACCTGATCTCACCAGCCACTCACTGCAGGGGGGTGGTATAGGGCTTGAACGTCGCAGGGGGAAGTTGTAATGCCCTCCCTGTCTTTCTATTGGCCAGAAAAGCACACTAACGTCTCAGAGACAAGAGTGAAAGTAACTCGAACATCGCGTGGTGCTCGTTTCGAATAACGAGCATCTCGAACACGCTAATACTCGAACGAGTATCAAGCTCGGACGAGTACGTTCGCCCATCTCTACTTACCAAATCTACTCTTATAGTATAACGCAATTCATATCGCAAGATTATTCTCTCTGGTGGATACTAAACAGGATTCACCGGATATCAACCTAGAAAAAGTCCTACTTGGGCAGGACAAACAAATACTACTTTGGTCAAATGAGTTCTAAACTATGACGTTGAGCCCAGTCACAAAAGGCACTATTAAAGTGTTGAGGATGCTTTTTTCATCCCCACTTTTCAGCAGCTTTTTGCGAGAAGTGGCAGAAGTCCCCGGCATTCTATTCCATTACTTTCAATGGGATCGGCACAGCTGCTGATCCCATTGAAAGCACTGCTTTGGCAAGCCCCGTGAAATGATTATCGGGGAAGGGCTTGAAATATAAGCCCTTCCCCAATAATCATCAATAAGTGTGAAATTTTTTTTTTTTAAATTATACTCACCTTTCCTGCTCTCAACCGCGTCCTCCTGCTGGCTCCCCGGCACTGCTACTGAGCTCTTTGAGCAGTCGGGGATTTAAAAATCCCCGCCTCCTGAAAGGGCTGTGCAGATTGGCTGAGGGCTCAGCCAATAGCAGCTACTGCTTAGCTATTGGCTGAGTACTCAGCCAATCACACATAGCCCTTAGCTATTCATTCATAAATCCCCGACTGCTGAAAGAGCTCAGTAGCAGTGCCGGGAAGCCAGCAGGAGGACGCGGCTGAGAGCAGGAGAGGTGAGTATAATTTTTGAAAAAAAAATTTCACACTTATTGATGATTATTGGGGAAGGGCTTATATTTCAAGCCCTTCCCCGATAATCATTCCGCAGGGCTTGCTGATCCCACTGAAAGCAATAGAATAGAATGCCGCGGACTTCTGCCACAGCTGTGACAGCTGTGGCAGAGGATTCTTTCATCCCCGCGGTCCCCACGGGGATGAAGGAAACTCCTGCCACAGCTGTCACAGCTGTGGCAGAAGTCCGCGGCATTCTATTCTATTGCTTTCAATGGGGCTAGCGCTGCTTTCGCTAGCCCCATTGAAAGCACTTGCGATATGCCGGTTCTATACCGGCCTCTTTCTTGCGCTGCGATGCAAGATTTTTCTCGTGCTCTCGCAGCGCAAGAAAGAAAATATCGCCAGTGGGTGGGAGCCTTTAAGGGGTTAAATACTTCTGTTTAAATATCATTCATATAGAATTTGTCTTGAGCACCAAAGAAGAATTTTGTCCAAATCGTTCTTCTGGGATAATAGAATAACCCATATTGATGCCACCCTTATGATGTCCTACATGGAAAATGTCCATCTGGTTAGCGTTGAGGAGCAATGCTGCTATGAGACGAACATTAGGGAGTTGTTATATACGCGCTTGTTTCCTTAGTAGCTTGTAAAAAGCATGATTGATTCAATGAACATTTTTGTAAAATTTTTAATTAGAATATTTTACACAGTGCAAAGACATAAAGATCTTAAATACAAACGGAGTAGCAAAATGGAAATGTTAACATTATACACAGGAATGGGCAAATTTTACTGCACCCTGCAGCAATGATCTCCAATTTGTTGCTTTCCGGCTATTGTGAAGCAGCATGCCCGGACAGACGGATTCTAGGAGCTGCAGCTTCACAACATCCAGAGATCCACAGGTTAGGGTGCTTCTACACAGGACCATATGTCGGGAGTAGTTGCCCAACCGGTCGTCCCAGCAATAATCATGCACAGGAACAATCGTCGCTGACTGAATGGAGGCAAACTGGCCGGGGATCGTTTTGGGCCGCCTGCCTCCATTCACTGGAAGTAGGCAGTCATTCATAAGTGAAGGATGGCCTGTTTACACTGAACAGTATATCCTTCCGTTTGCTGCATGCAGAAACTCAATGATGAACGAGAAGTGAAAGACTTTCCGTTTGTCGTTCAGTTGGGGCGTGCGTTTATACTGAACGATTATTGCTGGATTGTGGAATTATGAATGATAATCGTTCCGCTTAAAAGCAACTTGAGAGTTGATTGCGCTACAAGAGAATGTCACAAATTACATTGAGAGATACCAGAAGTTAAGGAAACTTTCTAAATATTTGAATAATTGTCATTAGAGTAATGAGTAAATGTGTAGGGGCTTCTTGAGTAATGTATAGAATGTATATACCGTGTTTCCCCGAAAATAAGGCACCCCCAAAAATAAGACACATTAAGAAATTTGCAGAAATTGCTAATATAAGGCACACCCCGATATTAAGGCATACTAAAGTGTGCAGGCAAGTCAAGAGGCCTGTCCCCTGCTGCCATCCCCGTTGTCTCCTACCTCCTCCTGTGCTGTACGAGTGTGCTGTTGTAAGCTCTTTCTGCTGGCTGGAAAACTCCATACTGTCGTTCTGTTGCTGCTGCACACGTCTGCTGTGATGAGCTTCCCCTGTTGGCCGGAAGCTGCAATACCATCCCTGCTTACAAGTGGTACAGGAACTTCTGTCTGCAGGTACGTTACTTTTTTTTATGGCTCTGTGTGTGAGTCAGGCAACCATATGTGTGATTCTTAAGGCTGGGTTCTCACAGAGTGTATTTCCAGCCTTAGGGCCCGTTCAGACGAGCGTGTTTATACGCACGCACAAAAACACACTTGTATTTACAACACTGCATTCCCTATGGTGTGTGCACATGTCCGTACTTTGCAGGTGCGTGCCTGCAAAGATAGGACATGCGTGCACCATAGGGAATGCACGCATTGTTTTCAATGGAGCCGCGGCTGCTGCCGGCGGCTCCATTGAAAACAATGACCTGCTGGCTCCCTGCATTACTTTTCAGGGAAGAACTTTACATATAAGACCTTCCCTGAAAGATAAAGATTTTAGTGTAAAAAAAAAAATAAAAATGCAGCCATTCTCTTCAATGGAGCCGCTCCTGCTGCCGGCGGCTCCATTGAAGACAACGGTCTGTGGCACACCTGAATTGTTTTTCAGGGAAGGGCTTTACATATAAGCCGTTCCCTGGAAATCAATTAAAAGTGATTTAAAAAACAAAAAAAATAGATACTCACCTCCCTTCAGCTGCCGGGGCACAGCCGCGTCCCCTGCACTGTGTTGCTGAACAGCCGATCTAGATCAGCAGTTCAGCACCACAGTGCAGGGGACAGCAGGGATCAGCTGTTCAGCAACACAGTGCAGGGGACAGCAGGAGAAGACGCTACTGTGCCCCGGCAGCTGAAGGGAGGTGAGTATCTATTTTTTTTTTGCTTTTTAAATCACTTTTAATTGATTTCCAGGGAACGGCTTATGTAAAGCCCTTCCCTGGAAAAGAATGCAGGGGAGCGGCTTAGCATTGTTTTCAATGGAGCCGCCGGCAGCAGCCGCGGCTCCATTGACAACAAGCACGCAGCTGTGTTCACGCGTGCTTTTGCTCGTACCTAGGTGTGGACGTATGTACGCACCTAAGTACGCACCAAAACACGCTCGTCTGAACGAGCCCTTAGGGGGTGAGCATTACAGTCTCCAGACAGTGTGTGGGAGCCAGGTAAACAGTGTGTCATTTTGATTCAATAGAGGGTGTCTGCTTTTTTGCTGAAGAGTCTAAAGTACAAGAAATAAACAATGTTGCTACCGTATATTTTTACTGTTCCGTTGAGTACAAGAAAGGAATCGTGGAAAATTCTTGGGGCACAAACCTTCCTGCTTTGGCCCGAAGATTTTACAAGAAATGGAGTGTCAAGAAATTCAGCAGGAGATTCCGGGTTCAGATGTTTATGATGATGTGCCAGAAAATGATGACATGACTGTCATTGAGTAATTTTTGCTTTGTTTTCACAGTTTGTCTAGCTATATTGGTTTGTGGTGACAACTACGGTACTGTGCAGTATATACAGTAATAAATGTTCATTTTTTTTGTTAAACAATAAATGTGAATTCTTCATTGAAAAATAAGACACCCCCTGAAAATAAGACATAGCGCATATTTGGGAGCAAGAATTAATATAAGACGTGTCTTATTTTCGGGGAAACAGGGTAGTAAAATGCTTCTTTCTTCCATATGGGAGATTATGTAAAAGATGAAATGGTCAGAAGTCACATCACTCCAACTCCAACCAGAGACGATATCACAGCACTCTGTCATAACAGTCCATTGACACCCAGCATATCTTCAAAGGTAAAACCTTTATAGGGTACTATCAATTCCTGGCTTTCAACTCACGGGCCATCTGACAGAGGGTACATTGGCTGCAGAATGCGAGGCATACCCAATCGTCACAGATACTTCCCTGTAATACAAAATATAAGAGACACATTAGAAAGGTAAACGGAATCCATGATGAGTATTAACCCTGCTGCTCCTGGGCTTTAAACCCGCATTATCGTAAGCATACAGCGTGGGTTTAAAGCTCCTGCTCATCCAATCTCTTGACAGATGAGCTTGTGCTGTTATGGCTGGGAGTGGAGAAACCACTTTTCCTTACCGTTTAACCCCTTACATGCCACGATCAATAGGGGCTTCCCCTGTCACACATCAGCACTTTGCAATTCGATCACAAGGTACTAATGGGTTGCCTTGTCTGCCATGTTACTCAGTCTATTACACCCTGTCTCCAGCAGAGTCTAATAGGCTGATATCATATGCATAGTATACTGCATTACAGAAGAAAGGTTGCATTTACAATTATTTTGCATAAACTACTACTTGGTACTAATGCCTATTAGTTCCAAATAGTAGCTTGTGAGCCACTGGGAGCTGTAGTCAGGGAACCACAGACCACCCGATGTTTCTTGATTACATTCCTTTTGTTCTGATACAATGTTATCAGCTGTTATCAGCTCCCCCACCTCCCGTAATCAGAGCACAGCATGCAATCCTGCTTCTTAGCTGTTCTGCCAAACTATGGTTTTCAAGCCGAACTCAAGACCGTCATTCCGCAGAAAACTGAAAGATGGGCACATTTAGACACAACGATTATCGCTCAAAAAACGACTCTGAGTGAATTGTGAGCGATAATCATTGTGTCTAAATGGACCTTAATTCAGTGCACTATGCTAGTGATCGAATAATTGCCTTCAGGGACTTAAAATGGTGTTAAAAAAGTTCAATAAAGCTAAGTAAAAAATAAAAAATCCACTGTAAAATTTAAAAAAGAAAACATTCCTTTGCAGAATACTTTTTAAATTATAATGCCAATAAATATACACATAATAGGTATCACAGCACTTGTGATGGTCCGAGCAATTAAAATACTTAGTTATTTATCCCACATGGTGAACGAGGTGAAAAATCATTTTTAAAAATGTCAGAATTGCTATTTTTCATGTGTCTGCCTCACAAAAAATATATAAGCTTTGTAAGACAACAGGTCCAATTACATTTTTAGTGGTTTTTCTGGTCTGTAAACAGATAAACTAGGCAGGTCGCTTCTGAGTTTAATGCATGGCTACTAGAGTTGAGCGAACGTACTCTGCCGAGCTTGATGCTCGTTCGAGTATTAGCCTACTCGATAGTGCTTGTTACTCTAATGAGTATCAGGCCGTGTTCGACCCCGCCCCAGTTTTTGGCTCCTCTCCGCTGTGATGTGCTAGTTTTGGCCCCTCCCCGCCGCGACACAGTGCGCGCGTCAATGGCAAATTTTTTGGCTGACAGGCAGGCAGGGGGAGAGAGAGGGAGAGAGAGAGAGAGAGAGAAGGAGAGAGAGAAGGAGAGAGAGAACACACGAATCAAGAAAAAAAAAAAAGCTCGGGACCTGGCGTCCTACATACAAAAATGCTTGAGTCTCCCATTGTAGTCAATGGGGTTTGTTACTTGAGTAGAGCTCTCGAATTTTACGAAAGGCTCGACTTGAATAACGCGGACCCGAGCATTTGGGTGCTCTCTCATCTCTAATGGCTACAACAGTGGTGTAAAACTGAAAGTTTGGGATTTGTTAGACATGATGTTGATAGGTGGTCTAAGATGGAGTTGTTTAAAAGAATTGTTTTGCATCCTTCAAACAAAGGTAGAGAAGTACTTGGTGACAATTTCAGAATTTTTTTACAGACATATAAACTAGATGAAAGGAGTAGAAATTTAATTTATAAGGATGATTTCTGTTCCCAAACAGTTAGGTTTAAGTGGTGTATTGGTAACTTCCAAAGTATGGTGGTTAATATTGGTGATGAAATTAATGTAGTTGCTGATAAAACAAATAGTATTGTTCTCCACATAATATGTACTAATGCTCGAAGCTTGGGAAACAACTCAATGAGATAACGGCTATGATATCCAGGGTTAATTTTAGACCTAGTTGCCATAACAGAGACATGGCTCAAGGATTCTAATCACTGGGAAATAGCTATTCCTTGGTACACATTGTACAGAAAAGGTAGAGTATAAAGAAGGAGTAGCCATTTATGTCAAGGGTAATCTTAAGTCAACGGTGATTCAAAAAACACATGAAGATCTAAAAACTCCCTGGGTTTACATGCAAACTAAATAGGGAACTATGATTAGTATTGGTGATATATATATATATATATATATATATATATATATATACTTGTTGGTTGATATAATTACTCAAATGACAATAATGGGTGACTTCAACATGCCTGATGTAGATTGGAGTATCCCTACTGCATTGACGAGTAGGAGCAGAAATTTGAAAGATGCACCTAAAGAAGCATCTCCTATAACAGCTTGTTAAGTCATCAACCAGAGAAGATAACATTCTAGATTTAGTATTTACTAATAGGGATTTGGTGTCTGAGGTTAAGGTGGAAGAAAATTTAGGTTCTGGTAACCACCAATGTTTATGGTTTGACATAAGAACAGACTTTGCGTAATCCTTCACTACAACCAATGTATTACATTTTAGAAAAACTAATTTCAAGGATTATGGGCGAGTTTTAAAAAAATTAATTTTCAGGGTGGAATAGGACAATTGGAGTGTATGTCTAGTGGACATTATTAAAAATAGCCATCCTAAAGGCAACTAAACTTTGTCAAACTAGAAAAAGGAAAAGTGAACCACTATAGTTCACTATAGTAATATGGTAAAAGAAAAAATGTCTGCCTGTAGGAGGTTTAAAGAAACTGGAAGTGTAACTGATAGAGAATGGTATAAAATTGTACAGAAAGAGGCAAAACATTATTAATTCTGCTAAAGCACAAAAGAAGGAAGAAATGGCCAAATCCATCACGGGGGGGAATAAAACCTTTTTCAGGTATATTTCAGACAGAAGAAAAACTGTGGAATTACAAAAATTAAAAATGGGGATAATAACTATATTAAGGGAGATAATACCATTGCTAACCATATGAATAGCTACTTTTGTTCAGTTTTTTTCAGAAACTGGTTTTCAGAGTGATAATATGTTTAGGCCTGGTAGTACCTCTGGTTGTAAGGGCTCAGTTCTAGTGTTTTGGGAGGCTGATGTTGTAAGTGAACTTACACGTTTAAAGTTGAATAATGCGATGGATCTAAATGGCAACCACCCCAGAGTTCTTACAAAACTCCAGTTTGTGATTTCTGCACCTCCAACTAAGGCCCCATGTCCATGGGCAGAATTTAATTGCGGAATCCGCACGGACGATCCGCAGTCCAGTAGCCCATAGAGAAACATGGGCGTTCACAGCTGAATTAAAGCATGCAGATCTGTTTTGCGGCCCTTTTTGAAGTCAATGGAAGCCATCCAGCGGGCCATCCACAATTGACATTGTGGACAAGCCACGGACTCTGCGGGAAAGCAGGAGTTTGGAAAAAAAAACTCCTACTGCGCATGTGTGTCGGCATGCCTGCACATATCCACAGTGAAGAAAATAGAAAACTCACAGAAGATCCCGATGGGTAATCAGTGTCCTCGACCGCGGGCAGGGTCAGATTCCACTGCGGCCTCCCCCAATGCGGAATCCAATCCACCCATGGACCTAAGGCCCTATTTGTTTACTCAGTGCCTTTTACAGCTAATGTTCCTGATGATTAGAGAATGGCCAGAGTTGTACCCATCTCTTTTACAGGTAAGGGTTGAGTGTTTGCAGATAGCACAAAAATGTACAATAGGGTTGATACTCCTGGTGGTGTATTAAACATGGAGAAAGATTTAGCTTTATGGGATAAATGGTAAAAACAAAGGTAACTGGAGTTCGGTGTTAATCCTCAGAGTATCCTATATCGGGTCTTCTCTTTTATTTGGACTCTAGAAGAGAAAGATTTAGGGGGTTCTGATTTCTGACCACCTCAAATTGAGTCCACAGTGCAGTCAAGCAGCAAAGAAAGCAAGTGGTATGTTCGACTGCATACCTAGAGGCATGACCAGTAGAAAGATGAAGATTGTGATCCCACTGTATAGAGCTCTAGTGAGAGCACATCTGAAATACTACTGTGCTCAGTTCCGGTGATATCATCTACAGAAAAACATTGACAAAATAGAGTCTAATAATGGGCTACAAAAATGGTGGAAGGTCTCAAAAATAAAACTTATCAGAAAAGACTTGAATGACTTATTTTTGAAAGAGTGGAGGAATGTAGGAAAGAAGGGGCATGATCAAAACTTTTTAAAAACTGTTAAATATGTTAAAGGTATAAATTAGTTTCAGGAGGGAAGTGCTTAGTTTAGAAAACTGAACACTAGAACAAAGGAGCACAATCTGAGATTACTTGGGGGAAAAATCTGAAGCAATGTCAGAAAATATTTTTTAACTGAAAGAGTAGTAGATGCTTGGAACAAACATCCAGCAGACGTGTTTGGAATAACAACAATAAATGAATTCAAACTGCCTGGGATGAGCCTAGATCTGTCCTAAGAGAGAACTAGGAAGGAAATAATATAAGGGCTGACAAGATGGACCCTGTGGACTTTTTCTGCTGTCAAAGTTATGTTTCTAAAAAGTGATTAAAGAGTCGCATGTACCCCAATATAGTATCAGTAAAAACAACTCCTCCTGCAAAAAACAAGACATCACATAGCTTTGTAGGAGGAAATATACAAAAGCTATGGGTCTTGGAATGCAGCAATGCAAATTCAATTTATTTTATTGTATAAAGCATTAAAGCATTTAAAAAAAACTACATAAATTTAGTATCACTGCAATCATATTGACCTGCAGTACGAAGATAAAAGGTTATTTATTAGAGATGAGCGAGTATATTCGCTAAAGGCAATTGCTCGAGTGAGCATTGCCTTTAGCGAGTACCTGCCCGCTCGAGACGGAAGGTTCGGGTGCCGGCAGCTGGCAGGGAGCTGCGAGGGAGAGCGGGGCGGAATGGAGGGGAGATCTCTCTCTCCCTCTCTCCCTCCCGCTCCCTCCTGCTGACTGCCGCTACTCACCGCTCCCCCACGCCGGCACCTGAACCTTCCGTCTCGAGCGGGGAGATACTCGCTAAAGGCAATGCTCGCTTGAGCAATTGCCTTTAGCGAGTATACTCGCTCATCTCTATTATTTATGCCACAGAATAAATGCTGTAAAATAAAAATAAACAAAAAATTAAAATTGTAGAATTGCTGTTTTTTTTTTGCTACACCTGCCTCCCAAAAAGCGGATTAAAAAGTGATCAAAAAGCCACCTGTGGTCAATCGAAAATGGTAGTAGTAAAAATACAGGTCATCTCGCAAAAAATAAGTCCTTATACAACTCTGTTGATGAAAAACTATTAATGTTCTGGGTCTTGTAATGCTGCGACTGAAAAACAATTCTATTTTTAAAGTATTTTTAGCGTGCAAAAGTAGTAACACACAAAAAAACGATATAAACTTGGTATCACCGTTATCCTGCTGATCCAGAGAATAAGATTGTCACTTTTTTTATCGCACAGTGAATGCCAATTAAAATAAACCCAAAAAGCAGTATTTTATTGTATTTTTTTACATCCCTCCAAAAGTTTTACAACACATTACACATTCCCCAAAGTGGTGCAATTAAAAAAAATACAACTTGTCCAACTAAAAAAACAAGATTTCACATAAATTAACTATGTCAAGCAAAAAATAAAGTTTAAAAAAAAAAAATAGCTTGGTCATGAAGGTGCAAAATCGGCTAGTCACTAAGGGGTTAAAGGATTTGGCACACAAAAAGGCAGATTACATGTTGACATGTTGCAGATTTTGCTCCGGGATGTGCTGCGGAATTCACTATGAAATCCAGGGTGAAAATCCACAGCATAAATTGACATAATTCAGATTTAAAATCTGCATAACAAGTCATTAAAAAAAAAAGTATGTTGAGGAGAATTTGTAAAATATTATCCACTTTTCTGCTGTTGTTAATGTTGCAAATTTTTCACCTGTAATTCCGCCATAAAAATTCCAAAACCTGTCCACCACGTTTGACCGTACCCTTAAGACTTGGATCGATCCCACAGATATGACAGCCACTTAAGATACTTTTCTAAATAAAACTTACCGGGATGCCATATCTTTCCCTGATGCCTGTCCGCATGGCAACCAAAGTACCTGGTAGGCATGGCAAGCAGCAGCACTCTCCAAAGTCTGAGGCCACTCTACATACCAGAATGCAAGGAACAAATGTCCCACAAAGACCTAAACAAAAGGAACAACCGAATGGGTTAAATACGATATATGTGACTGCTTATAGCAGAATATAAGATATATGAGGCATCGCGTTTGTTGAGAACTCCCAACTACATCTTGGGCTTCTTGGAACAAACAGCGAGTTCATATTTTAGTAATGTTTGTATTGTTTCAATGCCTCTTCTTGAAACATTTAACAATAGGAATATGCAGAGGCGTAACTTGAAGCTCCCGGGCCCCGATGCAAAACTTGTAATAGGGCCTTCAACTATAATGCTTTACTCATAGTACTGGGCTCCCTATATGGAGAGGAGAGACCTTATGGGCCCCCTAAGGCTCCAGGGCCCAGGTGCAACCGCATCCCCTGCATCCTCTATAGTTACGCCCCTGGTAATATTTAGTTGTGCTCCAAAGATGACGTATGGCAGATGAAGCCTTATATATACGTCTCCTCTTGTAAATGTGGTGATGTACGTAAGTATGTAATAATAATCTTTGCATAGCATCAACTTATTCAGCAGTGCTTTCAAGGTACATGAGTATGTAGCTCCTACTTGATATAGATTAACACTATGGGCTGTCTATATCCATTATTAACCAGCCTACCTCCGTACGTCTACATTTATTTGCTTTAGTGACTTGCCTACATTTTTAGCTCTCAAAAGAAAAAAAGAACTTTTTTGAACATCCACCCATGAGGACTTACAGATTCCCATGTCCTCACAGCAGTCCATGACGTTAGAGCTCCACTCACTGCTACTGACGCCATACCCTTGCATGGCTTGGGGTTGAACAGTGACTGGATAAGACATTGTGATCTGGAAGACAAGAATATACAGTAATTACATTGACAGAATTAACTTTCGACAATGAGAAGTGTTGTACAAACCACAACCAACCACATCCACCCCGCCCCAGTCTAAGATTAGGGGTTTTGGTGCTATTAATGATGCGATTGTACTGCAGACCACCTCTCTTTCTTTGTACCCCACAGGTTGACAGATTTCCTAGATTCATGATTACAGAGTTACAAAGTACGAAGGAAACCAAAGAAGGCTCACACACATGGGTGTATGTTCCCTGCATATTACATGCATAATATACACAGTTAACAGCAAACACACATGTAACATGTATTTGCTACGTATGTTAAATTCCCACTGCCTACACTGGTGCATATTACCCATGTAATATGCACCAAAATAGTACATGCTGCGTTTTTTTTTTGCGACCGTCATACACTTGTGTGAGTGAGTCGAAAATCTATCACATATTACTGCATTACATGGAGGGATTGGTCGAAAGTTGCAAGCTGCACTGAACTGTTTGCTTATTAACTCCCCGCTATGGTAAATACTGTACTGGCAATGACCCGGTAAATAAGGGAGTGAACATAAATGGAGTCAAATGCAAATAACTTATTTTCCAAAAGCATTTGAAGGTGAAGTTAACCCCCTCAGGACTGGACTGGAGTACAGACATACAAAAATTGGAACAGATGGTCCTATATAAACATTTTAGATGTTGTAAATTGATTATTATTAAGATATCTGTATTTTTTTTGACATTACTGACAGTTTCTTATTGAATATCGTGGAAATGTTTCAATTAATTAATTAATTAATTAATTAATTAAAAACGCTCATCAGTATAGAAACACAACACCCATGTAAGGTTCGTCTCAGGTGGGTGTCATGGGTTCCTTTTAGAAGTTACGTCGCTCTACTGGATCCTTCGTACAACACATCCAACAATGCCCAATTCACCCCTTTGATTTACAGTGGGCTTCATCTGGGAATTCCGTCAGGTTAGCCGGCAATGTGACAGGAAAAATTAACTTTTTTTCTCCAGCGAACAATGATCTGAATATGCTGGCTTTGATTTGGATTGTTCTATATGTAGTGATAATCATAGAAAATACAAGACTCATTGTAAGATCTTTACAAACACAATGTCTCCCTATGTATATGCAGCCTACTTATGACTCTACACCCAACAGCAGGACACGATCAGCAGGGACTAAGAAAACTATGAGCAATGTAATCCGACCATAAACATTACTAAGCCGGCTCTGGCATCTTAGCGCTATTATTTTTCTACAGTATGGCCTGGACGCTGGTGCAAAGGAATATTGGAACAGTTGCTGATTGCAACCAATCAGGTTGCAGCTTTCATAGTAAAAAATGGAGCTGCAACCTGATTGGTTTCTGTTGGCAACTGCTCCATTTCATAAATCAGCCCCCAAATCTCCAAACGATTAGCAAAATGTCACAATTCCTGATCCGGAGTCTTTATCCAAGGGTCCATTTATAGCAATTGCCCATGTGTAGGATTCCAAGGGATCAGAATATATAGAAAAACGGAAGATAATTCTCAGCTCAAAAAGTGCACTTCTGTAAGGAGTCTCATCCAATGTAAAAGTGAAGCCTGGAGCACACGCATAGGACAGTGGTCTGAAGAGCTGACACTTACTTGATCCGCAGAGTTGTCCAGGTGAGGATGTTCTGTGAGCTGTGGCAATTCAGGTCAGCTTTTGCTATTTATACAGAATGTGAACACTAACAGGGAGGGCGCAAGTAAAATGTGACATCACCGCCACCTCCCTCACTAATTCCCAAGGTACTTTTTGTTGTATTCCTTCTACCTCAACTGTCGCCGCTCCTATATCCCTACGTTCACCTTTCCTTATCCACCCCACCATCTACCCCTTCCTCTCTACTGGTTCTTTGTGATGCTGAACCTGTTACTTCTGGCATAAGTTGACAAGGGAAACTTGATTTTCTACTTTGAAAGTCAAATGGAAACTAATGCAGATTTGTATCCTAATAGATTTCTAAGTGAAGCTTTATGGAAAGCGTTACCGATTTTCTATATATTCATATACATATTCGCAGAGGTGCTGCTGGCAGGCAATGTGGACAGCAGGAGGTGCAGTAACATCAGGGTATTTAGATACAGAGCTAAAGGGGCAAACTGAATTATTGCCCCCAGGTAAAGGAAAGGGTAGCCGTGTCCCTGATGTTTTCTACATTCGTTGGGAAGCTTTCACGCGGTCCAGACCCCATGTATGCAGAGAATTCAAGGGCTTTTCCAACTAAAAAACCCCACAGTACTCCTCTTCCGCTGCTGGACTGCTCCCGTCTTCTGTTTGCTTTGGGCTGTAGTGGTCACAAGGCTGTTTACCCATGTGACCGCTGCAAGCAATAGAAGACCTGATGGGGACGTCACTGATAACATTCTGTAAACCTGCTGGGACTTCTATATTAGAAGCCCACGTGACAGATTTATTAGAGGTCACTGGATCTTCTGACCAGTCTGTCAAATGCTGGGGTGCTGGACTGACGAAAACCAGTTCCAAGGGGAATATATTGATTTTATATAGTTTTGGAGATATGGGCCCAAAACTCTACAAAAAACCAACTTGGAAAACCCCTTTAAACAGACTCTCTCACCATGTTTTTGCGTCCTTCACTGAGAGCACCATAAGGCACTGCCAGTTATACTGGTTACAGGGATGTGTCTGCTGTGTAGATCTGTACAGTAGTTTTTGAGTAACAGTCTGTGAGAGAGGGCGGCATGGCGAGCAGTCTGTGAGATTACTTATTTAGAAGTTAAAGCTGGTTAGCATTATTAAAAGGGACAGCAGGAGGTTTGTGAATAGTGTGGGGATGTGGTGTGTGGTAGGAAAGCATGGAGCCAAAGATGTCTGTGTTGCAAATTCTGTAGAGATGATTGGTGGCTGAAAAAAGTCGTCATTGCAGTCTGGGCCAGGTGGAGGTGAAAATCAAAAGGGAATGATATCAATCAAATACACCATCGCCTGTGATCACTGGAGGTAGCTGCACTGCAATTGCTAATACTGTGTAGAACTAGTATCTGACCATTATATGTTAAGTTCAATATTAGAAGTACACTAGAGCCAAGCTACTGTATCTGAGCCTAACATAGTATAAAGGTTTATCTTATGTTGTCTTCAATGTATATATACAGTATATTTTTCGAGGCTTGTGATGCATTGATGAATCGCTTAAAAGGTCAGCTAATGATGCTGCTAGAAGTGATAGGCAAAATTGTGTGGGGCTCCATGAATCTTTTGCTAAGCCCCTGCAAAGAACCCCTTTAAGTATAATTAAAGATTCCCCTATAATTAATCATTAATAATATGTTTTTGCCTTTGTTTCCATGCACTAAACTTACTAGATAGTAACCAAATATACACAAGACGTTGCCTAGCAAAAAACACCGCAATGAGCCACTAAGCAGTATCTGTATGTTCCTATACCATTGACGATGAATATTAATAATGCTCCAGCCATACTTTGCCCCATGTAATGCTAATTTTAGGCTGGCCACCATTCGGGAGAACTAAACTGATTTTTTGACTGCTGCGCTTGGATCATCATTTAAAACGATTTTATATGAAAATCATTCAAGAGACTCTGTCACCATCTTTTTGCACCGCTCTCTGAGGGCCGTATAAGGTAGTGACAGTCACAAAATTGTTGTTTGTTCTAGGTACCACGTTGTATACTGAACACATGAGTGTAGTTTGTTTCCAACTCTAGATGGTAATGTGTTGATAATAGTCCCCCAGAGAGTGAAAAGTTGCCTAACTGTCTGTTCCTTATGTAAGGTTGCCTGTATTCAGTCCATTCTAAATATATAGGACAGCTGTGTGAGAAATAAGCACCAAGTGATTGAGTTTGGTGTGAGCCATTCCTGCAAAACTGCCTTACAAGTGGCAACTGAAATGAGATACAGTTGTTGTTCTGTTGATGTTAGTTGTATGGTAGCTGCTAATCAGCCAAATATGGCCCAATCTAGGAAACCTAGGATGCCATTATCAGACAGATTTGGAAATGATCTCAGCTATTATGCAACCTCTTTGTTGGAGAGAGAATAATCCATGTTGGAGTGCAATTGATTGTGAAGAGATATTTTACAAAGAGAGGGTTGTAAAGTAGTTAAAACGTAAGTCAGGGGGTCTGGAATATTCTAGGTGGTCAAGATCCTTAGTACTGAAGTTGAGTATCTGACCGCTTGCATGTAATGGAAGAAACTGCAGTTAGATCTCTGAGAATGTTAATATATGCACATTGTTCTTAGTGAATATGTCTCCCACCGTGATAAAACCTACGTATTGTCTTCCACTGTTGACATTTATCTTAAACGCTTCCGTTTTGGAAATATAGTTTGCCTAAGAATGGTAATAGTTTAGAGTAGTGAGGGAGGTGTCTTAGTGATTTTCTAGTCTGCTGCCCTGCCTTGTTCCTTTGCTCTTCCAGCAAAGGGGTGATTGGGGTATGCAGTAAATATAATGAGTATGGCTCTGCAAAGTGGACATCAATTCAGCTATGTGTGTAAAAGCCTATTTACACGCAACAATTATCGCTCAAAGCCATTGTTTGAGCGATAATCGTTGTGTGTAAATGCTCCCATCTTTCACTTTTTAAGTAGTCACTGAAGCGGAAAAGCCCCAGGAGGGGAATTAAGTAATCACTGGGTGGGACTCCAAAAACGTAACCTTTATTGATCTATTTAATGATTAAAAGGTCCTATATTTGGGACCAACATGAAAAGACCACAAACAAATATACTTCTCAAATTTAGGCTACAAGCTAGTATTGAAGTAATGTCCAAAAATACACAATGGAACCGCCCAGGACAAAGCGGTCCTGTGTATTTGGATTAGTATTAGAGTGATAGACGTGTGTCAATTTAAGTCACTATAGAGCGCGACCGGACTAATACCCATCAGTGATAGTTCTCTATCTATGATGCTGCGATAGAAATATGCCGGTTGCCACATAGATTGAGTACTGATATTCGGGTAAAGTTGTGTATACTCTTAGCACAACGGCTGTTGTACATGTCGCTCTGTTCTGTGAATATATCGTTCTATATAACAAGTTCTATGCATTTTGTCATGTATGACTCATCAGGAACCAAAATTGGTTTTAGAAACAGAACTGGTCATGAGAAATGGACACCAAAAATGGCTCAATATAGCCTATGAGATGCCCACACGGGGCGAACCTCTATTGCTCTGTACTATGGCTAGCTATCTAGGTATAGGTGGGGTTAATCTCTGATAGTTGCCCCTCTACTGCTCTGTTCTGTTGCAGCTGGAGTACAGCCCCCACTGCCGGATAGCGCAGGATCTCTTTTGATCTAATGTTGCATTAAGTACCCCGCAGTCAGGACATATATTTACGTCCTGTGGCGTTAAAGGATTAAAGGGATAAATGATTCCAAATGTTTGCATGTATTTTCTGCTGGAGTAACGAAGGGTATAATATCTTATTTATATAATAGACAAATGCATTCCTAATATTTATAACAATTCCCAATAAGGGTGAAAGAAAAATGGAAAAAAGACTTGGGACAAATTGATGGTGATAAATAGACACAGTGTTGCATATGATTCCAATGCTACCTGTATCTGAAAGTCAACGGGAATCGTAATTGTATGTAGTGCATACTCCATTAAAGTTGTTGAATATAAGTATTAGATTTAAAAAATCACATAAAGTTGCCATATCCGCCACTTATCCCCCAACATGCAGACAGCCAGACTGCTAAATGGAGGAGCAAGTAACACATGTGGAAGGCACTGATGAGCAAACCCTCCTAATATAGAAGTGGGTGGCTGCTTAGTGCTAACTCCTGCACAAAAAAGTAAATATAGGATACTTGGCCACATGGTACATGTAGTGCACCATGCAGGCTTACAAATGATTAATGATGCCATATTTTAATCCAGGAGGTAGCCCTGCACCCCATAGGTGAACCACACTAGCACTGGCACCCCGGGCTCCTTCAGTTTTCAAAGCCGCACTGTATGTGACTGATAAATACTGATAAATTGGTTAATATTTTGGCCAAAATACGTGAGCTCACAACCCACGTCAAGGGTCCTCATTTATTGTCCCTACACTAACATTATTTAAAATCACAAAAAGGGAAATATAAAGAAAAAAAATCACCGAAAGTGGCCATTTACTTGCTGATACAAGAGGACAGGTATATGTCTGGGTGGAACTACCCTCATCATCCACAAGGGCTGTAGCAGAGGCCTGCAAGGCCATAGGCGGAGGCGGCGGCCTATTACAGGGTTAATTGGGGGTGGGAAGTGGTTAACAGGGACAAAAAAGGGTGAGGAGTGGGAGTTTCAAAGTGTGGGAAACCTGGGGGAGGTGGTCAGAAGAGCAGGAGCAGCAGTTGAAGAAACAAGAGAAAGGAGAAAACAGCAAGGAGAATGAGGAAGTCTCACCCTTTCACCCTATGGGAAGTCATAGTGAGGGGATGGTATAGTTAATATTAGTAATTGGAGAAGGTTATGGGAGGAATGTGATGCATTCTCATTGCAGCGGTGGATGGGGAGCTCTTTCGAGTTGGCATAAAACTGGGGTTCGAGAAATGCAGGGGCTACTGGTGGGTCTATCGCCTCTTGGCTCTGACAGGGCGGAGTCCCTGCAGAGATGGTGGAGAGTCTAGTCTCGTAAAGGCTAGTGGGTCTCCGAGTCAGGAGGTGGGTGGCTGGAGGCTGTTGGCGATATTAGGTCTCCTTAGTCAGTTGGCTTGCAGCTGGAGGCAACAGATTATTTTGGGGCTCCAAGGACATCCCCTCTTTGGTGGGGAATGTTAATTATTATGGCTGAGTTGGGTTAATGATATGTTAATTCTTTGTAAATTTGTGTTTGTTTGTTTGTTTTTTTTTTAAATCAGGTTTATTGAGTTTTTGATTTTTAAACATATTACAGAAACATGAAAAATTCACGACTATTGAGTTATGTTAACAGCTGGAAGGCAAAACGTAATTAAACAAACAATTTGCATATTCTTTTAGCAACCATACTAACTATGAGATTCTTAGATTGTATGTTCGGAGCTCCTCCTCCTTCCCTAGAGCTGGATTGCCTGTGGAAACAAGGGAAGGGGGGGCTCCGGGGGGGGGGGGGGGTAGGGCTACGCCCAAACTTGAGTCCTTTACTCTCCAGAAAAACTTTACCAGGTCGGGCGATGACGTAGCCTGGGTGTTGCTTAGGGGGGGGGGGGAGTAGCAGGTAGAGCTGGGGAAAGGGATGGCAGGGGGGGGAAACGGTCGCCTGGCATTGAGGCGTTGGCGCTGGGTCTCCGCTATGGTATCGCTAGCCGTCACTCTCTCTCTTACCCAAGAATCCGGTGAGGCTTCCACGTCAGTTCAACCTCCCTCATGCGTCCGGTTTCCAGCGTCCGGGGTCCGATGTACTCTCCTAACTTCCCAAGATATCAGTGGAGGCTTTTTAGCTTACCACTCCCAGGGCTGCGCCCCCTCTCAGGTCCGTTGGCCCGGGGAGGTTTGGGGTTGCTGGTTACTTCTTCTCAGCTCCCTCCAGGGGTGCCATGTGAGGATAAAGTCCTCCTGTGTGTTCTTAGACCAGCTTGTTAGCTCCTCTAAGTCGCATATTAAATCTACCTTGTCTCTCCATTGTTTTAAGGAGGGAGGGGATTGTTGCAGCCAGTGGAGCGGGATTAAAGCTTTTGCAGCATCTAGAAGGTGGGCTACCAGTTTGTGTTTGTAGGGGTGGAAGTTTGTGGAGGGTCTCCACAGGAAGATCATGTCCGGAGTGATTTTGAAATTAGGGGAAAGTGTTCTCAAGTCACCTTCCACTCCTCCCCAGAAGGGTGCTATTTTTGGGCATTCCCACCAGATGTGGAGGTAAGATCCAACTTCGTTGTTGCATCTCCAGCATGTGTTATTGGGCGCTAAATTGTAGTCTTTTAGCCATTGGGGGGTTTTGTACCACCTTGTGAGAAGCTTATAGTGGCTTTCCTGCATTAGGACACAGGGGGATAGGCCGTAAGCTGTTTTCAGAATGAGTTGGGTTTCTTTTGTTGAGAGGGAGATCTTTCATTCTTTTTCCCACGAGCTTATGAAACTGGGTTTGAATATGCGGGGAGGGGCTATGTAGTTCTTCCGAATATAAGAGATTTTTTGTTTTGCACCATTTGCCTCTGTTGTTTTTTCAAAGACAGTTTTTGGTCTCGCTGACCTAAATTTAGCTAGAAAGTCGTTTATTACTTTTTTGGTATGCGACACCTGGAGGAAGGAGAGTTTAATATTTGGGGCTAACGTTGTGACGATGTCTTCAGTGGGCTTATGTGACAGCAACTGTATGTCTTTGATCTTGACTCCTTTAAATTGCTTCCAAATGCTTAGTGAGCCTGGGTCGGGCTCCTTTCCAAGAAGTCTACCCAGACTTCCAATTGGTGCTAAGGGGGACGGGTCCGGGGCTAGTTCACCTTTGAATTTGTCCCATGTTTCGCAGGGTCCCCTTATGAGCGGGTTGAAGTTTTTTGCCCTGTATTGGGACTTCCTGGGGAACCACAGGTCCTCCACCAGAGACTCCCCATATGAGGCAGACGCTATTTCCTGCAACAAAGGATCCCTGGTAGGGTGTGTTAGCTCTAACCAGTAGTTAATCTGTACTGAGTGGAAGTAATCCTGGAAGTTCGGTAAGTCTATACCTCCCTCCGTTCTCCTCTTAGTCAATAGGCTGTATGCTAGTCTGGGTTTTTTTTGTTTCCAGACAAAACTCGTGCATAGAGTACACAGAGTTTTGAAGAACGAAATCGGGCGGTGTATTGGGATCATCCGTATTTTGTAAAGTGCTACTGGAAGGATATATGTTTTTAAGATGTTCTTTCTCCCGAACCATGAGAGGGAGGGCAGGTCGCATGCTCTCAGCAAGCTTTTGAGTTGGCCAATTAGGGGCTGGAAGTTACGTGAGTAAAGGTCTCCTGTTCTCTTGGTCAATTTAACCCCCAGGTAGTCCACTTCTGATTCTGACCATTTGAAGGGTGAGCTGGATCTCAGCGGGAGGCACTGTGGTTCCGGGATCGAGATGTTTAAGATTATGGACTTGGCAAAATTCACTTTGAAGTTTGACAGGGAGCCAAAATCCCGCAGTAACGAAGTTAGTCTGGGTATGCTCCTCTCTGGTTTGGTGACCACGAACATCACATCGTCCGCAAATGCTGCCGCATGCAAAGTGTTCGAGTTTATACGTAGGCCTGCTATATTCGGGTCCTGTCTAATCCACTGCAAAAGGGGTTCCATCGTGAGGATAAAGAGCGTAGGGGAAAGAGAGCAGCCCTGGCTTGTCCCGTTCCGAATCTCGAATGTGGGGGATAGTGTTTCATTAATTTTTAGCCTGGCGTGGGGTGCAGCGTATAGGGATAGGATGGCCGAGATAAATGTTGGGGGAAATTTAAAACGCACTAGTACTCTTTCCATGAAGATCCAGCTCACCCTATCAAAGGCCTTCTCGGGGTCAGTGCTGACGAGGGCCATCGGTATTTTCCGGTTACGGGCATATTTAGTAGCATGCAGCAGTCTCAGGCAATTTTCTTTACCCTCCCTGCCCTTCACAAAGCCGGTTTGCTCCGGGTTTATCAGGTTTGGGATAAAGTCTCCTATTCTTCTGGCCAATAATTTAGCCCAGATCTTGACATCAAGGTTAATAAGCGATATTGGCCTGAAACTACTGCATTGCTCGGGGTCTTTACCCTCTTTCTGAATAAGGGTGATATGTGCCTCTTGCGCCTGTCTGGTTAGGGGGGCCCCGTTCAGCAGGGCATTAAAGGTCTCTGTTAGCTGGGGTATCAGTTGCGGTTTGAAGGTTTTACAGTAATTTAAAGATAGACCATCAGGACCTGGGCTTTTCCCCTGCGGGATAGAGTCAATGACTTCCTCCACCTCCCTGCTCGTGATCGGGGACAAAAGTGTGATAGCGTCTGTCTCATTGAGATTTTGCAGATCCAGCGACCTCAGGAATGCATCTATTCTTTCCGGGGAGCTCTGGCTGGAGGAGAAGGGCTCTGAGTTCCCCAGGTTATATAACTGGGAGTAGAATTGGGTAAATTCTTTTGCTATGTCGTTCGTAGCGGACACTCTAGTTCCCTGTCCTCTTTTTATTGAGAGGATTGCGTTGCGGGTTTTAGTTTTTTTCAGCATTGCTGTTGTTATTTTACTCCCTCGGTTCCCGTGGGCGTAGAAGGCCTGCTTAAGGTACATATGTTTTTTGATGAATTTTTCAGTGAGGCGTGAACGGAGTTGGTATCTCAAGGAGGTTAATTCTTCGAGGTTATTTTTAGACTGGGAGAGTTTTGTGACACTTTCTAACCTTGCGATCTGTGTTAACAGAGAATCTATTTCTTTTTGTTTTTGTCGCTTTACTCTTGTGCCCAGCGCTATAAGCAGACCTCTTACGTAGGCCTTGTGTGCCTCCCACACCGTAGGGACCGCGACGCTACCGTCCATGTTGTTCTTAAAATACTCCTCCAGCGCGTCTCCAAGTTTGGTCTTATTCTCTAATGGGGCTAGGAGTGAGTCATTCAACCTCCATCTCCACTCCCCCTGGGTCACCTGTTGTATATGAATGTCTGTATATACCGGGGCGTGGTCCGAAACCGTGACCAGTCCCATGTGTGCTTTTTTCAGGTGAGGCACCAGGCTGGTAGAAACAAAAATGTAATCTAATCTCTGGAAGGAGGAGTGTATTGTTGAGAAATGGGAGTAATCCTTGACCGCAGGATGAAGGTATCTCCAGGCGTCTAAGACTCCTAGGTCTTGTAGGGACCGCTGTAATTTTTTGAGTTTGGACTGGGGGGTCTGGGAGCGCCCTGTTGAGGAGTCGAGAAGTGGATTTAAGGTGACATTTAAGTCCCCTCCTAGAATTATATGCCCTTCCGCAAATTGTTTAATGATCTCCAGCTGTTTGATCAGCCAGGGTACTTGGTCGTTGTTGGGTGCGTACAGATTCACGATAGTTAGTTTGGTATTTTCCACTGTGCCTTTAATGACTAGGACCCTTCCCTCTTCGTCTGTGTATTTGGTATCTAATTTGAAAGGGATTGATTTATGTAAGAGGGTGGCTACCCCTTTGGAAGCCGAGCTTGGGTGGTTATTGTGGAAGTGCTGCTAGAGGCCCAGCCCCGGGAGTGGGAAGTGTCTATCTTTTTTAAAGTGCGTCTCCTGGAGTAGGAGAATCTTAGGTTTGTTTTGTTTTAGTAGGTGGGCTATGTTGTGCCTCTTACCTGGCGAGTTCAGACCCCGGACGTTGAAGGTCGCAAAGCGCACCGGCGCCATACTCCCACCGGATATTTGCGCGGAGATTTAGCCTGTTGGAAGAGCGAGAAAACAGAGAGGGTGAGAGCGTCGCCAAGCCTTGGTTTCCAGATGCAGGTGCGTTTGGGTTGAAGGTGAGGGGGCAGGAAGGTGGGGGAGGATGTCAGGAGGGTGAGATAGAGAGGGACGTGTATCGAGGTATTTTTTGTGTACTAAGTAGGCCCCCGTAGACTCACAGGGGTCTCAGTATAGGGGCCCGGGATTGATGCAAAGAAATCTTAGGGGACTCTCTGCGTCGCTCCCGTAGCAGTAGTGTGGGGTATATATTTGTGGGTAACAAACTCAGGTGGGGTCTGCCCGGGTATGGGGCCGGCTCCATCGTATCAAAGAGGGTCAGCAGGGGGGGTGGAGAGTGCTAGGAAAAGATATAAAACGATAGAGTGTCTCCAACGTTTGAGACAACTTGTGTCAAACCATAAGGTAGTCGAACTCAAGATAGTCAAGGTGGTGATCCTCTGCGGGTCAGAGGTCGTTTAAGCTTTTCTCCCGGAGGGGCAGAGATGTCTTCTTCCTCAGGTGTCTTCTTGGGGTGTGCCGTCTTTGCTTTTCTTTCTCTTGCCCCTCGGGGATTTGGAGCTCCCCGTGGGGAGGTCCGTTCCCGGGGGGGCTAGCATGGGGAAAGACGGGAGATCCGGCAGAGGAAGCCAGTTCGGTATTTCGATTGGTTCTATTTCTAGAATCTGCCAGCTTCTCTGAAGGTCGTCCGGCGTGCGGATGTTAACTCTGCGTCCTCTGAGGTTAATTCCTAGACCAAATGGGAACAGCCACGAGTATTTTATGTCTCTTGCCCTTAATGCTTCGAGTAAAGGCCTCAATGCACGGCGTTTAGCCAAAGTAGTTGGTGCAAGATCTTGATAGAGATGAATTGCTGCCCCCTCGTAGAGCAAGTCTTTCGTATTTCTTGACGCCTCCAGAATTGCTTGCGCGTCCGGAAAGGTCAGGAGCTTGCAGATTGTGTCTCTGGGCGGGTCCGTTGCAGATGGTGTGGGTCTCAGGGACCTATGGATCCTCTCAACCGAAATTCGTGAGGCTCTCTCGCGTCCAAGGAATTGCTCAAATATTTCCATGGCAACCTTTGGGAGCGCTTCTGCAGCCCATGATTCTGGCAGCCCTTTTATTCTTATATTATTACGCCTGTTTCGGTTTTCCAGGTCTTCTTGCATAGTAAGGGCCTGATTTAGGTAGTGGTGTTGTTCTATTACTACCTGCGCCAGTTCTGTAGAATGTGTAGCTATGTTTGCTGCAGAAGTCTCCAGTGCCTCTACCCTTCTGCCCATTGATTTTAAGTCCTCTTTAATGTCTGAGAGGTCAGACATGATGGGTCTTACTGCACTTGTGATAAGGTCCCTCATGAAGCTTCGTGAGACTTGTTCGTTTTCCTCACCATCTGAGGAGGCCTCCTCTTCTCTTCCAGTGTTGGGGGGTGATGGTGCTGGGAGGCTTAACGCTTTTTTGCTAGTTGGGTGAGGTGATCTTGAAGTTCTTTCTTTCAGAAATTTTTGCATGTCGGTTTGACTTTTGGATGGACGGGGAGTTCCTAGTGTGTCGTTACTCCTGTCTCTGTTATTCTTCCCCATGCTGCTGTGAGGTTAGCTTGTCAAGTGTGTATTTGAGTAATACGATGGAGCCCGCTTCCCCGGCGCGTTCCCGCTAGGTGGTCATTGTTTGCGCGGGTCTTTCTCCCCTATTTAGGAATAGGCTGATTGCGGTCTGGAGCTTTGTTTACTGCCAATGGTGCAAGGTCAAGACTTCCTGTAGGGGGGGCCTAGTAGAGGCCAGGTAGCGCTCTATGGGTAGTTTTGTTCGCCCGGGCTCCGGTGGTAGGCGAATTGGGAAAGGACGTGTTTGTCTCGCGGAAGCAGCGTAGGTGCTTTATTCGGCTCTCGGGGGCGCTTTCTCCAGAGGGTCCGGCGGAGAGCTTTATGCTTTTATTGCTCCGGCTTTTTTTTTTTGTCGGGGGTGCGATGGTCTTGTAGACCCTTAAAGGGATAGGCGCCCAGTGTATAACTATTGAGCTCTGATCACAGGGTTCTTCTGACCATTCAGGCACGGCCTGCAGAGTGGTTGTTTTGCTGCGCTAATGAGGGGCCGGCCTTCAGAGTTTAAAAGTGTAGAAGAACAGGGGGGGCTGTCCGGTGTGCCCGGAATGGGCTGTTGATAGTTAAATGTCCTTTAAGTTAGGTGGTTATGCGTATATAGGGTCGTGTGCGCACTGTCCCTTTAACTGAGCTTTGCCAGTGCAGTTGGAGGAATTCCCTTGCAGGGATATACAGGGGCTCCCTGTGGGGGGCCTGTGCTGGCTTAGCAAGAAGATGCTGTTGCCCCAGCTCAGGTTAACTGTGGCTGTTTTCCCCTCCCTTCAGATCTCTGCTAACGTCCAGGAGGCCAGGGGTTAAGTGGCCCCGTTCTTCTTCTGTTTGTCTGGCTGGGGGGATGGGCGGGCTCGCTCCCTTCTGGAATGGGTGTAGGAGGTCAGCCCCCGGTGGAAGCGAGAAATGGCGGGAGGACCGCGGCGGCGGGGTTTGGGGGGGCCGCGGGGCCGTGGAGAGGTGTTAATCAATACTTGCAGTTTGTAGGATTCAGCCGGCTCGGGTGTAAGGAGCCGGGCGAGCGCTTTGCGGCTGCTGTTAGATGACGTCGGCCTCTCCTTGCCTGCGCCCGCTCTCCTTCCTCCTCTGTATCGCTGTTCTGCCTCCCTCGGCAGTCTGCGCCTACCCCCTCCTGCCGGTTCAGGGTTGGTGGGCCTCCCCGAATGGCCTCCTCGGCTGCACTGCTTGCTGGGGTCCGGTCTGGTTGCGCGGCGCGCTTCCGGTCCGGTCGTGGAAATCTAGGCCCCGGCTTCAGGCCAAGAACTAGGCCCCGGCGGATAACTTCTCCCGGTGGGGGTCCGGAGGGTCTCTTTTTGTTCCCCAGCGCTCAGAGCAGCTGTCGCTGGTGTTGAGCAGGGTGTCCGCGGGTTAGGTGAGCCAAAAAGACCTTCTAACTGTCACGGATTGCAGGAGCGGCGGCTCCGTGCGTCTGCTCTCTCTGCTCGCTAGGCCACGCCCCCCTAAATTTGTGTTTGTAATAAAATGGCTGTAGCCAAAATTATCCAAAAAGATAATTGGTGTCTGTTGTTATTCGGGCATGTGAGAGGAGATCGGCAGAGGTTTAAAAGTTTGAAGGCTACAGCTGGGAAAGACTAATGTGAGTCATGTGGAACAATGTGTTTATCTTGGTTTCAAGACCAGTTCTCCTAGTGTTCCCTGGTAGACTCACGGCACCTTCTGGTAACACCAGCACTTTTGGGCTTATTCGCCAGCCCCAAGACTTATGTCTAACTCAGCTTGCGTGATGAAGGGGCCTACCCCAAAAAGCGTCATCTGCTGGTTTTAATTGACACACCAAAAAGAAAAGTTAGATAAATCTTATCCCACTGCCTGTTGAAATTCATTGGAGAGTGGCGCCGGGCTACGAGTATATAAGAGGAAACACTACTTTATTATACATTAGCCCTTCCCATAAATAGCTAAGAAACTTTAAAGAACTGAAGTCAGCTAAAGCACTTTATTGCGAAAATTTAAATCAGAAGTAGTATTCCTTCAAGAAACCCACTTTCGCCACAACCGTATTCCCAGCTAACCTACATCTCACTTTAATCAGTGGTTCTATAGCTCTCATACTTCAGCCTCCAGGGGTATCCATAGCAATTGATAACTTTGAAAAATCAGGGGCCCTAAATGTGTCAACCCAGTTATCTAGTATTACCAAACTACAGAAACACTACGCCTTTAGATGGCCCCCTCAAGTATCAAATACCAGGACAAACAAATACTACTTTGGTCAAATGAGTTCTAAACTATGACGTTGAGCCCAGTCACAAAAGGCACTATTAAAGTGTTGAGGATGCTACACCAAGAGTCATCAAGCCACTCATCATTGCCACCAATGACTCCTGCATCATTGATTCCCTCCGTTATGGCCAATAGACCATGGGGTATAGAAGGCCTGTTGGCAAGGCTCAAAGACCTAACTATTCATGATTAGAGATGAGCGAGCATACTCGCTATGGACAATTGCTCAATCGAGCATTGTCCTTAGCGAGTACCTGCCCGCTCGGAAGAAGAGGTTCGGCTGCCGACGCGGGTGAGAGGTGAGTTGTGGCAGTGAGCGGGGGGGAGAGAGGGAGAGAGAGATCTCCCCTCCGTTCCTCCCCGCTCTCCCCCGCCGCCGGCAGCCGAACCTTTTCTTCCGAGCGGGCAGGTACTCGCTAAGGGCAATACTCGATCGAGTAATTGCCCTTAGCGAGTATGCTTGCTCATCTCTATTCATGATGTCATAAAAGACACTGGAACATTCGATGAAGAGCGCCTCAGTACATTCATCCCGGGTTATTTCCCAGACTTCCTGGGGAGAGCGGTTCTCTGTAGCTCCTTGAGTAGATTTTAGAAGACCTGCCACAATAAACTCAGAGATCTCCTGTGGTTCAAGATATATCTAGCTCTCCCCACACGTCCTAAAAGACTGGTAGCACATTTATACAGAGTCTTGCTTTTACAATCCTCCTCGGATAGGCCTTGGTTCCACAGGGAATGGGAAAGGGACTTGGGAACTACCTTTAACAAAGAAAAGGCTGCTAAGATTCCAAGAAATCCCCATGGTTTCTCTAAATGTGTGCGCATCAGGGAAAATTCATACAAAATCATCACTAGATGGTATAGAATGCCAGTTTCCATGGCAAAAGGAGACCCTGGGAAGTCGAATATTTGCTGGAGATGTGAATCCCATTAGGAAACACACCTCCACATATGGTGGCATTGCCCAATGATCAAAGTATTTTGGCAGCTAATTCTTGAAAAGATCAATAAAATATGTGGAACACCTGAGACCCTCACACCCAAGGAGGTCCTACTATGGAAACTCTCTAAACAATTTAGACCATCAAATAAGTCCTTGGCTACCACTCTCTTATTAGCCACCAAACTACTCATCCCCCTTTACTGGAAAACAAAAGAGATCCCTACAGTAGCACTGTGGAGGGAAAAAGTCTCGCAGATTTTCTGCTTTGAAAAAATCGCAGCTTGGGAAACAGGCTTAAGGGACGAATTCCAGTCATTTTGTATGCCAAGGTTTGCTTATAGTGAAGACAAAACAAATCCAAATGTGGGTCATAGTATCTAATATGTATACATACAGTTCTTGTCTCTTTTAGTAATGTGCACTTCAGTTTGGCTAAAAATACTAATAGGCCTCTCGCAGTCCCCTCCTCCAAATACACCCATACCCTGCACCCCTACTTCCTCACTTCCCTCCCCCCTCCCATCTCTTTGAGTTGCTTTCTAATTCAATGGTTATAGGTTGCACTAGGTACAAAGACAAAATTGTAATTTTCTTAGGTATGCCAACCAGTTTATGCAATAATTTCTCTAACTGAACACAAGGGTTTCTTTTCGTTTTGTTATTTATGTGCTGCAATTAAGTCAGAAGGACCTGCCTGTCCAGTTATGTAGATGGTTTCCCAGTAGAGATGAGCGAGCACCAAAATGCTCGGGTGTTCGTTACTCGGGACGAAATTATCGCAATGCTCGAGGGTTCGTTTCGAATAACGAACCCCATTGAAGTCAATGGGCGACCCGAGCATTTTTGTATTTCGCCGATGCTCGCTAAGGTTTTCATGTGTGAAAATCTGGGCAATTCAAGAAAGTGATGGGAACGACACAGCAACGGATAGGGCAGGCGAGGGGCTACATGTTGGGCTGCATCTCAAGTTCACAGGTCCCACTATTAAGCCACAATACCGGCAAGAGTGGGCCCCCCCCCCTCCCAACAACTTTTACTTCTGAAAAGCCCTCATTAGCAATGCATACCTTAGCTAAGCACCACACTACCTCCAACAAAGCACAATAACTGCCTGCATGACACTCTGCTGCCACTTCTCCTGGGTTACATGCTGCCCCCCGCACGACGCAGTGTCCACAGCGCACACCAAAGTGTCCCTGCGCAGCCTTCAGCTGCACTCATGCCACACCACCCTCATGTCGTGCGTCTGCCATGAGGAGGAACCGCAGGCACACACTGCAGAGGGTTGGCACGGCTAGGCAGCGACCCTCTTTAAAAGGGGCGGGGCGATAGCCCACAATGCTGTACAGAAGCAATGAGAAATATAATCCCGTGCCACCGCCATCAGGAGCTGCACACGTGGGCATAGCAATGGGGAACCTATGTGCCACACACTATTCATTCTGTCAAGGTGTCTGCATGCCCCAGTCAGACCGCGGTTTTTAATTCATAGACACAGGCAGGTACAACTCCCTATTGTGAAGTCCCTGTGGACCGACAGCATGGGTGGCTCCCTGGAACCCACCGGCGGTACATAAAAATATCCCATTGCATTGCCCAACACAGCTGAGGTAGTAATGTCGTGCTTAATGCAGTTGGGCTTCGGCCCACACTGCATGCCCCAGTCTGACTGGGGTTCTTTAGAAGTGGAAACAGATGCATTTATAATTCCCTGTGGACCCACAGCATGGGTGGGTGCCAGGAAGCCACCGGCGGTACATAAAAATATCCCATTGCATTGCCCAACACAGCTGAGGTAGTAATGTCGTGCTTAATACAGGTGGGCTTCGGCCCACACTGCATGCCCCAGTCAGACTGGTAATATGTACCTTAACAGTAACCTCGTTGGTGGTAATGTGGTGACTGTGGACCTGGTAGCGCGGTTTTATGTAGTTGGTTTTCGGAATGTGGCCAGGATTTAGTGGGCCGTCGCAGGGGGATGGTGGTGGTGCTCTCTTGTTGTGTCGTTAAAGGTGAAATTCTTGGACTGCCACCAGACGGACCAATGCAAAGGTATTTGCCAAGAATGTTTTCATTGTTGGAGGAGGAGGGGGATGTTTTGGAGGCACTATGTGTCCTCTACACGTGTCCGTGGTTATATGCACCTTAACAGTACAGCGTTGGTGGGAAATGGCCTCGCCGCCATCATGTCTTTGTGAAGCCTCTGCTTCCACACCCCAGTGACATACCATTAGCAGCGGTATAGGCAGAGCCCACAATTATTAACATTTCAGCGGTAGCATTAGGGACAGGCCCCACTAACATATCATTAGCAGCAGTATAGGGGGAGCGCAGTCTTAGTTCCATTTCAGTAATAGTAACACTCAAGACAGGCCCCAGTAACAATTCCGAAGCAGCAGTATAGGAGGAGCGCAGTCTTAGTTCCATTTCAGTAATAGTAGCACTCAAGACAAGCCCCAGTAACAATTCCCAATGCAGCAGTTTAGGGAGATAACAGTCTCTTTCACATTTCAGTAGCTGCAGTATAGACAAGGCCCCAGTTACATTTATGTAGCAAAAGTGTAGGCCAACCCCACACACCTTTCTGTACCATAAGTGCAGGCGAAGAACATAGAAATTACAATGATTACACTGTAGGTGAGGGCCCAAAAAAATTGGTGTAGCAACAGTACTAATGTACCTCAGAAAAAATTGGCCATGCCCAACCAAGATGGCAGGTGAAACCCATTAATCGCTTTGGTTAATGTGGCTTAAGTGGTAACTAGGCCTGGAGGCAGCCCAGTTTAGCGAAAAATTGGTTCAAGTTAAAGTTTCAACGCTTTTAGGAGCATTGAAACGTATAAAAATTGTTTAGAAAAATTATATGAGTGAGCCTTGTGGCCCTAAGAAAAATTGCCCGTTCGGCGTGATTACGTGAGGTTTCAGGAGGAGGAGCAGGAGGAGGAGGAGGAATATTATACACAGATTGATGAAGCAGAAATGTCCCCGTTTTGGATGGTGAGAGAGAACGATGCTTCCATCCGCGGGTGCAGCCTACGTATTGCTTAGGTATCGCTGCTGTCCGCTGGTGGAGAAGAGAAGTCTGGGGAAATCCAGGCTTTGTTCATCTTGATGAGTGTAAGCCTGTCGGCACTGTCGGTTGACAGGCGGGTACGCTTATCTGTGATGATTCCCCCAGCCGCACTAAACACCCTCTCTGACAAGACGCTAGCCGCAGGACAAGCAAGCACCTCCAGGGCATACAGCGCTAGTTCAGGCCACGTGTCCAGCTTCAACACCCAGTAGTTGTAGGGGGCAGAGGCGTCACCAAGGACGGTGCTGCAATCGGCTACGTACTCCCTCACCATCCTTTTACAGTGCTCCCGCCAACTCAGCCTTGACTGGGGAGCGGTGACACAGTCTTGCTGGGGAGCCATAAAGCTGGCAAAGGCCTTGGAGAATGTTCCCCTGCCTGCGCTGTACATGCTGCCTGATCTCTGCGCCTCCCCTGCTACTTGGCCCTCGGAACTGCGCCTTCTGCCACTAGCGTTGTCGGATGGGAAGTTTACCATCAGTTTGTCCACCAGCGCCCTGTGGTATAGCATCATTCTCGAACCCCTTTCCTCTTCGGGAATGAGAGTGCAAAGGCTCTCCTTATACCGTGGATCGAGCAGTGTGTACACCCAGTAATCCGTAGTGGCCAGAATGGGTGTAACGCGAGGGTCACGAGAAAGGCATCCTAACATGAAGTCAGCCATGTGTGCCAGGGTACCTGTACGCAACACATGGCTGTCCTCACTCGGAAGATTACTTTCAGGATCCTCCTCCTCCTCCTCCTCCTCTGGCCATACACGCTGAAAGGATGACAGGCAAGCAGCATCTGTCCCCTCAGCAGTGGGCCAAGCTGTCTCTTCCCCCTCCTCCTCATGCTCCTCCCCCTCCTCCTCAATGCACTGAGATATAGACATGAGGTTGCTCTGACTATGCAGCGACATACTGTCTTCCCCCGCCTCCGTTTCTGATTCCAAAGCGTCTGCCTTTATGCTTTGCAGGGAACTTCTCAAGAGGCATAGCAGAGGAATGGTGACGCTAATGATTGCAGCATCCCCGCTCACCTTCTGGGTAGACTCCTCAAATTTTCCAAGGACCTGGCAGATGGCTGCCAACCAGGCCCACTCTTCTGTAAATAATTGAGGAGGCTGACTCCCACTGCGCCGCGCAAGTTGGAGTTGGTATTCCACTATAGCTCTACGCTGCTCATAGAGTCTGGCCAACATGTGGAGCGTAGAGTTCCACTGTGTGGGCACGTCGCACAGCAGTCGGTGCACTGGCAGATTAAACCGATGTTGCAGGGTCCGCAGGGTGGCAGCGTGCATGTGGGATTTGCGGAAATGTGCGCAGAGCTGGCGCACCTTTCCAAGCAGGTATGACAAGTGGGGGTAGCTTTTCAGAAAGCGCTGAACCACCAAATTAAAGACATGGGCCAGGCATGACACGTGCGTGAGGCTGCCGAGCTGCAGAGCCGCCACCAGGTTACGGCCGTTGTCACACATGACCATGCCCGGTTGGAGGCTCAGCGGCGCAAGCCAGCGGTCGGTCTGCTCTGTCAGACCCTGCAGCAGTTCGTGGGCCGTGTGCCTCTTATCTCCTAAGCTGAGTAGTTTCAGCACGGCCTGCTGACGCTTGCCCACCGCTGTGCTGCCACGCCACGTGACACCGACTGCTGGCGACGTGCTGCTGCTGACACATCTTGATTGCGAGACAGAGGTTGCGTAGGAGGAGGAGGAGGGTGGTTTAGTGGAGGAAGCATACACCCCCGCAGATACCACCACCGAGCTGGGGCACGCAATTCGGGGGGTGGGTAGGACGTTAGCGGTCCCAGGCTCTGACTCTGTCCCAGCCTCCACTAAATTCACCCAATGTGCCGTCAGGGAGATATAGTGGCCCTGCCCGCCTGTGCTTGTCCACGTGTCTGTTGTTAAGTGGACCTTGGCAATAACCGCATTGGTGAGGGCGCGTACAATGTTGCGGGAGACGTGGTCGTGCAAGCCTGGGACGGCACATCGGGAAAAGTAGTGGCGACTGGGAACCGAGTAGCGCGGGGCCACCGCCGCCATCATGTATTTGAAAGCCTCCGTTTCCACAAGCCTATACGGCAGCATCTCCAGGCTGATCAATTTGGCTATGTGCACGTTTAACGGTTGCACACCACTGTTCGTCGGTCGTCAGGCGTCTCTGTGAAAAACTGCCACACCGTAGAGCACCTTGACCTCTGCAGGGTGGCATGGCGCGAGGGGGCGCTTTGGGAACCAGTTGGTGGATTATTCGGTCTGGCCCTGCCTCTACCCCTGGCCACCGCACTGGCTCGGCCTGTGCCCACACCCTGACTTGGGCCTCCGCGTCCTCGCCCGCGTCCACGTCCTATAGGCCTACCCCTACCCCTCAGCATGGTGTATTACCAGTGATTTGATTTCCCAGCCAGGAAATAAATTGGCGCAAGCCTGCTGTTAAACGTAGCTGGCTGCGTATGATTTATTTACGTTCTCCACCCACCACACACGTACCCAGAACGCTGAGGACTGTCAGAGGCAGGCCAAATAGAATGTTTTCCCTTTTTTTTCAAGGAAAGGCCCACTGCGTATATTCAATCAATAATAAATATGTCTTCTGGCCCTGCAAGTGTGTCACAGAACTGCAGGGTTGCAGAGTTATTAACTACAGCAGAGCAGTGATTTCCCAGGCAGGAAATAAATTGGCGCAAGCCTGCAGGCCAAATAGAATGTTTTCCCTTTTTTTTCAAGGAAAGGCCCACTGCGTATATTCAATCAATAATAAATATATCTTCTGGCCCTGCAAATGTGTCACAGAACTGCAGGGTTGCAGAGTTATTAACTACAGCAGAGCAGTGATTTCCCAGGCAGGAAATAAATTGGCGCAAGCCTGCTGTTAAACGTAGCTGGCTGCGTATGATTTTTGTTTACGTTCTCCACCCACCACACACGTACCCAGAACGCTGAGGACTGTCAGAGGCAGGCCAAATAGAATGTTTTCCCTTTTTTTTCAAGGAAAGGCCCACTGCGTATATTCAATCAATAATAAATATGTCTTCTGGCCCTGCAAATGTGTCACAGAACTGCAGGGTTGCAGAGTTATTAACTACAGCAGAGCGGTGATTTTTCCCAGGCAGGAAATAAATTGGCGCAAGCCTGCTGTTAAACGTAGCTGGCTGCGTATGATTTCTTTACGTTCTCCACCCACCACACACGTACCCAGAACGCTGAGGACTGTCAGAGGCAGGCCAAATAGAATGTTTCCCTTTTTTTTTAAAGAAAAGGCCCACTGCCTATATTCAATCAATAATATATGTCTTCTGGCCCTGCCTACACAATTCTGTCCCTGTAGTATTACTGTAGGGCGCAATGCTCTGCTCAGCCGATTTTGAAAAAAAAAAAAAATGCAACACTGCTAACAGCAGCCTGCACAGTACTGCACACGGTTAAATGTGACCCTAAGAAGAACCGTTGGGGTTCTTGAAGCCTACACTCACTCCTAACACTCTCCCTGCCTAACCACCACTTCTGTCCCTGTAGTATTACTGCAGGGCGCAATGCTCTGCACAGCCGATTTTGAAAAAAAAAAAATGGGCAACACTGCTAACAGCAGCCTCCACACTACTGCACACGGATAGATGTGGCCCTAAGAAGGACCGTTGGGGTTCTTGAAGCCTACACTCACTCCTAACACTCTGCCTACAGCAGCTACGGCACCAGCAGCACTTTCCCTCAGCTAACTCACAAGGCATCTGAGGCGAGCCGCGGGAGGGGCCGACTTTTATACTCGGGTGACATCTGATCTCCCCAGCCACTCACAGCAGGGGGGTGGTATAGGGCTTGAACGTCACAGGGGGAAGTTGTAATGCCTTCCCTGTCTTTCAATTGGCCAGAAAAGCGCGCTAACGTCTCAGAGATGAAAGTGAAAGTAACCCGAACACCGCGCTCGTTAAGAGTAACGAGCATCCCGAACACCCTAATATTCGCCCGAGCATCAAGCTCGGACGAGTACGTTCGCTCATCTCTATTTCCCAGCGAAGGGGTTACCCTTTCTACTGTCTCTCAGTTGATTTTCAATTAAAGGAGGTTGTTTAAAAAAAAAAAAAAAAGCAACAAAAGATGACCTGCTCTTACTATCAGTAGATGACCTGCTCTTACTATCAGTAGATGACCTGCTCTTACTATCAGTAGATGACCTGCTCAATGAGTTTCACTACTTAAAGCAAACTCGATCATCAGGGGGAAAAATGCCTAATAATAACCTTTTTTAAAAAGCCCTCCATACTATAAGGCCGCCTGCACATGACCGGGTCAGACTCGCATACATGCGGCCGACATCTGCGCGAACCTGTCTTCTTTAATTTTTATCTGTATTGCAGATGGTCCGGATGGCTGACTGTCGGATATGCGCAGTACAGTCTTTTCTTTGTGTGTTTTTCCTGAGCCATCGCCTAGCAATGGCGTGAGAAACCGCGACATATTTGCAATGTTGATTGCGAATTGGCCGCTGGTCAGACAGCTTCCATTAACCTCAATGGAAGCCGTTTGTGCGGAATCCGCACTAAAATTGAACATTCTGCGACTTCCGCGAGTGTGTCAGAAGAAATGTTTTTCCATAGCATGTTACGAACAATATTTGCTGTGGATCTGCCGTGTTGACGCCGACCACGGATTCTATATTGCAAATCCGTTGGTGTGCAAGCGGCCTAACTCAGGCATTAGTGTGCTAGCAAGTCCTGATGGTGGACTTGCGGTAAGAGAGGTATAAGGTGAAGAAAATAACAAACAGAAAAACTCAAACCTGATGGAGGACTAGCGGTAAGGTTTTACCTTATACCTTTCGCTTACCGCAAGTCCACCATTAGGACTTGTTGGTTTACTAATGCCTGAGTTATAGTGTAGAGGGATTTTTAGAAAAGGTTATTGGGCATTTTTGCTCATGATGATCTAGTTTGTTTTTAATTAGTGAAATGCATTTGAGCAAGTCATCTATTGATAGTAAAGGCATGATAAGACTGAATGATTATCGTTCCAAAAGTAGGTCAAACAAACGAAGGTGAACGCATCGTTCAGTTTAAAAGCGAGCCAACAACCGAACGACGAACAAGAATCATGAGCTTCTCATTCGTCATTCAGTTTTAGTGGACATAAAAATCAGTGCCGGCCCATAGGCTTCTCATTGTGTTAAATATAGGAATGTGAAACACTGAACGATAAGTGAATGAGAAATTCACTTTTCCCAACGATGATCGGCCTGTCCAAAAAGGCTGCCCGAGTGTGAGAATTGTGAGGTTCTTATTAGGTGTAATAGGAGCATAAGAGCAGGTCATCTTTTGTTATTTTTGCTGACTTCAGTTCCCTGAGGTTTCTTAGCTATTTAAGTCCATAGTGTTAAGGTTGTTGATTTAACATCTCGCTAAGTGGTGTTGCAAAGAGATTTTAATTAAAGGGGTTGTCTGGGTGCTCAGACCCTGGAAGAAAGAAACGAATGAAGACTGATCTAAAGCATCTTGAAGGGGGGACGCCATGCAAGAGGTGAGTACCGTATATAGGCTCTTTTTGTTTTTTTAATTATGGGGGCAAAAAAATGTATCATTATTACCTATGGAGAGAGAAAAGACGGTATTATTAATTACATTTCTAATTACATTAGAAAGAGTGTCATTATTTATTACTGGAACTGAAGAGGGGCATATTAATTACAGAGGGAAGAAAGGCATCAGTATAAAGTACGAGTGCAGAATTGGTGGCATTAATACTTACAGGGGCAGTTTACCTAAAAGGGCAGAAAATATGATATTTATACTTATGAGGGCAGAAAAGGCAGTATTATTAATTATGGAAGCAAAACTTAGGCATTACTTACGGTTGCAGAAAAGGGGCATGTTTAGTTATGAGAACAGAAGATCCAGCATTATTACTGATAGGGGAACATTTACTGTGTGGAGGGCACTAAGAGCAGCACTCACGGCGGGGCCTAATTACTATCTGGGGCACTATGGATTGTCTAGAGGTGTGGAGAATGTAGGGTGGGTGATGAAAAAGTAAGGAGCTAAAGATTTGTGTGTCAAATTCTGCAGAAACAAGTTGTGGCCAGGAGGAGTCATTGTGATCTGGGCACGGATAGAGAAGAAAAGGGAGAAAGAACGACATCAATCAAATGACACCACCTGTGATCACTGGAGGCAACTGCACTGTAATCAATGTCACTATTTAGAACTGGTAACTGACTGTTATTTAGAGATACAGTTACTATGAAGGGGTCACTAGCAAGCACTATTATTGTGGGAGGATACAAAGGGTGGGCTTAACATAAAGGTGTGTGGCCTAAAGTTTTTGTGTGAATAGCTCGCCGCCAGATTGCTCACCCAGCTTGGTTGAGCATGGTGGGTGGGGGAATCATAATTAACTGCTCCGTACTGTGGTCATGCTTAATCTGGCCCTGGCCAAGGGTCATGGAAAGGGAGTGGTAAGGAAATTGAATACCAAGCCTTCTTTTCCTGGGTTCCGCAATCTTCTTGACAATTGAGGGGCCCATTTTAATCTTTACCACAGTGCCCCTTCTCTTTGATGTACACAACTGATGGATGCTGCACCAATACCACATAGGCAAAAGTACAGTTTACTGATCTAAGAATGACATCTATTACGTATGTGAACGTGCTCTATAATTTCCTTGTTCTGACATCTTCAAAGGAGGAAAGTTTTTCCGAGTCACTCTGTGCTAGATAATTATTTACATGGTGACTGTATGGCTCGGCAGTCGGCAGATTACACAGCTTCTATTTCCAGCCATAAAATTATATGCAAGGTGTTACTGTGAGATTGTGCAATGTGAGCGTGACTTCCTCCCTATTTTATACTGATATGTCTGAAATAATAACAGGCTGACTGCCGCTTAATACTATTATATAACATTATTTAATGGCGGTTGGGTATTATCGGCTTCTTGGCATAACTCATTCTGTAATCTTATCTTCAGTCTTCTTACAGAAAATAGATAATTGCCCAAAGAATAGAACTAGTCACATAGTCAGTAATCGCCTAATTGTACAGTAATTCTGGAGCCGTGTTATAAATGTTCAATTGTTGTGTTGGATATAATAGTAGATATACTTTTTACACGGCATAAATACTAATTGAGCCTTTTAGTCCCTTGCTGGCCGGCCCATTTTGCACCTAAACGACCAAGTGAATTCTTTTATTCATTGTCGCATTGAAAGAGCCATACCTTATTTTTTTGTCCTACTCACAGAAAAACTTAATATATTAGGAACTTTATTATTCTTTTTCTTAACAGCACCACAATTGGCTACATATGTTTTGTACAACGTTTATTAACCCCTTTAGTGGCCGGCCTATTTTGTGCCTTAAGGACCAAGCAATTTTCATTGTTGAATTGCAAGAGCCAGAACTCGTTGATATAGCTGTATGGGGGCTTGTTTTTGTGGGACAAGTTCTTTATTTTAATGGCACTATTTTGGGTACATACAAAGTGTTCTATATATCTTATTACATTTTTTTGTGTGGGGAATGAAAAACCATCCCTGAAATTCCATAATTGCTTTTTGGACTTGGTTTTTACAATGTTCATTATGCGGTAAAAATAACATGATCATTTTCTCATCTGGAAGTCTTTCAAAAGGACTCGATGCGATTGAACAATTGCTGGGATAGTACACTGCATTACTTATGTAGTGCATTCTGCTAAGCTTATGACAGCAGCCTATTATGCTCTGCTGGAGGTGGGGTCTAATAGGATCAGTTACATGGCAGACACTGAGACCTCTGTCAGGCCTCTGGCCTCCATGGGAAAGCATCGGTACCTAGCAATTGCATTGCAGAGGGCCAATAGGTGACAGGAGAAGCCCCCCCCATCACTCACTTACATGGTGCAATCGCTATTGATTACTGAATATAAGGGGTTAAATGGCCGTGATCAGAGGTTAGAGCAGGAGACTGGTTGTTAGAAAGCCAAGTCATAGAATGCTCTTCCTGACACATGTTAAACCCGCAATGCCGTGAAAAGGCATATGTGCCGTTTTGAAGCCTATTAGTGACTGCTGTAAAAGAAGTGTCACTAAGGGGTTAAAATTATAGAAAGGAAATCCGGGCAAATCTAATAAATTGATGTAGCAATCTAAAAAGCCCCATAGGAAGGGGATAATGTGACTATGATCTTTTATGATTCCTCAGGAGAAAGGAGCCAGACTTCTCAAAGGTCCAGGTACTCTGTATAGAATGCTGTGACCTTTTCCTTTTGATGTATCAACAGCACATGATCAGGATTAGTTGCCAGACTCTGACTGTCGCTTCAATGACAAAAAGAGATCTTGAAAATGATGAATAACCAAAATACAAAACACAGTACATTAGAAAGTTGCAGAATTTTCCAGTATGCACCAATAAATTTACATAAAGTGGAAAATAAATGCACTGGAAAAACCCCTCTGCAATCTGTAGTGAATCCGCTGCAAAGTATGAACAGGGTGAAATCCACGGTGAAAATCGGCAACATAAAGTGACATCCCTTGGATTGAAAATCTTTTTTTTTTTACCCAGTTTGTGGATGAGATTTGTTAAATTGCCATAGAGTTTTGCTGCCTGCCCCTTGTGAACTTATTCTAAGGTGCCCTTAGATTCTTCGCTTTAACCCTAGACATCCTGAACCTTCACAATTAATCGTGTTGTTTAACCCTTTCCCGCTCCAGGATGTAAGGGTACATCCTGGCAGCAGGGTACTTCCCAAGATCTCGCACTATCCGGCAGCAGGAGCCGACTGTCAATGATAGCCGAGCTCCTGCTGTAACAGCAGGGGTGCATCAGATATCCGAAAACCACTGTTAACCCCTTCCCTGACGCAATCTATGTAGATCGCGGCATGGGAAGAGTTCACAGATGTAATCGCAGAGAGCCCGGCTAGTTGCCATGGTAACAGGATGCCACCTACAGGTGTCCTGTATTACCACTGCCTATGATCACTATAACAAGCGATAAGGCATTGCAGGAGAGAAGTCCTGCAATGCTTTATCATAGCCATCATTGGTGGTATAATGTAAGTCCCTCAGAGGGACACAAATCGTGTTAAAAAGTAATAATGTACAAAAAATAAAAAATATAACACCCCCTCCCCCCTTTTGATGTGCTTTTTCTCATATTGGTATTAAAAATGAAAAAAAAAAATTAAATCCCACATATTTGGTATCGTCGGGTCCGTAACGACACGTACAATAAGTTGAGCATTCTTTTTATACTGCACAGCAAGAAACGTAAAAACAACGCTAAAAAAATGATTTTTAGCATTTTGCCTCCCAAAAAAACACAATAAAAGGGTTCAAAAAAGCCGTATGTACCCCCAGAGCTCCGTCCATGAAAAAAAAAGATTTCCAAAAAAGGGTTTTTATTGCAGAAAAGTGGAAAAACCTAAAAAAAAAAATAAGAATTTTGGTATTGTTGTAATCATACCGACCCGATTACATAATTAACATTTAAAAAAAAAAATCTATGGCAGAATTGATGCATTTTCTCTCCCTGCGATCATAAAAAAAAATAAAAGTTTTACAATATAGTTTATGTATCTAAAAATAGCACCAATAAAAACTACTATGCAAAAAACAAGCCCTTATATTGCCGTGTCGATGGAAAAATAAAAAAGTTATGGCTTTTGAAAAATGGATATGACAATCTGACAAAAATCATTGCATCCTTAAGCCCAAAATAGGCCGTGTCCTTAAGGGGTTAAAGACTTATCTTTAAAAATCATTCATGTAGAATTTGTCTTTTGTACAACACACTATGCTGGGCTTCTATGAAACTAAGGTGACTGGACAGTACCACTTTGGGACCCTGTGTCCCGCTTTCCCCAGGGTTACCATAATAGTGATACCAGCCAGGGTCCTGTGGCTCCCCGGCTGGTAATCATTCTGTGGCATCACTGCTGGTGCACACACTGACGGCAGGTTGTGTGGCTGGGATATTCCTCGCCTGAACTCACCTCCTTGGTTGTGTACTAGGAGAGGAGAAGGAAAGAGGCACTGCGGCAGGCACACACACTTCCGACTGCAGCAGCGCTAAGAAGAGGAGCCCTGAAGACCTGGAGGAGGTTAGTATATCGGTTTCAGGGGGTCACTATTACTACTGGGTCTACTGTGAGGGTTACTATTACTAATGGGGTCGATATAGGGGGACAATATTAGTAATATCAGCCCCAGTAGTAATTGTATTACAGATGAGGCCACTGTGGGGATCATTATTACTACTGTGGCTAATATAGGGGTCAGTATTACTACTTAGGCCACCGTGGGGGGTTCCTATAACTACTAGGCTAACATAGGAGTCACTATTACTACTAGGGTCGATATAGGGGACATTATTACTACTGGGGTTGATATAGGGGTCACTATTACTACTGAGACCAATACAGGGGAGACTATTGCTACTGGGGCCACTGTGGGGGTTACTGTTACTCCTGGGGCTGATGTAGGTGACATTATTACTACTGAAGCCACTGTGTGGGGCACTATTTCTACTGGGGCTGATATATGGTACAGTATTACAACTGGGGCTACTGTGGGGGACACTTTTGCTACTGAGGTTGCTATTACTATTGAGGCCACTCTGGGATACACAATTACTTCTGGGGCCGATACAGGGGTCACTATTACTACTAGGGCCAATATAGAGGACACTATTACTACTGACATAACAGAGTTTGTGGCAGCATATATGGTGAAAATAAAATTGTCTTTCATTATTTCTCCATATTCATTAAAAGGCAACATTTCAACCTCATTCAGACATTGTCAACCTCAATTGGGGCTGATATAGGGTACACTATTACTTCTGGGGCTACTTTGGGGGACACAATTACTACTGAGGTCACTATTGCTACTGAGGCCATCGTTGGGGTTACTATTACTACTAGGGCCAATTTAGGGGACTTTAGTACTACTGAGGCCACTGTGGGGGTCACTATTACTACTGAGGCCACTGTGGGGGTCACTATTACTCCTGAGGCCAATATAGGGGACACTATTACTACTGAGGCTACTCTGCACGTGGCAACATACCTCTAGCTAATATAGGGTCTGTTTACACATGGTGGAAATGCAGCAGAATTTCCGCAGCAAATTCCGCAGCATTTTGTCATCCAAAAAACAGTCAAAATTCGCGCCATTGGTGTGGATTCTAACTGGAAATCATCTGCATATCCGTACCTAATTTCATATTTTCCGGTGCTCCTGCTCACCACCTCCAAAGGCCTCCTGCTATCAGCGCATCCCGATTTCCAGTTCCCAGTGGCCTGTAGTGGCCTTGCCTAGCTAGCACTCACAGCAGGAAGCCTTCGGAGGAGGTGAGGGGAGCGCCATTTAGTATGAAATGAGCTGCGGATATGCAACTGGTTTCCAGTCAAATTCCGCACCAACGGAAATTTTTTATCTCATTAATACTAGGGCATGATGCTGCTGTAGGATTATTAGGGAATTGCTATATATATTCATCTTTCTGTAGAAGTTTCCAAAAAAGCACAACTGATTCAATGAACAGTTTCTACATATATTTATTCTGTACATTCATTAGAGGTTCATACAGTGTAAATAAATGGATATTACAAAAAGTAAATAAAAATAAAATTAACTTTATACACAGGAAAATAACAATTTTCTTACTGCATGTCGACAATACACTGCAACAGGAGTCTTCAATTAGTGGCTCTCCAGCTATTGTAAATCTACAACTCCCAGCATGCCCTAAGGCACATTCTGGGAGTTGGAGTTTCACCACAGCTGAAGATCCACATAATAGTCCATTGCACTACAGGACAATGTTAACATAATATGGAGAGATCAGAAGTTCAGGAATCTTTCTAAATATTCTAATTACTGTCGTTGGGGTAATGAGATATGTATGAGTAAATGTATAGGGGCTTCCTTTGTAATGCATAGAACCTATATAGTATGACTCTGCTTCAGTGGTCGGATCACTCCAACCAAAGACGATATCACAGCACTCTATCTAGTGACACAACAGTCCATTGATACTTGGTGCATCTTATACGGTCTTAGCATTTCCTTCGTTGCATCTCACGGGCCATTTGACAAAGTGTACACGGTCCACAGAATGCGAGACATACACAATCATTGCAGATACTTCCCTGTAAAGCAAAACAAGAGACACTTTAGAAGGGGAGATTGGAACCATAAGTAGCATTTTTGCATTAAAGGAATTGTACAGGATAAAAAAACATGGCTGCAAGTGTTTATTTAAAGGGGTTTTCCGGCTACCAGAAAACATTTCTACTATAGCTCCAACTGTCTTAAAATAAAAAGAGCAGCACTTGCCCATCCTCTGCCGCGGGATCCAGTACTGTTGATGGTTGCGAAAGATGTCATCACAGGAAGTCACCTGATTAGTGCAGCCAATCAGAGATTGCAGTATCACTGTTCTAAATTCCTGGCATCCAGGCACCCATTGATGCCAGGAAAGCAGGCAGTGATGCTGCTGCCTCTGATTGGCTGTAGCAGTCAGGTGACTTCGTGTGATGACATCTTTTACAACAATCACCAAGAAGGCAGCAGGGCAACTGTGTTGGATCCCCATGGCAGAGGACTGATGAGTGCTGCTCTTTTTCTTAATGAGGACTGCGCACTTGATAATAGAATAGTAATGGGAGCCACGACAGGTGAATTATTTTGGGTGGAGGGGTTAACATAACTAAAAACAGTCCAGAAATCAGTAGGGAATGTGATGAATTTAGCAATCGATTTGCCAAGGAACTCACCCTATGCATTATACAGGATGAAATCCATGGTGAAAGTTCACAGCATGATTGGACATGTTGCGGATTTCATATTCGAACCACAAGTCAATTCCACACAGATTTGTTACACAGCATGTAGATAGGATTTTAGAACACCCCATCCATTTTGCTGCTACTGTAAATGCTATGGATTTCCCACCCACAAATCTGCAGCATGCATTTCATGTGTGGCTGCACTCAAGCTTTTAGTAGATGCCACAGCTATGGCCAGACACGTAAGAGCTACTTGTCAAACAAAAACTTACCGGGATGCCATATCTTTCCCTCATGCCTGTCCGCAGGGCAACCAAAGTACCTGGTAAACATGGCAAGCAGCAGCACTCTCCAAAGTCTTTGGCCACGTTACATGCCAGAATGCAAGGAACAAATGCTCCACAAAGACCTAAACGAAAGGAATAACAGAACGGTCTAAATACAATATATCTGGCTATAAGCGGTCACATTAAGATATATGCAGAATCTGATTTGTTGGGCCCTCCAACAATGCCATATTCTAGTCTAAAAATGATAGAAAGTGTCATTTGCAGATTCCCAGTATAAACTTTGAAGGACCATGGGCTTCTTGGTACAAGGATCAAGTAATATTTTGGTTACTTTCGCATTGTATTACGGACCCTGGAAGCATCTAACAATATGTATATAAAGTTATGGTGTAAAGATGATGTATGGCAGATAAGCCTTTCATACAAGTCTGCTCTTCTCAACGTGGCCACATATACAATATATGAAGCCCTACTTGAGACTTTATAATTTATTCACACTATGGGCTATCCATGTCCATTAAAAATTACTATGGTGTGTTGAGCATCCAGTCTACTTTGTTTGCCTCCAGTATGGTGACTCACCTACTTTTTAGCTATTACAAATAAAAAATTGACTTTTTTGAATATCCACCCATTAATACTTACAGATTCCCATGTCCTCGCAGCAGTCCATGACTTCAGAGCTCCACAGACTGCTACTGGCAGCATATCCTTGTTGCATGCCTTGGGGTTGAGCAGTGATTGGATAAGACATTGTGATCTGTAGGACAAAAGCAAAGTAAATTCACAGCCTTTACCTTTTATACATTAGTGAGAAGCAGGGTTGTAGCTAAAGGCTCATGGGCCCGGGTGCAAAGGTTTATCTTGAGCCCCCACCTCCTCTTAACCCCTTAGTACAGCACTAACCACAACCAGGTTGTCCTGTACATAGTCTGTGGTACTATAAATAATGGAGACCACCTCTCTTCTTCATACCCCACAGGTTGACAGAAGTATCTAGATTCCCGATTACAGAGAGACGAAGTATAGAGGATGGTGAGAAATCTATTATTAACTCCCATTTAACAACTCAAATGGCTATGGTAAATACTGTAATGGCAATGACCCAGTAAGTAATAGAGTGAACATAAATGGAGTCAAATAATAAAAAAAATTCCAAACCGTTTTTCAGGTGTTAACCCCTTCAGGACTAAGCTAGAGTCCCAAAATTGTAACTGATGAGCTTATAACTATTACAATTATTACATGGGTATCCATATATTTCTATGCCATTACTGCATTTGTTATTGAATATAATGGAAATATTTCGATATAGAGGATAATAACATATGATAACATTTCTTTATGTATTCCTTTGCAAATCAATATAGGGGAGCAACATCTATCTAAGGTTCTGTTCACATGAGTGTCATATAGATTGCTTTAGAAGCCACAATGCTCTGCTGGAACCATTGTATGACAGGTCCAATAGTGCCCAGCTGAACTTTGGTTTACAATGGGCTTCGTTAGGACTTCTGTCATGGTACTCAGCAATTAGACAGGAAACAATATGCCATATCGTTACAGTGATCAATAATCCAAATATTTTACTTTGGATCTGAATTGTTCCATAAGTAGTAATAATCATTGAAAATGTGATTCATTGTAAAGAGTTAGCAGTCAGAGATCTTTACAGATACAAAGTCACATACATACAACCTACTTATGACTCTACACCCTACAACATGATGCAGCCAGCATTTGCCCACTAGCACTGATTAGCGATACGAGGATGAAAAATCAGAGCGCAGAAGTATTCTAATATACTTCTACAGTATGGCCTGGAAGGAGGAGATTACTCCAAACTGGTGCAGATGAATAGTAAAACAGATGCCGAATGCAACCAATCAGGTTGCAGCTTTCAGGGTAAAAAAAAAAAATTGCTGTTGGCAACTGCTCCAGTTTCTATAGATCTGGCCACAAAATCTTCAAATGATTTGCAAAATGCCACAGTTTCTGATCCAGAGTTTTTATCCAAGGGTCCGTGATTCCAAGAGATCAGAAAATGTAGAACAGCAGAAGATAATTCTCAGCTCAGAAAGTTCGATTCTGTAAGGAGTCACATCCAATGTAAAAGTGAAGCCTGGAGCACACGCATAGGACATTGGTCTGAAGAGCTGACACTTACTTGATCTGCAGAGCTGTCTCAGGTGAGGATGTTCTGTGAGCTGTGACAATTCATGTCAGCTTTAAGGTATTTATACAGATCCTGCAGCTGGAACTGGGAGGACACCAGACAGTGAAGTGACATCACCGCCACCACCCTAACTAATTTCTTCAGATTTTTTTCTTCTATATCACCTGTCTGCTGTCACTCCTTCTTCTGTCCCTTCACATTTCCTAATCCCCGCCAACTCTTTTCCTTGTTCCTTATGATACTGAACCTGTTACTTCTGGCATAAGTTGACAAGGGAAATTTGATTTTCCACTTCGTAAGCCAAATAGAGACATTAATGAAGATTTTATACTACTAGGTTTTTAAATGAATTTACATGGAAAGTGTTACATATTTTCTATATATTCATATACATATTCTCAGTGGAGCTGTTGGCAGGTAATGTGGCCCAAACCTGGACAGCAGGGGTTTCGGTAACATCAGGGCTAAAGGGGCAAATGGAATAATTGCTCCTGATATAGAAAAGCTTAGCCATGTCTCTGATATTCTCTACTATTGTTAGGAAGTAGAGATGAGCAAACACGCTCATTTAAGGCTGATGCTCGAGCGAGCATCGATCTTTTCAAGTAACTGATTATTCGTCTAAGCACCATGCGGGGGGGGGGGGGGGGGAGCAGGGGGAGCCGCGGGGGAGGGGGGGGGGGGGGAGGAAGGGAGATCTCTCTCACTCTCCTTCCCGCCGCTCCCCTTGCATGGTACTCGGACAAGTAATCCGTTACTCGAAAAGACCGATGCTCGCTCGAGCATCAGCCTAAATCTTTATTGAGAAGGTTTTTTCACAGTCCAGAACTTATGTATCTGCACTTAATGATTTCACCACCATACAGTCTTAAATGGTCAATAAAGAGAATCGGTCAATTCAAAAAACTGAAAATGGACTGCAAAAAAAGGCCCATATGGTTCACCTAGTCTATCTTATTGTAATTCCTATTCTAGTATCAAATGGCAGCTGCCAAGTAAAAAAAAAATTGTTAAGTTCTACTGACTGGTGGTTAGCCTAAATTGAGAATTACCCCAAGCTAACAGCAGTATACACTGTTTTAATACTTTCTGGGCCTGCTCAGAGCCTCCTTTATCTACCAGTCTCTGTGGGCAGTGAATTAGCCCTAGCTAAAAGCAGTATACACTGTTTCTTGTGTTTATTTTGGCCTATTAGCGTACACAAAATAACTAGCATTTTGTGTAGCATTTACTCCAAGTGCTTTATTCAACATAATGAAGACTAGGGGTAAGTGTCGAGGTCGAGAACATGGAAGTGGGCGTCTGAATGAGGGTGTCTGCAGCGACCAAAGTCCTGGGCGGGGTGAAACAGTGCCTGCTGCTGAGGGAGTAGGAGAACGCCGCATATCTACGCTCCCTTGCTTCATCTCACATTTTGCAGGTCCGCGTGGTAGAGCATTATTAAAAGCACAACAGTGCGATCAGGTGATGACGTGGATAGTGGATAACATGTCCATTAAGTTATCCACCACCCAGTCCTCCACACAGTCCACTCATGCTAACCAAGGGACTGGACCTCTTAATCCTCAGTCTGCTCCTCCTTCCTCCCAGCCTGGTCACTCCAGGAAAAGGAGGGATTATGAACAGGCATACTCACAGGAACTGATCTCAGGTGGCCTCCCTGAGTCACAAACAACAGTTCCAGAAGCACCTGAGGAGTTTGTCGTGAGCGATGCCCAAAATTTGGACATTTATCCGTCTCGGGGTGATGAGAGTGGGGACTTCAAAGTAGTGTCTTAAGAGGTGTTTGTGCATGATGATGATGATGATGATGATGACACACAGTTGTCTGTCAGTGAGGTTGTTGTTAGGGCAGTAGGTCTGAGAGAGGAGCAGACTGAGGATTCTGAGGAAGAGCTGGTGAATGATGAGATGACTGACCCGACCTGGGTTGGTAAGCCTACAGAAGACACCGCTTCAGAGGGGGCGGCAAGTGCAGCACCACAACGGCTTGGAAGAGGCAGTGGGGGTGGGTTGAGGGAGAAGCAGGTCCAAAGCAAGTTATCCCCCAACTGTTCGCCACAGCACCTAGTCGCGGCAAGCTCCCATGCAGAGGGCTAGGTGTTTGAATGTCTGGAGGTATTTTAAGGAGAGCGTGGATGACCGACGAACAGGGGTGTGCAACCTGTGCCGCACCAAAATCAGCAGGGGAGCAACCACTTCCAGCCTGACCACTGTGAGGTACTGAGGGGCGTGATAGTGGATGGTCGCTATATCGCCCCTAGGTTCCGCTATTATGCCTAGTGGGGCTGGAGGAAGTTCATGTCCCGCTGTTTAAGACATGAAAAGCCTGCAAGTAGTGGCTGGAGGTCTTTTCTTTAAAAGTATTTGGGCCTGGTTTTTTGGAATGGATGTCAGGTTGGTAGTGGGGCCATCCATTCCACTTCCTCCACTCCAGGTTGTGTGCGAGGTCAATCAGCACAGATGCTGAGGCTGAGCCAGGATAGGTGTGGATATAAATAGCAGTGTGCACTGACACAGGGGGGGAATAAGATGGCTGCTGGACCCTGGCAGCCGGTGATGCCTGCTAGAGCTGAAAACCCTGCTGTGTGTGCACCTGCTGAGCATGACCTGTACAGGCAGGGACTGCCTGATATCCGATTGCTGGACTGTTATTTTCTTGCCTAAAGCTAAGGCTGAATTTGTGTTGGTTTTTCTGGACTGAAATAAACGCAGGTCACGCCTGCACTTGGACTTTATCCACTTGTTTCTGTCTTTGACTGCTGCCAACCCGCACTCTACCGAGCTGCCCTCCCACATATTGTGTTTCGGATGCGGGCAAGGAATAGGCAGTCTTAAAGAGACATACGCAAGGAATTGACACCTGCGGCTAACACTGTATGTCCTGGGTAAAAGACGCTGGTGCCCTATCTAAGAAGACTGCTGTCATGGAGGACCTGGTGTGACAGCTGGTGCAGATTTGTCTACAGCAACAAAACGCCCAGGCAGAGGCAAGGCAGGTGCAGCAAGATCTAAGAGACTAATCGCCTCTTAATGGAACAAATGGCAACACTGCCAGAGGCGGTGGTGATACAACGGCCTGCGGTCACAGCAAGTCAGAGCATCCACCCACAGGGGGCCCAAGGAGGACAACAAACCACAAGGGCCTCGGTGCAAGCTTCGCTGCAGAAGATGACTGCAGCAGATGACGTGGAAGCCTACCTTAACATCTTCGAGAGGATTGCGCAACGAAAAGGGCTGCCCACGGACCAATGGGCAGATGTTGTGGCCCCTTTTCTGTCGAGAGAGCCCTAAAAGGCCTATTACGACCTAAGTGAATTGGACTCCCGTAACTACGTCAAACTGAATGCCGAAATCCTGGCGCGACTGGGAGTGACCATACAGGTGTGTGCAGGCCGGGTACATGCCTGTAGGTACTCGGAGAGCCTACCACCGCGGTCCCAAATGCATGACTTAATACACCTTGTCTCCAAGTGGCTTCAACCAGAGAACTGCACTCCTGCGCAAATGGTAGAGAGGATCGTTTTGGATATCTTCCACTGTTCCTTGCCACCTGTGGTGCAGCGTTGGGTGGGACAGGCTGGGCCGACTGACACCAACCACCTCGTGAAGCTGGTTGAGAGGTACTGTGCCACGGAGGAACTGTTACAAGCCTCTACGAGATGGGGCCGCAACAGAGAGGAAAAGGGTTCCAGTCGAGTTTGTAAGACTGTACTATCTTCTGCTCCCAGGGGGCCTATGTGGAAGAAGGGAGGGGGCTCAGGGGGCGAGCCAGCGGTTGGCCCACATCAGGGCGCTCGAGAGCGGGACCCCGGACGCCTACAGTGCTGGTGGTGCCACGAATGGGGTCATGTTGCGGCACACTGCCCCCTAGGCTCCGAGCCCATGGACTGCAGCTCCAGGCAGAGGGTCTCCCTGTACGCACGCCCCACACTAGCTGCAAAAAACCTGTCCGGGGATGAGCCGCAGGTATGTTCGGTGAACATTGGGGACTTTGTGGTAAGGCTTTGTTGGACTCCGGAAGCCTTGTGACCCTAGTGCATGGTTCGTTGGTTAACTCAACCTCTTACAATGGAGGCCGAGTGGGTGTACTGTGCATCCACAGGGACACTCGGGAATACCCCACTGCTACCGTACAAATAGCCACCCCTTGCGGCACCGCTACCCATGAGGTAGGAATGGTTAAGTCCCTAATGCATGAGGCTATTATCGGAAGGGACTTTCTACTGTTCTGGGCCGTGTGGAGGAAAAAGGCTTTGGACAATAAGACCGTGGCTAATAATGTTGTGTGTCAGGAGGTAAGCCCTGAGCCTTATGACCCGGACACTGCTGGGCCCGCAGTAGGGGTGACCATAAGTGACGATGTCGATTGTCCCCTAGCTGTACTGGCTGGTGACACTGAAAGCCCGGCAGAAGTTCCTACCATGCCCGAATTTGAGGTGTCGCGTGAAAATTTGGGGTCTGCTCAGCTGAAAGAGCCAACATTGATCAGGGCCCATGAGGCCGTAAAAAAAATAAATGGGGTACCTCAAACTCCAGGTGGGAGTGAAGCATACCCTTATATGGCTGTTAACAATGACATGTTGTACAGAGTGGATAAGGTGCACGGGGAAGAACTGGTACCCCAACCCTATCGCCGAGTAGTTCTCGACCTGGCTCATAAACATGTGCTTGGAGGTCATCTGGGGGCGGAAAAAACCCGCGAACGAGTGGCACAAAGTCGAGTCTATAACAGGTCCACCAAAGTCAGAACCTTTTGCCCGGGAGATAGGGTGTTAGTTTTGGTGCCTACAGTAGAGAGCAAGTTCTTAGCCAAATAGCAGGGGCCCTATGAGGTGCTTGAGCGCATAGGAGAAGTCAATTATAAAGTGTACCAACCTGGCAGGAGGAGGCCGGAGCAGGTATACCATGTGAATTTGCTGAAACCCTGGAAAGAACAAGGGTCTCTGGCAGCGGTGAATGCGCCGAGCAGCCAGGTTTTTGTGAAGTCCATGGACAAAGCTCCTGAAGTGGCTATCTCAGGGTCCCTATCTAAGGTGCAGAAACAGGAGGCAAAGGAGTTGGTGCTTCGAAACACGGATGTGTTTTCGGAACTACCGGGACGTACGTCAGTGATCAAACATGACATCGTCACGGAACCTTACGTACGGATCCGGGTGAAACCCTACAGAATTCCTGAAGCACGTAGACAGGCTATATCAGAGGAAGTAAAGAATATGTTGGACCTTGGGGTCATTGAAGTGTCAAAAAGTGATTGGTCTAGTCCCATTGTCCTGATTCCTAAGCCCAATGGCACCTTGAGGTTTTGCAACGACTTCAGGAAGTTGAACAAAGTCTCTAAGTTTGACTCCTACCCGATGCCACGAGTAGATGAGCTAATAGAAAGGCTAGGACATGCTAGGTTCTTCCCTACCTTGGACCTGACTAAAAGGTATTGGCAGGTACCACTTACCGACGAGGCCAAAGAAAAGACTGCCTTTTCTACTTCTGAGGGACTCTTCCAGTATGTCTGCCTATCTTTTGGGCTACATGGGGCACCAGCTACGTTCCAAAGAATGATGGATATCATCCTGAGACCTCACCGTCGGTATGCCTCCGCCTATCTGGATGACATCATTATATTTAGTAATGACTGGGAGAGTCACTTGGCAAAAGTACAGGCGGTAGTTGATTCCCTCAGGGATGCAGGGTTAACGGCAAACCCCAAGAAGTGTACATTGGGAGTGGAAGAAGCACGTTATTTGGGGTACATAATAGGAAGAGGAGTTATTAAGCTCCAAATTAATAAAGTAGAGGCCATCCAAAACTGGCCCCAACCATTGACCAAGAAACAGGTGAGAGCGTTTCTAGGGATTGTAGGCTACTACCTCAGGTTCATCCCTAGCTTTGCCACCATAGCAGCGCCCTTGACAGAGCTAACAAAGGGAAGAAATTCCACCATGATCAAGTGGAATGACGAGGCCGAGCAGGCATTTCGGAAGTTAAAGACAGCCCTGTGTAGAGAGACAGTCTTAATTACTCCCAACTTCAGCAAAACATTCGTAGTACAGACAGATGCTTCTGATGTAGGTGTGGGGGCTGTCCTTTCCCAAGCAGTTAGAGGCGAGGAGCACCCAGTCACCTATCTTAGTAGGCAACTTACCCCCGCAGAGCGAAGTTATAGCATTGTGGAACGAGAGTGTCTGGCGATAAAGTGGGCTTTAGAGTCCCTACGGTAATATCTGCTTGGACAACATTTCAGATTGGTGACAGACTACTCCCCTCTCACCCGGATGAGTCAGGCCAAAGAGCGAAAGGCTCGGGTGACAAGGTGGTTCCTTACTTTACAAAACTTTAAATTTGATGTAGAGCACAGGGCTGGCAAGCTACAAGGAAATGCTGATGCGTTGTCCCGAACCCACTGCTTGGTTAGTAAAAGAGTTCGCCCCTACGGGTTCGAGCAGAGGGGGAGGGTATGTGAGGTACTAAGGGGCGTGATAGTGGATAGTCGCTACATCGCCCCTAGGTTCCGCTATTATGCCTAGTGGGGCTGGAGGAAGTTCATGTCCCGCTGTTTGAGACATGAAAAGCCAGGAGTGCAATGTAATCTCCAGCAAGTAGTGGCTGGAGGTCTTTTCTTTAAAAGTATTTGGGCCTGGTTTTTTGGAATGGATGTCAGGTTGGTAGTGGGGCCATCCATTCCACTTCCTCCACTCCAGGTTGTGTGCGAGGTCAATCAGCACAGGTGCTGAGGCTGAGCCAGGATAGGTGTGGATATAAATAGCAGTGTGCACTGACACGGGGGGGGGGGGGGGAAGATGGCTGCTAGACCCTGGCAGCCTGTGATACCTGCTAGAGCTGAAAACTCTGCTGTGTGTGCACCTGCTGAGCATGACCTGTACAGGCAGGGACTGCCTGATATCCGATTGCTGGACTGTTATTTTCTTGCCTGAAGCTAAGGCTGAATTTGTGTTGGTTTTTCTGGACTGAAATAAACGCAGGTCACGCCTGCACTTGGACTTTATCCACTTGTTTCTGTCTTTGACTGCCGCCAACCCGCACTCTACTGAGCTGTCCTCCCACACTACCAACAGCATGCGCAGGCATATCATAGCTAAGCACCCAACGACGTTGAAAGTAGGGCCATTTACCACCTGCTGGTTACACCACTGCCTCTTCCCCTGTGTTACATGCTGGCACTGAGATGCAAGCCCCCTCCCAGGATGCGTCTCCCGCCCTGCACCCACACCCTCACCTGCATGGTCCTCCACTGCCTCCACCACCGGTGGAAAGCAGCGTAACATAAAGAGTCTCTGAGCTGGAACAGGAGAACCATGCACCCTCTATCACCCCAAAGAAGGGTAGAAGTAGCTTGGTCTATCCTCTGATCTTCCTCCTCCTAAACAAGCATGTCTCAACAGCCAATTCTTCAGAGGGCCAAAAGGCTCTGTAAAAACTATTTTTTTCGGAGGGCTGCCTCCAGGCTCTGTTAGCAAATTAAGCAAGTATGAGCTCTATGGTAAAAAAAAATTTCTGGGTTTCACCTGCACTTTGGGTAAACAATAGAGATGAGTGAGCACCAAAATGCTCGGGTGCTCGTTACTCGGGCCGAAATTTTCGCGATGCTCGAGGGTTCGTTTCGAGTAACGAACCCCATTGAAGTCAATGGGCGACCCGAGCATTTTTGTATATCGCCGATGCTCGCTAAGGTTTTCATTTGTGAAAATCGGGGCAATTCAAGAAAGTGATGGGAACAACACAGCAACGGATAGGGCAGGCGAGGGGCTACATGGTGGGCTGCATCTCAAGTTCACAGGTCCCACTAATAAGCCACAATAGCGGCAAGAGTGCCCCCCCCCCCCCGCACTGTCAGCATAAAGATCGTTCTTCTCTGCCGCAGCAGTAACAGCTGTGGCAGAGAAGAACGATGTTAGCCCATTGAATTCAATGGAGCCGGCAATATAGCCGACTCCATTGAATTCAATGGGCTAACATCGTTCTTCTCTGCCACAGCTGTTACAGCTGTGGCAGAGAAGAATGATTTCTCTTCTATATGTTCTCAATGGGGTCGGCGCTGCTGCCGCCGGCCCCATTGAGCGCATATAGAGAAGAGAACAGGAATCGCAGATCGCAGATAGGTGCGATCTGCGATTTCTGTTCTATAATTTATCAGACGAGCGCATAAAAAGCGCTCATGTGTCCGATAAAAATTCGCCGGACGCATGCGCAAATCGCGCGAAAAACGCCCGTCTGACTAAGGCCTTAGTCAGACGGGGGGTTTTTTCGTGCGATTTGCGGATCGCATGACGGATGCGCATCCGCAAATCGCGTGACCAGTGCCCGAAAATCGGGCGGAGCTGTCCAGCGCATTGCATTCAATGGAGCTGGCAATACAGCTCGCTCCATTGAAAGCAATGCGCTGCGGGCGAGTGTGGGATGAATTGTCGGGAAGGGCTTAAATATATAAGCCCTTCCCTGCAATTCATCCAGAAAAGTGTTAAACTAAAAAATATATATATACTGACCTGCTCCCGGCAGCCGGAGTTCCGCGCGGCCGTCCTGCAGTGGGTGTGAAGGGGGTGTGAGTCAGACCTGCCCCCTGATTGGCTCAGCGCTGAGCCAATCAGGGGGCAGGTCTGACTCACACCCCCTTCACACCCACTGAATGGGTGTGAGTGAGACCTGCCTCTGATTGGCTCAGCGCTGAGCCAATCAGGGGGCAGGTCTGACTCACACCCCCTTCACACCCACTGAATGGGTGTGAGTGAGACCTGCCTCTGATTGGCTCAGCGCTGAGCCAATCAGGGGGCAGGTCTGACTCACACCCCCTTCACACCCACTGCAGGACGGCCGCGCGGAACTCCGGCTGCCGGTAGCAGGTCAGTATATATATATTTTTTAGTTTAACACTTTTCTGGATGAATTGCAGGGAAGGGCTTATATATTTAAGCCCTTCCCGACAATTCATCCCGCGATCGTCGGCAGCCCATTGATTTCTTTGGAGTCGGCTGTATTGCCGGCTCCATTGAATTCAATGGGCAAACATCGTTCTTCTCTGCCACAGCTGTTACAGCTGTGGCAGAGAAGAATGATTTGTCTTCTATATGTTCTCTATGGGGTCAGCGCTGCTGCCGCCGGCCCCATTGAGCGCATATAGAGAAGAAGGACCGTTGGGGTCCTTGAAGCCTAAAATCACTCCTAACACTCTCCCTATAGCAGCCCCGGCATCAACAGCACTTTCCCTCAGCTAAGTGAGAACGCATCTGTGGCAAGCCGCGGGCCGGCAGATTTTAATACTCGGGTGACACCTAATCTCGCCAGCCACTCACTGCAGGGGGGTGGTATAGGGCTTGAACGTTGCAGGGGGAAGTTGTAGTGCCTTCCCTGTCTTTCTATTGGCCAGAAAAGCGCGCAAATTTCTCAGGGAAGAAAATGAAAGTGACTCGAACATCGCGTGGTACTCGTTACGAGTAACGAGCATCTCGAACACCCTAATACTCGAACGAGTATCAAGCTCGGACGAGTATGCTCGCTCATCTCTAGTAAACAAATATTTCAGGGGTACACCTATACTCTTGGTACACAATTTTTCCGGGTTTCGCCTATACTCTTAGCAAATAAGTTTTTCCAGGCTTTGCCTATACTCTTGGTACACAAATGTTTCAGGGGTTCGCCTATACTCTTGGTACACAAATGTTTCAGAGGGTTCACCTATAATCTGGGTACACAAAGGTTTCCCAGCGTGGTGTTCAGCTGTCTGACACATAGGCAGAATGAATTGTCCTGGTTTGGCCACTCAAATTTCTTCATGGTTTATCCTGTCTTTGTAGCGATCAAAGGAAGCATAACTGATTTTATGAGACTTTCACAGGGTCTCTGTATACCTGTGGTGGCTACTTGTGCGACACCTCCTGCTTCCAAGCAATCTTTGGTTTTAGAATGTGTTGCAGAATTGTGCAAATGGTTAGAAGTACTAGATTCCGAGTTCGCTTTATGGTCACTTTTGTGTCTCCTGACAATTTTGTGACAGAGGTGGCATGGGCAATGGAATTCTGATCAGCACTGTATAGCATGATAGAACTTATTGCACACTGTGTATTTTTGGATTTAAGCGGACGTAAAATACCCTGATTGGTAAACAGCCAGTGTGGTTTGGATCTGATAAACGCACACATCCCTGGGGGTCAGCGCTGGTCGGTATGTAGAATCTGCTCCAGATCTGCTGCGCAGCGCGGGGTCCTGCTTTGGCCACTTAAATTTCTTCATGGGTCACACTGTCCTTGTAGCGATCCAAGGAAGTGATTTAATGAGACTTTCACAGGTTCACTGTATACCTGTGGTGGCTATTTGTTCGACACCTCCTGCTTCAAACTAATCTTTGGTTTTAGAATGCATTGCTGAATTGTGGAGGTGGGTAGAAGTACTGGCATCTGAGTCCCCTTTATGGCCACGTTTGTGGCTTCAGACAATATTGTCACAGATGTGGCATGGGATTGGACTTCTGATCATATGTTAATTTATCATCAATTCTTATCAGCATACTGTGAGTGGTAAACAGACAGTTTGGTTTGGGTCTGATAAACGCACACATCCCTGGTGGTCAGCGCTGGTCGGTATGTAGAATCTGCTCCAGATCTGCAGCGTAGCGCGGGGTCCTGCTTTGGCCACTCCAAGTTCTTCATGGATCACACTGTCCTCGTAGTGATTCAAGGAAGCATTACTGGTTTAATGAGACTTTCACAGGTTCACTGTATGCCTGTGGTGGCTACTTGTGCGACACCTCCTGCTTCAAACCAATCTTTGGTTTTAGAATGCATTGTTGAATTGTGGAGGTGGGTAGAAGTACTGGCATCTGAGTCCTCTTTATTGACAATATTGTCATGGAGGTGGCATGGGATTGGACTTCTGATGATATGTTAATTTATCATCAATTTCAAAGGGGGTCACTGGTTGGCCCTGCCAACCCTCTGCAATGTGTGCCTCCGGTTCCTCCTCATCCAATACGCACTTATAAATAGACATGTGGGTGGTGTGGCTATCAAGCGACCGTGTGGCATGAGGAGAACTGAACGCTGAGCTGGGAAAAATTTGAGTACGCTGTGGACGCAGGCTCGTGCCTGCGTCCTGGGTGGGATTGGACTGCAATGCCAGCATGTAGCACAGGAGAAGAGGCAATGGTGTCACCCGCAGGTGGTGATTGGACTTGGTTGCACTTAGTGTGGTGCTTAGCTAAGATGTGCCAGCACGTGTGCCTTGCTGATTATGGTCTGTCCCAAGTAAATTGTTAGAGCGGTGACCGCCAAGCTTTTGCCCACAATTTGGCATAATAGTGCGACCTGGGAGCCTCAGATGCAGCCATACATGCTGCCCCTGCTGTTCCTTATCTGTTTCTGTGGTGTTTCCATCACTTTCTGATGTTTTCAGGTAAATCACAAACCCTCTCCTATGCGGAGCATGAGTCACCTTGAAAAATGCTTGAGTCTCCCATTGACTTCAATGGAGTTCATCACTCAAAACGAGCTCTCGAGCATTACGAAAAGTTCGACTCAAGCAACGAGCACTTTGGTGCTCGCTCATCTCTAGTTGTGAACAGGGACCAAATTACTTTTTCTCATTATGGGACACTATTACTACTGAGGCCACTCTGGAGGATAATATTACTTCTGGTGCCACTATTACTACAAGGGCTAATTTAGGGGACACTATTACTACTGAGGCCACTCTGCAAGTGGCAGCATACCTCTAGCTGTCTTACATGTCTCACACATGATGGGCAAGCATTTTGTCTTCCAAAAAACAGTCAAAATTGGTACCATTGGTGTAGATTTTGATTGGAAATCAGCTGCATATCCGCACCTGATTTAATACTATTCGGTGCTTCCCCTCACCTCCTCCGTAGGCTTCCCGCTGTCAGCACTCCCCAGCTGCTGGTTCCCAGCGGCTTACAGTGGCCTCACATAACCAGTGGCACCGCACCTCACCATGCCGCTGAGACCCGGAAGCCGAGGAGTGCTGACAGCAGGAAGCATACGGAGGAGGTGAGGGGGAGTACTGCATAGTATGGATACGCAGCTGATATTCAGTCAAAAGCCGCACCAACTGAAAATTTCCATCTGATTAATACTAGGGCATGATGCTACTCTAGGATTATTAGGGATTATTAGGGAATTGATATATATATTCATCTTTCTGTAGTAGTTTCCAAAAAAGCACAACTGATTCAATGAACAGTTTCTACATATATTTATTCTGTACATTCATTAGAGGTTCATGCAGTGTAAATAAATGGATATTACAAAATAAATAAAAAATAAAATGAACTTTATACACAGGAAAATAACCTTTTACTGCATGTCGACAATACACTGCAACAGTGGTCTTCAATTAGAGGCTCTCCAGCTCTTGTGAATCTACAACTCCCAGCATGCCCTAAGACACATTCTGGGAGTTGGAGTTTCACTATAGCTGGAGATCCACGTTAGAGTCCATTGCACTACAGGACAATTCTTCTAAATATTCTAATTACTGTCCTTGGGGTAATGAGATATGAATGAGTAAATGTATAGGGGCTTCCTTTGTAATGCATAGAACTAGAGATGAGCGAACACCAAAATGTTCGGGTGTTCGTTATTCGTAACGAACTTCCCGTGATGCTCGAGGGTTCGTTTCGAACAACGAACCCCATTGAAGTCAATGGGCGACCAGAACATTTTTGTATTTTGCCGATGCTCGCTAAGGTTTTCATGTGTGAAAATCTGGGCAATTCAGGAAAGTGATGGGAATGACACAGTGACGGATAGGGCAGGCGAGGGGCTACATGTTGGGCTGCATCCTAAGTTCACAGGTCCCACTATTAAGCCACAATAGCGGCAAGAGTGGGCCCCCCCCCCCTCCCAACAACTTTTACTTCTGAAAAGCGCTCATTAGCATGGCATACCTTTGCTAAGCACCACACTACCTCCAACAAAGCACAATCACTGCCTGCATGACACTCCACTGCCACTTCTCCTGAGTTACATGCTGCCCAACCGCACCCCCTCCCCCCCACAGCGCACACCAAAGTGTCCCTGCGCAGCCTTCAGCTGCCCTCATGCCACACCACGCTCATGTCTATTTAGAATTGCGTCTGCCATGACGAGGGACCGCAGGCATACACTGCAGAGGTTGGCACGGCTAGGCAGCGACCCTCTTTAAAAGTGGCGGAGCGATAGCCCACAATGCTGTACAGAAGCAATGAGAAATAGAATCCTGTGCCACCGCCATCTGGAGCTGCACACGTGGGCATAGCAATGGGGAACCTATGTGCCACACACTATTCATTCTGTCAAGGTGTCTGCATGCCCCAGTCAGACCGGGCTTTTTAATTCATAGACACAGGCAGGTACAACTCCCTATTGTGAAGTCCCTGTCGACCCACAGCATGGGTGGCTCCCTGGAACCCACCGGCGGTACACAAAAATATCCCATTGCATTGCCCAACACAGCTGAGGTAGTAATGTCGTGCGTAATACAGGTGGGCTTCGGCCCACACTGCATGCCCCAGTCAGACTGGGATTCTTTACAAGTGGACACATGTAGGTTTAACTCCCTGTGGACCCACTGCCTGGGTGGGTGCCAGGAAGCCACCGGCGGTACATAGAAATATCCCATTGCATTGCCCAACACAGCTGAGGTAGTAATGTCGTGCGTAATACAGGTGTGCTTCGGCCCACACTGCATGCCCCAGTCAGACTGGGATTCTTTACAAGTGGACACATGTAGGTTTAACTCCCTGTGGACCCACTGCCTGGGTGGGTGCCAGGAAGCCACCGGCGGTACATAGAAATATCCCATTGCATTGCCCAACACAGCTGAGGTAGTAATGTCGTGCGTAATACAGGTGGGCTTCGGCCCACACTGCATGCCCCGGTCAGACGGGTTCTTTAGAAGTGTACAGATGTATTAAAAACTCAGTGTGCACCTACAGCATGGGTGGCTCCCTGGAACCCACCGGCGGTACACAAAAATATCCCATTGCATTGCCCAACACAGCTGAGGTAACGTCAGCTGTAATGCAGGTGGGCTAAAAATTAATTTGATTACACTGTAGGCGAGGGCCCACACAAATTGCTGTATCAACAGTACTAATGTACATCCCAAAAATTGGCCATGGCCAGCCAAGAGGGCAGGTGAAACCCATTAATCGCTTTGGTTAATGTGGCTTAAGTGGTAACTAGGCCTGGAGGCAGCCCAGTGTAACGAAAAATTGGTTCAAGTTAAAGTTCCAATGCTTTTAAGCGCATTGAAACTTATAAAAATTGTTCTGAAAAATTATTTGAGTGAGCCTTGTGGCCCTAAGAAAAATTGCCCGTTCAGCGTGATTACGTGAGGTTTCAGGAGGTGGAGCAGGAGGAGGAGGAGGAGGAATATTAGACACAGATTGATGAAGCAGAAATGTCCCCGTTTTGGATGGTGAGAGAGAACGTAGCTTCCATCCGCGGGTGCAGCCTACGTATTGCTTACGTATCGCTGCTGTCCGCTGGTGGAGAACAGAAGTCTGGGGAAATCCAGCCTTTGTTCATCTTGATGAGTGTTAGCCTGTCGGCACTGTCGGTTGACAAGCGGCTACGCTTATCTGTGATGATTCCCCCAGCCGCACTAAACACCCTCTCCGACAACACGCTAGCCGCAGGACAAGCAAGCACCTCAAGGGCATACAGGGCTAGTTCAGGCCACGTGTCCAGCTTCGACACCCAGTAGTTGTAGGGGGCAGAGGCGTCACCAAGGATGGTCGTGCGATCCGCTACGTACTCCCTCACCATCCTTTTGCAGTGCTCCCGCCGACTCAGCCGTGACTGGGGAGCGGTGACACAGTCTTGGTGGGGAGCCATAAAGCTGGCCAGGCCCTTAAAGACTGTTGCACTGCCTGGGATGTACATGCTGCTCGATCTACGCACATCCCCTGCAACATGGCCCTCGGAACTGCGCCTTCTGCCACTAGCGCTGTCGGCTGGGAATTTTACCATCAGCTTGTCCGCAAGGGTCCTGTGGTATAGCAACACTCTCGAACCCCTTTCCTCTTCGGGAATCAGAGTGGGCAGGTTCTCCTTATACCGTGGATCGAGCAGTGTGTACACCCAGTAATCCGTCGTGGCCAGAATGCGTGCAACGCGAGGGTCACGAGAAAGGCATCCTAACATGAAGTCAGCCATGTGTGCCAGGGTACCTGTACGCAACACATGGCTGTCTTCACTAGGAAGATCACTTTCAGGATCCTCCTCCTCCTCCTCCTCAGGCCATACACGCTGAAAGGATGACAGGCAATCAGCCGGTGTACCGTCAGCAGCGGGCCAAGCTGTCTCTTCCCCCTCCTCCTCATCCTCCTCATGCTCCTCCTCCTCCTCCTGTACGCGCTGAGAAATAGACAGGAGGGTGCCCTGACTATCCAGCGGCATACTGTCTTCCCCCGCCCCCGTTTCCGAGCGCAAAGCAGCTGCCTTTATGGTTTGCAGGGAATTTCTCAAGATGCATAGCAGAGGAATGGTGACGCTAATGATTGTAGCATCGCCGCTCACCACCTGGGTAGACTCCTCAAAATTACCAAGGACATGGCAGATGTCTGCCAACCAGGCCCACTCTTCTGAAAGGAATTGAGGAGGCTGACTCCCACTGCGCCGCCCATGTTGGAGTTGGTATTCGACTATAGCTCTCCGTTGTTCATAGAGCCTGGCCAACATGTGGAGCGTAGAGTTCCACCGTGTGGGCACGTCGCACAGCAGTCGGTGCACTGGCAGCTTAAAGTGATGTTGCAGGGTGCGCAGGGTGGCAGCGTCCGTGTGGGACTTGCGGAAATGTGCGCAGAGCCGGCGCGCCTTTACGAGCAGGTCTGACAAGCGTGGGTAGCTTTTCAGAAACCGCTGAACCACCAAATTAAAGACGTGGGCCAGGCATGGCACGTGCGTGAGGCTGCCAAGCTGCAGAGCCGCCACCAGGTTACGGCCGTTGTCACACACGACCATGCCCGGTTGGAGGCTCAGCGGCGCAAGCCAGCGGTCGGTCTGCTGTGTCAGACCCTGCAGCAGTTCGTGGGCCGTGTGCCTCTTATCGCCTAAGCTGAGTAGTTTCAGCACGGCCTGCTGACGCTTGCCCACCGCTGTGCTGCCACACCGCGCGACACCGACTGCTGGCGACATGCTGCTGCTAACACATCTTGATTGTGAGACAGAGGAGGAGGAGGAGGAGGAGGGTGCTTTAGTGGAGGAAGCATACACCTCCGCAGATACCAGCACCGAGCTGGGGCCCGCAATTCTGGGGGTGGGTAGGACGTGAGCGGTCCCAGGCTCTGACTCTGTCCCAGCCTCCACTAAATTCACCCAATGTGCCGTCAGGGAGATGTAGTGGCCCTGCCCGCCTGTGCTTGTCCACGTGTCCGTAGTTAAGTGGACCGTGGCAGTAACCGCGTTGGTGAGGGCGCGCACAATGTTGCGGGAGACGTGGTCGTGCAGGGCTGGGACGGCACATCGGGAAAAGTAGTGGCGACTGGGAACTGAGTAGCGCGGGGCCGCCGCCTCCATGATACTTTTGAAGGACTCCGTTTCCACAACCCTATACGGCAGCATCTCAAGGCTGATGAATTTTGCGATGCGGACGGTTAACGTTTGAGCGTGCGGGTGCGTGGCGGCGTACTTGCGCTTGCGCTCGAACACTTGCGCAAGCGACGGCTGAACGGTGCGCTGAACTACACTGCTGGATGGGGCCGAGGACAGCGGAGATGAGGGTGTGGGTGCAGGCCATGAGGCGGTAGTGCCTGTGTCCTGAGAGGGGGGTTGCATCTCAGTGGCAGGTTGGGGCACAGGGGGAGAGGCAGGGGTGCAAACCGGAGACGGTGAACGGCCTTTGTCCCACCTTGCGGGGTGCTTGGCCATCATATGTCTGCGCATGGTGGTGGTGGTGAGGCTGTTGGTGTTGGCTCCCCGGCTGAGCTTTGCGCGACAAAGGTTGCACACCACTGTTCGTCGGTCGTCAGGCGTCTCTGTGAAAAACTGCCAGACCTTAGAGCACCTCGGCCTACGCAGGGTGGCATGGCGCGAGGGGGCGCTTTGGGAAACACTTGGTGGATTATTCGGTCTGGCCCTGCCTCTACCCCTGGCCACCGCACTGCCTCTTGCAACCTGCCCTGCTGATGCCCTTGACTCCCCCTCTGAAGACCTGTCCTCCTGAGTAAGCGTTGCACACCAGGTGGGGTCAGTCACCTCATCGTCCTGCTGCTCTTCCTCCGAATCCTCTGTGCGCTGCTCCCTGGGACTTACTGCCCTTACTACTACCTCACTGCAAGACAACTGTGTCTGATCGTCATCGTCCTCCTCACCCACAGAAAGTTGTTGAGACAGTTGGCGGAAGTCCCCAGCCTCTTCCCCCGGACCCCGGGAACTTTCGAATGGTTGGGCATCAGTGACGATAAACTCCTCTGGTGGGAGAGGAACCGCTGCTGCCCAATCTAAGCAGGGGCCCGAGAACAGTTCCTGGGAGTGTTCCCGCTCCTGAGCAGGTGTCATTGTAGTGGACTGAGGAGGCTGGGAGGAAGGAGGAGCAGCAGACAGAGGATTCGGATTGGCAGCAGTGGACGGCGCAGAACTGCGGGTAGACGATAGGTTGCTCGAAGCACTTTCTGCCATCCAGGACAGGACCTGCTCACACTGCTCATTTTCTAATAACCGTCTCCCGCGTGGACCCATTAATTGGGCGATGAATGTGGGGACGCCAGAAACGTGCCTCTCTCCTAATCGCGCAGCAGACAGCTGCGACACACCTGGATCAGGAGCTTGGCCTGTGCCCACACCCTCACTTGGCCCTCCGCGTCCTCGGCCACGTCCACGTCCACGTCCTCTAGGCTTACCCCTACCCCTCAGCATGCTGTATTACCAGTGATTAGATTTCCCAGGCAGGAAATAAATTGGCGCAAGACTGCAGGCCAAATATAATTTTTGCCCTTTTTGGAAAACGAAAGGCCCCACTGCCTCTAGTGAATGAATTATCTAAGTTTAATAACTGTGCTGTGTCCCTGCTTATGTGTCACAGAACGTGAGGGTAGCAGAGTTATTATAACTCTTGGAGAGCAGGTATTTTTTTTCCCAATTAAGGAAAGCAAATGGCGAACCCAGCAGTAAAGCGTAGCTGGGTGCGTATGATTTAGCAATGTTTTTCACGCAGCTCACACGTCTACACAGGCGTAAGGACGGACACAGGCTGGACAAATAGATTTGTTTTCAGTTTTTTCCCACCAACAGGCAGCACTGCGTATATTCAATGAACCTGCGAAGTTTAATAACTGCGCTGTGTCCCTGCTTATGTGTCACAGAACGTGAGGGTAGCAGAGTTATTATAACTCTTGGAGAGCAGGTATTTTTTTTCCCAATTAAGGAAAGCAAATGGCGAACCCAGCAGTAAAGCGTAGCTGGGTGCGTATGATTTAGCAATGTTTTTCACGCAGCTCACACGTCTACACAGGCGTAAGGACGGACACAGGCTGGACAAATAGATTTGTTTTCAGTTTTTTCCCACCAACAGGCAGCACTGCGTATATTCAATGAACCTGCGAAGTTTAATAACTGCGCTGTGTCCCTGCTTATGTGTCACAGAACGTGAGGGTAGCAGAGTTATTATAACTCTTGGAGAGCAGGTATTTTTTTTCCCAATTAAGGAAAGCAAATGGCGAACCCAGCAGTAAAGCGTAGCTGGGTGCGTATGATTTAGCAATGTTTTTCACGCAGCTCACACGTCTACACAGGCGTAAGGACGGACACAGGCTGGACAAATAGATTTGTTTTCAGTTTTTTCCCACCAACAGGCAGCACTGCGTATATTCAATGAACCTGCGAAGTTTAATAACTGCGCTGTGTCCCTGCTTATGTGTCACAGAACGTGAGGGTAGCAGAGTTATTATAACTCTTGGAGAGCAGGTATTTTTTTTCCCAATTAAGGAAAGCAAATGGCGAACCCAGCAGTAAAGCGTAGCTGGGTGCGTATGATTTAGCAATGTTTTTCACGCAGCTCACACGTCTACACAGGCGTAAGGACGGACACAGGCTGGACAAATAGATTTGTTTTCAGTTTTTTCCCACCAACAGGCAGCACTGCGTATATTCAATGAACCTGCGAAGTTTAATAACTGCGCTGTGTCCCTGCTTATGTGTCACAGAACGTGAGGGTAGCAGAGTTATTATAACTCTTGGAGAGCAGGTATTTTTTTTTCCCAATTAAGGAAAGCAAATGGCGAACCCAGCAGTAAAGCGTAGCTGGCTGCGTATGATTTAGCAATGTTTTTCACGCAGCTCACACGTCTACACAGGCGTAAGGACGGACACAGGCTGGACAAATAGATTTGTTTTCAGTTTTTTCCCACCAACAGGCAGCACTGCGTATATTCAATGAACCTGCGAAGTTTAATAACTGCGCTGTGTCCCTGCTTATGTGTCACAGAACGTGAGGGTAGCAGAGTTATTATAACTCTTGGAGAGCAGGTATTTTTTTTTCCCAATTAAGGAAAGCAAATGGCGAACCCAGCAGTAAAGCGTAGCTGGCTGCGTATGATTTAGCAATGTTTTTCACGCAGCTCACACGTCTACACAGGCGTAAGGACGGACACAGGCTGGACAAATAGATTTGTTTTCAGTTTTTTCCCACCAACAGGCAGCACTGCGTATATTCTATGAATAATAACTGTGTTGTGGCCCTGCCTATACAATTCTTTCCCTGCAGTATCAATGGAGGGTGCAATGCTCTGCAGAGGCGATTTTGAGAAGCCCAAAAAAAATGCAGCACAGCCAACAGCAGCCTGGACAGTACTGCACACGGATAAATATGGCCCTAGAAAGGACCGTTGAGGTTCTTGAAGGCTACACTCACTCCTAACACTCTCCCTGCCTATGCAGCACTTCTGTCCCTAATGCCAGGTGCAACGGTCTGCAGAGGCGATTTTGAGAAAAAAAAAAAAATCCCACTGCTAACAGCAGCCAACACACAGCTATCAGTGGCCCTAATAAGGACCTTTGGGGGGTCTTGAAGCCTACACTAACTACCAATTCTTTCCCTACAGCAGCTCCGGTATAAACAGCACTGTCCCTCATCTAACTCACACCGCATCTGAGGCGAGCCGCGGGAGGGGCCGACTTTTATATTAGGCGAACACCTGATCTCGCCAGCCACTCACAGCAGGGGGGTGGTATAGGGCTTAAACGTTGCAGGGGGAAGTTGTAATGCCTTCCCTGTCTTTCAATTGGCCAGAAAAGCGCGCTAACGTCTCAGGGAAGGAAGTGAAAGTAACCAGAACACCGCATGGTGTTCGTCACGAATAACGAACATCCCGAACACCCTAATATTCGCACGAATATCAAGCTCGGACGAACGCGTTCGCTCATCTCTACATAGAACCTATATGGTATGATTCTGCTTCAGTGGCCGGATCACTCCAACCAAAGACGATATCACAGCACTCTATCTAGTGACACAACAGTCCATTGATACTTGGTGCATCTTATACTGTCTTAGCATTTTCTTCGCTGCATCTCACGGGACATTTGACAAAGTGTACACGGTCCACAGCAGGAGATACATAGCCAGTCGTTGCAGATACTTCCCTGTAAAACAAAATAAGAGACACTTTAGAAAGGGAAATTGGAACCATAAGTAGCATTTTTGAATTGTACAAGATAGAAAAAACATGGCTGCAAGTGTTCATTTAAAGGGATTGTTCAGCTACCAGAAAACATTTCTACTATAGCTCCAACTGTCTTTAAATAAAAAGAGGACTTACCCATTCTATGCTGTGGGATCCAGTACTGTTGATTGTTGTGAAAGATGTCATCACAGGATGTCACCTGATTAGTGCAGCCAATCAGAGGTTGCAGTGTCATTGTTCCAAATTCCTGGCATCCTAGCACCAGCTTGTAATCGCTGATGCCAGGAAAGCAGGCAGTGATGCTGCTGCCTCTGATTGGCTGCAGCAGTCAGGTGACTTCCTCTGATGACATTTTTACAACAATCACCTAAAAGGCAGTGGGGCAACTGTATTGGATCCCAATGGCAAAGGACTCATAAGTGCCGCTCTTTTTCTTATTTTAAAACTGCTAGAACTATAGTAGAAATTTTGTCTTGAAATTACATTTTCGTGGTAAACATTGAATAATTTTTGGTGATTTTATATATTTTTTAAAATTTTCATCACAAACTAATATATAGATAGATAGATAGATATGAGATAGATAGATAGATATAGATATATGTGTGTGTGTGTAAATCCTGCATTTTTCCCAATGAGCACAGAGCCTAATGTCACTGCCTGATCTGTAGAGAAAACTTTTCAGCTGTCATCTCACTAACATCACAGGTAGGATCACACTGAGAGGGTAGTTCAGGAAAGATGGCCACCCCCATAGTCTTGTACAGACAGCAGAATTTTAAAAAATCAACAATCAGAAAATAAAAACTGATTAGAAAAATGTCTCTCTATCTGGTTTCAATAAAATAAGAAATTGTGATATAGTTCCTTTAAAAAGGACCTGTTAGGTCCCATTTAAATGGCAGAAGAGCTGCATACCTTTTGCAGCTGTAACCCTGCTGAGTCTTGCACTTTAATTGTTTTTAGCTCCCCCATTCACTCACTGTGGCTCCTATTTCAGAGCCAGATACTAATTAATGACAAGTAAGCAGTCTCCACTTCCTAGTGGCGTTCAATATCACATTAGCCATTGATCATTAATACTCGGCAGTGGGGACGGCCCACTTTATAATAGAATAGTAATAGGAGGCACAACAGGTGAATTTTTGGGGGGTGAAGGGATTATCATAACTAAAAACAATTCAGTAATCAGTAGGGGATGTGATAAGTTTAGCAATGGATTTGCCAAGGAACTCACCCTATGCATTATAAAGGATGAAATCCATGGTGAAAGTTCACAGCATGATTGGACATGTTGAGGAGTTCATATTCGAACCACAGGTCAATTCCACACAGATTTTTTTTACACAGCATGTAGATAGGATTTTAGAACATCCCATCCACTTTGCTGCTACTGTAAATGCTATGGATTTCCCACCCACAAATCTGCAGCATGCATTTCATGTGTGGCTGTACTCAAGCTTTTAGTAGATGCCACAGCTATGGCCAGACACGTAAGAGCTACTTGTCAAACAAAAACTTACCTCGATGCCATATCTTTCCCTCATGCCTGTCCGCAGGGCAACCATAGCACCTGGTAGGCATGGCAAGCAGCAGCACTCTCCAAAGTCTGTGGCCAGATTACATGCCAGAATGCAAGGAGCAAATGCTCCACAAAGACCTAAACAAAAGGAATAACAGAACGGTCTAAATACAATATATCTGGCTATAAGCGGTCACATTAGGATATATGAAGAATCTGATTTGTTGGGCCCTCCAACAATATCATCTTCTAGTCTAAAAATGATAGAAAGTGTAATTTGCAGATTCCGAGTGTAAACTTTGAAGGACCATGGGCTTCTTGGTACAAGGATCAAGTAATATTTTGGGTACTTTTGCATTTAGAGATGAGCGAGCACGCTCGGATAAAGCAGTTGCTCGGACCAGTAAGTAGTTACTCGAGAAGAGCAATGCTCACTTGAGTAACTGCTTTATCCGAGCGTGCTCGCTCATCTCTATTTGCATTGTATTACGGACTCTTGAAGCATCTAACAGTAATCATATAAGGTTATGGTGTAAAGATGATGTATGGCAGATAAGCCTTTCATACAAGTCTGCTGTTCTCAACGTAGCCAGATACACAATATATGAAGCCCTACTTGAGACTTGATAATAGATTCACACTATGGGCTATCCATGTCCATTAACAACCACTATAGTGTGTTCAGCACCCAGTCTATTTTATTTTTCTCCAGTATGGTGACTCACCTACTTTTTTAGCTATTACAAATAAAAAATTGACGTTTTTTGAATATCCACCCATTAATACTTACAGATTCTCGTGTCCGCGCAGCAGTCCGTAACTTCAGAGCTCCACTGACTGCAACCGGCAGCATATCCTTGTTGCATGCTTTGGGGTTGAGCAGTGATTGGATAAGACATTGTGATCTGTAAGACAAAAACAAAGAAAAATTCACAGCCTTTACCTTTTATACATTAGTGAGAAGCAGGGTGGAAGCTAAAGGCTCATGGGCCCGGGTGCAAAGGTTTATCTTGAGCCCCCACCTCCTCTTAACCCCTTGGTACAGCACTAACCACAACCAGGTTGTCCTGTACATGGTCTGTGGTACTATAAATAATGGAGACCACCTCTCTTCTTCATACCCCACAGGTTGACAGAAGTATCAAGATTCCTGATTACAGAGAGATGAAGTATAGAGGAAGGTGAGAAATCTATGATTAACTCCCATTTAACAACTCAAATGGCTATGGTAAATACTGTAATGGAAATGACCCAGTAAGTAATAGAGTGAACATAAATGGAGTCAGATAAAAAAAAATATTTCCAAATGGATTTTCAGGTGTTAACCCCTTCAGGACTAAGCTAAAGTACCAATGACTGATGAGCTTATAACTATTACAGTTGTTACATGGGTATCTATATATTTCTATGCCATTACTGCATTTCCTATTGAATATAATGGAAATATTTCAATATAGGGGATAATTACATATGATAACATTTCTCTATGTATTCCTTTGCTCATCAATATAGGAGAGCAACATCTATCTAAGGTTCTGTTCACATGAGTGTCATATAGATTGCTTTAGAAGCCACAATGCTCTGCTGGAACCATTGTATGACAGGTCCAATAGTGCCCAACTGGACTTTGGTTTACAATGGGCTTCGTTAGGACTTCTGTCATGGTACTCAGCAATTAGACAGGAAAAAATATGCCATATCTTTACAGCGATCAATAATCCAAATATTTTACTTTTGATCTGGATTGTTCCATAGTAGTAAAAAATCATTGATAATGTGATTCATTGTAAAGAGTTAGCAGTCGGAGATCTTTACAGATACAAGGTCACATACATACAACCTACTTATGACTCTACACCCTACAACATGATGCAACCAGCATTTGCCCACTAGCACTGATTAGCGATACGAAGATGAAAAATCAGAGCGCAGCAGTTCTCTAATATACTTCTACAGTATGGCCTGGAAGGAGGAGATTACTCAAAACTGGTGCAGCTTTCATGGTAAAAAAAAAAGTTGCTGTTGGCAACTGCTCCAGTTTCTATATATCTGGCCACAAAATCTTCAAATGATTTGTAAAATGCCACAATTTCTGATCCGGAGTTTTTATCCAAGGGTCCGTGATTCCAAGAGATCAGAAAATGTAGAACAACAGAAGATAATTCTCAGCTCAGAAAGTGCAATTCTGTAAGGAGTCACATCCAATGTAAAAGTGAAGCCTGGAGCACACGCATAGGACATTGGTCTGAAGAGCTGACACTTACTTGATCTGCAGAGCTGTCTCAGGTGAGGATGTTCTGTGAGCTGTGACAATTCAGGTCAGCTTAAAGCTATTTATACAGATCCAGTAGCTGATATTGGGAGGACACAAGACAGTGAAGTGATATCACCGCCACCTCCCTAACTAATTTCTCCAGCTTTTTTTCTCCTACATCACCTGTCTGTACCTGCTCCTCCTTCCATCCCTTTACCTTTTCTTATCCCCCCCAACTCTTCTGCTTGTTCCAAAACTGGACACCAAGGGTTTCGGTAGCATCAGGGCTAAAGTGGAAAATAGAATTATTGCTCCCAATATAGAAAAGCTTAGCCATGTCTCTGATATCCTCTACTATGGTTAGGAAGCTTTTTGCGTAGTCCAAAATGTATGTATCCACATTTAATGATTTCCCCACAATACAATCTTACATAATCAATAAAGAGAACCGGTTTATCCTAGAAACAGAAAATGGACTGCAGAAAGATGCCCACATGGTTCACCTAGTCTACCTTATTGTTACTACAATTCCAACATCAAGTGGCAGCTACCAAGTAAAAAAAAAATTTGTTTAGTTCTGCTGACTGGTGGTTAGCCTAAATTGAGAATTCGCCATAGCTAACAGCAGTATACACTGTTTTAATTATTTCTGGGCCTGCTCAGAGCCTCCTGTATCTACCAGTCTCTGTGGGCGACTATACACCGTTTCTTGTGTTTATTTTGGCCTATAAGCGTATGCAAAATAACTAGCATTTTGTATAGCATTTACTCCAAGTGCTTTATTCAACATAAAGAAGACTAGGGGTAAGTGTCGAGGTCGAGAACATGGACGTGGGCATCTGAATGAGGGTGTGGTTAGAGGCCAAGGTCCTGGGTGGGGTGAAAAAGTGCCTGCTGCTGAGAGAGTAGTAGAGCGTCGCATATCTATGCTCCCTAGCTTCATCTCACATTTTACAGGTCTGCGTGGTAGAGCATTATTAAAAGCACAACAGTGCGATTAGGTGATGACTTGGATAGTGGATAAATTGTCCATTAAGTTATCCACCACCCAGTCCTCCACGCAGTCCACTTATGCTAACCAAGAGACTGGACCTCTGAATCCTCAGTCTGCTCCTCCTTCCTCCCAGCCTGGTCACTCCAGAAAAAGGAGAGATTATGAACAGGCATACTCACAGGAACTGATCTCAGGTGGCCTCCCTGAGTCACAAACAACAGTTCCAGAGGCACCTAAGGAGTTTGTCGGAGCGATGCCCAAAATTTGGACATTTATCCGTCTCAGGGTGATGAGGGTGGGGACTTCAAAGTAGTGTCTCAAGAGGTATTTGGGCATGATGAGGATGATGATGAGACATAGTTGTCTGTCAGTCAGATTGTTTTTAGGGCAGTAAGTCTGAGAGGGGAGCAGATTGAGGATTCTGAGGAAGAGCTGGTGGATGATGACGTGACTGACCCGACCTGGGTTGGTAAGCCTACTGAAGACACTGTTTCAGAGGGGGAGGCAAGTGCAGCACCACAACAGCTTGGAAGAGGCAGTGGGGTGGGTCGAGGGAGAAGCAGGTCCAGAGCAAGTTATGTCCTAATAACATAGCTAAGCAGCCGACGACAGGAAACGAGGGCCATTCACCGACTGCTAGTCACACCAGTGCCTCTTCCCCTGTGTTACATGCTGGCACTGAGATGCAATCCCCCTCCCAGGACGCAGGCACGAGTGTCTCCCGCCCTGCACCCACACCCTCACCCGCACGGTCTTCCACTGCCTCCACCACTGGGGGAAAGGAGTGTAACATAAAGAGTCTTTAAGCTGGAACAGGGGAACCATGCACCCTCTATCACCCCAAAGAAGGGTAGAAGTAGCATGCTCTATCCTTCTCTGATCTTCCTCCTCCTCCTAAACCAGCATGTCATCAGGCTGAACAGCCAATTCTTCAGAGGGCCAAAAGGCTCTATAAAAACTATTTTTTCGGAGGGCTGCCTCCAGGCTCTGTTAGCAAATTAGGCAAGTATGAGCTCTATGGTAAAAAAAAATTTCTGGGTTTCACCTGCACTCTGGGTAAACAGATTTTTCAGGGGTACACCTATACTCTTGGCACACAATTTTTTATTGGCTTCGCCTATACTCTTAGCAAACTAATTTTCCCAGGCTTCGCCTATACTCTTGGTTAACAAATTTTTCAGGGGTTCGCCTATACTCTTGGTACACAAATGTTTCAGGGGTTCACCTATACTCTTGGTACACAAATGTTTCAGGGGTTCGCCTATACTCTTGGTACACAAATGTTTCAGGGGTTCGCCTATACTCTTGGTACACAAATGATTCAGGGGTTCGCTTATACTCTTGGTACACAAATGTTTCAGGGGTTCGCCTACACTCTTGGTACACAAGTGTTTCAGGGGTTCGCATATAATCTGGGTACACAAAGGTTTCCCAGCGCGGTGTTCAGTTGTCTGACACAGACAGAATGAATTGTCCTGGTTTGACCACTCAAATTTCTTAATGGTTTATCCTGTCCTTGTAGCGATCAAAGGAAGCGTAACTGATTTAATGAGACTCTCACAGGTTCACTGTATACCTGTGGTGGCTACTTGTGGGACACCTCCTGCTTCCAAGCAATCTTTGGTTTTAGAATGTGTTGCAGAATTCTGCAGATGGTTAGAATTGCTAGCATCTGAGTTCGCTTCATGGCCACGTTTGTGTCTCCTGACAATTTTGTGACAGAGGTGGCATGGGCATTGGAATTCTGATCAGCACTGTATAGCATGATAGAACGTATTGCACGTTGTGTATTTTTGGATTTAAGTGGAGATAAAATACCCTGTGAGTGGTAAACAGACAGTTTGGTTTGGGTCTGATAAACGCACACATCCCTGGGGGGTCAGCGCTGGTCGGTATGTAGAATCTGCTCTAGATCTGCAGCGTAGCGCGGGGTCCTGCTTTGGCCACTCAAAGTTCTTCATGGATCACACTGTCCTCGTAGTGATTCAAGGAAGCATTACTGGTTTAATGAGACTTTCACAGGTTCACTGTATGCCTGTGGTGGCTACTTGTGCGACACCTCCTGCTTCAAACCAATCTTTGGTTTTAGCATGCACTGTTGAATTGTGGAGGTGGGTAGAAGTACTTGCATCTGAGTCCTCTTTATTGACAATATTGTCATGGAGGTGGCATTGGATTGGACTTCTGATGATATGTTAGTTTATCATCAATTCTTATCAGCATAGTGGGATATTTCCCACAATTTCAAAGGGGATCGCTGGTAGGACCTGCCAACCCTCTGCAGTGTGTGCCTCTGGTTCCTCCTCATCCCTTACGCCCTTATAAATAGACATTTGGGTGGTGTGGCTATGAAGGGAGCGTGTGGCATGAGGACAGCTGAACGCTGCGCTGGGAAAAATTTGAGTACACTGGGGACGCAGGCTCGTGCCTGCGTCCTGGGGGGGGGATCGGACTGCAATGCCAGCATGTAACACAGGAGAAGAGGCAGTGGTGTCACCCGCAGGCGGTGATTGGCCTTCCTGCAATGCCAGCATGTAACACAGGAAAAGAGGCAGTGGTGTCACCCGCAGGCGGTGATTGGCCTTCGTTCCACCTAGTGTGGTGCTTAGCTAAGATGTGCCAGCACGTGTCCCTAGTGATTCTGGTCAGTCCCAAGTAAATTGTTAGGGGGGTGACCGCCAGGCTCTTGCCAACAATTTGGCTTAATAGTGCCACCTGGGAGCCTCAGATGCATCCATGCTTCCTGGCTCTGCTGTTCCCTATACATTTCTGTGGTGTTTTCATCACTTTCTGATGTTTTCAGGTGATTCACACAACCTCCCCTTTGCGGAGCATGAGTCAATTTGAAAAATGCTCCAGTCTCCCATTGACTTCAATGGGGTTTGTTTCTTGAAAGGAGCTCTCGAGCATTACGAAAAGTTCGACTCAAGCAACGAACACCCAAGCATTTTGGTGCTCGCTCATCTCTAGTTGTGAACAGGGACCAAATTACTTTTTTCTGATTATGGGACACTATAACTACTCAGGCCACTCCGGAGTACAATATTACTTCTGGGGCCACTATTACTACTAGGCTAATTTAGAGGACACTATTACTACTGAGGCCGCATACTGCCAGCATACCTCTAGCTGTCTTACATGTCTCACACATGATGGACATGCTGCAGAATTTCCGCAGCATTTTGTCATCCAAAAAACAGTCAAAATTGGTACCATTGGTGTGGATTTTGACTGGAAATCAGCTGCATATCCACACCTGATTTAATACTATTCGGTGCTTCCCCTCACCTCCTCCGTAGGCTTCCCGCTGTCAGCACTCCCCAGATGTTGGTTCCCAGCATCTGTAGTGGCCTCACCTGACCAGTGGCACCGCACCTGATCAGGCCGCTGAGAACCGGAAGCCGAGGAGTGCTGACAGCAGGAAGCCTACGGAGGAGGTGAGGGGGAGTACTGCATAGTATGGATACATAGCTGATATTCAATCAAAAGCCGCACCAACAGAAAATTTCCATCTGATTAATACTAGGACATGATGCTGCTATAGGATTATTGGGGATTATTAGGGAATTGATATATATATTCATCTTTCTGTAGAAGTTTCCAAAAAAGCACAACTGATTCAATGAACAGTTTCTACATATATTTATTCTGAACATTCAGTAGAGGTTCATGCAGTGTAAATAAATGGATATTACAAAAAGTAAATAAAAATAAAATTAACTTTATACACAGAAAAATAACTTTTTACGGCATGTCGACAATACACTGCAACAGTGGTCTTCAATTAGTGGCTCTCCAGCTCTTGTTAATGTACAACTCCCAGCATGCCCTAAGACACATTCTGGGAGTTGGAGTTTCACTATAGCTGGAGATCCACGTTAGAGTCCATTGCACTACAGGACAATTCTTCTAAATATTCTAATAACTGTCGTTGGAGTAATGAGATATGTATGAGTAAATGTATAGGGGCTTCCTTTGTAATGCATAGAACCTATATGGTATGATTCTGCTTCAGTGGCCGGATCACTCCAACCAAAGACGATATCACAGCACTCTATCTAGTGACACAACAGTCCATTGATACTTGGTGCATCTTATACTGTCTTAGCATTTTCTTCGTTGCATCTCACGGGACATTTGACAAAGTGTACACGGTCCACAGCAGGAGATACATAGCCAGTCGTTGCAGATACTTCCCTGTAAAACAAAATAAGAGACACTTTAGAAAGGGAAATTGGAACCATAAGTAGCATTTTTGAATTGTACAGGATAGAAAAACATGGCTGCAAGTGTTCATTTAAAGGGGTTGTTCAGCTACCAGAAAACATTTCTACTATAGCTCCAACTGTCTTTAAATAAAAAGAGGACTTATCCATTCTATGCCATAGGATCCAGTACTGTTGATTGTTGCGAAAGATGTCATCACAGGATGTCACCTGATTAGTGCAGCCAATCAGAGGTTGCAGTGTCATTGTTCTAAATCCCTGGCATCCTAGCACCAGGTTGTAATCGCTGATGCCAGGAAAGCAGGCAGTGATGCTGCTGGCTCTGATTGGCTGCAGCAGTCAGGTGACTTCCTCTGATGACATCTTTTACAACAATCACCTAGAAGGCAGCGGGGAAACTGTGTTGGATCCCAATGGCAGAGGACTCATAAGTGTTGCTCTTTTTCTTATTTTAAAACTGCTAGAACTATAGTAGAAATTTTGTCTAATACTAGTCTGTCACTTCCTGATCTGTAGAGAAAACTTTTCAGCTGTCATCCCACTAATATCACAGGTAGGATCACACTGAGAGGGTAGTTCAGGAAAGATGGCCACCCCCATAGTCTTGTACAGACAGCAGAATTTAAAAAAATCAACACTCAGAAAATAAAAACTGATTAGAAAAATGGAAAAATGTCTCTCTATCTGGTTTCAATACAATAAGAAATTGTGATATAGTTCCTTTAAATAGGACCTGTTAGGTCCTTTTGCAGCTGTAACCCAGCTGAGTCTTGCACTTTAATTGTTTTTAGCTCCCCCATTCACTCACTGTGGCTGCTATTTCAGAGCCAGATGCTAATTAATGACAAGTAAGCAGTCTCCACTTTAGTCATTGATCATTAATACTCGGCAGTGAGGACGGCCCACTTGATAATAGAATAGTAATAGGAGGCACAACAGGTGAATTTTTTGGGGGTGAAGGGTTTACCATAACTAAAAACACTGCAGTAATAACTAGGCGATGTGATAAGTTTAGCAATGGATTTGCCAAGGAACTCACCCTATGCATTAAACAGGATGAAATCCATGGTGAAAGTTCACAGCATGATTGGACATGTTGAGGAGTTCATATTCGAACCACAGGTCAATTCCACACAGATTTTTTACACAGCATGTAGATAGGATTTTAGAACATCCCATCCACTTTGCTGCTACTGTAAATGCTATGGATTTTCCACCCACAAATCTGCAGCATGCATTTCATGTGTGGCTGCACTCAAGCTTTTAGTAGATGCCACAGCTATGGCCAGACACGTAAGAGCTACTTGTCAAACAAAAACTTACCTCAATGCCATATCTTTCCCTCATGCCTGTCCGCAGGGCAACCATAGCACCTGGTAGGCATGGCAAGCAGCAGCACTCTCCAAAGTCTGTGGCCAGATTACATGCCAGAATGCAAGGAGCAAATGCTCCACAAAGACCTAAATGAAAGCAATAACAGAACGGTCTAAATACAATATATCTGGCTATAAGCGGTCACATTAGGATATATGAAGAATCTGATTTGTTGGGCCCTCCAACAATACCATCTTCTAGTCTAAAAATGATAGAAAGTGTAATTTGCAGATTCCGAGTGTAACCTTTGAAGGACCATGGGCTTCTTGGTACAAGGATCAAGTAATATTTTAGTTACTTTTGCATTTAGAGATGAGCGAGCACGCTCGGATAAAGCAGTTGCTCGGACCAGTAAGCAGTTACTCGAGAAGAGCAATGCTCACTTGAGTAACTGCTTTATCCGAGCGTGCTCGCTCATCTCTATTTGCATTGTATTACGGACTCTTGAAGCATCTAACAGTAATCATATAAGGTTATGGTGTAAAGATGATGTATGGCAGATAAGCCTTTCATACAAGTCTGCTGTTCTCAACGTGGCCAGATACACAATATATGAAGCCCTACTTGAGACTTGGTAATAGATTAACACTATGGGCTATCCATCTCAATTAACAACTACTATACTGTGTTCAGCACCCAGTCTATTTTATTTTTCTCCAGTATCGTGACTCACCTACTTTTTTAGCTATTACAAATAAATAATTGACGTTTTTTGAATATCCACCCATTAATACTTACAGATTCTCGTGTCCGCGCAGCAGTCCGTAACTTCAGAGCTCCACTGACTGCAACCGGCAGCATATCCTTGTTGCATGCCTTGGGGTTGAGCAGTGATTGGATAAGACATTGTGATCTGTAAGACAAAAACAAAGTAAATTCACAGCCTTTACCTTTTATACATTAGTGAGAAGCAGGGTGGAAGCTAAAGGCTCATGGGCCCGGGTGCAAAGGTTTATCTCGAGCCCCCCCACCTCCTCTTAACCCCTTGGTACAGCACTAACCACAACCAGGTTGTCCTGTACATGGTCTGTGGTACTATAAATAATGGAGACAGCTCTCTTCTTCATACCCCACAGGTTGACAGAAGTATCAAGATTCCCGATTACAGAGAGATGAAGTATAGAGGAAGATGAGAAATCTATTATTAACTCCCATTTAACAACTCAAATGGCTATGGTAAATACTGTAATGGCAATGACCCAGTAAGTAATAGAGTGAACATAAATGGAGTCAGATAAAAAAAAATATTTCCAAATGGATTTTCAGGTGTTAACCCCTTCAGGACTAAGCTAAAGTACCAATGACTGATGAGCTTATAACTATTACAGTTGTTACATGGGTACTTAAGATATCTATATATTTCTATGCCATTACTGCATTTCCTATTGAATATAATGGAAATATTTCAATATAGGGGATAATTACATATGATAACATTGCTCTATGTATTCCTTTGCTCATCAATATAGGAGAGCAACATCTATCTAAGGTTCTGTTCACATGAGTGTCATATAGATTGCTTTAGAAGCCACAATGCTCTGCTGGAACCATTGTATGACAGGTCCAATAGTGCCCAACTGGACTTTGGTTTACAATGGGCTTCGTCAGGACTTCTGTCATGGTACTCAGCAATTAGACAGGAAAAAATATGCCATATCTTTACAGCGATCAATAATCCAAATATTTTACTTTTGATCTGGATTGTTCCATAGTAGTAAAAATCATTGATAATGTGATTTATTGTAAAGAGTTAGCAGTCGGAGATCTTTACAGATACAAGGTCACATACATACAACCTACTTATGACTCTACACCCTACAACATGATGCAACCAGCATTTGCCCACTAGCACTGATTAGCGATACGAAGATGAAAAATGAGAGCACAGAAGTTCTCTAATATACTTCTACAGTATGGCCTGGAAGGAGGAGATTTCTCAAAACTGGTGCAGATGAATAGTAAAACAGATGCCGAATGCAACCAATCAGGTTCCAGCTTTCATGGCAAAAGAAAAAAAGAAGCTGTTGGCAACTGCTCCAGTTTCTAAAGATCTGGCCACAAAATCTTCAAATGATTTGTAAAATGCCACAGTTTCTGATCCTGAGTTTTTATCCAAGGGTCCGTGATTCCAAGAGATCAGAAAATGTAGAACAGCAGAAGATAATTCTCAGCTCAGAAAGTTCGATTCTGTAAGGAGTCTCATCCAATGTAAAAGTGAAACATGGAGCACACGCATAGGACATTGGTCTGAAGAGCTGACACTTACTTGATCTGCAGAGCTGTCTCAGGTGAGGATGTTCTGTGAGCTGTGACAATTCAGGTCAGCTTAAAGGTATTTATACATATCCAGTATCTGATACTGGGAGGACACCAGACAGTGAAGTGATATCACCGCCACCTCCCTAACTAATTTCTCCAGCTTTTTTTCTCCTACATCACCTGTCTGTACCTGCTCCTCCTTCCATCCCTTTACCTTTTCTTATCCCCCCCCAACTCTTCTGCTTGTTCCAAAACTGGACACCAAGGGTTTCGGTAGCATCAGGGCTAAAGTGGAAAATAGAATTATTGCTCCCAATATAGAAAAGCTTAGCCATGTCTCTGATATCCTCTACTATGGTTAGGAAGCTTTTTGCGTAGTCCAAAATTTATGTATCCACATTTAATGATTTCCCCACAATACAATCTTACATAATCAATAAAGAGAACCAGTCTATCCTAGAAACAGAAAATGGACTGCAGACAGAGGCCCACATGGTTCACCTTGTCTTCTGTATCGTTACTCCAAATCCAGCATCAAATGGCAGCTGCCAAGTAAAAAATTGTTTAGTTCTACTCACTGGTGGTTAGCCTAAATTGAGAATTAGCCCAGGCTAACAGCAGTATACACTGTTTTAATATATTCTGGGCCTGCTCAGAGCCTACTGCATCTACCAGTCTCTGTGGGCGGTGAATTAGCCCTAGCTAAAAGCAGTATACACTGTTTTAATATTTTCTTGGCCTGCTCAGACCCTCCTGTATCTACCAGTCTCTGTGGGCAGTGAATTAGCCCTAGCTAAAAGCAGTATACACCGTTTCCTGTGTTTATTTTGGCCTATAAGCGTACACAAAATAACTAGCATTTTGTGTAGCATTTACTCCAAGTGCTTTATTCAACATGATGAAGACTACGGGTAAGTGTCGAGGTCGAGAACGTGGACGTGGGCATCCGAATGAGGGTGTGGGCAGAGGCCAAGGTCCTGGGCGGGGTGAAACAGGGCCTGCTGCTGAGGGAGTAGTAGAACGCCGCATATTTACGCTCCCTAGCTTCATCTTACATTTTGCAGGTTCGCGTGGTAAAGCATTATTAAAAGCACAACAATGCGATCAGGTGATGACGTGGATAGCGGATAACATGTCCATTAAATTATCCACCACCCAGTCCTCCACACTGTCCACTCACACTAGCCAAGGGACTGGACCTCTGAATTCTCAGTTTGCTCCTCCTTCCTCCCAGCCTGGTCACTACAGGAAAAGGAGAGATTATGAACAGGCATACTCACAGGAACTGATCTCAGGTGGCCTCCCAGAGTCACAAACAACAGTTCCAGAGGCACCTGAGGAGTTTGTCGTGAGCGATGCCCAAAATTTGGACATTTATCTGTCTCAGGGTGATGAGGGTGGGGACTTCAAAGTAGTGTCTCAAGAGGTATTTGGGCATGATGAGAATGATGATGAGACATAGTTGTCTGTCAGTCAGATTGTTGTTAGGGCCGTAAGTCTGAGAGAGGAGCAGATTGAGGATTCTGAGGAAGTGTTGGTGGATGATGACATGACTGACCCGACCTGGGTTGGTAAGCCTACTGAAGACACTGTTTCAGAGGGGGAGGCAATAACATAGCTAAGCACCCGACAACAGGAAACGAGGGCCATTCACCGACTGCTGGTCACACCACTACCTCTTCCCCTGTTTTACATGCTGACACCGAGATGCATTCCCCCTCCCAGGACGCAGGCACGAGTGTCTTCCGCCCTACACCCACACCCTCACCCTCACCTGCACGGTCTTCCACTGCCTCCACCACTGGTGGAAAGGAGCGTAACATAAAGAGTCTTTAAGCTGGAACAGGGGAACCAAGCACCCTCTATCACCCCAAAGAAGGGTAGAAGTAGCTTGCTCTATCCTTCTCTGATCTTCCTCCTCCTCCTAAACCAGCATGTCATCAGGCTGAACAGGCAATTCTTCAGAGGGCCAAAAGGCTCTGTAAAAACTATTTTTTTCAGAGGGCTGCCTCCAGGCTCTGTTAGCAAACTAAGCAAGTACGAGCTCTATGTTAAAAAAAAATTTCTGGGTTTTACCTGCACTCTGGGTAAACAAATTTCTCAGGGGTACACCTATACACTTGGTACACAATTTTTTATTGGCTTCGCCTATACTCTTAGCAAACAAATTTTCCCAGGCTTCGCCTATACTCTTGGTACACAAATGTTTCACGGGTTCGCATATAATCTGGGTACACAAAGGTTTCCCAGCGTGGTGTTCAGCTGTCTGACACATAGACAGAATGAATTGTCCTGGTTTGGCTACTCAAATTTCTTCATGGTTTATCCTGTCCTTGTAGCGATCAAAGGAAGCGTAACTGATTTCATGAGACTTTTACAGGTTCACTGTATACCTGTGGTGGCTACTTGTGGGACACCTCCTGCTTCCAAGCAATCTTTGGTTGTAGAATGCATTGCAGAATTGTGCAGGTGGTTAGAAATACTAGCATCCGAGTTCGCTTTATGGCCACGTTTGTGTCTCCTGACAATTTTGTGACAGAGGTGACATGGGCATTGGAATTCTGATCAGCACTGTATAGCATGATAGAACTTATTGCACATTGTGTATTTTTGGATTTAAGCGGACATAAAATACCCTGTGAGTGGTAAACAGCCAGTTTGGTTTGGGTCTGATAAACGCATACATCCCTGGGGGTCAGCACTGGTCGGTATGTAGAATCTGCTCCAGATCTGCAGCGTAGCGCGGGGTCCTGCTTTGGCCACTCAAAGTTCTTCATGGATCACACTGTCCTTGTAGTGATTCAAGGAAGCATTATTGGTTTAATGAGACTTTCACAGGTTCACTGTATACCTGTGGTGGCTACTTGTGCGACACCTCCTGCTTCAAACCAATCTTTGGTTTTAGAATGCATTGTTGAATTGTGGAAGTGGGTAGAAGTACTGGCATCTGAGTCCCCTTTATTGACAATATTGTCACGGAGGTGGCACGGGATTGGACTTCAGATGATATGTTAATTTATCATCAATTCTTATCAGCATAGTGGGATATTTCCCACAATTTCAAAGGGGATCGCTGCTAGGACCTGCCAACCCTCTGCAGTGTGTGCCTCTGGTTCCTCCTCATCCATTACGCCCTTATAAATAGACATTTGGGTGGTGTGGCTATCACATGACCATGTGGCATGAGGACAGCTGAACGCTGCGCTGGGAAAAATTTGAGTACAATGGGGACGCAGGCCCGTGCCTGCGTCCTGGGGGGGATCGGACTGCAATGCCAGCATGTAACACAGGAGAAGAGGCAGTGGTGTCACGCGTAGGCGGTGATTGGCCTTCGTTCCACCTAGTGTGGTGCTTAGCTAAGATGTGCCAGCACGTGTGCCTTGCTGATTCTGGTCTATCTCAAGTAAATTGTTAGGGGGGTGACCGCCAGGCTCTTGCCCACAATTTGGCTTAATAGTGCGACCTGGGAGCCTCAGATGCATCCATGCTTCCTGTCCCTGCTGTTCCCTATCCATTTCTGTGGTGTTTTCATCACTTTCTGATGTTTTCAGGTGATTCACACAACCTTCCCTTTGCGGAGCATGAGTCACATTGAAAAATGCTCCAGTCTCCCATTGACTTCAATGGGGTTTGTTCCTTGAAACGAGCTCTCGAGCATTACGAAAAGTTCAACTCAAGCAACGAGCACCCAAGCATTTTGGTGCTCGCTCATCTCTAGTTGTGAACAGAGAGCAAATTACTTTTTCTGATTATGGGACACTATAACTACTCAGGCCACTCTGGAGGACACTATTACTTCAGGGGCCACTATTACTACTCGGGCTAATTTAGAGGACACTATTACTACTGAGTCCGCATACTGGCAGCATACATCTAGCTGTCTTACATGTTTCACACATGATGGACATGCTGCAGAATTTCTGCAGCAGAAATTTCCGCAGCATTTTGTCATCCAAAAAACAGTCAAAATTGGTACCATTGGTGTGGATTTTGACTGGAAATCAGCTGCATATCCGCACCTGATTTAACACAATTCGGTGCTTCCCCTCACCTCCTCCGTAGGCTTCCCACTGTCAGCACTCCCCAGATGTTGGTTCCCAGCATCTGTAGTGGCTTCACCTGACCAGTGGCACCGCACCTGACCAGGCCGCTGAGAACCGGAAGCCAAGGAGTGCTGACAGCAGGAAGCCTTCGGAGGAGGTGAGGGGGAGTACCGCATAGTATGGATACATAGCTGATACTCATTCAAAAGCCGCACCAACAGAAATTTTTCATCTGATTAACACTAGGGCATGATGCTGCTGTAGGATTATTAGGGAATTGATATATATATTCATCTTTCTGTAGAAGTTTCCAAAAAAGCACAACTGATTCAATGAACAGTTTCTACATATATTTATTCTGTACATTCATTAGAGGTTAATGCAGTGTAAATAAATGGATATTACAAAATAAATAAAAATAAAATGAACTTTATACACAGGAAAATAACTTTTTACGGCATATCGACAATACACTGCAACAGGAGTCTTCAACTAGTGGCTCTCCAGCTCTTGTGAATGTACAACTCCCAGCATGCCCTAAGACACATTCTGGGAGTTGGAGTTTCACTATAGCTGGAGATCCACGTTAGAGTCCATTGCACTACAGGACAATTTTTCTAAATATTCTAATAACTGTCGTTGGAATAATGAGATATGTATGAGTAAATGTATAGGGGCTTCCTTTGTAATGCATAGAACCTATATAGTATGATTCTGCTTCAGTGGCCGGATCACTCCAACCAAAGATGATATCACAGCACTCTATCTAGTGACACAACAGTCCATTGATACTTGGTGCATCTTATACTGTCTTAGCATTTTCTTCGCTGCATCTCACGGGACATTTGACAAAGTGTACACGGTCCACAGCAGGAGATACATAGCCAGTCGTTGCAGATACTTCCCTGTAAAACAAAATAAGAGACACTTTAGAAAGGGAAATTGGAACCATAAGTAGCATTTTTGAATTGTACAGGATAGAAAAACATGGCTGCAAGTGTTCATTTAAAGGGGTTGTTCAGCTACCAGAAAACATTTCTACTATAGCTCCAACTGTCTTTAAATAAAAAGAGGACTTACCCATTCTATGCCGTAGGATCCAGTACTGTTGATTGTTGTGAAAGATGTCATCACAGGAAGTCACCTGATTAGTGCAGCCAATCAGAGGTTGCAGTGTCATTGTTCCAAATTCCTGGCATCCTAGCACCAGGTTGTAATCGCTGATGCCAGAAGAGCAGGCAGTGATGCTGCTGCCTCTGATTGGCTGCAGCAGTCAGGTGACTTCCTCTGATGACATCTTTTGCAACAATCACCTAGAAGGCAGCGGGGCAACTGTGTTGGATCCCAATGGCAAAGGACTCATAAGTGCCGCTCTTTTTCTTATTTTAAAACTGCTAGAACTATAGTAGAAATTTTGTCTTGAAATCACATTTTCGTGGTAAACATTGAAGAATTTTTGGTGATTTTATATTTTTTTATTTTTTTTCACAAACATATATATATATATATATATATATGTGTGTGTGTGTGTGTGTGTGTGTGTGTGTAAATCCTGCATTTTTCCCAATGAGCACAGAGCCTAATACTAGTCTGTCACTTCCTGATCAGTAGAGAAAACTTTTTCAGCTGTCATCTCACTAATATCACAGGTAGGATCACACTGAGAGGGTAGTTCAGGAACGATGGCCACCCCCATAGTATTGTACAGACAGCAGAATTTTAAAAAATCTACACTCAGAAAATAAAAACTAATTAGAAAAATGGAAAAATGTCTATCTGGTTTCAATACAATAAGAAATTGTGATATAGTTCCTTTAAATAGGACCTGTTAGGTCCCATTTAACTGGCAGAAGAGCTGCATACCTTTTGCAGCTGTAACCCTGCTGAGTCTTGCACTTTAATTGTTTTTAGCTCCCCCATTCACTCACTGTGGCTGCTATTTCAGAGCCAGATGCTAATTAATGACAAGTAAGCAGTCTCCACTTTAGCCATTGATCATTAATACTTGGCAGTGAGGACTGCCCACTTGATAATAGAATAGTAATAGGAGGCACAACAGGTGAATTTTTTTGGGTGGAGGGGTTACCATAACTAAAAACACTGCAGTAATCAGTAGGCGATGTGATAAGTTTAGCAATGGATTTGCCAAGGAATTCACCCTATGCATTAAACAGGATGAAATCCATGGTGAAAGTTCACAGCATGATTGGACATGTTGCGGAGTTCAGATTCGAACCACAGGTCAATTCCACACAGATTTTTTACACAGCATGTAGATAGGATTTTAGAACATCCCATCCACTTTGCTGCTACTGTAAATGCTATGGATTTCCCACCCACAAATCTGCAGCATGCATTTCATGTGTGGCTGCACTCAAGCTTTTAGTAGATGCCACAGCTATGGCCAGACACGTAAGAGCTACTTGTCAAACAAAAACTTACCTCGATGCCATATCGTTCCCTCATGCCTGTCCGCAGGGCAACCATAGTACCTGGTAGGCATGGCAAGCAGCAGCACTCTCCAAAGTCTTTGGCCAGATTACATGCCAGAATGCAAGGAGCAAATGCTCCACAAAGACCTAAACGAAAGCAATAACAGAACGGTCTAAATACAATATATCTGGCTATAAGCGGTCACATTAGGATATATGAAGAATCTGATTTGTTGGGCCCTCCAACAATATCATCTTCTAGTCTAAAAATGATAGAAAGTGTAATTTGCAGATTCCCAGTATAAACTTTGAAGGACCATGGGCTTCTTGGTACAAGGATCAAGTAATATTTTGGTTACTTTTGCATTTAGAGATGAGCGAGCACGCTCGGATAAACCGGTTGCTCGGACCAGTAAGCAGTTACTCGAGAGGAGCAATGCTCGCTCGAGTAACCGCTTTATCCGAGCGTGCTCGCTCATCTCTATTTGCTTTGTATTACGGACTCTTGAAGCATCTAACAGTAATCATATAAGGTTATGGTGTAAAGATGATGTATGGCGGAGAAGCCTTTCATACAAGTCTGCTGTCCTCAACGTGGCAAAATACACAATATATGAAGCCCTACTTGAGACTTGGTAATAGATTAACACTATGGGCTATCCATGTCCATTAACAACTACTATAGTGTGTTCAGCACCCAGTCTATTTTATTTGCCTCCAGTATGGTGACTCACCTACTTTTTTAGCTATTGCAAATAAAAAATTGACTTTTTTGAATATCCACCCATTAATACTTACAGATTCTCGTGTCCGCGCAGCAGTCCGTGACTTCAGAGCTCCACTGACTGCAACCGGCAGCATATCCTTGTTGCATGCCTTGGGGTTGAGCAGTGATTGGATAAGACATTGTGATCTGTAAGACAAAAACAAAGTAAATTCACAGCCTTTACCTTTTATACATTAGTGAGATGCAGGGTGGAAGCTAAAGGCTCATGGGCCCGGGTACAAAGGTTTATCTTGAACCCTCCCCCCACCCAGCCCCTGTACATGGTCTGTGGTACTAATAATGGAGACCACTTCTCTTCTTCATATCCCATATTTCTATGCCATTACTGCATTTCCATATTGAATATAATGGAAATATTTTGAGATAGGGGATAATTACATATGATAACATTTCTCTATGTATTCCTTTGCTCATCAATATAGGAGAGTAACATCCATCTAAGGTTCTGTTCACATGAGTATCATATAGATTGCTTTAGAAGCCACAATGCTCTGCTGGAACCATTGTATGACAGATCCAATAGTGCCCAACTGAACTTTGGTTTACAATGGGCTTCGTCAGGACTTCTGTCATGGTACTCAGCAATTAGACAGGAAAAAATATGCCATATCTTTACAGTTATCAATAATCCAAATATTTTACTTTGGATCTGGATTGTTCCATAAGTAGTAAAAATCATTGAAAATGTGATTCATTGTAAAGAGTTAGCAGTCGGAGATCTTTACAGATACAAAGTCACATACATACAACCTACTTATGACTCTACTCCCTACAACATGATGCAACCAGCATTTGCCCACTAGCACTGATTAGCGATACGAGGATGAAAAATCAGAGCACAGAAGTTCTCTAATATACTTCTACAGTATGGCCTGGAAGGAGGAGATTTCTCAAAACTGGTGCAGATGAATAGTAAAACAGATGTTGATTGAAACCAATCAGGTTGCAGCTTTCATGGCAAAAGAAAAAAAGTTGCTGTTGGCAACTGCTCCAGTTTCTATAGATCTGGCCACAAAATCTTCAAATGATTGTAAAATGCCACAATTTCTGATCCGGAGTTTTTATCCAAGGGTCCATGATTCCAAGAGATCAGAAAATGTAGAACAGCAGAAGATAATTCTCAGCTCAGAAAGTGCAATTCTGTAAGGAGTCTCATCCAATGTAAAAGTGAAGCCTGGAGCACACGCATAGGACATTGGTCTGAAGAGCTGACACTTACTTGATCTGCAGAGCTGTCTCAGGTCAGGATGTTCTGTGAGCTGTGACAATTCAGGTCAGCTTAAAGCTATTTATACAGATCCAGTATCTGATACTGGGAGGACACCAGACAGTGAAGTGACATCACCGCCACCTCCCTAACTAATTTCTCCAGCTTTTTTTCTCCTACATCACCTGTCTGTACCTGCTCCTCCTTCCATCACTTCACCTTTCCTTATCTCCCCCAACTCTTCTGCTTGTTCCAAAACTGGACACCAATGGTTTCGGTAGCATCAGGGCTAAAGTGGAAAATAGAATTATTGCTCCCAATATAGAAAAGCTTAGCCATGTCTCTGATATCCTCTACTATGGTTAGGAAGCTTTTTGCGTAGTCCAAAATGTATGTATCCACATTTAATGATTTCCCCACAATACAATCTTACATAATCAATAAAGAGAACCAGTCTATCCTAGAAACAGAAAATGGACTGCAGAAAGAGGCCCACATGGTTCACCTAGTCTACCTTATTGTTACTACAATTCCAACATCAAGTGGCAGCTACCAAGTAAAAAAAAAATGTTTAGTTCTACTGACTGGTGGTTAGCCTAAATTGAGAATCTTATGGGGTGAAGGGCAGGTGAGGAATCTCCGCTTTCCTCAGTGAGATGCTAAAACAAAATGCTCAGAATTAAAAGACTAAAAACAAACCCATGTCTCCGACTACTTCAAACACTTCAGCTGTGTAAGATAAACCCTTTAGTTACAAGATGTCAGAAAGGAGAAAAAGTTTTCTCAAATTTGTTCCAGTTTTTTAAATGATTATAGGATTAATAATACCAATATGCTTCCATTTTGTATCCTCAGTTCACTGCCAACTCCCAAACAATATCTATGTTTATTTTTACTTTCTTTGTTCATGTAGTAAATCTCCATCAATTTCAGACACCAATTTTGTTTTATCGTTGATGTTTTTACCAACCATGCCTTTATAACTGCGGTAAATACCCAAAAATGCACCAAAAACATATGTTATGTTGTAAACAGGGACCAAATGACTTTTTCTCGTTGTAGGTTTACTTCTATTTGAATAAAAGAAAAAAAAATGTTGTCCCACATAATTAAGTTATCCGCAGGATAGGGAATAACTATCTGATCGTGTGGGTCTGCTGGGACCCAATGATCATGAATGAGCGTCCTCAAATGAATGGAGTAATAGTCAAGCATGCGCACCACTGCTTAATTAATTTCAATGGGAATGGGGATGATAGCGTTCAAGTGCTCTTCAATCTCCAGCAGTCCCATTGAAATTAATGGAGCTGTAGGGCACATGCGTGACCACCATTGCATTCATTCAGGATCCCATTCTCATGATCATAGGAGTTCAATGGTCAGAACCCCACCGAATAGCTAGTTATCTCCTACTATATAGATAAGAGAGAACTTTATTTTATGGGACAACTCCCCCGACCAAAGGATCGTGGAAAGAGGAGGATCACCTAAGATCCATTCTGGATTTGGGCAAAAAAATGTTTGGAGAGTAAATAGCTATGTAAGTAAACCCGTAAGGACTTTGTTAATTTCTCACTATAAAGAAGGATAAGAAAATTCCCCACATACATGACAGACAAGTTAGGTATGTGTATTTGTATCACTAATCCGAAGACTAGAATTCTACGATCCACAGAAGTCAGTCTGTTTTTGTATTGTCCCGTTATGAATTAACCCTGAAGTAGTTCTGGGGTATCTTCTACACACATGGTTGATCATGGACCACCCTTCCTGACATTTCTTTAAAAAGAGTTGTTTCTTGGTAGTTTTTCCTCTCCCCCGCCACTACCACTCTTCACTCTCACAACTATTATAATTTAAGGTAATATTATGCAGAAGAATTTCTGTACTTGCATCAATTAACATTGCTTTAATATTCATGTAAACTTTGCTCTTGAGCTGGCCATAGATGCAATACCTAGAATATTTTGAACTGCTGGATCCGGTTTCTTAGATACAATAAATGTATTGATCCTTATACTGTAGATGATCGTTGACAAAATGACTAGATGCAAAGCTATTCTACCTATGACAGGCTTTATGCATTGAGCTCCAGTGGACAATTCTTTGTATTTTTGTGGTGTATACTTTTCCCCTCCAGCATGACCATGAACTGATTTGGAAAGGCTGCTGTAGGGGTCACTATTACTACTGAGGCCAATACAGGGGAGACTATTACTACTGGGGCTGCTGTGTGGGGCATTATCTCCACTGGGGATGATATAGGGTACACTATTACTACTGATGCTACTGTTGAGGGACATTATTACTACTGTGGTCACTATTACTACCAAGGCCACTCTGGGGGACACTTTTAGTTCTGGGGCCGATATAGGGGTCACTATTACTACTAGGGCCAATATAGAGGACACTATTACTACTGACATAACAGAGTTTGTGGCAGCATATATGGTACAAAAAGAATTTTCTTTATTTCTTCCTCTATATTCATTAAAAGGCAACATTTTGACCTTATATGGTGGGACACTGTTACTACTGAGATCACTATTACTACTAAGGCCACTATGGGGGACACTATTACTTCTGGGGCTGATATAGGGGACACTATGACTACTGGGGCCATGTTGGGGGTCACTATTGCTACTGGGGCCATGGTGGGGGTCACTATTACTACTGGGGCCATGGTGGGGGTTGCTATTACTACTAGGACCAACATAGGGGACACTATTACTACTGAGACCACTCTGGATGACACTATTACTATTAAGGCCAATATAGGGGACACTATTACTGCTGAGGGTACTATTACTACTGAGGCCACTCTGGAGGACACTATTACTTCTGGGTTCAATATATAGGACACTATTACTACTGGGGCCACTATTACTACTAGGACTCATTTAAGGGACACTAGTACTACTGAGGCCACTCTGCATGTGGCAGCATACCTCTTGCTGACTTAGGGTATGTTTACACATGATGGAAAGGCTGTGGAATATCACTGCAGAAATTTCCGCAGCATTTTGTCATCCTCAAAACAGTCAAAATCCATTCCATTGGTGTGGATTTTGACTGGAAATCAGCTGCATATCCACACCTGATTTCAAACTATTCGGTGCTCCCCCTCACCTCCGCCGTAGGCTTCCCACTGTCAGTACTCCCCAGCTGCTGGTTCCCAGCGGCTTGTAGTGGCCTCACCTGACCAGTATCACCTGACCAGTGGCCCTGCACCTGACCAAGCCGCTAGGAACCGGAAGCTGAGGAGCGCTGACAGCAGGAAGCCTACGGAGGAGGTGAGGGGGAGCAACGCAAAGTATAGATTCGCAGCTGATTTCCTGTCAAAAGCCGCACCAACGGAAAATTTCCATCTGATTAATACTAGGGCATGATGCTGCTATAGGATTATTAGGGATTATTAGGGAATTGCTATATATATTCATCTTTCTGTAGTAGTTTCCAAAAAAAGCACAACTGATTCAATGAACAGTTTCTACATATATTTATTCTGTACATTCATTAGAGGTTCATACAGTGTAAATAAATGGATATTACAAAAAGTAAATAAAAATAAAATTAATTTTATACACAGGAAAATAACTTTTTACTGCATGTCGACAATACACTGCAACAGGGGTCTTCAATTAGTGGCTCTCCAGCTCTTGTGAATCTACAACTCCCAGCATGCCCTAAGACACATTCTGGGAGTTGGAGTTTGACCACAGCTGAAGATCCACGTTAGAGTCTATTGCACTACAGGACAATGTTAACATAATATGGAGAGATCAGAAGTTCAGGAATCTTTCTAAATATTCTAATAACTGTTATTGGAGTAATGAGATATGTATGAGTAAATGTATAGGGGCTTCCTTTGTAATGCATAGAACCTATATAGTATGACTCTGCTTCCTTCTACATTGGAGTATGTAATGATTGAGTGGTCGGATCACTCCAACCAAAGACGATATCACAGCTCTCTATCTAGTGACACAACAGTCCATTGATACTTGGTGCATCTTATACGGTCTTAGCATTTCCTTCGCTGCATCTCACGGGCCATTTGACAAAGTGTACACGGTCCACAGAATGCGAGACATACACAATCGTTGCAGATACTTCCCTGTAAAGCAAAACAAGAGACACTTTAGAAAGAGAAATTGGAACCATAAGTAGCATTTTTGTTTTAAAGGAATTGTACAGGATAGAAAAACATGGTTGCAAGTGTTCATTTAAAGGGGTTGTCCGACTACCAAAAAACACTTCTGCTACAGCTCAAACTGTCAAAAAAGAGAAAAAGAGCAGCACTTGCCCATCCTCTGCCGCGGGATCCTGTACTGTTGATTGTTGCGAAAGATGTCATCACAGGAAGTCACCTAACCAGTGCAGCCAATCAGAGATTGCAGTATCATTGTTCTAAACTCCTGGCATCATGGCACCCATTGATGCCAGGAAAGCAGGCAGTGATGCTGCTGCCTCTGATTGGCTGTAGCAGTCAGATGATTTCCTGTGATGACATCTTTACAACAATCACCAAGAAGGCAGGGGGGCAACTGTGTTGGAGCCCCATGACAAAGGATGGGTAAGTGGTGCTGAAACTATAGTAGAATTATTGTCCTGTAACCAGACAAGCCCTTTAAGAGGAAATGTGTCACTAGAAAATGACCAGTTAAAGAAATCACTTTTTTGGGGGGGTGAAGGGGCTAACTAAAACACTGCAGGAATCAGTAGGGGATGTGATGAATTTAGCAATGGATTTGCCAAGGAACTCACCCTATGCATTATACAGGATGAAATCCATGGTGAAAGTTCACAACATGATTGGACATGTTGCGGAGTTCATATTCGAACCACAGGTCAATTCCACACAGATTTGTTACACAGCATGTAGATAGGATTTAAGAACATCTCATCCACTTTGCTGCTACTGTAAATGCTATGGATTTCCCACCCACAAATCAGCAGCATGCATTTCATGTGTGGCTGTACTCAAGCTTTTAGTAGATGCCACAGCTATGGCCAGACATGTAAGAGCTACTTGTCAAACAGAAACTTACCGGGATGCCATATCTTTCCCTCATGCCTGTCCGCAGGGCAACCATAGTACCTGGTAGGCATGGCAAGCAGCAGCACTCTCCAAAGTCTTTGGCCACATTACATGCCAGAATGCAAGGAACAAATGCTCCACAAAGACCTAAACAAAAGCAAAAACAGAATGGTCTAAATACAATATATCTGGCTATAAGTGGTCACATTAAGATATATGAAGAATCTGATTTGTTGGGCCCTCCAACAATACCATCTTCTAGTCTAAAAATGATAGAAAGTGTAATTTGCAGATTCCCAGTATAAACTTTGACGAACCATGGTCTTCTTGGTACAAGGATCAAGTAATATTTTGGTTAACATCTAACAATATGTATATAAGGTTATGGTGTAAAGATGATGTATGGCAGATAAAGACTTTCATACAAGTCTGCTGTTCTCAACGTGGCCACATTTACAATATATGAAGCCCTACTTGAGACTTGATAATAGATTCACACTATTGGCTATCCATGTCTATTAAGAATGACTATGGTGTGTTGAGCATGCAGTCTACTTGATTTGCCTCCAGTATGGTGACTCACCTACGTTTTTAGCTATTACAAAAAAAAATGACTTTTTTGAATATCCAACCATTATGACTTACAGATTCTCGTGTCCTGACAGCAGTCGTTGACTTCAGAGCTCCACAGACTGCTACTGGCAGCATATCCTTGTTGCGTGCATTGGGGTTGAGCAGTGATTGGATAAGACATTGTGATCTGTAAGACAACAACAAAGTAAATTAACAGCCTTTACCTTTTATACATTAGTGAGAAGTACAGCACAAACCCCAACCAGGTTGTCCTGTACATGGTCTGTGGTACTATAAATAATGGAGACCACCTCTCTTCTTCATACCCCACTGGTTGACAGAAGTATCTAGATTCCCGATTACTGAGAGAAAAAGTATAGAGGAAGGTGAGAAATCTATCATATAACAAAATGTTTACTGGTAGGGATCAGTTGAAAGTTGCCAACGGAACTACACTGCTTATTATTAACTCCCATTGAACAACTCAAATAGCTATGGTAACTACTGTAATCGCAACGACCTGGTAAGTAATAGAGTGAACATAAATGGAGTCAGATAAAAAGTCCTTCAGGACTAAGCTAGAGTACCAAAATTGTAACTGATGAGCTCATAACTATTACAGTTGTTACATGGGTACTTAAGATATCTATATATTTCTATGCCGTTACTGCATTTGTTGTTGAATATAATGGAAATATTTCGATATAGAGGATAATTACATATGATAACATTTCTTTATATATTCCTTTGCTCATCAATATAGGAGAACAACATCTATCTAAGGTTCTGTTCACATGAGTGTCATATAGATTGCTTTAGAAGCCACAATGCTCTGCTGGAACCATTGTATGACAGGTCCAATAGTGCCCAACTGAACTTTAGTTTACAATGGGCTTCGTTAGGACTTCTGTCATGGTACTCAGCAATTAGACAGGAAAAAATATGCCATATCTTTACAGCAATCAATAATCCAAATATTTTACTTTTGATCTGGATTGTTCCATAGTAGTAAAAATCATTGAAAATGTGATTCATTGTAAAGAGTTAGCAGTCGGAGATCTTTACAAATACAAAGTCACATACTGTATACACAACCTACTTATGACTCTACACCCTACAACATGATGCAACCAACAGGGTCTTAAGAAAATTCTAATCATAAGCAATCCAATCCAACCATAAATGTAAAATAATGCATTTGCCAACCAGCACTGATTAGCTATACGAAGATGAAAAATCAGAGCGCAGAAGTTCTCTAATATACTTCTACAGTATGGCCTGGAAGGAGGAGATTACTCAAAACTGGTGCAGATGAATAGTAAAACAGATGCCGAATGCAACCAATCAGGTTGCAGCTTTCATGGTAAAAAAAAAAGTTGCTGTTGGCAACTGCTCCAGTTTCTATAGATCTGGCCACAAAATCTTCAAATGATTTGTAAAATGCCACAATTTCTGATCCGGAGTTTTTATCCAAGGGTCCGTGATTCCAAGAGATCAGAAAATGTAGAACAACAGAAGATAATTCTCAGCTCAGAAAGTGCAATTCTGTAAGGAGTCTCATCCAATGTAAAAGTGAAGCCTGGAGCACACGCATAGGACATTGGTCTGAAGAGCTGACACTTACTTGATCTGCAGAGCTGTCTCAGGTGAGGATGTTCTGTGAGCTGTGACAATTCAGGTCAGCTTAAAGATATTTATACAGATCCAATAGCTGATATTGGGAGGACACAATACATTGAAGTGTGACATCACCGCCACCTCCCTCATTAATTTTCCTAGCTTTTTTCTCCTACATCACCTGTCTGTACCTGCTCCTCCTTCCATCCCTTCACCTTTCCTTATACCCCCCAACTCTTCTGCTTGTTCCAAAACTGGGCACCAATGGTTTCGGTAAGATCAGAGTTAAAGTGGCAAATGGAATCATTGCTCCCAATAAAGAAAAGTTTAGCCATGTCTCTGATATCCTCTACTATGGTTAGGAAGCTTTTTCCACAGTCCAGAACTTATGTATCTGCTTAATGATTTCCTCACAATACAGTTTTAAATGATCAATGAAGAGAACCGGTCTATCCTAGAAACAAAAATTGGACTGCAGAAAAAGGCCCACATGGTTCACCTAGTCTACTGTATCATTACTCCTATTCTAGTATCAAGTGGCAGTTACCAAATTAAAAAAAATAGTCAAGTTCGACTGACTGGCGGCCAGCCTAAATTGAGACTTTTATGGGGCGAAGTGCAGGTGAAGAATCGTTCGTATTTGCCACCAGTGTTATGGCAGCATACAGATCCTGTATAGTCACCTACTGGTTATGACCATTTTCTTAAAGCTATGTAAATGTCCAGATTTTTGGTCTTTATTCATTTGGTAAATCTTTTACTATAAACCTGTTTTGATCCTAACAGAGACAAGGTCATACATATCTTAGAGACAACAAATGTGACTGCTATGGGGCCCTTTGAGAGAAGGGGTCCAGATTACGTGGGCTACATCTCTTATTGTAATGGATGGTAATGAGTTGTACAGATATCACCTTTCCATGGGTCTAACAAATGAGGCAATAGGGATTTGTCCCACATAATTAAGTTATCCACAGGATAGGGGATAACTATCTGATCATGGGGGTCCGCTGGGACCCCAATGATCATGAATGAGCATCCCTAAATGAATGGAGTGATGGTCAAGCATACACACCACTGTGCATCTCATTTCAATAGGACTGGAGATAATAGCGTTCAAGTGCTCTTCAATCTCCAGCATCCCATTACAATTAATGGAGCTGTAGGGCACATGCGTGACCACCATTCCATTCATTTAGGACCCCATTCTGATGATCATAGGAGTTCAATGGTCAGAACCCCACTGATTGGCTAGTTATCGCATACTATATGGATAAGAGAGAACTTCATTTTTATGGGACAACTTCCCTGACCAAAGGATCATGGAAAGGAGATGTGGCAAACAAGCACCTAGTCGTCAGATCTTGGGTAGCCAAGAATGTGCGTCATTCTAACCTCTGCAATGGTATGAACACACTACTATGCACATCTTTGCAGAAAAGAAGAGGATCACCTAAGATTCATTCTGGATTTGGTCAAAAAAATACTTGGAGAGTAAATAGCTATGTAAGTAAACCCGTAAGGACTTTGTTAATTTCTTACTATAAAGAAAGATGAGAAAATTCCCCACATACATGACAGAAACGTTAGATATCTGTATTTATATCACTAATCCAAAGACTAGAATTCTACGATTCACGAAAGTCAAAGTCTGTTTTTGAATTGTCCCGTTATGAATTAACCCTGAAGTAGTTCTGCGGTATCTTCTACACACATGGTTGATCATGGACCACCCTTCCTGAAGTATCTTTAAAAAGAGTTGTTTCTTGGTATTCCCCCCCCCCCCCCACTACCACTCTTCACTCGCCCAACTATTATAACTTAAGGTAATATTATGCAGAAGAATTTCTGTACTTGCATCAATTAACATTGTTTTAATATTCATGTAAACTTTGCTCTTGAGCTGGCCATAGATGCAATACCTAGAATATTTTGAACTGCTGGATCCGGTTCCTTAGATACAATAAATGTATTGATTCTTATACTGTAGATGATTATTGACAAAATGACTAGATGAAAAGCTATTCTACCTATGACAGGCTTTATGCATTGAGCTCCTGTGGACAGTTCTTTGTCTTTTTTGGTGTATACTTTTCCCCACCGGCATGACCATGAACCGATTTGGAAAGGTTGTCCTATTTTCTGTATGATTTCTAATTAAATGTTATGTGTTGAGGATTTGTATCCTGTCAGTAGTTAGTACATGTGAGCAGGTTTTGCAGCACCTTTTTGCAGGGATACGTTCCTTTTAATGTGTTGCACTCCCAATCATTAAGTTCCTCAAATTTGGAAGTTGGCTGTAACATAGGAGGGAAGGGTCCGGGAATATGGTTTTCAGATGGTCATCCTTGTGTAGGGTATGATGGAGTTTCCTTGCAGTTTTCCTTTAGTATCTATAGCCACTTGATTTGAAGATCCATACTAGAGGTACACAATTGTTTTATTCTTTCCTGGTGGCTCTGGTCATGTTATCATCAATTAACCCCTTGAGTGGCAGGTTTCCTACCACCCTGTCGTGCCCACCAGGGCAGGTTTTTTAAAATGATCTAATCATTGAATTTCAACTAGTTTTGCAGTTGCGTCTCAAGAGCCATAACTTTTTCATTTTTCCATTGACAAAGCCATATTAGGGCTTGTTTTTTGCGGGACAAGTTGTGATTTTTTAAACAGGGGGGAGGAAAAAAAGAAATGGGGAAAAAAGAAAAAAAGGGGCCATGTCATTAAGGGGTTAAATAATGTATTAACTTCCTTCTCTGGGTCATTACGATGCATGGATACCACATGTGTGATTGTATTTTTGATTTTTTACAAAGTAAAGGGAGACAAGTGTTTTTTTTATTTTTTTAATAATTTTTTAACTTTTTTAAAAAAAAAATTTTACATTTTTTTTTTTGTCCCTTTAGTGGACTTCCACAGGGACCCATCAGGACCCCTGATCACATTCCGGGGGTCCGATGGTGACAGCCCTTTACATGCTGCAGTGACAACCCTTTACATGCTGCAGTCACATAGACTGCAGCATGTAAAGGGTTAACACAGCAGAGATCGAAGGTTTTCTCTGATCTCTGCTGTAAGAGCTGGTACCTAGCTGTCCTCTGACAGCTAACAACCAGCTCTCCCTGCCACAGAGACCATCGGCTTGCTTCTGACAAGCCGATGGTCTCTATGGCAACCTGTAAACAAAGCAGGAGGTTGCCGACATGTCGGCAATATCTTCTGCTGGTTTTTCAAAGCCCTTGCACTGCTCTGTGTGGGTCTGTGCAGGCAGAGCACACTGTCACAGCTTGTGGCATTGTACTCTGCAGCTCCCATAGTGATACATAGCCCGGAAATCTTCCGGGCTATGTTGCTATGAGCAGTGGAGCTCGTCCCCGGAAATTTTCCGGGCGTGCCACTCAAGGGGTTAAGGTAGAATGGTGGCCCTGATTTAAGCATGTTCTTTTAAGATGCTGTAAATATTCATCCCTGTCTATTCACTTTTAATTGTGTTTGGGGTGGATACTGTCCCATCTGAGGTTTGAGGGTTGACTAATGGGTTTTCCGTATAGGGATGTCTGTATTGAGTGTTTTAAAATTTTTATGGGGGTGTCCAAAAAGTTGATTTCTGCGTACAAGTAGTTGGATGTTATGTTTATGGTGGGGTAGAATGCAATGAATCTTTCATGGAATTTTATTAGTTCTTGTTCAGAGCTGATCCAGATGATTAGGATGTCATCAATGTAGTGGAAATAGCCAGTGGTTTGATGGAGCAGGATTGTGACAGCATAGAATGCCGTGTAGTCATTGTCCTATTTTCAACTTCCTTATGAATAAAACATTACTTTAAACTTCTGAAGTCTAAAAATAGTTTATTTTCATAGTTTAGTACTTCTCAGCATTGCAGCAAACTGGTCAAACAGGTAAAGGAGTCTCAGTGTGACACAGGCTATGTTACATCGCAAAGGAAGGATTGATTACATGAATTGATGTGATGGGGGCAGGGGAAATGTTGAGTTTTATGGAAGTCTAGACCATTCTACGGATAGACCCATCACATGGAGCATCAGGTCTCCCAATGAGTAGAGGAGGGAGTTCTCTTTGATGATACAATAATGATGAAAGCAGATCCAGAGTAGAAGATAAGAAGTGGCACCCAATCCATAAACAGAAAGGGGCTTCAAACACGGCACAAATTACAACAGTAAACTGTCTTAAATGCTTGCGCCACATCTATCGTGTTTTTTGATAGTCTCTGACAGTTTTTTCTGACTTTTGTTGAAAGGAGGCTATTTGTAAGGGCTCATTCACACTAGCGTATCTGTTCTCTGTATTACGCGCATATTTTTATGTGCATAATATGGAAAGCTTAATCACAAGTGATTTGCATTGGAGTATTGAGTCATGCATGTTTTACACATGTATTTTACATGTACGGAAAAAATGCATTTTTTGCGCAAAACACAATTTTTACACATGTGAAAAATACAAGAAGGTCCAAGTACACAGTTTTGGTCTGTAAAAATGCTGCGTATTTCATGGACCAAAACTGTATATGTCTGTGTGAATGAGCCCTTGTTGTAACCACTCCTTAATATGGCTATGGAGCTCTATGCACTATGATGGTGTTTCTCCCCTTCTACCTCTTTAGCACCGAGCTTTCTACCTTCAAAGGTGACTATGGTGTCTGCGTAGGGCTGTTAGAGCGGAGTGCAGGTATACGCTGAAGCTCACTACCCGAGATAGCACCCTCTCCCTGTGCTGGTGTCCCCCCCTTGGCCAAGTGCTGGCAGCGTCCTTCGGGGAAATAGGAGAGCTGGTACTTCTGCATCAGGACTACATAAAATGACATGGTGGCCTGGATTCTGCCTGCGGGGCTTGAGTTTGACACATGAGCATAGCGGAAGCATGGCTGCATGCGAAGAGCTGTTGCTTTTATTTGCACCGTAAACACTGTGTTTTTATTGATTGTTGAGTGCTGCTTCTCTTTCCTACTCTAGATTTACAAGTGGCCTTTCATGCTGAGCCCGACCATGACCATTTATGCTGGACCTAGCCATCCACCGGAGTTGTTCTTCCATGTTAGCAGTGCCGACCCAAATCATTTACAAACAATAGAAATAGAACAGTGCAGTTTACAACGTTTATTTCTTAATGTGAGTATCAAAACTGTGCATTATTTTAGATTTTAGTAACATAGTATGTTAGGCTGAATGAAGACAATGTCCATCTAGTTCAGCCTGTTTTAACCCCCTTCCCCTCCTTGTTGGTCCAGAGGAAGCCAAAAAAACCCCCCAAAGAGCCAATTTAGCCCATTTGATGAAAAAAAATTCCTTCCTGACTTAGCCATATGGGGTTTTGTGTTTTGCAGGACAGGTTCTCGTTTTCTTTCGGCATTGCTTTAGAGTACATTATAACTAATATTCATTTTTTATGAGAGACTGGGAAGTAAACAGCAATATTGCCATTGTTTATACATTTTTTCCAGTGGATGCAGTTTAAATAAAGTGCTTTTTCCCCTTTATGGGTTGTTATGATGGTAGTGATACCATGTATCTTTTTAACAAAAACATATATAATGGTTTTACTGAGTAAGGCTGCCTGCACACTGTGACTCCGGCGTACCTGTCCGGCATCTTCTATCCTGCTCTGCGGATGTGGGGGCTGGCACGCATGCGCAGTACAGAATAGGCGGCGCTGTCTCTAGGGGATGATGCGGATCCCACGACCTTTCCGCAATTATGAAAATTGCAATCAATGGAGACCTTTGCTGTACAAATACGCAGAAAGAAAAAGCAGGTCCAATTCATGTGAGAGAACTCATTAACATCAATAGGTTCTATTCTCTGCGTATTGCGCACAAATATGTCCGTCTAAAGAAGACCTGAGTCCTTTTAGATGAGCCAATTATCATTTCAACAAGCAAACAGGTGAGTGATGTCACCGCTGGCTCATTTGGTCTCACGCAGCCTGTTTATAAAAGCAGATACATCGTTGCCTCGTTCAAATGAGAAATTGTTCATAATCTTTCATATTTCCTGTATGGGTGAATGAAAGGGACTGAACAAGGGCTGTTTAAATCGAACGAGCCAATGATTAATTTTATGCCTGCATGAAATGAACGACAAACAAAAAGTGAACAATTCTAATTTGTCATTCATTTGTTGGCCTGCGTTTAGACTGGACGATGATATCACTTTCGCTCGTTTGAATCATTTTTTGAACACTAATGGTTCTGTCCAGAAGCGCCCTAACACTTGGCACATCTTCTAGGTACACAACCACATACTGCTTCATATGTTTTAGGATCTGGAAAGTAATGATGGACTCCTTGAAGCTTGGGCTTGTACTTGACCCTCAGTCTGTCATCTTTTCACAATACTGAACCTGCAATATAGCAGTTTGGTTTTACTCGGCATCTATACCCATGCGGAGACTCAAATCAGGCTCTAACACACGCTGGTTTGGGCAACTATTGCTGGACATCTTACCTATGATATCTACATCTAAACACAAGCACAAGTAGTTTACCCTGACATAAACGAACAAGAAATAAGATACTATGGTTGATACAAGTGGTTCAGACTAGTTCATGATCCCTCTTTGACGGAAGTCTGTGTCAACCATTTTCCAGTTCATGAGAATATAACAAGTCCCACCAGCAGCACAAAGTATTCCTGTTCCAGGGTCAGGCCAGTAAATGCAAGAGCCAGATTGGAACCTAAACCAGAAAGGTTCCCAACAACCGTCCACAAGAGCAATGACTGGCAGCATAAGCGGATGTAGAAAAGTATAAAGACTTTTTATTGCCCCATTACACAGAACAGCGACGTTTCGGCCGTGTTGGCCTTCCTTTCCAGTTCATTGCTGATACATCTGGGCACTCTTATAGATAGAAGCTTTAGAACATTGGTTCCTGATGAACAGTCTGAAATAAGACAAGGAAACACGTTGAGCCGTTCTAAATATCTAATAAACATCAAGTTGTTCTTAACATTGAATAGACATCTGAGCTTTCCTAAATATCGAATTAACACTAAGTGGTTTCTAATATTGAATAGACATCTGAATGCTTATAAATATATTGATAATTATACCATTTACAACTATCAATGAACTGTTCACCTGAGTTGAGTCTAGTTTTAGATTCGTTCAGGGCTAGAATTACAGACTGAATATAAATATATCCTTCTTCTCTAATTCTTTTACAAGGAGAGACATAGCCTCCATCAATGAATCTCTGTCTCTATGCACCTTGTTGTGCCCCTCTCATATGAAGATAAGCACAACTGTATAGAGGTCGTCCTTTTTAATTTGGACTGTGTATCTTGTGTTGCTTCAGATATATCATTTCTGAACCTCCTATGTGTTGGGTGGTCCTTTTGACACTATCAGTAGCATCATTGTTATCTCGTGGACCTGGAAGGTCCTTATTGGCCCACAGGGCAACTCCTTGGCTCCCACCGATTCTGGTTGCTATTCAGCAATCAGTTACTCTCCCCCAACCCCCCCCCCAGTTAATATTTTTGTCATTGTTGTATTTTTGTTAGTTCGTCAGCCCATTTGTATGCTTTTAATCTGTGCATTAATAAAGATATATATTTTTTAAGTCTACTCTGTGAAGGCCTTGTGCTTGACCCGCCATTCATGTTCCCTCAACAAATAATGGAACACGTCTCGCACAGATTTGTTATTTACGCAATTTTCAGTTGCATTGTCTGAAGGAGTAATAACTCTTTATAGACTACTGTCTTCTACCAGATACGCCTCAACAAAAGAGGCAAACACTGACTAATGCTGTTTACTGAATGGTCCACACCTTATCTCTGCTGCTCATTAGAAAACTTCTGTTAAGGTATTTCTTATTGGCTAGTTCAGGAAAAATTCAACCACCCATGAATTCCACAGTTTACAGGCAAGTCCTTAGTCCTCAAGCACTTTATGTTGGATGATGATCTGTACAATAGCTTCCCCCACCCCCCTTTCCTCCAACATGCTGTACTGTTATTGTAAGTTTCACCCAGTGTGATTTCATCATTAATGCCTTATGTTTGCAAAACACTTCTACATAGTAGCTAATCAATATAATCATTGCACACTCCACAAATATGTCGTACAGTGCTTAAGTAGCCGTGCCACACAATACCAAAGTAAATACCATTATGCAGAGCCCAAATGCCAACATGCAGTAATCAAACAACAGCTACATTCATAAATACCAATCATCTATAACATCAAAAGCACCTGCCACATTGTGCATTATACGGTGATACAACCCTATACAGTGTCTTCGGCACTTTTCTATCCAGTTTAACGGACCGTCAGGGACAGAAACTATATGAAACAGATATGAAAGATGTCCGTCTCAAATATTGACACCTATGCTTCTGGCCTAGTTATCATCTATGCAGTTTCCAGACGGAAACTGGAATCGAACAAATGCTGGATTGTAAAAACAGGGTGTGAAAAGAGCTTTACTGTTATGGCTGATTGGTGGAATGGTCTAATAACAATGCTGTCTCTCAATAAGGCTGAGGGCCCTTTTACATAGGATGACCTGTGGGGGGCAGAAGCCCAACAGGTCATCTCAGCGATACCCATTCCTGTGCTTTAATACGATCATCACTAGTGAATGGAAGCAGGATGGGGATCGTTTCGGCCCACCCATCTCCATTCACAATAAACAGGCAGTCGTTCATAAGTGAACAACTGCCTGTTTACATGGAACGATCCGTCATTCAGTTTTCGTCATGCAGAAACTGCACAAGCAAAAAGCAAACAAATTCTTGTTCCTCGTTCAGTCGGGGCATGCATTTACACTGAACTATACGCATTCAGATTCAGAGTGCGGAATTCCTGGACAATTCATTGGCTTATGTAAAAGGGCCCTGAAGGCTGAATGGAGACTTTGGCAACAATAGGGGTTGCACGCCCAAAGGTTTCTCTGTAGCCCTACGACCACATATACCATTGAACTCAATGGAGTTGCACTGCAAGTCGCAGGTTGCTGTGACCACAAAAAAATAAACCCCATAAAGTTGCGCAGACAAAAATAAAAATTGTTATAGCTCTTGGCATGCGGACAAGTGAAATACTTCATATCCTTGAGGTCAAAATAGGTTTAATCTTTTACAAGGTACAGTACCAATAAAATTCATGTGTCATTAACCGTTTCTGCACCTCCCTCTTTATGAATTTCCTTGTATTGCAAATAGGTTGTAACTACTCCCTGAGTTCTATTTTGGATTCTGGCCAAGATGAGAAAAAGACAAGTTTTTTTTTTTGTTTTAGTGTGGATATTGCCACATCGTTGATAGTTACAACTAGATTGTTGTAGGAAATTCACTTGTATTCTTTAGTTTGGATCTAGACGGACGATTGTACAGAATAAAAAGCAATTGTATAATCTTGCTCCTGGGAACTGTATATTAGTGATTCTGGGAACAGAATATTTTATGGCAGTCTGTAATCTTACAGATCTCATATACTGCAGCCTGTAGTATGCTGATGCAGTCTCATGGCAACCATAGGGAATGTGGATGTTGTCAGCAGTGCTCATGGAAGCATTCCTACATCTAAACCAAGCGATACTGATAGTGAGTAAGCATGAAGAATCTCATGAACAGAAATTCCCTATCTCTAGTAAATCCATTTATTTCAATAATGAGCTTTCTGGCATGATAGGATTTTGAGGTTTTCAGAATAGCTAAAAGTTGGCCAATCCCTCCAATCTTGGCAGCATTGTCCAACTGTCCAGTGTGTATAGGGATTACAAGACCTTCCCCACAGCATGGCCATTCCTTTGTCTCCGCGGGATATAATACACTGCCAAAAGGTGTCTGTGCTCCTCTCCTGGTTGAAAAAAACATGTTTGCTGACCAGAGCAGGTCGAATGTGTATGGGGATGGAAGGTCTGAAGAAATAGCTGTTGACTGAACAAGCATTCGGCCAAAATCTATCCAAGATGGCCACCTTTAGGGGTTATTGCATTTTTATCTCTGGTGGTCTATGGAGGTTGAAAGATCTAATGATAATACCCCTGATGATTTAGGGGTAGTTAGCACTCTTAAGGTGCATTTACACACGCAGATGGTCGCTCAAAATTCACCAGAAACTATTATTTGGCATAGGTACTAATGGGCTAATCAGCTCTTTAGTACTTCATTTGCATATATTTAGAGAACATTGGGTGGTCTGTTCTCTAAATACACCGCTATTGTTCTCCAGCAGGACATCAGCTGTTAAAAGCTGTTAAAGAAAATTATCAGTGTTGCCCATCTCTCTTATCGGGGACAAGGATTCCATGCTGACCTGAAGTCAGTGATGGACAAAAAGTGCACGGTAAGTGCACGATAGGCACACATTTACACACAACGATTATTGCTCAAAAGATGGCTTTTGAGCGAATTTTGAGTGATATTCATTGTGTATCAAAGGGCCTTTAGTGCCTGAATAGGATTGACTTATTGTATTCAGCATTTTCTTCCTGCTTTGATTTAATTGCCAATACGCATTAGACTGACATCAGCCAAACCAGATAATTCTGGGAGGACAAGCCAATATCCAGTGTGTATTGGGGTGTCTCAACTCTCCTCCAATGCCAGGAGAGAGGAGAAGTGGACGTGTTGAATATTAACATTTCCAATCTTTTATTCTCACGGGAGATATGCCGTCGCCAGTGGTGTCTGGCAGGGGTTTATTGCCCTCCCGCTATTGAGAACACAAACCTGCTCGCACGACAGCAGTCAGGAGGAATAGCCGTTGGCCAAATAAGAGTTTGTCTATCGGTTACCTAAGGTGAACAGCCAGAGACCAGAGAATTGTGGCTTCCCATAACTATAGTACATGAGTTAGAATGTACATCGTCTTGATGGGTTTTTTTGTGAACACTAGAAGACAAACGCAGAATACAGAAAGCAATAATGGACTTTACATGTTGTAACCTATTCCGATGTTACAAAACTTTTCTAGATTGCATTGAACCCCCGGCACTAAGAAAGTACAAATGATTCAGAATAACTGGAATTGCAGGATTGCAACGTAGTAAAGTTGTCTGATAACATCCTGGGTGGCGTCCTGACACGAGACACTTCCCTGTACGTGGGAGTCTAGCTTCACATAATGGAAATGCTCTTGCAGGTGTGTAGGTGCCATGCATTCCTCCTCTATAGGGCAGTCACGTTTTACTTGATGCTTATTTGCATTTACTGTACAACGAAATGTTTCCCTCGGAACTGACTGCATTGTGAAATCTGTTTTTGAGGCGAAACATATTTAAGTACAAAGATCAATCTGTAAGTGTCACCGCATCTGCCTACATTCTGGGCTGCCAACTTTGCATTTCCTTTAGGGTTCCAAGATATCCAAAGTGCTGTGAAGAACTTGTCACTATTAACATCAGTTCCTGTCCCTGTTGTGGCTCACGGACTAAATTTCCTTAATAGGAAGCCAATTACATCTTTGAGCATGTATTTACTGTGTGTGTGTGTGTGTGTGGGGGGGGGGGGGGAATGAGTGCCTGGAATGAACATCATGCAAACACGGGGAGAACATAAACCCCGTGCAGATGTTGTTCTTGGTCAGTGCAACATGTTACAACACTGTTAGTCAAGGGTCTGTAATTTCTGGGCCAAGGAGTTTGAAGAACGTTTTTCTAAAATTTTGGGGTGAATTAATTAACATCAGCATTTCAAAAGCTGGTCTTAATATTTTCCCATTACATGGCGTGCCTGATATATAAAGAGGATTACACCTTCCAGGTCCGACCTGGCGTACATTTCTGGTGTAATTTACGCACGTTTCCAGCATAAATTATACATAAATGTGTTGGTCGAAGCACAATTTACCCCTTTTTGGGTAAGTTACGGATGATGGCCCAGAATGCCAACAGTCACAAAAGTTTTGCGCAAACTTTACACTAAATTTTGCAACTTTTTTACTCCAGAAACTGACAAAAAACTACATTTAATGAATGTCCCGCTTTGTCCCCGAATGTCCGTTACCAGCTGTACAATGAAATCTTTCATGTCCTGTCTGATAGGAGTGTATTGCTAACACTAGGCAGTAACAGTTTTTCAGTCCTTTGTCAATTGGGTTTGATAGTTGGCAAATGATTAAATAGTTTGCATTATCAGATGCTCATAAAGAAATATAAAAACTCACATGCTAGTAGAGATCTTTCAGGAAAGAACCTCAATATAAGAGGTCAAGAAATTTACAACTGATTGAACAGAAAAAAAAACCCTTCTGCCTGTATAAAGACATTTCAGCAGACAGTACTGAAAACATGACAGCATAAGGGTGACTACTAGGGATGAGCGAACGTGTCCGTTACGGACACATCCGCACCCGGACACCGGCTTTGCCGAACACTGCAGTGTTCGCGCGTAAGTGTCCGGGTGCCGCCGGGGGGCGGGGAGATGCGCGGCGGCGCGGGCGGCAGTAGCGGGGAACAGGGGGGAGCCCTCTCTCTCTCCCTCTCCCCCCCACTCCCCGCCGCACCCCCCCGCGCTGCCACGGCGGCCCCCGAACTTTTTCGCCCGAACACTGAAGTGTTCGCAAAGTTCGGTGTTCGGGCGAAAAAGGGGCGGAGCCGAACGTGTTCGCTCATCTCTAGTGACTACCCACTACAGTTTTTTTTCACTGCGAAATTCGCAGCGTTTTTTTTTCTGCATGGGTCTATGGGACTTGTAATGTTAAAATCGCGATCGCGCAAAATCGCAGTTTACCGCAAAACTGTGATTTTGTGCGATCGCGATTTTAACATTACAAGTCCCATAGACCCCTGCAAAAAAAAAAATGCTGCGAATTTTCGCAGTGAAAAAAAGCTGTAATGTGTAGTCACCCTAAATTACCTAAATTTTCTGTATAATTGGTACGATTATGATGATACCAAAATGATATATATTTTTTAGGTTTTTCCACTTTTGCCCAATAAAAGTTTTTGGGAAATTATTATTTTTTTGGGATACCAGGTTCTGTTTACTTTTTCAATCGACAGAACTCTGTGAGGGCTTGTCTTTTGAGCGACAAAGTGTAGCTTTGTCCCTCTAGGGGATTTGAACCAGAAAGGCTATGATCGCTAAGATAATGTATTGCAGTACTTTTGTATTGCAATGCAATATAGCTTACAATAGCAAACATAGGCCCTGACAACTCATAGGCCCTCTGCTATTACATAGCAGAGTATGCTCCCTTTGTGAACCCTACACATGCTGCAATCTACTTTTATTGTGGCATGTAAGGAGTTAACAGCAGGGGGCTGTGTTCTTACCCATCCCAGCTGTTGTAGCATGAGACCGTCAGTCAGTCGCAGCAGGCTTCCGCTGCAGGATGGCTTACTTCTAAACCTGTGCCATCCTGCAGCGTTAAACATCCTGTTGCGTTAAGCACCACTTATCCAGGACATAAACCTATGTCCTGTGACATTAAGAGATTAAAAACATGTCACCATACTTATGTGCTACAATGCTAGGAAATATGATGTTATGTGATTAAAATTGAAAATATTAATTTATTATATACTAGCTGGTTCTACATATAATATTTGCTGTCAACTGAATGCTTGACTATATGTATTATATTTATATGGGAGTTATGAGCAGCATTAAGTTACATTTAGATGCATAGATTTCTAAAATTTGCCAGAGATGCAGAGCTGTAACTTCACATTTCTGAGCCTCAAAACATCATCTCTAACAGATGCCGGCCTGCCATGTACCATTTATGGAACTTCTTTCTTATGTGTATATCTTAAACAACTTTATCATTAAAATGCAACCCCTGGCTATTAATCAATAAGGTTCATGACATTTTGAGTAATCACAGAGTATCTATCCTTTATTTTTATATATAAAACGGATTAAGCATGAATTAAGAAAAAAAATATTATAATGTGTCTCTGTTATATTACCACCTAAGCAGAGCACTCGCCCTGACAAGGGTGACAACGATCTATTCCTGTAAACCCCTAGAAGTTTCTATATGAGGCAGAAATCTATATCAAGTGGGAGGATATGGTATAAGAACTATCAGATACAGTCATATAATAATTATACACACAGTCGGGCCACCCAGATCGCCTAGCCGATGCATGAATACAGAGGTAAAAGTCATTGATCAAATAAATAACATGCACTGGATTAAAAAAAGATAATGAAGTCCAAATCAGCAAGCAAGTTCTAGAAGTTCCTACATGTTTCCCCCAGTGATAGATACACAGGTTCATCAGGGAATTATAAAAGGGTCTATCCCCAAGCTAAAAATTAGACAATCACAAATATGAGCAAAGAAAATGCTTCAAAACAATAAATACTTTAAAAAAAAGGCGTGTGCTATGACAAGCAGAAAACATGAAAAGAGCATGATATAGTGACTGCTCAGAGCCTAACCGTTACGGAGACCGAGTAGTACTTGGAACACAGGTGTATAGATATTGTTTAGGCTGGTTACATTGGTGTTAAGGCTTTTGGTTTACTAAAACCTTAATAACAAAAGACTTGGCCCTTTTCCTATTGTCAGCACCCATTGCATGGGAAAGTGCCAGACCTGATTGTATTCTGGCTATTCTTTGTTCCTGAGAAGTTTACTAGAAATTCTGTTGAGCATCCAAACCACAATGTCTGGCTATGTTGTGTTTACTTGAGGACTCTGGTATATAGTTCACCACATGCTTATTACAACAAACAGTGATCCCAACCCATGGCCAACCTTGCATGGCTAGATCCAGGGCATAGGAGAGTTTATTACTATTGCTGCCAAGTTATGAGCATAAGGCCACCATGGCTCCAGCCCTGACTCACTGTGTCCCAAATTGAGGTATGCCTTTCGTTCCTAACCCCTCACCAGACCAACTTACCAGCCCGATCCAATCAAGAAGACAGGGATGATCACTAGCTTAACCCCCGGGCCTTCCCAATAGAGACAAATTGTTATATGGAAGAGCATTGCACAGGTACAAATACTGTGAACAACCACTCACATACCTACCACATGTTGGGGGGGAGAGTGGCTACTTAGTATTACACTTGTTGCAGAAACAGAAGCAGGTCTGAAGCAGTTTCAAAAACTGAAAGTGAAAAAATGAGCCTCTACCTGTGTTTAAAGAAGACTAAAATCATGTTGACTACAAAAAATGGCCAAATTCAAATCAAATCAATGAGGCATAGAATGTGTGTGAGACTTCATCTTCCTTGATTCAAAAACTGACCAGGCTGGAGAATCTATGCCAGAGATAAAACATAGGATAGTATTGGGGCGAAGCGCGATGCTAAACATGGACAAAATCTGGAAAAGTAGGGATATCGGCATAGCAAATAAACACAGGATAGTGCAAACCATCGTTTTCCCCATAGCCATGTATGGATGTGAAAGCTGGACTGCGAAAAAAAGCTGATAGAAGGAGGATTGATGTGTTTGAGCTGTGGTGCTGGGGAAAGCTGCTGCATATACCCTGGATGGCGAGAGGAACAGACAGAGAAGTCCTGAATCGTATAAGACCCAATATATATCACTGGAGGGGAAGATGACCGGACTCAGACTCACGGATTTTGGCCAAGAATTGTGAGCAGAGTCACTAGAAAAATCTATAATGCTTGGACAGATCAGTGGCAAAAGAAGACCCGACTGCCAAAAAAAACACGATGGCTGATACTGTCAAAGCTGATACTGGCATGGATATCACATAACTGAAAGAAGCAGTGCAAAACCGAAAAACATGGAGAGAGCTCACCTTTAGGGTCGCTGGGGATCATGAACAACTAGACGGCCAACAACAACATAGAGAAGGCATACAAAGGGTGCCAATCCCATCAATACATGTAGCACATGTTGCAGGCTTACAGCCTATAACACCCCATAAACTAAATCCTAGCAGGCTGTCCTGGACTTCCTAAGCAGCCACTCCATCAATATATGATAAGTATGTGAGCGGTGGTTCACAGTATATTGCACCCATGCAATGCTCCTCCATATAGCAATTTGTATTTTTTGGGAAGGACCAGGGCTTGAGCTAAGGATCATCCCTATCCTCTTGATTCGACTGGGCTTGTGAGTCGGTCTGGTGAGGGGTTGTTCATCAGTTTGTATGGCTGCCGTCTGTGATTCAGGAAACCAATACTGCCATCACGGAGATGCTGCCGCCAAGGTTTCAATGCTGCCAAGTCATTAGTGCGAGAAGATGTTCGCACAAGATCTCAGGTGCAGAAAGGTCTTGCTCCCATATGGATAGTAACGCCGGTGGGAATTGACAGTAGCAGCTCTTTTGAGTAGTAATTGGGAGTAATTATATGGCAGTGACATCACGTCTTTTTGTTTTTTGTTTTCGGCTTCTTAGAATTCATAATTGATTGTTACAGCACACCTTTTTTTTTACTGATTCATGCGCTATTATCTGAATTGGTTTAGAGGCATTTCCTTTGCTTAGATCTGCGATTTGGGATAGTCCCTTCTAGGGTTCCCTGATGAACCCACGTAACATTAGGGTAAACACACAGGAAGGCTTAGAATGTTCTTGCTGTATTGGATTTAAATGGCCTGGCTGCAACTACTACCTCTGCACCGCCTATAGTTCTGCCACTGCATAGGCATAAATATGGACACAATCCAACAAATGTTTCAACTTTTTTTTTTTTCATCAGAAGTAGGCCGGTCTGACATGACCGTATTTGAATTGCAGATTCCACGTGCGTATGATCCGCGGTAATACACGATTCAATCGAATGCAATGAATTACATAGTTCCGATCACAAAACGCAGCATATTCTATTTTACCATATATATCTGCGACATAATGCCCCTTGTTCTCTATGGTCACTGATGAACCTGCAGCCCATACGCAATTACACTTGGATGATGGAGAACTCAATAAAAGAATTCAAGAGAAGCCTAGACGCCTTTTGTGTGTAACAATATTACATCATATAGTCACTGATTACTTCAGAACGGTCGGTGATCAGGGGATTGTTCCGATTGTCAGATTAGAGTTGGAGGATTTTTTTCCCCCTTAAATTGGAAAAATTGGCGTCTGCCTCCATGTTTCTTTTTTCTGGATCAACATTGGGGGGTAATAGGCTGAACTAGATGGACATGTGTCTTTTTTCAGCCTTACATTCTATGTTTCTATGTTACTATTACGTTTACGGGAAAATCCCTTGCACAGCAGTACAGCTTAAGGGTGCATTCACACGAGCGTGTGCGTGTGCTGTACGTAGGTGCGCACAAAACGGAAAATCATCCATAGAATGTGTTAAAAATAAAAAATATACCCACCTCTCCTCAGCTGCCGGGGATCAGGCGCATCCAGCCTGTCTTCTCCCTGCACAGCTGTGTCAGCAGATTCTTTATTCCCCATGGGGAGTCCCCTTGTCACTGAACACTGTGACTATGCTGTCTCAGTGTTCAGTGACAAGGAGACTTCCCCAAGGGAATATTGACACGCACCACGGACCTATGGTGCACACATGTCCTATGTTTTACAGGTATGTGCGTTTGCACACCTGTAAAACACGGACATGTGAACACACCATAGAGAACCAATGGTTCTAATAGACGCGTGGTTTTGTGCGCACATAAACACGCTCGTCTGACTCCACCCTAACACGTTCGACTGTTTAAGACAAAAAATCAGACCAATTTATAATCAGATATTAAACTGATCTGGATGCCCTGGGGTACGTGCACATCAGATTTGGTGCGATTTTTCTCCAGCAAACAGAATTTTTCACGGATTTGCTGTGAAATCCATCTCATGCTTTGCAAAGGGTGAACGTCGTGGTGAAAATCAGCAGAAAGAATTGACATGTTGCAGATTCAGAATCTGTATCACAGGTCAATTTACATGCAGAAAAGGTGCAGATGACATGGGATTATCTAGACTGACCCCTGATGTGATGTCAGAGGGTGGACAAAAACAGGTTGTTGTGATGTCAGAGGGTGGGGGTGAGATCGCTCAGACATGTTTGATTGTTCCTATGGGAGTTTAGCTGCTGCCAGTTATATTGCCACTCAGCTTCTGGATAACACACTTGTGCTGGATCCCATTTCTAAGGCAGATGTCCCATAGGCTAGAAATTCTGCCAAATTTCCACTAGCAAAATTGCTGTAGAATTCTGCAGTGTTTATAGTGCAAGCCGTGTGGAGGAAATATCAGAAACGTCCTTCATATGGTGTGGAAATTTTCCACGACGAATCCGCGGCATTTTTTCTATTTTTTAGGGCGCCCACCCACTGGCGTTTTTTTTACCTGCGTTTGCGTTTTGCGTTTTGCGTTTTTCCTGCACAGGCATAGAGATAACATGTGTTCCTGTCCACTGGCGTTTTTTTTTTCGGTCCGTTGCGATTTTTAACATAGGAACTGTCAGTTGCATGTGTCCTTATTTTTCTCTTAATGCACCCATGAATGGCAATGGAAATTAACGGAAAAGCCGCGAAAACGCCGCAAAAAACGCAGCGTTTTTCACGCACGGAAATCGCAAACGCCAGTGGGTGGGCGCCCTTAATGCTACAGATTCTAAATTTATAGCATATCTAGGCTGCATATTCAACCCTTGAATTAAATTCTGCATCTGCTCCACAATTCAAAACGTGAATTTGGCCATCGGGGATTTTCTGCGGGAGTTCCATTGCAGAGCGACTGCAGCGATTCTGCCTTGTGAGAAGGTAGACTTAAAGGGCCAGTACACAATGAAAGCTCCTGAATTCAACCAGGGCCCATCTGCCCTGTACTTCCCATAGCACTCTTAGCATTAAGGTCCATTAGGTTGACATATCTGATATCTGCAACAGTCCGTTGCTTCTTGCTCCATGCATTTATGTTCCTGACCTCATCATCTTGTTTGCCATCTACCCGAACCTCTGCCGGCCTCGCCCCATGCTGTGCTGACTATATTTCCTGCCTTCTGCCTTTAAGTCGCAACTTTGAAACTCTACAGTATCAGCTGTTGCCCAACGGGGGTCAATCTGGACAATCCCATTCACATTAGATTATCTCTTGATTGTGATATAGTCAGCAGACTTAATGGGGTGTTCCGGTAATAGGTTATCATCACCTAACCACTGGCTGGGTGATAAATATTAGATCAATAGTGGTATAACCACTGTTTAAATGAAGGTGGCAATCTGGGAAATCCCTGTGGGAAAGTCTACAACCTCTTGCAGACATTAACCCTTTAAGAACACCAACGTTTCTTTCTTCATTTTTGTTTTTTCTCCCCACTTTCAAAAAATCATAGCCCCTTTTATTTTCCTGTTGATGAAGCTGCCTGAGGGCTTTATTTTTGCGAAACAAGTTGTATTTTTAACCAGAACCATTTAATGTAGCATATGATGTACTTAAAAAAAAACTTTAAAAAAATGTAAGTGGAGTGGAAAGCAAAAAAAGTATATTTGTGCCATCTTTAGCGTGGTCTTGTTTTTATGGTGTACAGACCGTGACAAAAGTGACATGATAACTTTATTCTGTGGCTCAACATGATTATGGCAATAGCAAGATTATTTAGTTCTTTTCTGCTGTACTATTTTCAAAACATAAGTTATCAGAACTTTATCCTTGCTGATGGGGTTGTGTAGGGGATTGTTTTTGTTGGACAATCTGTGGTTTCTCTTGGTATCATTTTTGGAGCACATATGACTTTTTGATTGCTTATTAATTTTTTTCTTTTGGAGTGACCAAAAAAGCGGAGTTCTGGCATTTTTTAAATGACAATATTCAACATGTGAGATAAATAATGCGTTATTTTGATAGATTAGTATTTTACAGATTCTGCGATATCAAATTATTTTCATTTTGATATTTTTATTATAAATATGTGAATTTTTTTTTTACTTTTAGTACAACAACAGCCTTTTTAATGAAATAATTTTTTAAGCCCCTAAGGGGACTTGAACTTGTGGTTTACACCATGTATTTCTACGGAATATATAAAGATCTGCCGCAGGCATGTCTTAACAGGCAGAAATCTATGGCAGCCCTTGGGACTTTGAGAAAGCCCCCCAGCTGCCTTGACACCTAGATGGCACCTTGCGATCTCATTGCAGGCGGACTGTTCGGGACCTCAGAATTAAAAGTGGCCTTTAAAGGGATTGTCTGCCCTCTTTTTCACTGATGAGCTATCTAGACCCCCATCCATCAGCTGATTGTCCAGCCCACTATCCAGTGCAGTGGGCCAAATGTTGCCATCAGCTGACACAGGAGGAAAGGCGGGCACTGGCTTCACTCCCATTGAAATCAATGGGAAAGCTGCCCTGCTTCTCTGCTGGTGAGGAGATCACTTCCTCTCCTGTCCGCTGATAACAACATCCAGCCCGCTGCACTGAACAGCAGGTTAGCTGAGGGTCCTGAGCAGCGGACCCCCTGTCTATCAAATGCTGATGACCTATCTAGAGGATAGGTCATCCATGAAAAAGAGGGCAGAAAACCCCCTTTAAAGGGTTAACAACCGTGATTGGCATGAACACTTATTGTGGCTATTGTGGCCAATTGTCAAAGACTGCAGACACCAGCCGTGTTGGAGTGGTCTTGGCTTCTAAACCTGTGCCGTATAAACCCCACGCACCTAGGGCGTACATATAGAGTACATCCAGGGGGGTTAAAGGTGAAGAACTCACAATACCCAAACTCTGCACGCTTGTTTTCAGTTGTAAGCCGAAAAATAAAGGACATAAGTTCATCCAGTGGCAGCGTAGTATCCTACAATGTTGAATCAGCATGCATACGCAACCATACTTGATTTGCTTCCGCGACCATTCACAGGTCTTCCACCGAAGATATTCGCACATGGAATCTGACCCTCTCGGGTGAGCCCAGCCAAAGAGCAAAATATGTTGCCCCCTCTTAGGGGAGGTAGTGAAGGGGGGGGGGGGGGAAGAAATTAAATCATTTCCAGCTCCAAATCTGGCAATCATAAATTCTTGCGAAAACTTGTTGTGCTGCAGGGGCAGCTCTGGGAAATGTCTCTGGCTGTGTGTAAACTGCAAGAAATGGGAGATACTGAGAATATGGAAGGGGGGGGGGGACAATTGTATTAATAAATTGCTGTAAGCAGAATGTAAAGCGTTAAATAAGATTGATGAATGGTGAAACCTAAATTCAGTGATCAATAATTCATGATTGAAGAGGGGCAATGACAGATGAGTGCGGAAACAGAATGCTAGTGGTCAATGAACTATATCCAAACTCCGTGCTATTTAAGGAATTGCTTCTCAGTTCTCAATATATGATTCCATGCACTTTGGAGAATCCCTTCACCAGAGTGTCTACGTCAGAGGCATAACTTCAAGATCCTGGGTCCCAATGCAAAACCTGTAACAGGGCCCCCAACTTTAATGCTTTATTCATAGTACTGGGCTCCCTATATGGAGAAAAGAGGCCTTATATGCCCCCTAAAGCTCCTGGGCCCCAGTGCTCTACACAGCCTGCATGTGAGGTTGCTGTATGACGCTCATCAGAGCATCGGTTGTAGTTGGGAGGTTACTTGGAACTGGAATGTAAATGTATGTCTATTTCTGTCTGTATTCAAACAGGTTTAAGTGAGGAAATCCATGTAAATGACTTCTCAGCCGAGACTACTTGTTTCTGAAGACAGATTCCTTACATGCCTCACTGGTCACTGTACCTCGCAGGAGCTGCCTCCGCTACGTGCAGACAAGAACATCTCTAAGCAAAGCCGCCATGCACATTTTTCCTCATACATATGACAACCAGTGGTGAAGGCTATGAAGACAAGCGTAACGGCACCTTTTCTTCAATTCCCAGTCCTACCAGACACCAAAGTCTGTAATTTTGCTATAAACCAATGAGGTAAAAATTACTCAATGGGGAGATCACACACTGCGACCGGGCCAGGCTGTCTCCCCCACTTTCATTCCAAATTAGTCCACATGAACATTCCTGCATCACAATGTTATCCCTATAAGGCCTCTTTCACATGGCCGTTGCGTTTTAATGCTACCCATATCTCTGCCGAAAATCACAAGAACGAAGAATAGCTGTGACTATTAGTTACAATTTTTTTGGCCATTCACATGGCCGGCTGCGGCGTATTGCAGGTAAAATACACGCAGCCCCGAAAACTCTTGGTCGGCAGAACTACTAATAAACACTTTTAAACGCCTCACTAAAGGCACCTGTCACTGTTTATGTCTGCCTGGCAATGGGCGCTGTGTTTGCATGCAGCTTCTCTATAAGTTGCGCTTACTGCGAAGACCTGACGCATTCTGTCGTTGTTTCAGTGTACTGGGTATATATTTCATTATGACACCCGATCTGGGAGGACATCTTTCATAGTCCTCTTGACTCCTCCAGGGGCTGACAACATGCTCAGCCCAGGCCCACCTTGTCATGTCCTATAAGCACCATAAATTACAGTACAGGGGCTGAGTAGTCTGAGGGTATACTTTTATTCTCATAAAATTCCCATGCTCCCAATTCGCTGCTATTCTGTCACCCCAAGAAGTCGGCACTCAGTCTGTCAGTGTGACCCTTTTCTTCAGTCCGTGTGCGCACAGTCCCAAAGAGAGCAGTGGAATGTGAACTTTGCAGCACGACCATGCACGAATGGGGAGGTAACTATAAGAAGTATACACCAGACTCTTTGACTCATATTCTATACATATCATAAGTTATTTTATGGTTCTTATAGGATGTGACAGGTTCCCGTTAAGCAAAATACTCCACAGAAGGCTACAAGATGTCCTTTTCCACATCTGAAGGCAATCTCGGTCCACTTCTCTAAGCAGCAACAATTCCCTGTCACTAAAGTGTAGAATGTAAACTTTCTCCAGATCACCATGATGGCTCCCCTCACCAATGGATCTTCCTATAGATCACCAGGTGACCCACCACACAGTATTCCAATAGGGTCTACATTACACTTTTCCTGGCATCCAGAACACAAACACTTTCGCGATGGACAAACTCAGGCCTAACCATCATGTAGGCCAATCACAGCTTTCCATGCTCCTCATGCAAATCATCAGCGCTCAGCCCCTCAGGGCCAAAACCACAACCTTTAATCACTCCCTTTCTGCCTTTCCTATAAGCATTGTGGGCAAGCACTCCAGCATCACAATCACACAGGTGCTTCCATGCCTGGGCCTACCCTGACTCTTGTACCGACCTTTAGCGGACAAGAGACGAGCCCTCTAGCTGCCAGTCACCGTAGTAGGACATGTCAGCCACGGTGTTCTTCCCAGCACCTAATCTGTAGCCTTTACCTGTATGGTGTGTGCATGCACCCTCCCCCGTACTTGAAAGGCCAGCATATGTCCTGCTAATCCTTCCCCAACCTATAGCCACACAGCGCTGACTATGTTTGGCATGCCCCCCAACCTTTAAGAGGATGCCTAAGCAAGTTGGTACCGCCTTTTGTTAACTCGGCCTATTTTGCCCATAAAGGCCCGTTTAGAGAGGACGAGTGTCGGGAAAAAGATGCTTGACACTCGTCCCTGTGTCTCCGCGCTCCCATGCTCCTGCACGGGAGCTAGCTCACCAGGCTTGTTCATGGAGTGACCAGCAGGGGGGCTGGGCAGTGCAGGAGAGTTCTCTCCTCTCGCTCCCCCACCCCTCTCCATAGAGATACACAGCGGCCGTTCGCTACTAACCAGCCGCTGTTTAAACTGCACAATGAGCGATGAGCTTCACCGCTGATCTTTCATGCTGCATAAATGATGAGCGATGAAGCCATGAAAACAAGGGCCGATATACGCTCATGTGAAAGAAGCCTAAGGGCTTCTAACCACTTGCATTTTTTTTAAGGCTGCGTTAACTTAACACAAATGTCAATGGGACTTTCTAATGTTAAAAACGCATCGCAAGTTTGTGCTTTGCGATTTTTATGCGATGCGTTTTTAACATTAGAAAGTCCCATTGACGTTCACATTAAAAAAAACGCAACGTCAAACAAACGCAAGTTGGGCAGGAGCCCTAAGGCTGCTGTAAAGCATATCTTCTAAATGCTCTATATACTGTTAAATGTAGCTTAGGAAAGATGGCCACCCCCAAAGTCTTGCGCAGACAACAGAATAATGGCGTGGGGATCCCACAACAAAATCTCAATAGGCAAGGTAAAAGGGGGAAAAACAGTTTTACTATAAGATGGGGGATATAAGGGACCTTCCACACAGGACGGAATATTGCGTAACAGCGTTGCAGAATATTTGGCACCAAACTCCGCACTGCAAATATATGGATTTTGGCGTGGGATTGAAAATGATAAAATCCTGCCCGCAATTGCGCAGCAACATCTGCAGTTAATCATGCAGATTTTGGTGCAGAATTCAGGGACAGCATATTCCGTCTTGTGTGGAAGGTCCCTAACGCACTCATAGGTTTTAAGGAACACCCAAAATCATGGTGGATATGGTTATGACTATTGTAGGACTCTCATCAACGCATAAGCATTCAATAGTTTATTTATTTCACGTGGCAGATCTGATGTATTCCTTATCTATAAGACTACTCATACACACACCCAGTGCTATAATGCGGCACACCCTACTTGTGACTGTATGTGACACAACCAGAGACCAGTGACGGTAGAACATCCTGAATGATAGATGCATTATTTAGATCTGATAAGTTATATGCAATTTATTTCATGCAGTGATACCTTTCAGTATAGATTATGCTTGTACTACTGAAATAGCTACAAGATAAGGAGAAACATAAACTCCAAGAAAATAGCTGAAAATGCGAAAGTATTGAATTATATTTTATGCAGTAGTGTTGTGTGCATAATATTTGTGTTGTGTGCATAGCAAAAAGTACGTGAACAAAAGACACATATTGTAGTTTTACTAACAGGGTCCCAGATGCAGAGCATGCAGCTTTGTCATAATTAACCTTTGTAATCACAACTGCTGTAGACTTTGAACTGTTTAACCTTGTGGGGAATGTAGGGGATGTGGGGGTTGTTTTACTATATAACCTCTCACATTGCAACAATAAAACGGAAGAGCTCGAAAACATCACTTGAGTGTTTCTAAGGCTTCTTTCACACGGGTGCTGCAATTTTCAGCCACCCAAATCGCAGATGAAAATCGCATGCATGAGAGGCCGCCATGGCTGCATCTCCCGTTTTCTCTCCCAATCAGATAGACTCTTTTCCCCTGGCCAGTGGTATTCCAGGCTGCGGCATATATATGCCTCAGCCCGGAATACCTCCACTTCCAGCCGGGGGAGAGAGTTGAGCTCTGCTAAACCCCCTCCCCCATACCTTCCCCCTCTCTACCTATTGCTGGCTGCCAATAAAGGGAGGGGGCAGGAGCTTAGCAGAGCTACTCGTGCTAAACTTCTTCCACAGCTTATGGGAGCTTCCAGCAAGGGGATGGACTTTAACGGCTGCTAAACTCCCTTCCCCTTCCCTTTCCTGATGACCCTCATAGACTCCCATAGGAGCCTATGTGAACAGCCATCGTATTCTGGCCAAAGATAGGACAATACCTATCTTTTCCAGTCGGCGTACAAGCGGATGCCCGGAATGCGCACTGTATGCGCTATCTTTCCCAACCGGATGCACCCAAAAATCGCCCATCTGAAGAAATGCATTGGCATCCAATGGTCCGATCCGATGGTCACAATTTTTGTCTGGCATTTTATTTTGGCAAAATCACCGCGATAAACGCTTGTGTGAAACTAGCCTCAGGCTTTATTCATGGGAGCATATATATGCCACTATTCACCTGCCTAAATACGCCGGGCCATCTGAGTGAATACATTGAATCCAATGCATTCATTCAGATGGCCGGCATATTTACATGGATTAATAGCTGCATATATACGCCCGTGTGCATAAAACCTCTGTCTGATGCATCATAATAATAATTAGGCATACCTGATTGATAAGGCTATGATACCCCTTGAGTATCGCCTAAATTAAGTGATTACGTTAACAAAAGTTATCAGGACTGCAATCTTGTGACTCATTACTTGATACAACATCCTCATTTGCATGAATGACCAATAGTAGATTGAAGTCTCTCTAATATTGCAATTGGTTGTATAACGCCTTTAATAAGAAATTAATCAGCTCCTGATAAAACCTACAGACATGCAGTTTGTGTTGGGACTTGTCCTTGGGGAAACCACCTTGCTTCTGTAAAAGATTATATATTCTGTAAATCCTGGAGAGGATGGGGCAGGTCACATGGGCCCTTAATACCTCCGTGCCAGTCACTACAACATGGGTAAATGTGATGGCATTCAGCCCTATGGTCATGCTGTCCTTTTCTCTGGGTTCGCAGACCTGCCCGGGCCCTTCTGTTCTGGGATAAACAGAGTGTGTCCTGTTGGAATGACACTTGTTAGGGCAAACAGGAACTATTTCTTTTCTCACGTAGATGCACAACCCTCTCAGGTCTTTTTCACATGGGTGTTGCGATTTTCTGGCTGCCCGTGGTCGAAAATCGCATGGCTGACAGGAAGCCACAAACAAGTTGCTGCTAAATATCGCGTTTTCCTGCCATTCAGAAGATGGGGGGCACGACACAGCCCAAAATTCTATCAGTCTGGGGAGAGAGAGGTTAGCGATTGCTAAACTCCCTCCCTTTGCTGACTGGTCGTGGCAATATAAGCTCCCATAGAAGCCTAGACAGAGAGAAAGAGAGAGCAATAGAGAGACAGAGATAGCGACAGAGAGACAGATAAACAGCGTAGAGAAACACAGAGAGTGATAGAGAGACAAATAGAGAGATAGCAATAGAGAGACAGAGAGAAACAGACATAGAGCGATAGAAAGACAGCGAGAGAGCTATAGACAGAGAGCGATAGAGAGCAATAGACAGAGAGAGATAGGCAGACAGAACGAGAGTGATAGACAGACAGAGAGAGCAATAGAAAGACAGTGAGAGAGAGAGAGCGATAGAGACCCAGAGAAAGCGATAAACATAGAAAGAGTGATAGAGAGACAGAGAGAGAGCAATAGAGACAGAAAGAGAGAGCGAGAGACAGACAGAGAAAGACAGAGAATGAAAGAGGCAGAGCGATATCAAGACAGAAAGAGACAGATAGAGAGATACAAACAGACAGAGACAAACACTGAGAGAGACAAACAAACAGAGAGAAAGACAGACAGAGAGAGACCTGTAGGCTTTTTTATATTAGATATCTGCTCCAAATACAAAGTGACACAAATTTAGAAGTTCACAGCCACCACTTTTAAAACATTTTATGTTCGTAGCGAACATCAGGTCAATTTAGTCATTTAAATAGAGCCAGCTAACATGGTTTAGCAACACTGGCCGCTACTAAACTCATTTCTACGCCTTTTGCCTATGGAAGCCGCCAGCTGATTACGGCAGAAAAATAGGGCAAGACAGATCCTACCTGACCAGCGTATTCGGCCGCAATGTCCTATCATCGTGGCCACAATGTTTTGACGCGTGGCTAAAAGGCGTCTTTCTATATTAACCCCTTAGTGACCAAGCCTGTTTGCGCCTTAATGACCAGGCCAAATTTTGCAAATCTGACACGTGTCACTTTAACATGGAAAAACACCAGAAAGGTTTTGCATATCCAAGCGATTCTGACATTGTTTTTTCACCACATGTTGTACTTCATTTAGGCGGAAAAAAAAGACCGATAGAATTTGTGTTTATTTATTAAAAGCGCCAAAATTGGGAAAATTTTGAAAAAATCGTCATTTTTTTCACATCTCCAACTGCAATATCTAAAATATGTGCAAACATAATATAGAAATTTTTGCTGAGATATATATTTCCATCCGTTTACTTTATTTTGGGCGCACATTGGAAAAACTTTCATTTTTTTTAACCATTTAGGAGACGTACAAATTTAACAGTACTTTTCAGCATTTTGAGGAACACTTTGTTTTCCTACACCAAGCCAAGATTGGAAAGGCTCATAGTAGTCAGAATGATAGATACCCCCACAAATGACCCCATTTTAAAGACTACTGTCATGAGTATTTTGACCCCACAGGTTTTTTTTAGGAGTCAATGCAATTTAGAGGAGAAAAACTAAAATTTCATATTTTTGCAAATATGTCATTTTAAAGACAGGACTTTTTTCTATAGTACACATGAAAATGAGGATTTGCACCCCAGAATGGATACCCCTGTTTGTTCTGTGCTCAGAAACATACCCATTGTAGCCCTAGTATTATGTCTGGATGCACAATGGGGCCCAAAATTAAAAGAGCAACCGGTGGCTTTTGGAACAGAAATTTTGCTGGAAGGAGATTTAGGCCCTATTGCCCACTTGTAGAGCCATTGAGTGACCAAAGCGATGGAGAACCCCCACAAGTGACCCCATTTTAAAAAGTAGACCCCATAACGAATTTATCTAGGGGTACAATGACTTTTTTGACTTCACAGTTTTTGAATGAATTTAAGCCAAGCCGAAGGAAAAAAATTACGATTTTCATTTTTTTGGTAATTCTGTCATTTTAAAAACAGTTTTTTTGTACAGCACATATATGAATGAAGACTTGCACCCCAAAATGGATACCCCTGTTTGTCCTGTGCTCAGAAACATACCCATTGTGGCCCTAATCTTATGTCGGGATGCACAATGGGGCCCAAAATGAAAGGAGCAACCGGTGGCTTTCGGAACAGAAATTTTGCTTGAAGCAGATTTAGTCCCCATTGCCCACTTGTAGAGCCATTGAGTGACCAAAACGATGGAGAACCCCCACAAGTGACTCCATTTTGAAAAGTAGACCCCATAACGAATTTATCTAGGGGTACGATGACTTTTTTGACTTCACAGTTTTTGAATGAATCTAAGCCAAGCAGAAGGAAAAAATTATGATTTTTATTTTTTTGGCAATTGTGTCAATTTAAAAACAGGTTTTTTTGTACAGTGTACATAGGAATGAAGACGTTCACCCCAAAATGGGTCCCCCTGTTTGTCCTGTGTTCAGAAATATACCCATTGTGGCCCTAATCTGCTTAAAGGAAACATGGCTAGGCCTATAATGGAAGGAGCACCCGTTGGATTTCAGTGTACAACGGAATAAATTCCAGGCCCCATTGCCCACTTGTAGAGCCATTGAGTGGCCAAAACGATAGAGAACACCCACAAATGACCCCATTTTGAAAACTAGACCCCTTAACAAATTCATCTAGGGGTGTACTGCGTATTTTGACCCCACAGTATTTGAATGAATCTAAGCAAAGCAGAAGGAAAAAATTACGATTTTCATTTTTTTGGCAATTTTGTCAATTTAAAAACAGGTTTTTTTGTACAGCGTACATAGGAATAAAAAAGGTTCACCCAAAAATGGATACCCCCGTTTGCCCCGTGTTCAGAAACATACCCATTGTGGCCCTAATCTACTTACAGGACACATGGCAAGGCCTGTAATGGAGGGAATGCCCTCTGGATTTCAGGGCAGAACTGAATAAATTCCAGGCCCCATTGCCCACTTATACGGGAAAAAAATTGACTTCCTAAAAATAATCCCCCCCCCGCCATCCCCATTTTTTGGCATTCCCTAATTATTAGATAAAGGTAATAATATAAACTGCGTTTTATGTCCGAAGACAGGGGAAATTACGGAGGCTGGTTGGGTTAGGCACATGGGGGAAGAAAACCGGGTATCCCCCCTCCTCTTATGCTTTTTGGGGGGTATTTCGTGACCTCAGTAGCGGGTATGGGGTGTAAAAAGTAGCGTTCTGTGAGTCTTTGTAAGCTTGCGGAGGTGCAGTGGTCTCACACAGAAGACGCTCAACAAGCTGCTCCTGGAACTGCAGGAAGGCGAGCGTTCCCGGGGCTTCTTGTAAAATACGTATCACAGGTAGCGGTCTGAATAACGCTGGGCTCACGCAGCTGTAGGTGGAATCTGCTTGCGGAGGCCCGCAGCGGATCCCAGCTGTGAGCTCGGCTGTGACCCTGTGTACGGACGCGTAATGTACTGCGCATAACTGCCTACTCACGCAGGCGGTCATTCGCAGTACATCTTTTTTTTGTTTGTATTTCCCGCACCGTCGCTTAGCGATGACGCGGGTACCCGCAGCCCGTACACAACGTAGTTGCATATGGGCAGCGCGTATATCCACGACCATGGAGCACAATAGGCTCTATGCTGCGGATATCCGCGGTAAAATAGAACCTGCTGCGTTCTCTTTTCTGCGAGTGGATTATGCAATTCCAACCCACTAATGGGAGCGGAAATGTGTAATCCAATGCGATTGATCTGCGTATTACCGCGGATCAGACACATGCGGAATCCATAATTCCTATCCGGTCATGTGAGACCGGCCTAAGGTAGATCGCTACTTTTTTATTACGTGACCGGGGACCGCTCAACGAGGCGACCTGTCACTGCTCCAGGCTCTCGGTGACTGTTGGTCGCCGAGAGCAAGGAGATTTTAGATTTCCTGGGCTCCCCGACTCCTGCGCATGTGTCTGGTGTTTTGCCGACGGTCGCATGCGCAGAATCCGGGTAAGTTCACGGATGAGGATCGCGTCGGGGTGCAAATACGGAGGCCTCCGGTAAAAAGTTTCATCTCCTCTCACCGATCGCATCGGTGAGGGGAGATGAAACTAACTTTTTTTTAAAAACTTTTATGTGATCGCCATTATCCATTGGATAACGGCGAACACGTGATCAGGAACCGCTCACCGCGGCCCCCCGTGAAATCTCCAGGCTCTTGGCTAAGTTTTGTAGCCAGGAGCAGGGAGATTTTAAATTATCCTGGCAATCCACGGCTTTTGCGCATGCGTCCACCGCTTTGGCGACGGCCACGTGCGGAGAAGCTGTGGTAAGGTCCGTGGATAAATCTGGGGGCCTTAGGTACGTAATTTCATCTTCCCTCACGGATATTATCCGTGAGGGGAGATGAAATGTAAGCGTTTTAAACTTTTTTTTAAACTTTTTTACACTTTATTACTTTTTTACACTTTTTTTTACTTTAAATGATCACTGCTATCCATTGGATAACAGTGATCATATTTGCAGTGACATCCCTCTGCTCCTGGCTACACATGGCAGCCAGGAGCAGAGGGATTTTAAATTTCCCAGGTCCTGAGCCTCTCTGTGCACGCGCCCGATGTCAATCACCGGGCGCGCATGCGCAGAGGGGGACTCAGGTCCCGGAAGACCGGGACACCGCTGAGGACCGGGGGTGAGTATTTTCACCTCCCCTCATGGATCCGATCGATGAGGGGAGGTGAAATTAACCTTATTTTTACTTTTTAAAAAACTTTTTCTCGATCGCCGCTCTCTACTGGAAAGCGGCGATTGCGGGCCTGGGGACCGCTCGCCGCGGTCCCCAGGGATATCCCCTGGTTCCCGGCTACCTTCAGGAGCTGGAAACCAGGAGATTTTAAACTCCCCGGGGCTCCCATTCTTCTGCGCATGCGCGTGACGTCATTCGTCTGGCGCGCATGCGCAGAAGAGCCGCGCCGGGTCCCGGAGGACCCATTCTCCGCGTCAGACATCGGGGAAACCGGGTAAGTACTTTCAGCTGCCCTGATGGATCCAATCCATCAGGGCAGCTGAATCTTTAACTTTTTTTGCACTTTTGTTTACTTTTTTGCGATCGGTGCTATCCATTGGATAGCGCCGATCGCAATGTCGGGGGGGACTGCCCGCAGCCTGGGATGACAGCTTCATGCTGTCGGCTACCTGCGGGCACCGACAGCATGGAGCTGTCACGTCCATAGCCCACGGGGCTTTATTCTCTGTAGGACGCATGTTTTTACGTCCTCAGAGAATAAAGCCCACTTGAGCAGGACGTAAAAAGACTATGGGCTGGTCGTTAAGGGGTTAATGCATTGGAATAGTTCAGATGGTTGGGATTTTCGGCTGAAGTTGCTGTTGCTGTTATTTTAAGTGGTACACAAATACACAGTAGCTACATGACCCGGTAGGTTAGAGTAGACTCACTGTAGTCAACCACCCCCTTACCACCCAGTAAAACACAAACAAAAGATTTCTTTTGGATAAGTTGGCCACAGCAGACATTTTATTAACAAACTAACAGTAAAAATTATAATAATAACCGCAGTTTAACCTACAATATAAAAACCAGAGGGAGGTCCTTAGAGCCCCAAAGATCTGGTGCTTAAAATACTTAATAGAACCTTGCTCCCAACTGTACCAACAGGCTCAGGGGCACCACTAGCCGCCCTTAGGTGGCTAACATACGTAGATCAAAGCCAGGAGGGATCCCATACAGTTTCACGCATTGACTGGAAATCCGCTGCATATCCACACATCATGCGGCGCTCCCTCTCACCTACTCCAAAGGCTTCATTCCTTCCTATTCCCAGCGGTCTGTAGTGGTCACACATGACAAGCCCCACCTGACTAACGGCACCGCAGCTGACCAAGCTACTGGGAACTAGAAGCCAGGGAGCGCTGACTGCAGGAAGCCCACGGAGGAGGTTAGGGGGAGCACCGCTTAGTATAAAATCAGATGCATACCAGCAAAATGGTTTGTAGATGTGGAAATGTTGTGAAATTTGGTGCGGAAATTTACACAGTAGATATTCCACAGCATTTTTGCCATGTGTAAACATATCCTAAGTCAGTTTCAGGTATGCTACCACGTGCAGTAGTAATAGTGTCCCCTATGTAGGCCCCAGTAGTAATAGTGTCCCCTATGTTGGCCCCAGTAGTAATAGTGACCCCCCACAGTGGCCTCAGTAGTAATAGTGACTCCCACAGTGGCCTGAGTGGTAATACTATTACTACTGGGGCTCATATAAGGGGCACTATTGCTAATAGTGTCCCCTATATATGGACCCCAGTAGTAACAGTGACCCCTACAGTAGTCCCAGTAGTAATAGTAACCAATAAACTTTTGTTACTTCAGAGCTCACAAAATTACTAAGTTTGATCTGTTTAATATTTTATTCAGTGCCTTGAGTCTCCTTGGTCTCTTCCAGCAGTGGCAAATTATAAAATAGTAGCTTGGGCAGCTGCCCGACGGCTAATCCACCTGAAATAGTACTAATACACTGATCATTATTAGCCATCCAGTTGGCATGTATCATGCACAGTTAGAGATAAGGGGGCCGATGGTCATGTGTTCCTGGCAGACCGGCGCTTCCAATCTATACAGGTTTGAACCCGCCAACCTGTCAACACACCGCACCATGCCATCTCTTCTACATTGCATCCCCCTCCAGCATTCTCAGCTGTCTACTTGCTGCCCTGCATCTTGTTGCTGGCTGCCTGTTTGGATTCTGCTAACTACTAGGGGGTGCGTGGTAACAGCCAAGGTCCTATGGAGTATATAAAGGGGTATTCGAATCTCAGGAATTTTATTTTAATGTCTTTGAATTCGAATTTGAAAGTAATTTGATCTCTGTCTTCCAGCTATAACAAATGATGGCTGCCACTATAATACCCATTTGACATGCATTAAGCATATAGTAATACAGCTCCTCCATCTGGTTGTATATATAATGCATGTAGGTATACTGTAATTCAGGTTATACAACATGGAGCGTATGATATGGTATTACCCACACTATATTGCTTATTCTATAAAACTGGGATGACTGGCTGCCATCTTGTGGTGCCCAGAGTGCTTGGCACTTCTTTTCTACCAAAAAGAAGTGATAAGGCTGGATGTGTCTTAGCTCAAGGATAGGACTTGCTCAAGACACAAGACTGTTAATTTATTTTTTTGACACCAGGGTACTCTATAGTCCACTTTGTTAGCCCACCCTCTTATCTATTTCTATGGTGTGTTATTTTATGTTATGCAATACAATTTTCCACATTATGACTATTCCTGTGTGTTGCCAGCATAATGGGCAAAAGGAATTCTTCTCAGTTTCAGGGCATTACTTGATTGCGCAATACATAGTAATGAATGATACATTAATCAAACATTTGTTATACTGAGATTGTTGAGTGACATTGAGCCATTGGTAATTTTAGCCTAATGTTTTATTAATGAATCACTGAATACTCTTCGCGAGAATCGTTTTTGAAATAGTTGCAAACAAGTAAAAAATGTGACCTATGTGAGGAGATTCCTGTGCAGTTGTCATGCAGATGTTTCTGATAAACCAACGATGTCCTTAAATGGACCTGTATTAGGCAAAAGATCAAATGATTGCATCTTCAAGTCCCCTTATGGAACTAAATGTAGCAAAATGTAACAATTTCCAAATATGAAAAAAAGCTAAAAAAAAGGTGAATTTTACCAAAAACAAGGCATTAATCATTTGAGAAATATTTTTTAAAATTAGCACTGCTCATTGCAGAGTGAGCTAGATGTCTAAGCATCGTACTCGTCAACGTTGAAACTTTTATCAGGGACTAAAGGCTCTCATAGAGTAACAGGGACTAAAGTTAAAAAAGGGGATGTAAAAACGAAGCACAATACAAAGCTAAAACAGTTAAAAAGAAAAAAGAAGTGAATACGAGACCTTCACTGAATTTTGATTGGTTCAAATTTGGATGTGAGGAGATACGCTAGATATATCTCAAGCAGTTCCTTTAAACCCTTAGAGCTGTCACCTTCTGTATCAGACCACCGCATCCCAGCAAGCTTACGAGTCTGAGGAATTGCAAAGGCTCACAGAGCACCACTTTCTACACCCTGCCCTACCACTGAGATCAAGAATACTCCCCAAAAATGTGTTGGGTTTGCAGTAAGCATGGGAGGCAGTTTTATTGCCCCATGTGCATATCCCAACCAGGCCTCTGTAGTTACGCCTGTTTTAAGACATACCACACAGTTCACATTATTACTTTTATCTAGGATTTAGGGAAAGCCAAAAAAAGCAAAATTATTTTTAGGGAGTCAGTTTTTTGTTTTTTTTCTGCACAAGTAAGAAACGGGGCCTGTAATTTATTCAGTTGTGCCCTGAAAGCCGATGGGTGTTCCCTTTTATTATAGGCCTAGCCATATGTCCTATAAGTAGATTTGGGCTACAATGGGGGTATTGCTCAATACAGAAGAACTAGTGCTATAAAATTTGGGGTGCATCTCCCCAGTTTTCCTTGCTTGAAACAAAGAAAACTGTCATGAAAGGGACATATCTGAAAAAAATGAAATATAATTTTTATTTTTCACCTTTATAATAATTTTTGCAAAACGCTGTGGGGTCAGAATGCTCAGCCAAAGGGTGTTCCCTCCATTACAAGCCTAGCCATCTGTCTAGTAGAATTGGGGCTACAATAGTTATGATTCTGAACACAGGACAAACAGGGGTATCCATTTTGGGGTGAAAGTCTTCATTCATATGTCTGCTGTATAAAAAAGATTGTTTATAAAATGACACAATTGCCAAAAAATATGAAAATATTTTTTTTTCCTTCTGCTTTGCTTAGATTCATTGAAAAACTGTGAGGTCAAAATACGCAGTACACCCCTAGATAAATTTGTTAAGGGGTCTAGTTTTTAAAATGGGATCATTTTCGGTGGTTCTCCATTGTTTTGGCTGCTCAAGGGCTCTACAAGTGTCTTTAAAATGACATACTTGCAAATATATGAAATTTAATTTTGTTCTCTTCTAAATTGCATTAACTCCTGAAAAAAAAACTTTCAGTTTAAAATACTCATGAAACCCCTCAGCGAATACATTAAGGGAAATATTATTTAAAATGGAGTCATTTGTGACACCTATATCATTCTGACACCTATGAGCCTTGGATGCAATCTTGGCTTGATGTAGGAAAACAAAATGTTTCTCAAAATTTTAATAGCCAATGTTATATTTGTACGTCTCCTAAATGGTTAAAAAAGCCTAAAGTTTTTAAGATGTGCTTCCAGAATAGATGGAAATAAACAGATGGAAATATATATCTCATCACTAGAGATGAGCGAGCACCAAAATGCTCGGGTGCTCGTTACTCGAGACGAACTTTTCGCGATGCTCGAGGGTTCGTTTCGAGTAACGAACCCCATTGAAGTCAATGGGCGACCCGAGCATTTTTGTATGTCGCCGATGCTCGCTAAGGTTTCCATTTGTGAAAATCTGGGCAATTCAAGAAAGTGATGGGAACGACACAGCAACGGATAGGGCAGGCGAGGGGCTACATGTTGGGCTGCATCTCAAGTTCACAGGTCCCACTATTAAGCCACAATAGCGGCAAGAGTGCCCCCCCCAACAACTTTTACTTCTGAAAAGCCCTCATTAGCAATGCATACCTTAGCTAAGCACCACACTACCTCCAACAAAGCACAATCACTGCCTGCATGACACTCCGCTGCCACTTCTCCTGGGTTACATGCTGCCCAACCACCCCCCACGACCCAGTGTCCACAGCGCACACCAAACTGTCCCTGCCCAACCTTCAGCTGCCCTCATGCCACGCCACCCTCATGTCTATTTATAAGTGCGTCTGCCAGAGGAAAAGCAGGCACACACTGCAGAGGGTTGGCACGGCTAGGCAGCGACCCTCTTTAAAAGGGGCGGGGCGATAGTCCACAATGCTGTACAGAAGCAATGAGAAATCCAATCCTGTGCCACCTCCATCTGGAGCTGCACACGTGGGCATAGCAATGGGGAACCTATGTGCCACACACTATTCATTCTGTCAAGGTGTCTGCATGCCCCAGTCAGACCGCGGTTTTTTATAAATAGTCACAGGCAGGTACAACTCCACAATGGGAATTCCGTGTGCACCCACAGCATGGGTGGCTCCCTGGAACCCACCGGCTGTACATAAATATATCCCATTGCATTGCCCATCACAGCTGAGGTAATAATGTCATGTTTAATGCAGGTGGGCTTCGGCCCACACTGCATGCCCCAGTCAGACTGGGGTTCTTTAGAAGTGGACACATGTAGTTACAACTCCGTGTGGACGGACAGCATGGGTGGGTGCCAGGAAGCCACCGGCGGTACATAAATATATCCCATTGCATTGCCCATCACAGCTGAGGTAATGATGTCATGTTTAATGCAGGTGGGCTTCGGCCCACACTGCATGCCCCAGTCAGACTGGGGTTCTTTAGAAGTGGACACATGTAGTTACAACTCCGTGTGGACCGACAGCATGGGTGGGTGCCAGGAAGCCACCGGCGGTACATAAATATATCCCATTGCATTGCCCATCACAGCTGAGGTAATAATGTCATGTTTAATGCAGGTGGGCTTCGGCCCACACTGCATGCCCCAGTCAGACTGGGGTTCTTTAGAAGTGGACACATGTGGTTACAACTCCGTGTGGACGGACAGCATGGGTGGGTGCCAGGAAGCCACCGGCGGTACATAAATATATCCCATTGCATTGCCCATCACAGCTGAGGTAATAATGTCATGTTTAATGCAGGTGGGCTTCGGCCCACACTGCATGCCCCAGTCAGACTGGGGTTCTTTAGAAGTGGACACATGCAGTTACAACTCCCTGTGGACCCACAGCATGGGTGGCTCACTGGAACCCACCGGCGGTACATAAATATATCCCATTGCAGTGCCCAACACAGCTGATGTTACGTCAGCTGTAATGCAGGTGGGCAAAAAATTAATTGGATTACACTGTAGGCGAGGGCCCCCAAAAATTGGTGTACCAACAGTACTAATGTACCTGAGAAAAATTGCCCATGCCCAACCAAGAGGGCAGGTGAAACCCATTAATCGCTTTGGTTAATGTGGCTTAATTGGTAACTAGGCCTAGAGGCAGCCCAGTAAAAATAAAAATTGGTTGAGGTGAAAGTTTCAACGCTTTAATGAGCATTGAAACGTATAAAAATTGTTTAGAAAAATTATATGACTGAGCCTTGTGGGCCTAAGAAAAATTGCCCGTTCGGCGTGATTATGTGAGGTTTCAGGAGGAGGAGCAGGCGGAGGAGGAGGAATATTATACACACATAGATGAAGCAAAAAGGTCCCCGTTTTGGATGGTGATAGAGAACGATGCTTCCATCCGCGGGTGCAGCCTACGTATTGTTTAGGTATCGCTGCTGTCCGCTGGTGGAGAAGTGAAGTCTGGGGAAATCCAGGCTTTGTTCATCTTGATGAGTGTAAGCCTGTCGGCACTGTCGGTTGACAGGTGGGTACGCTTATCCGTGATGATTCCCCCAGCCACACTAAACACACTCTCTGACAAGACGCTAGCCGCAGGACAAGCAAGCACCTCCAGGGCATACAGCGCGAGTTCAGGCCACGTGTCCAGCTTCGAGACCCAGTAGTTGTAGGGGGCAGAGGCGTCACCGAGGATGGTCGTGCGATCGGCTACGTACTCCCTCACCATCCTTTTACAGTGCTCCCGCCAACTCAGCCTTGACTGGGGACCGGTGACACAGTCTTGCTGGGGAGCCATAAAGCTGGCAAAGGCCTTGGATAATGTTCCCCTGCCTGCGCTGTACATGCTGCCTGATCTCTGCGCCTCCCCTGCTACCTGGGCCGCGGAAATGCGCCTTCGGCCACTAGCGCTGTCGGATGGGAAGTTTACCATCAGTTTGTCCACCAGCGCCCTGTGGTATAGCATCATTCTGGAACCCCTTTCCTCTTCGGGAATGAGAGTGGAAAGGCTCTCCTTATACCGTGGGTCGAGCAGTGTGTACACCCAGTAATCCGTAGTGGCCAGAATGCGTGTAACGCGAGGGTCACGAGAAAGGCATCCTAACATGAAGTCAGCCATGTGTGCCAGGGTACCTGTACGCAACACATGGCTGTCCTCACTCGGAAGATCACTTTCAGGATCCTCCTCCTCCTCCTCCTCCTCTTGCCATACACACTGAAAGGATGACAGGCAAGCTGCATCTGTACCCTCAGCAGTGGGCCAAGCTGTCTCTTCCCCCTCCTCCTCATGCTCCTCCCCCTCCTCCTCCTCCTCCTCCTCCTCCTCTGGCCATACACGCTGAAAGGATGACAGGCAAGCAGCATCTGTCCCGTCAGCAGTGGGCCAAGCTGTCTCTTCCCCCTCCTCCTCATGCTCCTCCCCCTCCTCTTCAACGCGCTGAGATATAGACATGAGGTTGCTCTGACTATCCAGCGACATACTGTCTTCCCCCGCCTCCGTTTCCGATTCCAAAGCGTCTGCCTTTATGCTTTGCAGGGAACTTCTCAAGAGGCATATCAGAGGAATGGTTATGCTAATGATTGCAGCATCCCCCCTCAGCATCTGGGTAGACTCCTCAAAGTTCCCAAGGACCTGGCAGATGGCTGCCAACCAGGCCCACTCTTCTGTAAATAATTGAGGAGGCTGACTCCCACTAAGCCGCCCATGTTGGAGTTGGTATTCCGCAATAGCTCTACGCTGCTCATAGAGCCTGGCCAACATGTGGAATGTAGAGTTCCACTGTGTGGGCACGTCGCACAGCAGTCGGTGCACTGGCAGATTAAACCGATGTTGCAGTGTCCGCAGGGTGGCAGCGTGCGTGTGGGACTTGCGGAAATGTGCGCAGAGCTGGCGCACCTTTCCGAGCAGGTATGACAAGTGTGGGTAGCTTTTCAGAAAGCGCTGAACCACCAAATTAAAGACATGAGCCAGGCATGGCACGTGCGTGAGGCTGCCGAGCTGCAGAGCCGCCACCAGGTTACGTCCGTTGTCACACACGACCATGCCCGGTTGGAGGCTCAGCGGCGCAAGCCAGCGGTCGGTCTGCTCTGTCAGACCCTGCAGCAGTTCGTGGGCCGTGTGCCTCTTCTCTCCTGAGCTGAGTAGTTTCAGCACGGCCTGCTGACGCTTGCCCACCGCTGTGCTGCCACGCCGCGTGACACCGACTGCTGGCGACGTGCTGCTGCTGACACATCTTGATTGCGAGACAGAGGTTGCGTAGGAGGAGGAGGGTGGTTTAGTGGAGGAAGCATACACCGCCGCAGATACCACCACCGACCTGGGGCACGCAATTCGGGGGGTGGGTAGGACGTGAGCGGTTCCAGGCTCTGACTCTGTCCCAGCCTCCACTAAATTCACCCAATGTGCCGTCAGGGAGATATAGTGGCCCTGCCCTCCTGTGCTTGTCCACGTGTCTGTTGTTAAGTGGACCTTGGCAGTAACCGCGTTGGTGAGGGCGCGTACAATGTTGCAGGAGACGTGGTCGTGCAGGGCTGGGACGGCACATCGGGAAAAGTAGTGGCGACTGGGAACCGAGTAGCGCGGGGCCGCCGCCGCCATCATGCTTTTGAAAGCCTCCGTTTCCACAAGCCTATACGGCAGCATCTCCAGGCTGATCAATTTGGCAATGTGCACGTTTAACGCTTGAGCGTGCGGGTGCGTGGCGGCGTACTTGCGCTTGCGCTCAAACAGTGGCGCTAGCGACGTCTGGACGCTGCGCTGAGACATTGCTGGATGGGGCCGAGGACAGCGGAGGTGAGGGTGTGGGTGCAGGCCAGGAGACGGTAGTGCCTGTGTCCTCAGAGGGGGGTTGGATCTCAGTGGCAGGTTGGGGCACAGGGGGAGAGGCAGTGGTGCAAACCGGAGGCGGTGAACGGGCATCGTCCCACCTTGTGGGGTGCTTGGCCATCATATGCCTGCGCATGCTGGTGGTGGTGCCTCCCCAGCTGATCTTGGCGCGACAAAGGTTGCACACCACTGTTCGTCGGTCGTCAGGCGTCTCTGTGAAAAACTGCCACACCGTAGAGCACCTTGACCTCTGCAGGGTGGCATGGCGCGAGGGGGCGCTTTGGGAAACAGTTGGTGGATTATTCGGTCTGGCCCTGCCTCTACCCCTGGCCACCGCACTGGCTCGGCCTGTGCCCACACCCTGACCTGGGCCTCCGCAACCTCGCCCGCATCCACGTCCTCTAGGCTTACCCCTACCCCTCAGCATGGTGTATTACCAGTAGTGCAGAAACAGAACGCTGTAATTAAATGTGCCGCTTATTGGCCTGTGGTTGGAGGCTGACTTCGCTTACGGAACGCCAGGAAATAATTTGGCGCAAGCCTGCTGTAACACTTAGCTGGCTGCGTATGATTTTGTAGAACTACTACACCCAGCACAGACAGACCCAGAACACTGAGCAGAGTGACAGGCAGGCCAAATAGATTTTTTGCCCAAATTTTTTTAGCAAAGGCCCACTGCCTATATTCAATCAATAATATTAATATGTCTTCTGTCCCTGCCTACGCACTTCTGTCCCTGGAGTATGTCACAGAACTGCACAGTGTTGCACTGTGAACTGCAACACAGCTGTGATTTCAGAGCCCAGACAGAGCCAGGAAATAATTTGGCGCAAGCCTGCTGTAACACTTAGCTGGCTGCGTATGATTTTGTAGAACTACTACACCCAGCACACACAGACCCAGAACACTGAGCACAGTGACAGGCAGGCCAAATAGATTTTTTGCCCAAAGTTTTTTAGGAAAGGCCCACTGCCTATATTCAATCAATAATATTAATATGTCTTCTGTCCCTTCCTACGCACTTCTGTCCCTGGAGTATTACTGCAGGGCGCAATGCTCTGCACGGCCAATATACCAAAAAAAAAAATGTGCAACACTGCAAAAAGCAGCCTCCACAGTACTGCACACGGTTAGATGTGGCCCTAAGAAGGACCGTTGGGGTTCTTGAAGCCTAAAATACTCCTAACGCTCTCCCTGCCTAAGCACTTCTGTCCCTGGAGTATTACTGCAGGGCGCAATGCTCTGCACGGCCGATATACCAAAAAAAAAAAAATGTGCAACACTGCAAAAAGCAGCCTCCACAGTACTGCACACGGTTAGATGTGGCCCTAAGAAGGACCGTTGGGGTTCTTGAAGCCTACAATAACTCCTAACACTCTCCCTATAGCAGCTCCAACACGATAGCACTTTCCCTCAGCTATGTCAGAACGCATCTGTGGCGAGCCGCGGGAGGGGCCGATTTTTATACTCGGGTGACACCTGATCTCGCCAGCCACTCACTGCAGGGGGGTGGTATAGGGCTTGAACGTCGCTTGGGGAAGTTGTAATGCCTTCCCTGTCTTTCAATTGGCCAGAAAAGCGCGCTAACGTCTCAGAGATGAAAGTGAAAGTAACCCGAACATCGCGTGGTACTCGTTACGAGTAACGAGCATCTCGAACACGCTAATACTCGAACGAGTATCAAGCTCGGACGAGTACGTTCGCTCATCTCTACTCATCACAAATTTGTACAGTTTGTTTGCACATATTTGATATATTGCTGTTCAAAAAATGTGAAAAAATGTCAATTTTTTCCCCAAAATGTTCCCAATTTTGGCGTGTTTAATAAATACACACAAAAATCCCTGCAGGGGTTAGCTTCATCCCATTGCTCTCAATGGGGCGGCAGCAGTGCCAGCCCCATTGAAAGCAATATGACGGCATTGCGCTCCTCTGCCACAGCTGTGACAGCTGTGGCAGGGGATTCCGTCATCCCCATGGGTAGTCCCCTCATCACTGAACACTGTGACACATAGGTACGCAAAAAAAAACAAAAAACGCTCGGCTGACCGAGCCCTTGAGGCGCAATCAGGCTTGGTCACTAAGGGGTTAAAGGTGTATGCTGTGTACTAAAATTCGACACCTGCACTCAAGCTGGTACCACATTTTTAACATGTTCTAGAAACACTCCATAGCCCTAATCCTGACCAAGTGATAGGCGCATGCTGAGGATTACACATTTTTGTAGCATAATTCCCCATAAGAAGCTTCGAAGGAGAAACTATGACAGTTGTGTTTCTATGTATTTTTAGCAACCTTTTGACACTAAACATGGGGGTTATATCATACTCAAGCAGGTATTGAGTTCTGGGGGCTCTCGGTGTCCTCTGATTCTGAAATTCCGATCATAGCAATTGGCTGGATTTCCTGTGCCCAGTCATATCGTTGGCATTACCCAGAAATGGATTATGCCAGGAAAATCTTAAATTATGATATTTTTATTCTAGAAATGTCTGGATGCAGACCTGCTGAAATTAGAGACATTGTGTCTGCCCCCAAGTGCATCTTAATGAAAGGACTCTTTTCACCTTCCCAAGAGCCATTTACATAACCATTGAGGGCCCTAGCACCAAACTGGCCTACTGTACATGAAAATGACAAACTGGTTTTCAACAAAAGGTCACATTGTCTCAGATCCACCAGCTCACACAGGATTGCACATCTCATTATATAATTGAAATGTAAAAAATGGCAGAACATATCTTATAAAACATATAATACTGATATTACACACTTTCATAACACCCCTACTGTAGCTGAATACCCTGAATGCCTGCATTTCATGGGGCACAAGCTGCTGGGCCCCCTTGAGCTTGTGGTTACTAAGTGGGGGAGGCTATAAAAAAGCAATATATTCACCTCCTGGTTACTTTTCTTCAGACTGTTCCAGCCTGACTTCCACTTGTGAGATCACATGCTGCGGCACGTGACTGCTGTGGCCAATCCCTGACCTTCACTTAGCGCCTCTACAGTTTTCACCCAATGCTGTGTAAATCACCAAATTAATTGTCAAATATTCATCACACTCTTACTTCTGAGCACTGTTGTATGTCTATGAAAAAGATTAGGGCCACGTGTTAGTGTTTATGAAACTAGGAAACATAGCATAGTTATAGGGGTCTGTTCACAACCATATTAGAGCCTCCATTGCAATGCAGTGCTATTTCGTCTGATAAAATTCTGCTGTGTATAGTCAGTAGGTTCTGACCCGTACCGTTCAGGTCCTACATGTGCCTGATCCAGGACTTTCACTTTTGCAGAGCCGAACAATGGAAAATAGCAGCAGGTCAGCATTAATGTAAACGAGCCCTTAGACATCTGCCTCTTTCACAGTTGCACTACATAATGGGCAATGGGATTGTGGGGAGTTCATTTTTTGCTGGACAACCTGTACTTTCTTGTGGTATCAATTTGGGGTAAATATGAGTTTTTGATCACATTTTATTAGAGATGAGCGAGCATTCTCGCTAAGGGCAAATACTCGATCGAGCATTGTTCTTAGCGAGTACCTGCCTGCTCGGAAGAAAAGGTTCGGCTGCCGGCGGCGGGCAGGGAGCTGCGGCGGAGAGCAGGGGGGAACAGAGGGGAGATCTCTCTCTCCCTTCCGCTCCCCCCTGCTCACTGCCACAACTTACCTGTCACCCGGCAGCCGAACCTTTTCTTCGAGTGGGCAGGTACTCGCTAAGGACAATGCTCAATTGACTAATCGTCCTTAGCGAGTATGCTTACTCATCTTTACATTTTATCTTGGAGACGAGTTGAGTCAGTTGACCAACAAAAAAAGCGTAGTTCTGGCATTCACAATGCAGGATATTTACCACTAATGTAATGTGCAATGTGTCACAAAAAACTATCTCAGAATCACATGGGTAATTAAAAGCATTCCAATGTTATTACCACATCAAACGTGATTGTTCTCATTAAGACAAACGACGTAATCTTGTAGATATGATACCTTTTAATGGCCTCTCAGGATTCTTTCTCAGGCATAATGAAACTGATCTGGATGGGTCACACATAAATACATATCTACACACATGTAGAGGCACAGACATAGGGAGACTAATTTGCACTTAAAACAATACCAGAAAAGATGAACAGACCAATAAATACTTAATTAGTTCACCGTTAAGGAATGTGACAGTTTTATGATCTCTCAATTGGTGTTAGGGGGTCACAGACCTGTGTGTTATCTCGCCTTCAGACCTGCAAATAAGGAAAATAAAACAGTACCTCTGCAGCGCCACCTATTGGATGACAGCATTCTGAGATCTGTAAAAGTGCGATCAAACTCACTCCTGAAATTGGCTTGTTGTCTATGATTCCGGGATCGTTGTCCCAAATGAAAAGCTCCTTGTTATGAATTTTTATACTAGCCGTGAGGCAGAATATCCCCAGGAAATGGAAGTCCAGGACTCCCCTCTCGCGACTGATATGGCTGGAATCCATGGACATCCTAAAATATACGGAGGAGTTGTGCGCTAAGGATGAGATATGAATTACTAAACTTTACTCAACATGGGCAGTATGGTTACAGTTCTGTGCTTCACCGGAGTTAAACGCCTGGTTAGTTAATGGTGCTATCACGCCTTGACTTGGCACGAAATGTTTTATACCAACAGTACCAAGAATATGACTAGATTGTGTGTTTTCCCTTGATCCCTGATCAAGCTGGACAGACCCAATTCCCATGTCCCTGCCCCTTCCTCTTTGAATTTCCACCCCACCCCCCACCCTGTATCTTCCCTCCAGTCATCCTTTCCTTTCCTGATTTTGTAGTTCCTATTTCTTTTCTTTACTGCTCCCATGCTGCTGGAGCTTCAGGAGAAAGCTGTTAGGGGGATTGCATTGTAATATAAATACTGCATAAGATTTGGGGTAATCAGAAAGCAAGACAGAAGTGAAGTTGTGTTGTTACTTTATTATTGCAAATACATGTCTGCCATGGACGCATTGTTAATAAAGTTGCCGTCAATAAAAACCGTTCAAACCATAAAAATTTTATAGAACTTGGAATTCTTGGATATCATCTTTTAAAAACAAGAACAGACTACTAATTGGGTTTTATTGAATCTGGGTTTATGTGATATGAAGGAAGAAAAAAAATACTTTAGTTTTATAGTTTTTTTTCTGTTTCGTTATAGATTCATATTTTTTTCCACTGTGTTCAAGCTTGGCAGGGGTGAGATAATTGGGTGAAATATATAACGAATTTTTGTAGTTTTTAAAAAATATTTGGTGGAAATTCTTTGTGTTGTGTGAAAAGAAAAACAACGAGAAACTGATCAGGAGAAAATCTGTAGAGCTTCCGTTATAGTGAACATGTAATTAGGCCGAGTAATCTGTCTGTCCTTCTGTTCCAGGATGTATTCTGTACAGGATGATGCAATTCTGATTTTTGTTTATTTTTTGTCAACCACATTCAGGAAGTTTTACTGAACCAAAGCAAATTGCAACATTGTTGACTTACCCACTACAACTGAATTGTAGGGATAATACTACAAAGTAGCAAAACAGGTTTGTCTGACGTGAGGAGGAGATGAGTTCTTTCACAGCCATCTGTCATGTAGTAGCTTTGCATACACAAAAAGTTACATAGAAAAGTTACATAGAAAATTGCATGGGCTTGCAAAAATCCCTGTGTGCCTATCATCTATGCTATCAATATTACACAGATTACGAAGCCACTACCACATTGAATAATTTAAGACCTTAGAGATGTTCAGTCTGATGCATTTCAAACCTGTTGCGCAGTAAAACAGCTGACAGTTGTGTTATCTATTATCTATTATGCAAACATACATTTTTTGCATTAATTTGGGTCATCCTACGCAGGCTGTCACTGTGCTTTACTTCTTGGTCACCATGCCCCACTACCATAGCTACCATGCCTCCTATGTGTACAGATGGGTTCAGCACAACCCTTATGATCACATGATCATACTCATCATTCCTCAGAGGTTACCGTGTGCTCAGTTTCCTTGTTACCATATTTATATATGTCGAATCTCCTAGTGAAAGATGACAGACACTTCAATTCAAATAGCTCCCTGCTTGTTATTCAGCAGTTTGCATTTTCTGAAGGCCTGAAATCATTGATGAATCATTCATTTACCTTAATTTGGCACCATAAGTTGTCACATTGATAACAATGTGACTTTCTGATACCAGAGTAATTAATTTAATATGAGTGTAATGTATTCATTTATTATATGACTCATTTTACTTTTATATAGTAAATGCTGATATCCTCATATGTGTACTAGGCAGACGATAAGGCATAGAAGGGATTTGCTAAAGGAGGCCCTAAATTTAAGGGGTGTTCTTGTTATATATAAATAAAGCAAAAAAACTTTGACCTAGGTTTATTAAGATGTGTGTTAAATAAAGCCTGTCATAATACAAAGTGTGCTGGAATAAGATGCATCTAGCTTATTAAAAGGCACACAGCTCTTAATGTATTTGGCCTTTTTTTTTACCTGTCCCTGTGCGATAAGATTTGTGATATATTTGTTTCTGATGTGAATTATAGTAAATACGTTGGACTCAGGGAGGCCATACCTCTCCACAACTCCATGCATGCCCCATGTACTCCCTGCCCAGCCACAGCTCGATAATGTAATACAGCTCAATCTGACGGCTTCTGGATATTCAGGATAGCATGTATGGGCTTTCCAAGGGATACCTAGAGGATGGAACTAGGTCATTATGAAATCCAGTTGACTTAGCAATGATGTATGGGTAGAGAAATGGAAGGGAGATTGAACAGCAGGGGAGTGGGAGGCAGATCATGGCAATCAAACATTTTCTTGGCTGGTTGTCATGATCCTGGGTGCACGGACAAGGAAACAACTGCAGAGGAGGCTGTTAGGAACTGCATATATAGCAGCCTCAGGAGCACACGTGTACTGACCAGCAACACCATTACATCAGCATAGTACTAGTGGCCTGAACTGCTAACCGTGACCTATGAAGACAAATCAAAATGGTGAGATGGGAATGCCCCTTTAAGTGTTTCCTTGTAAGGTGGCAGTCAAGTGCTTTCCTTTACAGAAACAGATCAGTTAAACAGCATACTGTTTTCACACGTCAGTGATGCAAAACACTTAGTAGTAACAGTGCTGATGCAAGACACAGAAGATTAATGGTTGCAGTACACCCTATGTGGCACCTTTTTCACTTTTTGATTACTATTTACTCCTTGTGGTGTAGAATTCTTGGATGATCTAGTAAAAGAAAACGTGACCAGTTATTATCAGGCAATATTTATGACTCTAGGTCACAGGGACCACAGGTGAGTGTTAAATTCTCACCTCTCTAGAACGTTTCACAGTTAAATGTTAACTCATGCTATAGCTTTCTAAATAAAGTGTTCTATACTTTAAACAGGAGGAAGGTTACCACTACACCCAGCCCTATTCCCACAAACCCTTTTTGAATGAACCTCTCTCCTATAACTTATATTCTGTCCAGTACTCCAAAGGGCCAAACCTATCAGGCCACACTACAGACTTTAGGGCAGCCAATTTTCTGTAAAACCTGAACTAAATGCCTTTTCATGATGGCATCTAACACAGCCAGTCCCTGCTATAGACTTTCCAAGGATTGATTTCTCGCACTACCCTACTGACCTTGGCATCACACCACACCTTTGTTTCTCCAGAACTGACCCCTCTCAAGACTGACAGCAAGCTCAGCCCACACCACTTCAGTGATAGTCCACACCCGCAAGTCCTCTTTTTATGGGTAGACTTTTCTAGCCTACTATTCAAAAGTAGTAATTATTCCCCCAGCCAGCTCACTGTCAGCTTTAAGTGATTTTCTAGGTACCTCTCATTTTATGGGTCTCCCAAGAGTATGTCAGGTGACCCACTCTGCAGCATCATCATGGGCTCTTTGGTACTCACTTACGCCTCCACCTCGCTGTCTTTTTTTGGAGTCAAGCCACATCATCCTTCAGCCACTGGTTAGCAAGCCAAGGCCTACAATTTACATTGGCCAATCACAGATCTTTCAGACACCTTACAAGGGCCATCTCCACTCTGCCCCTTGGTACTAAACCATTGCCTCTTATCAGCTCCTTGTTATCCTTCCTATCAGCATCAGGGTGCGGAGTTCCACCTTTGTAATGAACCTGCCTATTTTATCACTCTTCCTCGGTCTATGCTGATGTTGGCATTGCCTCCTGTTAGCTGACAGCTGAGAAACCAACATTCTCCCTCCCAGCTATTGTGACAGAATATCACAGCAGTACTTGCAGAGTATTGCGGCTGACCATCCTGGGCAACTCAGGGCCTAACGGTGCATGGTCACTATCTACTATACATTCATATTGTGTTTACATTACATATACCAGGCATTTTCAGTAAAACAATAAAGCAGTCACCTTAACAATGAAATGTTTTAAAGTGAGTTTAAGGAGGAAGTAGAATGTTTAGCCCCTGTACTTGCTACAATTGTATACTGTCTAGACAACCCCTTATAAAGTATGTACCCCGGTAGCACAAATCTTGTTCCTTTCCTAATAGTTTGCTACAGCATGTGTGTGTGTGTAAACGTCCTGACAGACCAAAGATTAAGTAGATTAACTTGTAACAAAACCATTCAGCTATGAGAGGTAATAGATCCCACCCATAGGAATGCAACATAGAGTTGACTTGCGGCAATAACACGGGCTCTGTAAATACAAGCCTGACACCCTAAGCATTTCACCTGAGTTTTGTTTACTGGTCATTGCAAAATAAAGCTTCACTGGGAATTGCAACCATTTAAAGAGACTTTGTCACCTGCTTTTCAGGTGAAACCAGGGGCAACGACGTAAGAGGTAAGTATAACACTTGCATCCCCTGACTCAGCGGGTCATCAACTTTCAGCCCATAAGCTCAGTTTTCCTTGACAGATTCCCTTTAAACTGGAAGGGAATATCTGGAAGGAAAACTGGAAAGGAATAAAAAGGGAATTAAACTGAAAGGCATAATCTGCATCTGTCTTGGTGGTCTTGGTATCAAGAACTTTTCACTGCTGCTGCAACCAGTAAAAATAGTTGCTTCTACAAAGTTGTTTTGCAGACTATTAAAGGGGTTGTCTCGCAAAAGCAAGTGGGGTTATACACTTCTGTATGGCCATATTAATGCACTTTGTAATATACATCGTGCATTAAATATGAGCCATACAGAAGTTATTCACTTACCTGCTCCGTTGCTGGCGTCCCCGTCACCATGGATCCGTCTAATTCTGATGTCGTCTTGTTTTTTTTAGACGCGCTTGCGCTGTGCGGTCTTCTCCCCTTCTGCTCGGCCCAGGCACGAGCGGCGTTCTGGCTCCGCCCCCTTCTATGCGTCATTGCGTAGCTCCGCCCCGTCACGTGTGCCGATTCCAGCCAATCAGGAGGCTGGAATCGGCAATGGAACGCACAGAGCACATGGTGCACCATGGGAGAAGACCCACGGTGCACCATGGGAGAAAACCGCAGTGCATCCCTGGGAAAGGACCGGCGGCCATCTTATGGAGAAGGTTTTTTTAAAGTCCTTATTTCGTCGGATCGGTAAGTAGCAAGCGGTTTAAAAACCGCTTTAATTTGCTATTTTATGCCAAGGGGGTGACAGGGGGAATGGGGTACGGTAAAATTTTGAGGTTTGCCGCGAGACAACCAGTTTAAGTGCAGTTGGGTGTCATTTCATAATTTGGGTGGATTTACGTTTCTAAGTAAAACTATTAGTGCTCAAATTTGGTGGTGTTGGAGGTAAGCAGATAATCACAAGGCTGGTTCAGTTTCCCTCTACATAAAATGTTGTATTCTATGGCTAGAGAGACAATTTTGCCTCTCTGTATAAGATTATTTCAAGTGTTGAGAAGTGTGACTTTCCCTATTAGCAGTGAGACATCAGCAACTAAACAAACTTCTGCAACCAATCATACTGCAGCTTTCATTTCTCATAGTGTTCTTACAAAATAAAAGGAGCACTGTGATTGGTTGCTGTGGAAAGTTTCTCTTTCAGACAGTGTTATAAATGTGCCCCAATGTATTTCAAGAAAATATGTAACCTGTAACTTTGAAAAATTAGATTTGGCATTAAACATTGAAATAAATATCAATTTAAATAAAGCAAAGCTTAATATGTCATTTTTAAATCACTTAACCATTTTGATATGGAGGGAACAACATTGAACATAAACATTTCAGGCTACTCTTATGCATAAATATCATTATTAGTGATGAGCGAGCACACTCGTTTAAGGCTGATCGGTCTTGTCGAGTAACTGATTACTAGACTGAGCACCATGCGAGGGGCAGCAGGGGTGAGAGAGAGATCTCTCTCACTCTCCCTTCCCCCGCTCGCCCCCGCCGCCCCCCATAGTGCTTGGTCGAGTAATCAGCTACTCAACAAGACCGATGCTCTATCAAGCATTAGCCTTAAACGAGCGTGCTCGCTCATCTCTAGTCATTATTACTTTAGTTGTAGCAAACACATTTTGATTAAACAAAGCCTCTAATATGACATGTTAACATAGTTACATGATAAAGAAAACTACTTGGAAATTGGACCCGCAGTTCTCAAGTTCTAAGCAGACAGCCATTGCTCTTTATAACAGGTAAAGATAACTATTGCAGTAATAGTCAGACAGTTCATCACACTAGGCACATCTAATATCCACTCTTGCTTGCAAACAATAAAAACATCTTTCTTTATTGCCATAGAATTTTAATTACTTTGATTTCATCTGGATGCATAGTTGTTTATCTTAGTCACTAGTAACATAAGCAACCAGAATTAACATCAGGTATATCACCCGTGTCCTTGTGTTAGAACCTTTACAGTCGAGTTTATATTCTGCTGAGTGTCCTTCCTAGCTACCGTGAAGCATCTGAAGTGACACCATTTGATTTATATGCTCTAGAGGATCTCCCATCCTGTTCTGAAGAAGGAAAAATACTCATGGTTTATTGAACAGTCTACACCCATCAGACTGGAGGATTTCATAATTCTGTGGGTGGTGAGTCAGTGAACCCATCAAGAAGGTCCTGTCGGATTGCTCAGTTATTTGGAACATCAACAATTCTGTGAGTATGGATACCATTCTTCAACTTGCAAATGAGAGTAAATTGAATTTCAATGTGCCTAAAGGACAACCGTTACATAACATCTGGAACTCTTTGTGGGAGCAGTGTGAGGCCGCTAACGAAAGACTGCAAAATACTGCTGCATGCTTTCCTAAATCCAATACCAAAAGCATAGCCAATGCAATGAAGATGTTGACTGTGTTTCAAAATGAGATCAAAGGGAGAGACACCATTTCAAAATCTTCAGATAGCCCTTTACCAACCTTTACTAATGACCCTTGTGAAAGCTGTGGGTTGAGTAAATCTAAACAGAAGCTCCTAGAGAACAATTATGACAAAAGAGGCAAAATGATTGAGTATTTGTTATCACAGTCATGCTTTCCATCAGAGGTGGCAAAAGGGAAGCAACCTTCATATGAGGCTTATGTTTATGATGAACAGTTGGATAATGAAGAACCAGGTAGCAGTAAAGACAAAAGATATATGCCAAAGTCAACAGCATTTGTCCAGCAGAGGCCCTACACTCAGGAGAGGGAAACTCAATCTAAAGAAAACTCAACTAAAATACTAGTACAGCTGTTATCAAACTTCACAAAATATGACCCTAACAAGGACCCCTTTACAAATATGTCTTTATTTGAAGATGAATGCTCCCAGCATAACTTGGGTCCACGGGAATCCTGCTTGATGATGAAATTGTGGTTGCCATCTCAGATGTCTGTGCGCTTAGCACCTCCTGTTGCTAGACCAGTAGGTGGACCTCAGTTTTGGTCCAATGAGGGTCACTGGGGGGATAGGCAAGATCGTCTTAAGGCCCTTGTTTTAATGGTCACCGGAGATGATGATTTTGGAATTGATATATTGGAAGACCTTAAGGTGACTCCACAAGATGACCCATGGGAATTTTCCAGGAAATTTGAGCAGGCATATCGGTTGGTGATGGGAGTCAAAGATTCAAGTTTTCCACCAGCCATGTTGAAAGCGCTAGTAAATAAATTTACATTTTTGGACTGTGCCACACGGATAGCTGCATCTAAGGAAAGAACTATCGATGGCATTGTAAAGATAGTAGACAAATTCAGGAGAAATCCAATGGTCAACCAAACCATGATGATGGATCCATCCTGTTCAACATCATATCGAGAGTCAATGACAGATGATAAGAAACCAATAAGACTGTGGAATCAATTTCCTCAGGATACTTCAAGTGATACAAATGTTTTGTCAGTTGAACCTCAAAATGGTAGATATTCTTCATATGAAGAGCCCAGAAATGTTCAAGCGGAGAGTGCTCAAGTACATGCTGCTAATGATCTTGACATTTCAGAAGATTCACCCCCGTTTTCTAGAGAACGTGTCAAATAGGATATACATTTTAAATATAACATTTAACAAAGCTGGACGAAAGTATATGGATGTATTGTAAGAACTTTGCTAAAACTGTATGTTAGCGACATTAACAGGAGTTCATAGGTTCTGGTTTATCTGCTAGTCATAGAGAACTATATACTATACATTTTGTCTGTAAGGGTAGAGAACCTTCAGAAAGGCAACTCAAAGTATATTGCCAAAAAAAAATGTGCAACAAATATTTTAATCAAGCACTAGTTCATCAAAATGGCTCTCTGGTAGAGATGAGCACACTATTTTTTATCTAATTTGAGCTATAAGAATTGAGAAATCTAGAATGCAATGATTTGGAAATCTCATATAACCATGTTTGATTCACAATAGAACATAGAAAATATATCAAAAGGTAGACGTGAGACATTATTAAATTTCATTTAAAAAATTAATTTATTTGGAAATTGATAGAACAACACATTTCACAAAAATTTGGGCCAGGTCCATGTCTACCATTGTATAGCATCCCCTCATGTTTTGACAACAGTTTGTAAACATCTTGAAAGTGAGACCAATTACTGGAGTTTTAGGAGAGGAATGTTCTCCCATTCTTGCCTATTGCGGGATTCTAGCTGCTCAACAGTCCGGGGCCTACTTTGCTGGATTTTTCGCTTCATAAAGCACCAAATATTTTCTCTTGGTTAAAGGTCTGGACTACATGCGGCTGCTTCACCACTCAAACTCTTCTTCTGTGAAGCCGCGCTGTTGTAATGGCTGCAGTATGTGGTTTAGCATTGTCTTGCTGAAATATGCAAGGCCTTTCCTGAAAGAGACATTGTCTGGATGGGAGAATATGATGTTCTAAAACCTCTACTGTATGCATAGTTCAGCATTGATAGTGCCTTTTAAGATGGGAAAGCTGCCCATGCCATAGGCACTAATGCAACCTTATACCATCAGAGATGCAGACCTTTGAACTGTCTGCTGATAACAAGCTAGATGGGTTCCTCCCCAATTGAGTCTGCCTCACACGGCATATGTGGTTTCCAAAAAGGATTTCACGTTTTGATTCATCTGACCACAGAACAGTTTTCCATCTTGCCTCCATCCATTTTAAATGAGCTTTGGCCTAGAGAAGACGCTGGCTTTTCTGGACTTTGTTGGTATATGGCTTCTTCTTTGCATGATACAGCTTTAATTTGCATTTGTGAATTGCACTGTGAACTGTATTCACAGACAGTGATTTCTGGAAGTATTCCTGAGCTTATGCAGTGATTTGCATTACAGAATCATGCCTGTTTTTAATTCATTGATGCTTAAGGACTCGTAGATCTCAAGCATCCAATACTGACCATCAGCCTTCTCCCCTGTACACATCAATTTCTCCAGATTCTCTGAATCTTTTGATTGTATTATGTACTGTAGATTGTGGGATATCCAAAATCTTTGCAATTTTACATTGAGCAACATTTTTCTAAAATTGTTCCACAATTTTTAGATGCAGTTTTTCCCAGATTGGTGAACCTCTGGTGAAGGCCATGTTCAAGGATCCATTGAAATCTATTTTTTTAAATAACTAATCATTTCAACAAAATGTTTTCTGTGTTATGATTGCTGTCCTGATGGTACAAGGACACATTTTACACATCTCTTGGGAATGTCATTCGTAAATTATTGTATTACTACTTTGGTTACCATTCATTTGTAAATTGGTAAACTGCCATTTTTATATGTTTTTTATTGACTGCCACAATGTCTTATTAACGCCTGCAATTTATGTCCACCCTGAGGCCTTTTAGTTCAATAGCGAGAATATAACCCTATGTAGCGTCCATTCAAAGTTTTTCAGTGTGTAAAATATTGTCTCACAATGTCCATAGATTCAACTTCTCACCTAAGTGGAAATGGCATGCATTTATTGACCATGTAAAATGGAAAAACTTTGGTGCCTTGTTAGCCAGTAGAGCAAAATGTGATTGTTCCCAGCAAGAGAAACCAAGTAATCTTGTAGATATGATACCTTTTAATGGCTAACAAAATACATGATGTTAGAGCGAGCTTTTGAACTTACCCAGAGTTCTGCTTCAGGCTTAAAGCTTTAAGCAGAACTCTGAGTAAGTTTGAAAGCTTGCTATAACATCATGTATTTTTGTTAGCCATTAAAAGGTATCATATCTACAAAATTACTTGGTTTCTCTTGCTGGCAACAATCAAATGATCATGTAAAGCATAGACCCAACATATTATGTCTACAAGAGATGCACTTTTCCAGTTTATTGAAGCCTTGATATTTTTACTCTCAGTATTATTACCTCTTTCCTTCCACTAACCCCTAGAAAGTAAAATGAGTCACTAGTAGAGATGAGCGAGCACACTCGGATAAGTCAGTTTCTTGAGTGAGCTTCGCTCTTCTCGAGTAACTGTATTCTTGTCCGAGTGTGCTCGGGGAGGGGAGGGGGGAGCGAGGGGTGGGGAGCGGGGAGGGGGAGAGCGAGATCTCTCTCCCCCGCTACACCCTGCTATCCCCCCCCCCCCCCAAGCACGCTCGGACGAGAATGCAGTTACTCGAGAAGAGCAAGGCTCACTCGAGTAACTGACTTATTCGAGCATGCTCGCTCATCTCTAGTCACTAGACTATTAAAAAATCAATTTCCCTTCCAAGTGGAGCAGGAGATAATTGACTCTGAGGGACAACACTTAGTACTAATAGGAATTTATTTGGTGCATACCTTCTGCCTTGTAAATAGTTTCCCCTCCCCTCCTTCTCATCTATCCATGGACCCATTCCACTTTACTGTAAACTTACTGTTATCATGTCCTTTCTACACTACACTACCTTACTATGGGCAGAAGAATTTAACTTTACAATGAACCCATTGCTAGGCAGTTCCTCCTCTTGACAAACAGACCTCAATGGGACTGATCTTGCCAGATTGAGCTCTTTGACGAGGGATCTCCATTTGCCCTGGGAAGAATTCAATCCACATTCAATTCCACTTTGTGGAGATCTCTGTGTTTCCAACTTGGACTAGCCCTTCATTGCTTCTGCTGATCCTCCTAAACCCTATGTTTCCCACAAGTCTCCATTCTGGAGTCTATCGCTAATGGGAACTTAATGATTCCACTTCTGTATTAAATTTCTAGTTAATAAGCAAAGTATCGGGATGGAGGTTCTTGCTAAACTCTATTTCCAGAGGAACCCTTCAGTTGTTTTCAAAATGTTCACTTCCTTAAATCCATTATTCTCCGAGTGGGGCCCCCTAAGGCACTCAATGTGAACTAATTTGTCTAACAGATTCTGTTGGAAGAGTAACTCTCATTCTTCTAACTCTTCCTCTGTCCATGTCCCATTCGGAGGCAGACTTACATATCTCTCTAACCTCTTTTAGATGGTCCTATTGTTGTGAGATGGTCACTAAAGGGAGCTATCAGGTCTTACTTGCGGAGACTGCAGTGTAATGTATTCATTTATTATATGACTCATTTTACTTTTATATAGTAAATGCTGATATCCTCATATGTGTACTAGGCAGACGATAAGGCATAGAAGGGATTTGCTAAAGGAGGCCCTAAATTTAAGGGGTGTTCTTGTTATATATAAATAAAGCAAAAAAACTTTGACCTAGGTTTATTAAGATGTGTGTTAAATAAAGCCTGTCATAATACAAAGTGTGCTGGAATAAGATACATCTAGCTTATTAAAAGGCACACAGCTCTTAATGTATTTGGCCTTTTTTTTACCTGTCCATGCGCGATAAGATTTGTGATATATTTGTTTCTGATGTGAATTATAGTAAATACGTTGGACTCAGGGAGGCCATACCTCTCCACAACTCCATGCATGCCCCATGTACTCCCTGCCCAGCCACAGCTCGATAATGTAATACAGCTCAATCTGACGGCTTCTGGATATTCAGGATAGCATGCATGGGCTTTCCAAGGGATACCTAGAGGAAGGAATTAGGTCATTATGAAATCCAGTTGACTTAGCAATGATGTATGGGTAGAGAAATGGAAGGGAGATTGAACAGCAGGGGAGTGGGAGGCAGATCATGGCAATCAAACATTTTCTTGTCTGGTTGTCATGATCCTGGGTGCACGGACAAGGAAACAACTGCAGAGGAGGCTGTTAGGAACTGCATATATAGCAGCCTCAGGAGCACACGTGTACTGACCAGCAACACCATTACATCAGCATAGTACTAGTGGCCTGAACTGCTAACCGTGACCTATGAAGACAAATCAAAATGGTGAGATGGGAATACCCCTTTAAGTGTTTCCTTGCAAGGTGGCAGTCAAGGGCTTTCCTTTACAGAAACAGACCAGTTAAACAGGAGACTTTACTTTTTTTCACACGTCGGTGATGCAAAACTCTTAGTAGTAACAGTTCTGATGCAAGACACAGAAGATTAATGGTTGCATTACACCCTATGTGGCACCTTTTTTCACTTTTTGATTACTATTTACTCCTAGTGGTGTAGAATTCTTGGATGATCTAGTAAAAGAAAACGTGACCAGTTATTATCAGGCAATATTTATGACTGTAGGTCACAGAGACCACAGATGAGTGTAACATTCTCATCTCTCTAGAACGTTTCACAGTTAAATGTTAACTCATGCTATAGCTTTCTAAATACAGTGTTCTATACTTTAAACAGGAGGACGGTTACCACTACACCCAGCCCTATTCCCACAAACTCTTTTTGAATTAACCTCTCTCCTATAACTTATATTCTGTCCAGTACTCCAAAGGGCCAAACCTATCAGGCCACACTACAGACTTTAGGGCAGCCAATTTTCTGTAAAACCTGAACTAAATGCCTTTTCATGATGGCATCTAACACAGCCAGTCCCTGCTATAGACTTTCCAAGGATTGATTTCTCGCACTACCCTACTGACCTTGGCATCACACCACACTTTTGTTTCTCCAGAACTGACCCCTCTCAAGACTGACAGCAAGCTCAGCCCACACCACTTCAGTGATAGTCCACACCCGCAAGTCCCTTTTTATGAGTAGACTTTTCTAGCCTACTATTCACAAGTAGTAATGATTCCCCCAGCAAGCTCACTGTCAGCTTTAAGTGATTTTCTAGGTACCTCTCATTTTATGGGTCTCCCAAGAGTATGTCAGGTGACCCACTTTGCAGCATTATCATGGGCTCTTTGGTACTCACTTACGCCTCCACCTCGCTGTCTTTTTTTTGCCAAGCCACATCATCCTCCAGCCACTGGTTAGCAAGCCAAGGCCTACAATTTACATTGGCCAATCACAGATATTTCAGACGACTTACAAGGGCCACCTCCACTCTGCCCCTTGGTACTAAACCATTGCCTCTTATCAGCTCCTTGTTATCCTTCCTATCAGCATCAGGGTGCGGAGTTCCACCTTTGTAATGAACCTGCCTATTTTATCACTCTTCCTCGGTCTATGCTGATGTTGGTATTGCCTCCTGTTAGCTGACAGCTGAGAAACCAACATTCTCCCTGCCAGCTACTGTGACAGAATATCACAGCAGTACTGAGTAATGCGTCTGACCATCCCGGGCAACTCAGGGCCTAACGGTGCATGATCACTGTCTACTATACATTCATATTGTTTTTACATTACATATACTATGCACTTTCAATAAAACAATAAAGCAGTCACCTAAACAATGAAATGTTTAAGGAGGAAGTAGAATGTTTAGCCCCTGTACATGCTACAATTGTATACTGTCTAGACAATCCCTTATAAAGTATGTACCCCAGTAGCACAAATCTTGTTCCTTTCCTAATAGTTTGCTACAACATGTGTGTGTGTATGTAAACATCCTGGCAGATCAGAGATTGAGTAGATACATTTGTAACAAAACCATTCAGCTATGAGAGGTAATAGATCCCACCCATAGGAATGCAGCATAGAGTTGACTTGCGGCAATAACACGGGCTCCGTAAATCCAGGTGAAACCAGGGGGAACGACGTAAGAGGTAAGTATAACACTTGCATCCCCTGACTCAGCAGGTAATCAACTTTCAGCCCATAAGCTTAGTTTCCCTCGACAGATTCCTTTAAACTGGAAGGGAATATCTGGAAGGAAAACTGGAAAGGGATAAAAAGGGAATTAAACTGGAAGGGATAATCTGCATCTGTCCTGGTGGTCTTGGTATCAAGAACTTTTCTCTGCTGCTGAAACCAGTAAAAATAGTTGCTTCTACAAAGTTTTACAGGCTATTAAGCGCAGTTGGGTGTCATTTCATAATTTGGGTGGATTTATGTTTCTTAGTAAAATTATTAGTGCTCAAATTTGGTGGTGTTGGAGGTAAGCAGACAATCATTAGGCTGGTTAAGTTTCCCTCTAAATAAAATGTTGTACTCTATGGCTAGGGAGACAATTTTGCCTCTCTGTATAAGATTATTTCAAGTGTTGAGGAGTGTGACTTTCCCTATTAGCAGTGAGACGTAGGTACTCTTCAACACACTGGGAGATGTGCCCTTCTCTATCAGCAACTAAACAAACTTCTGCAACCAATTATAGTGCAGCTTTCATTTCTCATAGTGCTCTTACAAAATAAAAGAGCACTGTGATTGGTTGCTGTGGAAAGTTTCTTTTTCAGACAGTGTTATAAATGTGCCCCAATGTATTTCAAGAAAATATGTAACCTGTAACTTTGAAAAATTAGATTTTGGATTATACATTGACATAAATATTAGGGATGAGCGAGTATACTCGCTAAGGCACTACTCGCTCGAGTAATGTGCCTTAGCCGAGTATCTCCCCGCTCGTCCCTAAAGATTCGGGGGCTGGCGCGGGGCGGGGAGCTGCGGGGGAGAGCGGGTAGGAACGGAGGGGAGATCTCTCTCTCCCTCTCTCCCGCCCACTCCCCTCCCGCTCCCCGCTGCGACTCACCTGTCAGCTGCAGCGGCTCCCGAATCTTCAGGGACGAGCAGGGAGATACTCGGCTAAGGCACATTACTCGAGCAAGTAGTGCCTTAGCGAGTATACTCGCTCATCTCTAATAAATATCAGTTTAAATAAAACAAAGCTTAATATGTCGTTTTAAAATCACTTAACCACTTTGATATGGAGGGAACAACATTGAACATAAACATTTCAGGCTACTGTCATGCATAAGTGTCATTATTAGATATGAGCGAGCACGCTCGTTTAAGGCTGATCGGTCTTGTCGAGTAACTGATTATTAGACCAAGCACCATGCGGGGGGCAGCGGGGGTGAGAGAGAGAAGGATCTCTCTCACTCTTCCCCCCTGCTCGCCCCCGCCGCCCCCCCATATTGCTCGGTCGAGTAATCAGCTACTCAACAAGACCGATGCTCGATCAAGCATCAGCCTTAAACAAGTGTGCTCGCTCATCTCTAGTCATTATTACTTTAGTTGTACCAAACAGATTTTGATTAAACAAAGCCTCTAATATAACATGTTAACATAGTTACATGATAAAGAAAACTACATGGAAATTGGACCCGCAGTTCTCAAGTTCGAAGAAGACAGCCATTGCTCTTTATAACAGATAAAGATAACTATTGCAGTAATAGTCAGACAGTTCATCACACTAGGCACATCTAATATCCACTCTTGCTTGCAAACAATAAAAACATCTTTCTTTATTGCCATAGAATTTTAATTACTTTGATTTCATCTGGATGCATAGTTGTTTATCTTAGTCACTAGTAACATAAGCTACCAGAATTAACATCAGGTATATTACCCGTGTCCTTGTGTTAGAACCTTTACAGTCGAGTTTATATTCTGCTGAGTGTCCTTCCTAGCTACCGTGAAGCATCTGAAGTGACACCATTTGATTTATATGCTCTAGAGGATCTCCCATCCTGTTCTGAAGAAGGAAAAATACTCATGGTTTATTGAACAGTCTACACCCATCAGACTGGAGGATTTCATAATTCTGTGGGTGGTGAGTCAGTGAACCCATCAAGAAGGTCCTGTCGGATTGCTCAGTTATTTGGAACATCAACAATTCTGTGAGTATGGATACCATTCTTCAACTTGCAAATGAGAGTAAATTGAATTTCAATGTGCCTAAAGGACAACCGTTACATAACATCTGGAACTCTTTGTGGGAGCAGTGTGAGGCCGCTAACGAAAGACTGCAAAATACTGCTGCATGCTTTCCTAAATCCAATAACAAAAGTATAGCCAATGCAATAAAGATGTTGACTGTGTTTCAAAATGAGATCAAAGGGAGAGACACCAATTCAAAATCTTCAGATAGTCCTTTACCAACCTTTACTAATGACCCTTGTGAAAGCTGTGGGTTGAGTAAGACTAAACAGAAGCTCCTAGAGAACAATTATGACAAAAGAGGCTATTTGTTATCACAGTCATGCTTTCCATCAGAGGTGACAAAAGGGAAGCAACCTTCATATGAGCCTTATGTTTATGATGAACAGTTGGATAACGAAGAACCAGGTAGCAGTAAAGACAAAAGATATATGCCAAAGTCAACAGCATTTGTCCAGCAGAGGCCCTACACTCAGGAGAGGGAAACTCAATCTAAAGAAAACTCAACTAAAATACTAGTACAGCTCTTATCAAACTTCACAAAATATGACCCTAACAAGGACCCCTTCACAAATATGTCTTTATTTGAAGATGAATGCTCCCAGCATAACTTGGGTCCACGGGAATCCTGCTTGATGATGAAATTGTGGTTGCCATCTCAGATGTCTGTGCGCCTATCACCTCCTGTTGCTAGACCAGTAGGTGGACCTCAGTTTTGGTCCAATGAGGGTCACTGGGGGGATAGGCAAGATCGTCTTAAGGCCCTTGTTTTAATGGTCACCGGAGATGATGATTTTGGAATTGATATATTGGAAGACCTTAAGGTAACTCCACAAGATGACCCATGGGAATTTTCCAGGAAATTTGAGCAGGCATATCGGTTGGTGATGGGAATCAAAGATTTAAGTTTTCCACCAGCCATGTTGAAAACGCTAGTAAATAAATTTACATTTTTGGACTGTGCCACACGGATAGCTGCATCTAAGGAAAGAACTATCGATGGCATTGTAAAGATAGTAGACAAATTCAGGAGAAATCCAATGGTCAACCAAACCATGATGATGGATCCATCCTGTTCAACATCATATCGAGAGTCAATGACAGATGATAAGAAATCAATAAGACTGTGGAATCAATTTCCTCAGGATACTTCAAGTGATACATATGTTTTGTCAGTTGAACCTCGAAATGGTAGATATTCTTCGTATGAAGAGCCCAGAAATGTTCAAGCGGAGAGTGCTCAAGTACATGCTGCTAATGATCTTGACATTTCAGAAGATTCACCCCCGTTTTCTAGAGAACGTGTCAAATAGGATATACATTTTAAATATAAAATTTAACAAAGCTGGACGAAAGTATATGGATGTATTGTAAGAACTTTGCTAAAACTGTATGACTGACATGTTAGCGACATTAACAGGAGTTCATAGGTTCTGGTTTATCCGCTAGTCATAGAGAACTATATACTATACATTTTGTCTGTAAGGGTAGAGAACCTTCAGAAAGGCAACTCAAAGTATATTGCCAAAAGAAATGTGCAACAAATATTTTAATCAAGCACTAGTTCATCAAAATGGCTCTCCGGTAGAGATGAGCACACTATTTTTTATCTAATTTGAGCTATAAGAATTCAGAAATCTAGAATGCAATGATTTGGAAATCTCATATAACCATGTTTGATTCACAATAGAACATAGAAAATATATCAAAAGGTAGACGTGAGACATTATTAAATTTCATTAAAAAAATTAATTTATTTGGAAATTGATAGAACAACACATTTCACAAAAATTTGGGCCAGGTCCATGTCTACCATTGTATAGCATCCCCTCATGTTTTGACAACAGTTTGTAAACATCTTGAAAGTGAGACCAATTACTGGAGTTTTAGGAGAGGAATGTTCTCCCATTCTTGCCTATTGTGGGATTCTAGCTGCTCAACAGTCCGGGGCCTACTTTGCTGGATTTTTCGCTTCATAAAGCACCAAATATTTTCTCTTGGTTAAAGGTCTGGACTACATGCGGCTGCTTCACCACTCAAACTCTTCTTCTGTGAAGCCGCGCTGTTGTGATGGCTGCAGTATGTGGTTTAGCATTGTCTTGCTGAAATATGCAAGGCCTTTCCTGAAAGAGACATTGTCTGGATGGGAGAATATGATGTTCTAAAACCTCTACTGTATGCATAGTTCAGCATTGATAGTGCCTTTTAAGATGAGTAAGCTGCCCATGCCATAGGCACTAATGCAACCTTATACCATCAGAGATGCAGACCTTTGAACTGTCTGCTGATAACAAGCTAGATGGGTTCCTCCCCAATTGAGTCTGCCTCACACGGCATATGTGGTTTCCAAAAAGGATTTCACGTTTTGATTCATCTGACCACAGAACAGTTTTCCATCTTGCCTCCATCCATTTTAAATGAGCTTTGGCCTAGAGAAGACGCTGGCTTTTCTGGACTTTGTTGGTATATGGCTTCTTCTTTGCATGATACAGCTTTAAATTGCATTTGTGAATTGTACTGTGAACTGTATTCACAGACAGTGATTTCTGGAAGTATTCCTGAGCTTATGCAGTGATTTGCATTACAGAATCATGCCTGTTTTTAATTCATTGATGCTTAAGGACTCGTAGATCTCAAGCATCCAATACTGACCATCAGCCTTCTCCCCTGTACACATGAATTTCTCCAGATTCTCTGAATCTTTTGATTGTATTATGTACTGTAGATTGTGGGATATCCAAAATCTTCTAATTTTACATTGAGCAACATTTTACCAAAATTGTTCCACAATTTTTAGATGCAGTTCTTCCCAGATTGGTGAACCTCTGGTGAAGGCCATGTTCAAGGATCCATTGAAATCTATTTTTTTAAATAACTAATCATTTCAACAAAATGTTTTCTGTTATGATTGCTGTCCAGATGGTACAAGGACACATTTTACACATCTGTTGGGAATGTCCTTCATACATGATTATATTACTACTTTGGTTACCATTCATTTGTAAATTGGTAAACTGCCATTTTTATATGTTTTTTATTGACTGCCACAATGTCTTATTAATGCCTGCAATGTATGTCCACCCTGAGGCCTTTTATTTCAATAGAGGGAATATAACCCTATGTAGCGTCCATTCTAAATATTTCAATGTGTAAAATATTGTCTCACGATGTCCATTGATTCAACTTCCTACCTAAGCAGAAATGGCATGCATTTATTGACCATGTAAAATGAAAAAACTTTGGTACCGTGTTAGCCAGTAGAACAAAATGTGATTGTTCTCAGTAAGAGAAACCAAGTAATCTTGTAGATATGATACCTTTTAATGGCTAACAAAAATACATGATGTTAATGTGAGCTTTTCAACTTACCCAGAGTTCTGCTTCAAGCTTAAAGCTTTAAGCAGAACTCTGAGTAAGTTTGAAAGCTCGCTATAACATCATGTATTTTTGCTTGCCATTAAAAGGTATCATATCTACAAGATTACTTGGTTTCTCTTGCTGGCAACAATCATATAATCATGTAAAGCATAGACCCAACATATTATGTCTACAAGAGATGCACTTTTCCAGTTTATTGAAGCCTTGATATTTTTACTCTCAGTATTATTACCTCTTTCCTTCCACTAACCCCTAGAATGTAAAATGAGTCACTAGTAGAGATGAGCGAGCACACTCGGATAAGTCAGTTACTCGAGTGAGCCTCGCTCTTCTCGAGTAACTGTATTCTTGTCCAAGCGTGCTCGGCTCGGGGGGGTGGGGGAGAGAGATCTCTCTCACTCTCTCCCCTGCTACACCCCGCTATCCCCCGCCACCCCTCCCCCCGAGCACGCTCGGACAAGAATGCAGTTACTCGAGAAGAGCGAGGCTCACTCAAGTAACTGACTTATCCGAGCATGCTCGCTCATCTCTAGTCACTAGACTATTAAAAAATTAATTTCCCTCCCAAGTGGAGCAGGACATAATTGACTCTGAGGGACACTACTTAGTACTAATAGGATCTTATTTGGTGCATACCTTCTGCCTTGTGAATAGTTTCCCCTCCCCCTCCTTTCCATCTATCCATGGACCCATTCCACTTTTCTGTAAACTTACTGTTATCATGTCCTTTCTACATTATGCTACCTTACTATGGGCAGAAGAATTTAACTTTACAATGAACCCATTTCTAGGCAGTTCCTCCTCTTGCAGAACAGACCTCAATGGGACTGATCTTGCCAGATTGAGCTCTTTGACGAGGGATCTCCATTTGCCCTGGGAAGAATTCAATCCACATTCAATTCCACTTTGTGGAGATCTTTGTGCTTCCAACTTGGACTAGCCCTTCAATTGCTTCTGCTGATCCTCTTAAACCCTATGTTTCCCACAAGTCTCCATTCTGGAGTCTATCGCTAATGGAAACTTAATGATTTCACTTCCGTATTCAATTTCTATTAATAATCAAAGTATCAGGATGGAGGTTCTTGCTAAATTCTATTTCCAGAGGAAACCGTCAGTTCTTTTCAAAATGTTCACTTCCCTAAATCCATTATTCTCCAAGTGGGGCCTCCTAAGGCCACTCAATGTGAACTAATTTGTCTAACAGATTCTGTTGGAAGAGGAACTCCTTCTTCTAACTCTTCCTCTGTCCATGTCCCATTTGGAGGCAGACTTAAATATCTTTCTAACCTCTTTTAGATGGTCCTATTGTTGTGAGATGGTCACTAAAGGGAGCTATCAGGTCTTACTTGTGGAGACTGCTGTTAAAGTTCTCCAGTGTGCTTATTATGGCTCTACTAAATGGGATTCTATGTTTCCTGGGATGTTGTTTCTCCCCCTAGGATATAACATTTGTGTCAAGGGAAGCTTAACACAAATTAAAAGTTATGAAGATCATGTTCCCCTAGGATCACATTACATTTGACACACATGTATATGCTCCCTGCCAATATTCTAAGCCTTAGTTTTCCTGCTGGGTGACATATTTTCTGGTAGCACGTTTAAGATTCATTAATTCATCGAAATTATAGCTTTGGCACATTCCAAATGGAAGTCTGTATATTTATGCTATTTGATAAGATACACACTACATGTATGGACACCAGACATACATTTGACGACTTATGTCTTCCTTTAACTGCCTCTTATGTTGAGTTATTTTATGTTAATGGCTTTATGTATAATTTGTGCAATAGTATCATTGGAATATAATCTGTTTCTAGAACTTTATGTGACATATTTGTATATGCTCCCCTTGATGTTTGCTGCTTGCTAATACTACTTCTAACATTAGAAAAAAAACATTTATTAAACTTATTATTTTGGTTTCAAAATGTTTTTATGGATGCTTTATGAAAATATATTGAACAGGAGATACAATGTCAGGGGGTCATAGATGGTCCTGCTCTTTTAAAGGCAACACTCTCATGTATTTAATTTTACTTTCATTAATCAGATGCAAGTATGTAGAAGAGAAATGTGCTCTTTTCTTTAATGTTGTAGCAGAGCACTGGCGTAACTATAGGGGATGCGGTTGCACCCAGGCCCAGGAGCCTTAAGGGGCCCACAAGGCCTCTCTTCTCCATATAGGGAGCCCAGTACTATGAATAAAGCATTATAGTTGGGGGCCCTATTACAGGTTTTGCATTAGGACCCAGGAGCTTCAAGTTACGCCTCTGCATTGAGGGGTTAAGAGAAGTCGGGGGGCCCCAAGATAAACTTTTGCACCCGGGCCCATGAGCTTTTAGCTATGCCACTGTAGCAGAGTGTATGGATTTTTTGGCAACTGCACTGAATGTAAGTTAGGTTACATTACATAGTCCTCTCATTCTCAGTGGCCAGTTTTAGAGCTCTCACCTGGGAATGGTGGGGAAGGTAAGTATAAAACTTACATCCCCAGATTCAATGGGTCACCTACTTTGTGCCCATAAGCTTCGCCTACAGGGCTCAAAGTAGCTGACGTATTCCCTTTAAATTGAGACTGACAGCAGTTTAGCAAGTGAACAGTAAGTTGTAACTAACACATCAATAGAAATCCCTTTGTCAGTGGATTTCCTGGAGTATTTTTTCCTTTAGACATCCCCACCCTCCTCTGGTATTTTGTAATACCTGAAAGGAGTAAAACCTACCTACAGCAAGATCAGAGCTCCTAATATGTGCTGTCCTCAGCATGGATGCATCACGTCATCTATGTTTGTACATTCTTTATGTCATTTTTATTGATGTGTAATTAAAATCATTGTAAAAATATTTTTGCATCAAACAATTGAAAGAAAACTCCTCATTCTGGGTATGGAAAAAAATTATAAGGACATTTTGCAATCTTTATTCCCACATTGCATAGAGATCCAATCAGCCTTCTAATGTGGGAGGGGCAGTTACAATACATGGAGATTCGGCTGCTGAGTTTTATTCTGTCAGAACAGTTCTGAGCATTCAGTTCTGTAATTAGGGGATGCCACTTGTTAGGCTATGTTCACATTTGCGTTTGAGACCTGTGTTTCGAGGCGCCATCGCAGATCTGGCATGAAATGCCAGACGAAAAAGTCGCGCATGAGGGACTTTTTTATCAACCAATTGCTGGACAGCCAAATAGAAACCGAACAGACCCCATTACAGTCAACGGGGTCTGTTCAGCGCAGTTCGGTTCCGTCACAGCCAGGAGACTCTCCTTTCCTTTGCCCATAACAGATCAAGAAAACAGAAGCCATGAACGCAAATGTGAACAAAGCCTTACTTAATAATTTTTGCACTTCATCGGGATACACCACAATTCAGTGGAGGATGAAGAAAGTTGACCAATGATTGTGTGGTTTCATGAGCCAGAGTCGGTAATGTATTGCTTGCATTAATTCTGTTCTGAGGGAAACCAACCACCTTCATCATTTGATGATTTATTGATCTGTCTCTACTCATTGGAGTCTCACATATGCGCTCCTCCTGATCAGATTCAAAGACAGAGTCACATTCTTTTCTATTTGATTCTTTATCCATCACAGACTATCCTGTTGCTATAACATACAGGGCTACCAGCTCGGTTCAGGATGGGCATGGGTACCCCTGAGAAGTGAGCCTACCTGGGGCTCTGGGGACAAACCTGGTGGTTCAGCATCAGCCCGTGCTCAGCCTCGAGCTCTTCTTGGGAACTGGACTCCCCAAGCTCTGGTGATCACCGTGTCCAGTGGAGACAGGGGACCAGGCCGGTGCATACTTGGTTGTTAAGCTTTTATTATAACAATAAAACACTTGCTTTTGGCTTCGGTGAAAATGCTGGGGTTTTAGTCTTTTTTTCAATCATTAGATTTTTATTAGGGATAAAGAAAACATATATTACACTGTCAGACATGTATCACAGAGCAAATACAACCAATCTGATAAATCTTGTATACAGTATTCCCTATTACATCAACCATATATCCCTTATTTTTTTGGCGTTATAAAAAAATTAAACCTTAACTTGGCATCGGTCTCAAATTTCCTGGGGTTCTAGTCTTGAACAAATCGTTTACAAACAGGCATATTGTGCAACAAATCTGAAAAAAACTGCAGTTCCTCACTTAGCATGCAGATTGGATATATGGGAGAGGCTCAACTAGACACTTGGTACGAAGCAACAATCACAATGCTAGTTCCCATTCAATTCCTCTTGGCTCTGCAGTATATAGACGCTGGTGTGTCTGAGAAACTCTGGTGTCACCCAGGGAGTTGGGAGCAGTGAGAGGTCAGCACAAAACGCTGACGCCTACACAAACGGGCAGATACGTGAGGGCAGACGTCATTACCACATGTATGTGATTATTAAGTGCAGCGGAGCAGAGGGGAAGGGGTTGCACATTATAAGCTAGGCCTCCCCAAATGGGCAGACATGTGAGGGCAGACTTCGTTGCCACACGTATGCGATTATTAAGCTCGCAGGGATGCGCGGCGTTGCCCGAGATTAAATCTTGAAAGAATGACACATGGATTAAGAAAATCTGTGTTGCCCATAGCAACCAATCACAGCACAGCTTTAATTTTACCTCAGCAGTATAAGAAATGGTTTCTGTTTGATAATCTTATTTCCCATCCATTATTTTGTCTTCTTTTAATATGCCGCACAAGTCAGATCTAGCGTGAGCCTCTAGCAGAGCTCGAGCTGTGAAAATTACGACCGTGTTTGCCCAAAAATAAGAGAGGTAGGGGGGGGCTTGAAATATAAGCCCTACTCCAAAAATAAACCTTAGCTGCATAAACTCTGACTCGCTTGCTTACAGTCCTCCGCCGTCAATAGAAGATGGCTTCCTGGTTACGGGATTCATAAACAATCACCCCGACACTGATGCATCCTAGTGGGCGCTGCCTGGACAACCCTTCTAAGGTTTAATGCTTGGCAACCTATATGATGCGGCAGGCCGGTCTAGTGTTGGACGTGTCTTCTAGAATGTGGTTGCCTTGATGAGACATCCCTTTTGCAGTGAGTGTCCTGTGTGACAGAAGCTTGAGACATAATGTCATGAATTTGTTTTGCATGGAGAACCCAGCTGGTGATGTGGCTCCTCAACAACTGCCCATCCACTCCATTCTGAAGCTGGAAGTCACAAGTGAAGTCATAGGGGAATGGGGGAGAGGTAAGTATACATTATTGTTAGTTTTAGAACCCGCTAATGATGGAATATTAACACATTGGAAATCCTACAGTAAAATATAGGAAGGTAGTACATGTAAGATTGGGGGACCAACAGCGAAATACAAAAGAGATCCCCATAAAGCCGAACATGTTACTGATTCATTTCATCACACCTCAGTCTTGCTTTCTGAGACAGGAAAAATACAGCCCTCCTTTTCCCACCCCATGTAAGTCAGAAGGTTGATGTAACCCCTGGACTGCTCCCCCATTATATTGCTGGTTGAAAAGAGGAGGTTTAACCGCTGGCGGAGAAGTCAAATGGGGCCAACTTGTTCTTTGTCACTTCCTCAATAAAACATTTTTGCACAGTGTCGTGCCACATAATTAATTCCAAGCCTTGGGCCTCCTCCACATAGAGATTTTTTTCAGCCTTGAGCGCTGCGCTGAAAGCGCAGTGCTAGACGCTGTCAGGCGCTCCCATTGTTTTCAATTAGCCTCTCAGACAGCCGCTTAATTGCGGAGCGGAGTCTGTTCTATTGTTGGGCATTTAGCGCTTCAATGATTTTAATCGCAGGACTTTACCGCGTTCATGTGTGAGGGAGGCCTTAAAGGAGATGTCTCGAGGAAGCAGTGAATTTTTTTTTTTGCCCAGTCTCCCTTATTAAGCATACATTACTAAGCCCCCCTGTAAATGCAGCATTTCAGCAACTTATAAAAGTTTCCCCAAGATGGCCGCCGGCTCTTTTCCCTTCGCTTGCTGCAGCCCGACGTGCGCGCTCCCGAGACGCTACCAGCTGTGTCTCCCTGACAACCAGACGCCCCGCAGCCGCCGACCGGACCCCTGGATTGAACGCCGCCGACCAGTCACCCACCGCCAGGCAGCAGGTAAGCGGCGCTACCCCCCGGCTCCCCAGCGCTACCCCCCGGCTCCCCAGCGCTACCCCCCGGCTCCCCAGCGCTAGACCCTGACAACAGACGAAGGCCCCTCGGCCCAGCGCTAGGTTCCGGAGCCCAGCGCTAGGTTCCTGAGCCCAGCGCTAGGTTCCGGAGCCCAGCGCTAGGTTCCGGAGCCCAGCGCTGGGCCCCGGAACCCAGCGCTGGGCTCCGGGGCCTAGCGCTGGGCTCCGGGGCCTAGCGCTGGGCTCCGGGGCCTTCACCTGTTAGTGAACATCACCCCCGACACATCACTTACCTGGGCGGCTTCTCGGCTGGGCAGCTCCAGTTTCTGCACCTTCCTCTAACAGAGGATGTTACAGAATGGCCGCTCCAGCGCGCTCCCGAGCAGTGACAGCTCGTCTGCGCATGCGCAGAAGAGCTGTAGCGGGGAGCACACTGAAGCGGCTCGTGCTGAAAGGAGAAGACCGGACTGCGCAAGCGCGTCTAAAAAAGCAAGCTGCCAGCGAATTTAGACGGAACCATGGAGACGAGGACGCTAGCAACGGAGCAGGTAAGTGAATAACTTCTGTATGGCTCATATTTAATGCACGATGTATATTACAAAGTGCATTAATATGGCCATACAGAAGTGTATAACCCCACTTGCTGCCGCGAGACATCCCCTTTAATATTTGACTTCTTACCTACTTAGAAAGGACAATTAATCAAATGTGACGCTTTGTGTCCGCCCAAGGTGTGGCCATCTAGAGTCTTTTCTATTCATGTTTGATGTGTATATTGGTGAGCCAGTTGAAGGTTATTATACTTTGTATGAACAGAAACTTGATCCATTGTAGGTAATACTTCCCATTCTGTGACATACAAAGTCCTTTGTAATCTCTTGTACATACAGTAATTTGTCATTATTTGTCGATGGTTAGCCACTTCCAGGCTGTCAACAAAGTTAGGATAAATGAGTGCTGATATTTGAAACCATTCAGCAAACCTGCTGTATGAACAATGCATCAAGTCTCAGGATATATCCCCAGGGTAGCCATTGGTGGCACAGCAGCAAATTACACTTGCCAACTTCGTAGACTCACGTCAAGCAACTTTCCAGGATTTAATGGGAAGTCATGGATTTCTGCTACTGTTTGATAAGCAGCATGTTCTACAGTGCTGGCCTTCGAGTGCAGAAATTGGCATAGGAAAAGATTAGAAAGAGTTACAAGTGTGAACTGATAGAGAAGTGTGTTGTATCATAGGCACACTGGTTGGCACACTTGTATGGGCAATTCTTTGGCTGACCCATGGGCACATATATAGCAGTAACTACTATGTGGCAAGCAGAGCATATTATGGACTAGTCCATGTTGATGATCTTGTTGTGCTGGCACTACTGTTTGGTGTATGGTCTTCTAGGGTACAACAGTGGGGAATGTTTGCAGGGTGGTACCTGTCTGTAGGTACTGCTTAGTCGGAATGTGGAGGTAGTCTGCTGTGATTATTAGGGCTCTCTCATACGGGCGTACGGGCACTGCGTATTATATGTGTTTTTCTCACACGTGTAATATGCAGTCGGCGGTGTCCCGCTCTGTCTGCATAGCTCTTTAGTTGCTACTTAGCTACTATAGACTATGCAAAGATGATTGCTCAAAACTGTCACTCAAACTGTTGTTTGAGCGACCTTTGAGAGATCATCTGTCACTGTAAATGGGGTCTTACTGTTTGCACTCATCTTGGGATGTAATTTACATGATTGTATATAGGATAGTAACAGGTGAGTTTTCTAAACATATATTGTAACACAATCTTCTATGATTCCACAAGTTAGGCTTCCTAAAGGCGTTATCCAGGAAGCATCTGCTGGGGTCGCAGGGGAAGCACTCCTCTGACGCCTGTGCAGCGGTCGGTGCTTGTAATTGCAAGGGCAGTTCTCACTGAAATTATTAGGAGCTGCACTTATAATTGCAGGCGCAACTTCCACCGATTTAAATGAGAGCTGCGCTTGCAATTATGAGTGCTGGATGCTACACAGGGGTCGGAGCAGGGCTTCCACTCTGACCCTGGTGAATCCCAGCGGGCGCTGACTGGATGACCCCTTTTAACCCTTTCTCTTGTTGCATTCATTTTTCGTTTTCATTTTTTCCTCCCCAATTTCAAAAGATCATAACTTTCTAATTTTTTAGTGACATAACCACATGAGTGCTTATTTCTTGCAAGAGATATATTTGTTAATGTTAGCTTTTATTGTACCATATAATGTATTGGAAGACTTAAAAATGGATTCTAAGTGAGGTAAAATACTAAGAAAACACAATCTCGCCATTTTTTTGGAAGGGGAGCTGTTGTTTTTACGGCATTCATGGTGCTGTAAAAAAGACATTATCTTTATTCTGTGGGTCAATACGATTATGGCGATGCCAACATAGATTTTTTTATGTTGAACCACTTAAAATACATAACATCTTTTAGAGAAAAAAATTGTTGCCATCTTTTGACCCACGTAACTTTAATATATTCCTGTCAGTGAGACTGCGAGGGCTCGTTTTTTGTGGGTCGACCTGTACCGTTTTGTGATACATTCAACTTTATATCAAGTTTTCTTGATTTCTTTTTTAAACACATTTCTGGCATTTCATATTGTTTCATTTTTCTTGCCCAGATGTAGGACTTTGCATTTCTCCTTGTTAAATACCATTCTGTTAGTCCCTGCCCACTGTGCAAGCTTTTCTAGACCTTTTTGAATCCTCTCTCTCCTCCCTAGTGTTGACTATCCTTCCTAGCTTTGTGTCTTTGGCAAATTTGATCAGTTCTCCATCAATTCCCCCCTCCAGATCATTTATAAAAATGTTGAACAACACTGGGCCTAGGACAGAGCCTTGTAGTACCCCACTTGAGACAGTCTTGCACTTGGATGTGCAGCCATTTATAACCACTCTTTGGGTACGATCACTCAGCCAGTTGTGAATGCACCTAACAGTTGCCTTGTCAATCCCATATTTGGTCATTTTTTCAATAAGTATGGTATGAGATACTTTGTCATATGCTCTACAAAAGTCAAGTTATACTATCCCCCTGCATTTCCCTGATCAACCCAGTCGGTGATTCTGTCATAGAAGGAAATTATATTAGTCTGGCATGACTTGTTTGTTACAAACCCATGCTGGCTCTGGTTAATTACTTCATTTTCATCCAAGTACGTGCATACATGCTGTTTAATAATTTGTTCAAAGATCTTTCCCAGTATAGAAGTCAGGCTCACAGGCCTGTAGTTTCCTGGATCCACTTTCTTCCCTTTTTTGAAGATAGGAACATTTGTCCTTTTCCAATCTTCTGGGACTTCTTCTGTTCTCCAGGAATTTTCAAAGGTTATGGCGAGTGGCTCAGCAATTACCACTGCGGCTTCCTAGTATCCTAGGATGTAATTCATTTAGCATTCTTCTGTCGCCCAATGCACTGAAAGGCATAGGAGGACCTAAATCTAAGTAAGTCTTGTCCATATGCTGTTACTGGTATTGCAATTTTGCTGAATTTAATTAAATGAGACAGAGCTGAAATACTATACAGCCTATGGACAAGAGTGACATTGTGTCTTGAAAAAAAAACACTACATTTTGCAATCTTGGACAACCACTCTAACCCAGTAATAGTCAATGACATATGTATACGCCAGTGGGTTGCCTGGGGAATTATAAAATGTAATCGCCAGTCTTAAAGCCAAGAAGCATTTTTGGTGCTTACTTTGTGGAACAATAGAGTTTTCCCATCAACAAATCTGTATGAGATACGTTAGACTTTTGACTTCTCGGCAACAATTAAGATTTACCGTACCTCGGCAGATAAACATTGTTACCAAACATGCAAAGACGCATGGTGCAATATAATCCCAACAGACTAAATAGACTATCATTGTTCGCTGGATTACATTGACTGGTTGCCAGAATGCTCACATTTTGTTGTTTGCTAAGAACTCCTAGTGTACATAAAGCATCTAGGGATGAGAGACGAACCGCTGAAAAGTCACAACATAAAAGGAATTACATATATATATGGGCTTGTTCATATAAGCAGATCCGAGGTTTTTACTCCTTATCTTTAGCGTAAAAACAAAAAAAATACAGAAAACAATGCAGAAATTTTGTGATTGTGCCCAAATGAGCCCAGCTGTCAATAGTTATCAAAGAAAAGTTTAGGTGTTCATATAGGCCCTATACACAAGGCCATGACAAAGAGAAGGCGGCAGAAGTATCTATCTATCTATCTATCTATCTAATATCTATCTATCTATCTATCTATCTATCTATCTATCTATCTATCTATCTATCTATCTATGAACTTCCTCACTTGATAAAGTGGTGCTTCCCCAACTTGATCAGTAGTCGCGTCACACATAGCGATTCTCCGCTCGCGGGATTTAAATCATGGCAGACCTGACAGCTCTCACCCATCATCCCCCGTGGCGGAATATTGCTAGCGATATTCCGCCTCGGCCGTGGACAGGGGGCCTAAGTGTAGGAGCAGAAAGTTACATATGAGCTTCCTGTGGTGGCTTAACATATAGCTTCATGCATTACAGGGACTAAACAGCATGAGGGCTGCGGAGTATAGCTTTCATTGCGGGCACTGTAGGTAGCAGTACTCAGGGTATTATACTTGGAGCACACTCTGGTGTTATTAAAGAGGTTGATGGGGTCTAAAGTATTAATGACCCCCATTCAAAATAGGTCATCAATAATCCATAGACAGGGGTCTGCACTTGGAACCCCCAGCTGTTATCCATTCCTCTGTGTATACAGAGGTGGAAGTTGACAGCTCCATATACATTGCAGTGGCTGGGGTTGGTAATGCAGGCAGCTCCCATTATGGTTGGTATTCATGGAAGGCAACGTAACTGTTGTTCATGAGGATTTCTGGTCTTGACTACTGTGTAGAAGAGGGTAAGTGAAAACAAAGCAGGTGGCTTGTCAGAGGGGGTAACCCTTACCACTAGAGATGAGTGAGCACGCTCGTTTAAGGCTGATGCTCGAGAGTGAGACAGAGAGGGAGTGGAGAGTGAGAGAGAGTTTATTATGTCAAATTTTACCAGGTTCATGCTAACCAAACCACGGGCAGCATAAAGCCAGGACAGCATGTCTGTGTATGTTTTATTCTGAAAGGCTGCAACATTTCAGAATAAGCATATTTTGAAGTATGACTTGGAAGGTCCTGCTCCATTCCAAGTCAGACTTCAAAATGTTTTCTGTGAAACTCAGCAGCCTTTCAGAATTAAACATACACAGACGCACTGTACATACCTGTCCCTGCTTCATTGCTACCTGTCCATAGGAGCAGCATGTGCCCAGGAAGAGCATGCCAGCCCCCTGTGAGCGCTCAGCTGCTGGTCAAGTGATGCCACTTTCTAATCACCTGACCAGCGGCTTGGCGCCCACTAGGGGCTGCTGGGTGACTCAGTTGTGGGCCTTATGATTTCTGTGTTCCCCTGATGACAGTGTACCTAACTTGATTTACTTTAGTTTTGTCATATAGAGGGCTTTAAGTTGGACCTAGTCTGCTATTCTTTACAACGCTGTTATGGATGACGTATAATATAAGCTTCATGTTTCATTCCAGTATGAACAGAAGGGAGTGGAAACTGTAATGGCACATTGTGTTATAATGCAGATCCATCTTGCACCTGTACTGTATATAGTGTATACACCATCCTACTATAAAATAATTGGACACCTGAGCAAGAATCAAAAGTAGTATTTATTCACATATGTCATTACTTAGCAAAGCCTCCTTTGGCTGTAATGACATTGGATACTCTCAGTGGTATACTTTCTATGAACGTCTGATACGCTTCAGCTGCTATTTACTTCCATTCATCCTGCAAACGTTTGAGGAATTCTCTCAGGTAAAATAGACATTGTTCATATTTCCTGATCCAATGTTCCATTTCATCCCTAAGATATACAGTAGGGTTGAGGTTGGGATTGTGTACAGGCCAGTCCAATCGTGGAAAATCCATGTCCTCAATCATAAAACAGCAATGAATTTGTGACAAGGCACGTTGTCTTGTTGGAAGTATTGCTGATCATTTCCAGAGTATTGTCACCTCAGTTCTGGTAACATTATCTGTCACAACAATCACCGGGACCACAGCGAGGCTGCAGTGTTGGATTGCAGTGCCAGGGAACAGTTTCTTTTCTTATTGTACAGTGGTCGCTAAATGGCGTTTGTTGTCTGGTAACCAGACAATCCCTTTAACTGTTGGCACAGCACTCAGACCAAATGTGTTCCACAGGCGTCTTCCACACCCAAGTACATACATCTGATTTGAAGAGGAAGAAGTGTGATTTATCCCTCCATAGGACATTTTATTCATCAGTATCATGCACTTGTGCAATGTTCTTCCATATAGCAACCTGCCTGTCTGCATACTGTTGGGAAGCGTGTATACCTGCCCTTATCTAACTTTGTATTAGTATTTAGGTAAGGTAACCAGACACAGGGCTAATATAGGGGTCAACATTACTACTAGGGCTAATATAGGGGTCACTTTTACTACTGGGGCTAATATAGGGGTCACCATTACTACTAGAGCTAATATAGGGGGTCACCATTATTACCGGGGCCACTGTGGGGGTACTACTACTACTGGGGCCAATATAGGGGACACTATTACTACTGGGGCCGATAAAGGAGACACTTACTACTGGGGCCACTGAAGGGGACACTATTACTGCTAGGGCCGATATAGAGGACATTATTACTATTGAAGCCACTGTGGAGAACACTATTACTACTGAGTCCACTGTGGGAGTCACTATTGGTACTGGAGCCGATATAGGGGGCAATCACTACTGAAGCCACTCTGCACGTGGCAGCATACCTCAAGCTGCACGTGGTGGAATTGCTGCGGAAAAATTTACGCAGAAAATTCTGCAGCATTTCCTCATCCAAAAAAAGTCAAAATTGGTGCGGATTTTGACTGGAGATCAGCCACGTACCCGCAGCCTGGTCAGGTGCGGCTCCACTCGTCAGGTGAAGGCACTACAGGTCGCTGAGAACTCAAAGCCGGGAGAGCTGACAGTGGTAAGCCTTTGGAGGAGGTGAGGGGGAGCACCACATAGTATCAAAACGGCTGCGGATACGCAGCTGATTTCCTGTCAAAATCTGCACCAATTGCACAGATTTTGACTGTTTTTTGGATGCAGAAATGCTGCGAAATTTGCTCCCTGTCTTTTTTAAAACTGCCCCGTACATTTTATAACGACGGAGGTAAAATCAAACATCGTGATAAGCCCCGCCCCTGACCACACCTCTTTGTCCCTGGTAATATCTGGTCCCCTTAATATATGGAAATATGGTTGCTGGCAGTGATATTTGAGTCGATTTGTCCCTTTGCAGTCATATATTTGTAGGTAGTGCCACAAATTCCAGGGAAAGCTTGCTTACATACTATATTGCCGCCTGCAGACGGCCAGGTCAGATCCCGCTGCGAGAATTCTCGCAGTGGGATGCGGTCCCGTGCCCCTGCACAGCCCTGCGGCTTACCCGCTCCCGGCGTCTCCTCTCTGCAGTGTGCGCCGGCCAGCTGGCCCGTCACCACTGACATTTCTCTGCGAGACCTGCACAGAAATAGTACATGCTGCAATTTGTTTTCTGCGTCTGTTTTCACGCGGATAAACCACGGTTGTCTGCCTAGGATTGCGTTATCTAATGCAATCCTATGCAGTTAGGCACAAGCGGATATTCTGTGGGAAATCCCGCCGTGAAATTTCCGCCCCTGTGTGCAGGCGGCCTATAGTAGAGAATTTACTGAAGTTATTACATATGTGGTTTCTGTGTAAACTAAGCTACACATCAAAAAAATATTGACATCAGTGATACAACAAACCTTCTTAAGTAATGCGCTATTTACATGGGACCACTGTCTGCTAAAGGAGCGCACGAGCGAGTGACATCACCGCTAGTTATTTACTCTCATGCAGAGCGTTTAGACTGGCAGATCACCGCTTAGTATTGCTGACTTCTCGCTCAGCGCTTCACATTCTATATGAAACACTGAACGGGGATCGTTTAGATGCAGTGAGACGTGAGCAAACCAACGATGATTTTTATGCGACAAACGAATAGTGCACAATGGTTTTGCGTTTAGGCGTAACGATCATCCCACGTTTTTGTTCATTTAAATTATTGTTGTGCGACAATCATTACGTGTAAATGGGCCACAAATCAGCAAAGAAAGGTAAGAACTTTTGTTAAATTCCCTTTTTAAACTTTAAAGGTCCCTCACATCATGTCCAAGGGCAGAACGCAGATTTCTTGTTCTCTTTACATGGAAAACAATGTCTGCGTTGCTGCCCCTGCTGTGGGGGAAGGATAGTAAGGGGATATCCGCCTACACCAAACGATGTCGTAGCTCGCTCGGGCAGCCTGTTTATACCGGCAGATACATCGTTGGCTCCTTCAAACCAGAAATCGTTCAGTCATTCACATTTGCTGTATAAGTCAATAAGAAGGACTGAACAACTGGTATTTAAACCAAACAATTGGTGAACGAGCCAACGGTGGTTTTTATGTCTGCGTAAAATGAACAATGAATGAAAAGCAAAGGATTGATTGTTTGTCGTTTGATTGTTCGCTAATTTTTACACTAAACGATTCTCGCTTATTTTCGCTCGTTTGAATGATTTTTTTTAACAATAATTGTTCTGTGTAAAAGGGGCTTAACATGTACACTGAGCATTTTCTGGATCATGTAAGTGGTTGTCATAACACGTTTCTATTGTTTGTCTTTTCAGAGTATGTAACGCCGCTTTCACATCTGCCTTGGAACCTCTGGCCAGAAGTTCCGTCACAGATCTGGGATGCAGTGCTTTTTCTTCCATCCAAAAGCCGGAAAGTGGGTGGACCTGATTATAGTCAATGGGGTCCAACCAGCGCTGTTCAGTTCCGTCTGGAGACAGAACTGTACGGCAATAGAGCAGGAAAGGAAAACCCCCAACTCATGTGTGAAACCAACCTGTGTGTCAGTAAATTCCAATCCTTCAAGAGGTAGGGCCGGTTACAGGCCACGGGTGTACTGCCGTCAGTCCTGCACCTAAGTATACATCACATAGCCAGGACAGATAGTTATACCCTGAAACTAAATCATAAACCTATTTGATAACTGCAAACAGAGAGTAAGATGAGCTGCTTGCTGTGGCGACTTCCGATACAAAAAGGTTACGTGCAGTAAGACGTCCCGTGTTGTATGCGCAGTAGGCTTTTAGAAACTCTCATGGCTTTGTTTGTCTTTTCATATGCAGTATTGTTAATGTTCCTCACTCCTTATCACACAGCCCTGGGTAAATGTCACACGTAGCCGGGAATAGTGCTGATAATGGGAGTCCTGTGAGGTCATATGAGGCATTCACAGGACTGGGCTGTGCCTTAAGGCGAGGCTATGCTTCAGTTAACCTGAACGCAGGTAGCGAGTGAGGACTCCATTACTGTCTAAATCACTCTTTAATTTTTGTTTGCTCTGCAATGCGGCTATGCATCTATGGCAAAATTCTTCCCAGAGCAGAAGCCTTAGGCTGGGTTCAGATGGGATGGAAATGCTGCGGCTTGATTCCCGCCACGGGTTTTGGAGCGGTTTGGCTGCCGGCATTCTGCTGTGGCTTTCTCTCCTCATAGAGAGAAGTGAGGCCGCAATGGAAAAAAAAAAGAATTGACATGCCACGGAATTGAATTCTGCGTCACATGTCTGTTTCCGTCCGGCTTTGCCGCAATGGACTGGCCGCCCTGTGTGGACGAGATTTTTGCAAAATTTCATCCACGTGGCTGGCTAATCGGGGGATTAGGAGCTGCGGGCTGAATTGCGGCATGGTAATTCCGCAGCAATTCTGTCCCATGTGAACCCAGCCTTAAGCTTCAGACCCCAATGCAAAATCTTCCTGTATACTTGGCTCCCTAACCATCACCTGCCACTTTTAATACTGGTGTCATGTCCACACATGTCCTCCGGCACCCTCAAGCACAAGGGCACAGGTGCGACTACAACCTGCAGCACTTAAGAACTTTCCTGATTCAACTTCTTTCCTGGGGTAAGCGGTTCTGCAAATTTCGGTTGGCGGTAGGACTGAGATTTCCAATTAGGGAGCACCATTTGGATTACGGTTATTACTACTTCTGTGAGCACCCTGGTTGCTAGACTGCGACTACCCATTGAGCCAATGACTGCATGGAAAGATGCTATACCTGACTCTTTCTGCTTTCTCCCTAAGGGCTCTTTCACACGGGCGCTGCGATTTTTATCCGTCTGCATTTCGGCAGAAAAATGCATTAACGACAGGCAGCCGCGAACAAGTGCATCTCCCGTTTTCTTGCCCATTTAGACGCCCGGGCTGCGGTGTATATACTCCGCAGCCCAGAATACCGTCGGCCAGGGGGAGAGAGTTCAGCTCTGCTAAACTCCCTCCACCCATTGCTGGCTTCCAGAAAAGGGAGGGGACAGGAGCCTAGCAGAGCTAGTGCACTAAACTCCCTCCCCCTCTCCGCCCGAGCCTATAGGAGCTACCAGTAAGGGGAGAAACTTTAGCAACGCGTCCGGCCGGAAAGCCCCCATATGCGTGATCTTTCCTGGCCAGCTGATTTTACTCGCCGGAAAACCGCCCATCTGAACGGATGCATTGGGATCCAATGCTTCAGAGGGTTGCGATTTTTGGTCGGCGTTTTATCAAATAGCAACGATAAAATGCTTGTGTGAAACAAGCCTATTGCTATGTTCACAGCAGAAAATCCACATCAGAAACCACATCATTTAGTGTGGATTTTAACATGAATTTTGGTGCATAATTCACTCCCACATTAGAGGAGGTGGAATCCACACAAAACCCAATGCTATAATCGACATGCTGTGGATTTAAAATCCACACTGCATATTAATGTCTGCATCTGTTTTGTGTGTTTTTTCCACAGCGTGTAGACAATATTTTGATCATACTGTAAATGCTGTGGATTTGCCATATGGCGGAAGCATTATAATTGGGGTCCTGTTACAGATTTTGCATTGGGGCCCAGCAGTTACAAGTTACGCCTCTGCTCACTAACTTTGGGGTGACCTATAAAGTGACAGGGCCTCTTGATAAATGCCACACATACAACTAAATATAGTCAAACCCGCACTCCTAAGAATAGAAGCCAAAAAGCTTAGTCATGAGTAAGCGGCCTCTCCCAATTTCTAGTAAATACTGGTTCAACCTGTGTCAGCAGCTGCTTGGCAGAGGTGTAGGATATTGATTGTATATGATCTGTACATTCAGTTATCGCTCTTATGTGCGCAATGCAGTTAGATGAATGCACACATACCTGATTTATAGAATGCCATAGGTTAACCCCTTAAGGACCAGGGCGTTTCAGTCCAAAAGGACCAGCCACTTTTTAGGGATTTTACTCCTGTGGTGGTTTTACTGCCCAATTTTTTTTCTTCAGCTACCAAAATAATTGTTGCATAGTTTTTTTTTACGTGACATATAGGGCTATTTTTATATATTTTTTTGCTCAAATTTTTTCAGTTTTTTTAGTTAAGGGTAAAAAAAAAGTTTAACAAATGTATAATTGTTAATTTTTAAAATTAGTATATTTATTCTAAAATAAAGTCCAGGAATGGCTTCCTCATTTTGTTTTGGACGTTTTGATATATAATTAGTATAGCTTTGGATTACAGGACGAATATGGCCAATGGTTTTGGTTGGCATTGGGTGATTTTCTTTTTTAAATATATATTTTTAGTTTATTCTGTAATTTTTGTTAATCTACATCCCTTATGATGCCACATAAGGCTTTTGGGGATCAGTCACATTGTCTTTTTTTTTAATTTCACACTCTTTCACTGTCATGGGAGCCCCAGTTGCAGGGGAGAACATTCCTCTAGTGACATTAGTCACTAACAGAGCTGATCTGCGGCTGCCAGGACCCTGCGGCTCTACCATGGCAGGGAGCACCTGGCGGTCACATTATCGCTGGGTCAAATAGCAAAAGTGACATCTCCGCTTTCTCTCTTCACGACACAAAGTCATTGAGTGCTATGTAGTATGTAAGAGAGAAGGCAAAAGCACTTCTGCCTTCTTCTCCGCTCTCCTACTAACAGCCAAGGACCCAACTTGCTCCTGCTACATTGTAGTAGCATAAGTTTTAATCTCACTCACTCACATATTTTTACTATAAATTGGGATTAATGCCCAGGACCAAGCAACGTAAATTGACATTTTTGCATACTTTATATATCCTTCGGGTGATTTCCCACTTGCTCCTGAGATTCCGCCTTCCAGCACTGTTTGGGGAGCAGGAAAGGGGAATTCATGTGACCGAATGGATCCGTCTCAGGATGGAACCGAATAGTGCCGAAGGTCTATAATGGGTTCCGTTTGCTCTCCGCTCAGCTGCAGTGGCCTTTAACTGGATGAATTAGTGCTTATTATGCAGTGCCTTTTCTTCTGCTACTTTGAACCGATCTGTAGAGGTTCCAACGTAGATGTGAAACCACCGGCACCTTTTCTAGCTTTCTAGTGCTTTTTTCATTGGCTCCCGGTGTTTAACGTGTTGTCTTCCTAACTTATTATGTCACCATATGGAATTTCCTCCTGCCAAGAGCTTTCCATTTTCTATTTAATATGCTATTAAAATTTTTAATCTTATTGACCTTCAAGAACTTAAAGAAAAATCTATTCATGTCACCGAAAGACCCAATAACATGATGTTATCACAAGGCAAACAGGTTACCACATGCCAAAACCAAATTTAAAATGGAATATCCACCCTCAAACACCATTTTGTTTTTGTAATTGAAAATATCCCAGATTAATCTAAATAGATTGGAACTTCATTATTCTGATGCAGAGACATCGTTAAATGATAAAATACAGTCTATCCTCAATCAACACTAGAGGGAGTCGTAACAATAATTGCATAGAATTTATGCACTTAATTAACATAATTAATCTGTGTTTAGAAAGCTTCCTCTAGTGATTTCTGTGTCTAGAAATGACATGTTGTTAAAGAGGGACATTCATTTCAAAGTGACCCTCCAGTCATAGACAAACAAAGATGGCCGAACCACTTCTCTGACCACTTGACGTACACTATGCGTTAGTAGTCTAAGACACTACGTGTTACTCTGATTGGCCAGCACTGCTCACATGGGCACTCTGGCCAATTAAAACAATATGTAGTGTCTTAACCCCTTAGTGACCAAGACTGTTTGTACCTTAATGACCAGGCCAAAGTTTGGAAATCTGACATGTGTCACTTTAACATAGAATAACTCTGTAAATGTTTTGCATATCCAAGTGATTCTGACATTGTTTTCTCGCCACATGTTGTATTTCATTTAGGTGGTAAAAATAGACTGATAGCATTTGTATATATTTATTAAAAGTGCCAATATTGGGAAAATTTTGAAAATTGTAATTTTTTCACATTTCTAACAGTATCTCAAATATGTGCAAACATACTGTACAAATGTTTGATGAGATATATATTTCCATCTCTTTACTGTATTCTGGAAGCACATTGGAAAAACTTCAGTTTTTTTTTTTTACCATTTAGGAGAAGTACAAATGTAACATTACTTATCAACATTTTAAGGAACATTTTGTTTTCCTGCACCAAGCCAAGATTGCAAAGGCTCATTGGTGTCAAAATGATAGATACCCCCACAAATAACCTCATTTTAAAAACTACACCCTTTAATATATTCACCGAGGGGTGTCATGAGTATTTTGACCCCACAGTTTCTTTTGGAGAGTTAATACAATTAAAGGTTCAGTCACGCAGGCGCATCAGCCCGTGTTCCTGCACTATAAGACGGCTGCCCTGCAGGTGGGGACGACTCTCCGCAGCACCGGAAGAAAGAACACATGACCGGCTCTATTGCCGGTTCTGTGTTCTTTCTTCCGGCGGTGCGGAGAGTTATCTTCGTGCAGTAACAGGGGCGAATCTGCGCCCGGATGCGCCTGTGTGACTGAACCCTTAGAGGAAAAAAATAAATAAAATTTCATATTTTTGCAAATATGTCATTTAATTAGACAGGATTCTTTTTCTATAGTGCACATGAAAATGAGGATTTGCACCCAAAATGGATCCCCCCGTTTGTCCTGTGTTCAGAAACATACCCATTGTGGCCCTAATCTTCTGTCCGTATATACAACGGGGCCAAAACTGAGAGGAGCAGCCGGTGGCTTTCAGAACAGACATTTAGCTTGAAGGCGTTTTAGGCCCCATTGCCCACTTGTAGAGCTCTTGAGCAGCCAAAACGATGGAGAACCCCAACAAATGACCCCGTTTTGAAAACTAGACCGCTTAACGAATTCATCTAGGGGTGTACTGCGTATTTTTACCCCACATTTTTTCAATGAATCTGGGCAAAGCAGAAGGAAAAATTACGATTTTATTTTTTTGGCAATTGTGTCATTTTAAAAACAGTATTTTTGTACAGCACACATATGAAGGAAGAATTTCACCCCTAAATGGATCCCCCTGTTTGTCCCGTGTTCAGAGACATACCCATTGTTGCCCTAATATTATGTCCATATGCACAACGGGGACTCAAACCGAAGAGAGCATTAAACTTCGACTGTGTTTTAACTTTTACGTAATGGCCGTTATCCATTGGATAACGGCGATCACATGACTGGGGACCGCTTAAGGCGGTCTTCCCAAAGGTCCAAGTGGATGGAGAGAGAGTGAGACCCAGGCAGGTAATAGATTAACTCATAAAAGGGGAGGGGACACAGGGTGACAACTGCTCCCATTGGCCCAGTCTGAACCACTTTCTCTAGTAATATAGGGGTACAATGCTTCCTCTTAACATTATGATGGTTTAGCTTCCCATTGCCGAAATAATTAACCCCTTATTGCCCACAACCCCTCTGCACTCAGCTAGCACTCTCCATGGACAGCTGAGTGCTGTACATATCAGTGATTGACAACTATTTCTGAATGTGAGCTTATACACAGACAGCTGTCAATCACTGATAGAACCGCCCACTGGACCTCTAAGTTCAGACTGTGCAGAGATATAAGTGAATAAAATACAAGTTATACTGAATCTTTCCTCATAAAAACTATATATCCGTCCGCTCAGCTCCTCCTGCTCTATAACATGATGCCTGCAGTCTGGACAGCATGTTCAAGTTGACAGACTCCCTTAACCCTTTCCAATTCAATTTATATCCTGGTTTTCCTAGGGAGCTTACTCTTTTTGGCATTATACAACGGTGCTATATTCTGGCTAAAGCCAGTACTGCATGAGGTGACACATTGGATAGGCTCTGACAGCAGAGAGGCTGGTAATATACAGTAAGAGAACCCCAACGGATGTCTTCCAACATCTGAGCTGTACAGCCTTAAATCATAAGGTCTTCAGAGGTCAGAGAGTGGATTGGAAAGGGTTAAACCCCTTAATACATTTACATCCTGCCGGTTCGGGGTATGTATGGAGGGGGATTGGAAGTCCATACAATGCGGGTGACGGCTGTTTCTTATAGCCAACACCCACCTGCAACAGCTCTGATAAGCAGTGCTGCTCATCGGAGCTGTTAATACTTTTCTGACAGCGGCATTTAAATGCCCTGATTGCTGTTATGGGGTCCCTCACTGCCCCCCTCGATGAGATTACAGGTTGCCACTTTAAAAATTTGTTTTAAAAAGTGTTATTAAATTATTTTTTTTTTTTTTAAAAAAAAGGTAATAAAAAGTTTATAAAACACCACTTTTGCCATAATTCTAATAAAAGAATCTAAATAATAAAACCAAAACGCACATTTGGTATAGTTGCGTCTGTAAAAGACCACTCTATCAAAGTAATGCATTATTTACCCCGCACGGTGGCCGACGTAAAAAAAACCCCGCCAGAATTGCGCTTTTTTTGATCACCCCGTCTTCAAGAATAAATGTAATAAAAAGCGATCAAAAAGTTTCCGTGAGAAATAAGCCCACGCACAACTATGTAGACGGCAAAATAAAAAATTTATGGCAGTCAGAAGTTGGCGGCAGAAAGTAATTTTGAAACATTAAATATCTTTTGAAATAAAAAAACTATATCAATTTAGTATTGTAGTAATCGGACCGCCCCATAGATAAAGTTATCAGCTCATTTTTGTTGCAGTGTGTACGTCGTCCAGAAAAAAGACCCAAAGATGACGGAATCTCGTTTTTTTCCCCCCATTTTACTCCACTTAGAATTTAAAATGTTCTCAGTACATTATATGGTAGATTCCATAGTACCAGTGCAAAATGCAACTCGTCCCGTCAGAAACAAGCCCTCATACAGCGACTTCAATGGATAAATAAAAGAGTTACGATATTTTAAATGGTTGAGGGAGGAAAAACCGAAAATGGGGAAAAAAAAAAGAAAAAAGGTCTGTGAATGAGTGAGTTTTAGTGATTTTTCATGTATAAGGAGCGGATTTTAATGTTGTGGAAAATTGCCTTTAAAGCCTCTTTTTCTGCTTAACATAGAGGAAAATCCGCATGAATGAGCAGAATTCAAATCGCACTAAAATCTGCATCCGAAAATGTCCATTAGCCAAGACAAACGCAATGAAATTCGCAAAATCAGCAACTATGTCTTGTAGATCCCAGGCCGGTTGATCAACTGCACTACGGAAATTCCACAGCGTATCCGGCCCACGTGAAGTAACATAAAACAATTTTACAATTTATTGGACTTCGTGATGCACTCACTCTTGGGGGAACTACCATTATGTTTTACCTGACACCACAGATGTGTTTAGGTTATTGCGCTGCAGTAAATCCCGTCCCTGCGTCTGTTGGTTTTGGACGCCAACCAACGTCTCATCCTGTGCAGGGCGTTCCTGGCATGAGATCTGTTCTCAGCATTGTGCTGCCAGGTGAGAGCGCTGCACCTGCTGCCACTCCTGTCACACAGGCAGGACCTTTCATTGGTTCCTTACTCTCTAAAAGCTGCACAAATGCCTGAAAAAGGAGGTCAGAAGTTCTCTCCATCCTTAACTTTCTATTTCCTCAACTATGGATATGGAAGAAGGAGCCTTGCACAAATCTTAAACTTCCCACGAGCGTGGCTTCAAGCGGGTCTTCATAGAGCTACTGTGCTATGTTGACCGTACATTCATTGGGTATTAGTGTTTCTTGATGCCACCAGTGCATCACAGAAGGGGAAATCAAGAATTAAAAACAATCACAGAAAATGGCCGTTACTTACTGGGTGAGGAGTGCATATAGATGCATCCTCCTCTCACCATGCAGGTAGCTGACTACCAAATGGAGGAGCGAATAACACCTGTGAGGGCACGATAAAACACCCACTCACACTGCCTCCTGATAATGAGGGGGGTGGATGCTTGGTGTAAACTCCCACACATAGTGGATACAGGGTGCCAGACCATTCTGATATATGTAGTTCACCATGCAGACCAGCTACCTATTAATGATGCCATGATAATTCGGCGGGCTGCCCTGCATATCCATCAGTGAACCACATTGGTACTGCAACCCTGGTATATCAGAATGGTCTGGCACCTTGTATCCACTATGTGTGGGAGTGTACACCAAGCATCCACCCCCCTCATTATCAGGAGGCAGTGTGAGTGGGTGTTTTATCGGTGTCCCGCACAGGTGTTATTGGCTCCTCCATTTGGTAGTCAGCTACCTACATGGTGAGAGGAGGATGCATCTATATGCTCTCCTTACTCAGTAAGTAACGGCCATTTTCTGTGATTGTTTTTAATTCTTGATTTCCCCTTCTGTGACGCATTTATATTAGTGTAGGGACCCACTACAACGCAAGGAACCGTGAAGTGGTTAGTGGGCTCATGTATCTTGGCCAACATCCAACCAATGCCTTGCATTTATTTTCTATCATTCACATGCAGTGTGGCATTAAGACTCCAGGGGGAGCCCAGGGTGGCAGTACCAATGTGGTTCACTGATGGATATGCAGGGCAACCCGCCGAATTATCATGGCGTCATTAATAGGTTGCTGGTCTGCATGGTGAACTACATATATCAGAATGGTCTGGCACCCTGTATCCACTATGTGTGGGATTGTACACCAAGCATCCACCCCCCTCATTATCAGGAGGCAGCGTGAGTGGGTGTTTTATCGGTGCCTTCACAGGTGTTATTGGCTCCTCCATTTGGTAGTCAGCTACCTGCATGGTGAGAGGAGGATGCATCTATATGCACTCCTCAGTCAGTAAGTAACGGCCATTTTCTGTGATTGTTTTTGACGCCACCAGGAAGTCCTGGTGGAGTCAAGAGTAACGGGGGGGGGGGGGGGGGGGGGAGGCTACTAAGCAGTGAGGCGACAGAGGCGTTAAGTGCCTTCTCCTGCAGAGCAGCAGCCCCCCCCCCCCCCCCCATGTTACTGAGACAGCACCGCGGCGGGGGGAGCCACTGTCATACCCGGGCGTCCGCACAGTGCAGCAGCGCAGCAGGGATCCTAGTGAACCGAATGTCCCGAATGGATAGAGAGTTCTCCTTTCCCATGCAGATTCTATAATACAAGGCATTCGTGGCTGTGGGTTGTAGGGGCCAATCTTGGTTTTCCATTGCAACCTCACTACACCATGGCAATCTAAACAATCCTAAATATAGTAGCTACACAAATATCTCGTGCCATGATGGTTTGCTACAATGTATCAGAGTAGGTAAAATGTATCAGCCAGGAGTCCAGTGTATATAGTGCACAGAGCATTGCATACACTGAGTAACTCCAGGCTTGGCCAGAATCTTTAGCCTCTGAAGGTAAATAAGAATGCTCTCATTTACTGGCGGCAAACATAGGTCTAGAAAATGGAGAAAACTTAAAACATCAAGTATATTAGAACGTTGTAGAACTTTTCGTTTTACCATAATTGGGATTATTTACCTGAAATAAAGAAGACCTTTTAGAGCACTTTCACACTGGTGAAATTGCTCCACAATGACGCACTAGAAGAAGCAACTTAAGCGTATCTGTGCGGCAATACACAGAGAATAGAAGCCATTGATGTCAATGGAAACATTCACATTTACGGATTTTTCGCGCACATGCAGATATAAGGCAGCGGATTTTAAAATGCAAATAACTGTGGCATCTGCATTTTTTGGACGTGCAACCTCTGGATGCTGTCACATTCAGGGGTTTCACCTTGTGGTCAACGGGGACGGCAGCAATGGCGGCCCCATTGACATACAGAGAAGATCGCGATCCTCTGTTACAGCTGTGGCAGAAGATTTCTTCATCTCCACGGGAAGTCCCCTCATTGCTAAAAACTGTGACAGCATTGTCACAATGTCCAGTGACAAGGGGACTCCCCGCAGAGATGAAGAAATCCTCTGCCACAGCTGTTACAGCTGTGGCAGAGAACCGCAATTCTATTCCAATAAATTCAATGATGCCGGCGCTACAGCCAGCTCTATTGAAAGCAGTGAGATGCTGGCAGCCCCCGTAGTGATTTTCGGGGAAGGGCTTTAAATATAAACCCTTCCCTGAAAATCATCCCTAAAATATGTAAAAAAATATATATATATATATACTCACCTCTCAGCAGCTCCGGAGGCTCAGGCGCGTTCAGCTGCTTCTTCACCTGAACTGCTCTGAAGTGCTTTCATCAGGCTGGGATTTAAAATCCCCGCCTGCTAAAGGGCTGCCTCTGATTGCCTAAGCACTGTGACCAATCAGAGGCAGCACTTAGCCATTAAATGACAACTAAGCGCTGCCTGTGATTGGTCCCTGCTTTCAGCCAATCAGATGTAGCACTCAGCATTCATTGAATTTAATCAATGGCTGAATTCAATGAATTTAATCAATGGCTGAATTCAATGAATGGCTAAGTGCTGCCTTTGATTGGCTGAGCACTCAGCTGGTCACAGTGCTCAGGCAATCAGAGGCAGCCCTTTCAGCAGGCTGCCGCCATCTCCATTACCCACTAGGTGAAACCCCTGGATGTGACAGCATCCAAGGGTTTCACATCCAAGAAATCTCCTGCCACAGTTGTTACAGCCACAGCAGGGAATAGCAGACTTTGTGCGACGCCGGCATCGGTTACGCAAATTTTTGTGTGTTTGCATTCTGCGCAAAAAAAATGCGCAGCAAACAAATGCTTGTCTGATTGCGCCCTAAGAATAGCCCATGCAACTACCATATAGCCCCAGGAGAGAGCACCCCGTCCAGGTTGGCAGCATCACTTGTGTGGATGGTAGATAAAAACCTGTGCAGGGATTCCACCTCCACACACCCTGTTACAGGTGGTTATGGTTGTAGTTTTATTAACCAGCACAACATGGAATCCCCTTGCCATGGTACCCCTTCACTTCTCTGTCTGACCTTGGTGTTCTCTGATTTAAAAAAAGTAACAAAGTACAAAGGTTCTGCATCCCAGAAACAGCGCCACTTTTGTCTGTGGCTATATTAGGTATTGCAGGTCATTGCCTATTACAGCCAATAAGATCTCCACTATTGTTAAATACCTTTTGAGAGCCGGAATGTACTGAGCTGTTATGGGGCGGCTCCACAATAGTTGTCACCGCTGTCTATATATGAAGCACAACATGACTGTTCCCTGGCTTCTGAGGATGGTGCCATCCAAAATACCATTGTGTACACAAGACTGTCATATAATAATGGTACATTGTTGCATAATTGTGGTGGTTGTTAACTATAAATCATTAATAATAGAAAAACCCCTTTCAGGCCGTTTTGTGATGTGGTGAGGGGGCGTGGCCTCATTTTCTACAAAAATATTTTTTCATATAACTAAAAAGCTACCTATGGGATTCTTTCCCTGCTGCACCCTCTTCCTTGTTGGGGACCTTTCACATGGGATGAAATAGTCTGTACCACAAATTAAGATAGACTCAGCACTGACATCTGCAGGCTACCTGCAGATTTTGATGTGGAATTGAAAATGGCTTAAAATCTGCCTGCTGCTCCGCATCAAAATCCACAGTTAGACTTGCCGATTTAGTATGCAGTTCCGCTGTAGCGCATATGGCTCCATCCTGTGGCGTAATTCCGTCCTGCGTGAGAGGTCCCTGATTGTGTAAATAAAGTTTGGAACATTTCGCACACCTTCGTATCTGATAGCACAACTCTTTGGAGTGCGGGTCGCTGTCTTCTCAGCTTTGTTGAGCGTTGAGGTCATTCTATTATGGAACAGAAGGATGCAGCAGCCTGTGGACACTAAGATACAGGCAGGTATAACATTGTTATTTAATATTACATTATTGCTGCATTTACTCTACTTACTAAAGAGAAACACAAAGTAGGTTAGAAAGTTGCAGAACTTTTCATTTTGAGATTTATTTTCATAAAACCATAAAACCCACAAAACCCAAATAAAAAACCTTTTATACGCAGCGATAATCCTTAAAAAAATCATTAGATTGTGCCAATCTGAACGATAGTCATTCAGTGTAAATACGGCCATGGATGGAACAATGAATGATTGTTTGGTGTTCATTTTAAGCAGACATAAAAATCATTGTTCTCAAGTCCTTCCATGTAAACAGCGATCGTTCAGTCGCACACAACCGGTGCCCTGCGCAACCAACGATTGAGTGAACGAGAGAATGACGAAAAATGTTAATTATTTGTAAATTGACAATGATTTTTTGTGTAAAAGGGCCTGAAGGGGCGGCCCTGGTGCAGAAGGAAAATCATAGGCATATATTCTAGGTTAATACCGTAGAGCGTGTGAAGATCCCAGTAGTGCCAGGCATGCCATTCCCTACAGCTGCAGTCTGGCCTCTACTAACCTCTGGGATAGGGATGAGTAGGGAAGATCATACAAGACCATGGTTGTCTATTTGGGACCATTAAATTATGAACTCTTCTTGTATAAAGATAAGATTACACTTTTCTCCACTAGTCATATTCCTAAAGAGTGTACATCTACCTGTGGCCATTACCACCCTTTATATACAGTGTGATTGTTCTCAGTAAGGCCGCCTGCACATGGGCACGCATGGATCCCACGTGGGGAATCCTGCACAGAATTCATCCGTGCCCGCTCCCGGTGACCCTGCGTATCTGTCTTTTCTTCTGTGCTTCTGTACTGCGGATGGGCCGCTGGCTTGTCAGTGCACATGTGCAGGACAGATTTCCCCACGCTGTCGCTAGGCGATGACACGGAATCCCCAGCCTTTCTGGAATTGTCATTCCGGACAGGCGATAGATCGGACGTCTTCCATTGCCTTTAGTGGAAGTCGTCTATGCGAAAAACGCTCTAAATGGAGTATGCTGCAATTTTATTTTCGTCACATTGTGTCCGCAAATAAAAACTGCATGTGGACATGGAGCAGAGGAATCCCATGCACATCTATGGGCAAATTGAGCAGTGGATCGCCCGCGTCCGGTGACAAGCGCAGGATCCGCAATTCAATTTGCGCCGTGTGCATGAGGCCCAGAGAAGCATAATAATCTTGTAGATCAGATAACAACAAGAAATTATGTTACGGCAAGCGTTTGAGGCCTCGTCATCATATATTAGATATAACAGACTATGGTTTCATTCACACGAGCGCATATCGGCCGCATGGCTGATATACGCTGCCCATCTGATGCATTGGTTTACAATGAATCAGTTCAGATAGGCATATTCCCGTGGCGTAAAAATGCCTGGCGAGCCAAGATAGAGCATAAGAGCACATTTCGGCCGGGTGCTTTCACGTCGGCCAGGAAAGATAGCTCAGAAACTATCTTCCTGGCCAGAATACGGCGGCAGCTCCCATAGACGCCTAGGGGAGCCTATGACAGCTGCCAGAGAAGGGAGGTGGAAGGGAGTTTAGCACCATGCTAAACTCCCACCACCTTCCCTCCTTTTCTCCGCCCCTTGCTGGCTGTTTGCAATGGGAGGTACGGGGTGGGCCTGAAGCTAGTTGCTAAGCTCGCATCCCGCCCCCTCCCATTGCTGGCAGCTGACAAAGAGTGGACAGGGGGCAGTAGCTTAGCACATTAGTTCCCGCCCTCTTCCTTTGCCGAAAGCAGGTGAGGAGGCGGAAAGGGAGAGGCAGTTTAGCAGAAAAGAGCTGAACTGTCTCCCCCTGCCCGACAGCAATCTGGGCTTGGTGTATGTATGCACTGGAGTGGGCCCTCTGGCCAGGGACACAGCTGACTGAAAATCGTTATGCTTATGTGAATGAGCCCTATATCTAATGACGCATATGTAAAGGGCGGAGACATGGTGTGATTAATTTGCATTTAATACAATAACAAAACAGGATAAGCCAAGAGTAAATCCTTAATTACTCCACTGATGAAGCACACTAATTAAGGATTTACTCTTGGCTCATCCTGTCCTGTTATTGTTTTAAATGCAAATTAATCACACCATGTCTCTGCCCTTTACATATGCTTCATCAGATATATTTTGTTATGTTACCCCGATGAAGAGGCCTCAAAAGTTTGTTGTAACATCATTTCTTGTTGTTAGCCACTTGTGGGATCTCACACGACCGGATTGTAATTGTGAATTCCCCGATTAGCGTCTGCACGGACAATACATGGTAAAGCGCAGGCATTGAAAGGCATGTATTTTAAATTTTTCCTTCACACTCAAGGATATGAATTGCATATTCCATGAGCGGAAGAAAATCGTAGCATGGTCTATTTTACAGCGGAATTCACGCGGACGGCTTCCATTTGGTGACTGGTTACTACTTCTTATACTGCTGAGGTAAAATGAAAGCTGCGCTGCGTTGTGGGCAACAAGGGTTTTCTTTTAGACCGCTTCCATAACAGTGTGGTGCCGGGGTAATTTTCCATGCCCTCCTGTAAAACAAACTTTAGTGCAATGTTTTTTATCAGGAAATCCGTTATTTAGATGCGGTAAGGATATAAGAAAAACCTGCAGAGCCTTCCGCAGCATTTCTGTATCCAGAAAAAGAGTCATAATCCGCACCGCGTACCGGCAGCTGACTTAACTATGTGGCGCTCCCCTCCCCTCCTCTGTAGGCTTCCCGCTGTCAGCGCTACCCATCTTTCAGTTCCCAGAGGCCTGTAGTGGCCTCACCTGACCTGCGGCGGGCACTGCAGTTGACCAGACCGCCAGGAACTGGAAGCCTGGGAGCACCAACAGCAGGAAGCATTTGGAGGAGATGAGGGGGAGCGCCACATGAAATCAGCTGTGGATACGCGACTGATTTCCAGTCAAAATCTACAACAATTGTACAGATTTTGACTAATTTTTGTGGCCTCAGTAATAATAGTGACCTCCCCACAGTTGCCTCAGTAGCAATAGTGTCCTCACAGTGGCCTCAGTAGTAGTAGTATCTCCTATATCAGCCCCAGTAGTAATAATGGTAACCAGACGTCCCGAAAGCGGGACAAAAGGGGAACAGATGCCCCGAAAGTGGGACAAATAGCTGTCCCACTGGGGTCATCGCGGAGAGCGGGACATGGGGTCCCAAAGCGGGACTGTCCCACCTAAATCGAAATATCTGGTCACCTTACACGAACCCATGTTTTCCCCATTTTTATGAGCACAAAATGATGAATTGCTGTGCCTGTAGCCATCAGCATCATGGCGCTAAGGTCATCAGAAAATTATATTGTCATGCTGCCAGTGACGAGCGTGCATGACTACATAGTTGTCACAGCAAATATCCAGGACAAATACCTTATTATACAGGGAAAGCGCATACAGGTGAACACAAGAAGAGGCTGCACAGTGTATACACAAGAGATTAGTGCCGCCTAGTAACACCATGTTCTGTGCCAACATCTACAACATAGGTTTACAGAAGAAGACATTCAATAAACGCGACATCAAGTGGTCCCAGCCATGGAATCTAAGGAGTGAACTATCACAACGATGGGATAGAGATGGCCTGGCGTTGACCTGTGATGGACTATCAGGGGGCTCACATGAGGCTGCGCCGGCTTATAGGGCTCTATATGTCTTCTACATTTGGGGTCAGAAGAAGCTGTTCTGCATATCAGCGGGCACTGAAGTAGCGGTCTACCAGTCAACTGACCTGGATTAACTAGAAGAGTTTTGGTAACTAGCCACCATGAAAGGACAAGTCATCTCAGTCCTGGTATACATGGGGTGTTAGGGTAGAATCAAGTTGCCTTTGTATACAGCACACTCTGTGTGCATATAAATTACTAGATCTCATGGCTACTATGGGCCCTATACTGAGACCAATTAACCGCTTTTCCTGTTGTAGCATTTTCTTGCAGCACCACTAGGGGGAGCACTGCTCAGACATTTTTACAATTCCTATTCTATAATAGCTATGTAAGTCTATATGTACTGAGCTTCCCCAAATGGCGGCTCTTGGCTTGCATTCTGGCAAACGTTCTGCTGTACACGTTGGCCATACATTTCCCCACTATTAGTCGCTGCAGGGAAAATATGTAGCTGGCTGTGGCTTTCCCTGCAAAATCAGCTTATTCCTGTGGTGTTGAGAGTGGGACCCCGCGACGGTCAACCGTTTGCCGCAGGCCCTACATTTAAGGAGGGGATTTGCATTTTCGCCCAACCTCTTTAAAGAGCAAATTCTAGGAAAAAAATCTGCAATACGTGATGTAAAAAAGGTGTTCTGCAGCAGTTGGGTTTTACATTACAGAGTGCATAGGGAGTAAGGAGGTGCAGGTTACTCAGCCATGTGCTGCTGATTACAGAGAGCTGGCAGCACGGCGCCAGCTACAAAGTGCTGATTTACATGTACGTCAATGGAAATGTTCTGTTGACTTGTATTATATTAATCTCTGATTCCCCTTTTATATAGACTGTTCTCAGTATCATCAGGTGCCGCCCCCCCCCCCCCCCCTCCCATTATATTTATTCTCTTGTCTATAAAATCGCACTTTCCTTCCTCTTAGATCAGAATGGGACGGCAGTAAAAGATTTATAAAAATCTGCAGGTATAAATTATATAACCGTACTTGTGGGTTATCTGTCACCACTTTGTTAGTATATACCATTCGATGCTATCTAGGCTATTGCCGTGTTTATGCCACCTGAATAATAGTATACATATTTATGTTTTGGAGAAATAAAGAGTTTAATAAATAGTATTTTTTACGCATATGCATTGGTGAAACACTTGTGAAGTGAATTAAAGGGGTGACAGATAACCCAGAAGTAGCGATAATCCACATGAATTAGGGAGATCTTGGATTACGGAGCGGTGAGTGTAGAGCAGTGGATATGTGGAGGGATGGGATATATGGCGCTGGTCACATGGGGGTTTGCAGATCTGTTATCGTATTGCAGCAGGGCGAGTAGGAGAAATGTCATTTCCTTATGGACGCTCAATAAAACCCAACCTTGAAGGGAAAATATGTGGTGGTGAAACTCTGGATATATTCTACCATAAAACCAGAATAAAGCAATAAAGACTGTAAACCAGATATTTCTACATGCTGACAGCCAAATTCCTAGTAAATGTAAGAGGCTGAGGAGTCACCTGACAAGTTGTTACAGACGTCATCTGAGATTAGGAAAAATGGTCTGACTTTTTCCCTCTGGAAACAGTGCCACCCTTCACCATAGGCCGTGTCTGGTACTGCAGTTTGCACTTGAGTAGGGCTGTCTATGATTGAGCAATCTCAGGCATTTATTTCCCCTCTACTAGATACTCTTGTATGTATTGGGGGTGTTTAAACACTCTATGAGATCCCTGCCTTGGACACTAAGAGTTTGCCCCCTGCCTGTATGAGTGGAGACTATGTGACACTCTGAATGGCCTGTTATTATGTGCCCATCTCTAGATGTTACGTTCAGCTTCACCCCATACATACGGATTGTTTAATTGCATCACCTTTGCCACAAATACTGGCAGCCAGTGACAGTTAGTCCGCTTTCACACGGGCAAAAAAATCATGATTTTCGCGTGATGCGGCAGTGCTACAAATCGCATGTATGACCCAACCCTAACCCTATGGGTTCCTTCAGATTAGCGATGTTTTCACTGATGCGATACTGTGAGAAAAAAACAATTGAGTCATGCTTTATATAACCGCGATTTGCGAGCGTTTGTAGCTTGTTTCCCTATGGAGCATCCTTGTTTATCACATCGCAACGCACGAACCAGCAATTTTGTGTGCGATTTGATACGTTTTTTTACATTTCTAAACTAAGCCCTAGGTGCACTCCCTAAAAAAGATGGCTCTGATTGGCTCAATAGCACTGGATGAACCAATCAATGCAACGTTGGATGATCCAATCACAGCCATCACTTCATGGAGGCGGGATTTATGAAGCCTGCAACCATGAAGTGATCTTCTGTGGTTGAACGAAGATGGCAGAACGTATGTCAGAGCTCCGGACAGCAGCAGGAGGACCCAGACCAAGGCTGCTAGGTAAGTTTTTTTTTTTTTTCTTTTAAGGGAATGCAGCTAGGGCTTAGTTTAGGGGTAGGGCTTAACCTTTCTGTGATAAAATTACGCAGTTTTATCACAAGAAGCAAGAAAAACGCATCACTGATGCTACAAAATCGTAGGAACACAGCTGCGATATTGCAATGAATTTGTAACAAGGATATCGCTGTCGCCCGTGTGAAAGAGGCCTTACAGTGACATTTTTGCATGTAGCTATTTTAATTTGAGTTTATAATTCATTGCTCTGGCTCTGCTGAAAATAAGCAAAAACATCTACAATGACATCCATGCAATTCATAACATGCACATTGTTTGCCCAAGTAATAATGTGAGGTTCAGCACCACCTAGTGGCCACTATGTGTAAGTAAGGACATCTGCTCATGAAATAGGAAGCCTGTCAACGGCCACGGTGCAACAGAAATCTGGATTAATCTGAGCAGGTGATGTTTTTCTGCTGCTCAGTGATCCAATTTTTGTGCTCTTTTGCCCGCTGGAACCTTATAGTTCTGTTTCTCATAGGATGCAATAGCAACTCAAACTGGTTGCTGCTGTTATAGCCCATCCATACTAAGAAACGATGATTTCAGCATTCATACATTCATTAAAGTGGCAGCATTGCATTTGGCTGCAATTTGATTGACTGCACCACCCGTTTGTCTATTCTTGATATCCTCCTCTGACCCCTTTACATAGGCAGGTATTTACATCCTCAGCATCCCCTTTTGCTTGATGTTCTTCCTTGATCACTCCATTCTCGGTATACTCCTCACACCATTGCACAAGAAAACCTCACAAGGTTGGCAGTTTTGAAATCTTAGCCCCAGCTAGTCTAGCACCAATGACGAGGCCTCCTTCACAGTTAGACGAATGCCTTACACTCGTCCCCGCACATACTCGCTCCCGTGCTGTCACACAGGAGCGAGTATCACTGGCTCTCTGACAGAGTGGCCAATGGGGGCTGGGGCGGCTGGAGGAGATTTCACTCCTCGTGCTCCCCCACCCCTCTCCATTCACTTAACACAGCGGCCGTTCAGTACTGAACGGCTTCTGTTTACACTGAAGATCATCGGTCAGGATTTTATGCAGCTTAAATGGTACTGAATGGCCGCTGTGTTAAGTGAATGGAGAGGGGCGGGCAAGAGCGAGGAGTGAAATCTCCTCTCGCTGCTCTGTCACAGAGCCAACAATACTCTCCCCAGTGCAGCAGCACGGGAGCGAGTATGTGCGTGGACGAGTGTCGGGCATCATTTGCCCGACAGTCATCCACTGTAAATGGGCCTTTACTCAGATCACTGGATTTTTCCATTCTAATGTGGAGTCACACTGAAACTGGTTCACGGAAAACTTGCTCACTTGCTTGATTTTATCCCGCATTCCCAGGCCATGTGTCTAATGTGCATACAAGAAGCTACAATCATTTGTATACAGGTGAGTGAATGTTTTTGTTCTCGTGGGGTTAATTACGTCACAGAAGAGGAAATATAAAAACATAAAAACAATCACAGAAAATGGCCATACACTTACTGACTAAGGAGGACAGATAGCTGCATCCCCTCAGCATGCAGGTAGCAGACTACCAAATGAGGGAGCTAATTACACCTGTGAGGGACACCGATGAAACAGCCACTCACACAACCTCTTAATATAGAGGGGGGTAGCTGCTTGGTATATACTCCCACACAGAGTAGATACAAAGTGTCAGACCTTCTGATACATGTTGTCCACCATGTCTCATCAGTGTCCCTCACAGGTGTAATCTGCTCCCTCATATGGTAGTCTGCTACCTGCATGCTGAGGGGATGCAGCTATCTGTCCTCCTGAGTCAGTAAATATATGGCCATTCTCTGTGATTGTTTGCTTGTTTTTATATTTCCCCTTCTGTGACGTATTTATATTAGTGTAGGGACTCACAACAGGCAAGGAACCGTGAAGTGGTTAGTGAGCCGATGTATCTTGGCCAAAATCCAACTAATGCCTTGCATTTATTATCTATCATTCACATGCAGTGTGGCTTTATAACGCCAGGGAAGCCCAGGGTGGCAGTACCAATGTGGTTCACTTTTTGAGGGGCAGGGCAACCTGCCGAATTATTATGGCGTCATTAATAGGTTGATGGTCTGCATGGTGGACTAGATGTATCAGAAGGTCTGACACTTTGTATCTACTCTGTGTGGGAGTATACACCAAGCAGCTCCCCCCCTCTATATTAAGAGGCTGTGTGAGTGGCTGTCTCATCGGTGTCCCTCACAGGTGTAATCAGCTCCCACATTTGGCATTTTGCTACCTGCATGATGAGAGGTTGCAGCTATCTGCCCTCCTTAGTCAGTAAGTATATGGCATTTTTCTGTGATTGTCGTGGGGTTAATTAATTTATTTTATCAAGAGACATTGTGGTATTTTTTGGTTATAAAAAGGTTACAATATGTCTAATTATATGTTTTATTTCATTTGCGGACACCCATGTTTCCCTATGGGTGGATTGATTTGCGGATCTTCCACAATTCAAACCCGCCTGTGGACATTGGGCCTAAAGTTTGTTCCCCAAAAAACAAGCCCTTATAGAGTTCCATTAATACGAAAATAAAAAAGTTATGGCTCTTGGAATGAGACTATGAAAAAAGGTGCAAAACAGGCTTTGTCACTAAGGGGATTTTAAGATTTGCGCGTGTATAAACCCCTCCCATACTTTGACAGAAATTATAACCACACCATAGGTGGCATTGTGAAATGAAAGCTTACTGATCTAATAGAGAAAAGAATTCTCTTCCACATAGTAGCAGTAAGAAAAAATTTAAGCTGACTCCGCAGAGAATGACAGATTTTGAGGCACCCTCGAGCAAAGTTTTCAAGCTAGCTTTGGAACCAGAAAAGTTCACGATGGCACCATTAAACTTAGCATAAAAAGTTGTGCAGAACCTCCGATTTTTAGCTTTTATGATCTCATAGTTCCAAATGTATTAATAGCTAAAAAATGCCATTTTATTTATTGCTGTGTGCGAACTTGCAGACACCCCCCTACACAGGGGGTCTAACTCAGGAACCATTAGATGTAAGAACCTAAAACTTTGGTTAAATTTCTTTTGATTCCATGGGCGGGCGTGTAATACAGAAATTTTGAAGAAAATCTAAGATATGAAGGTGGGAAGCATTAGACCACTTGACATGGAATGACTCGATAGTGCGACGTAATAGCACTGTGAAGGGAGTGATCTCGCCAACTATCACACATGTATCTGCGCATTCTGCTGGACTTTTCTGCGCTGCCGGGCCCATTCACTGTGATTGAACCAGCTAAGCAGCTTAATTATTCAACAGTGTTATCAGTCAAAACTGCAAAATCCCGCGCATCTGTGTGGACAGGTTGTGCATTTGTACACTCCCATAGACTCCTATGCTGCCTTGGGTGTGAAAATGCACACAAAAATAGAGCATGTCGCATAGATTTTTGTGCACGCGAAAATACAAAGCTAAAACGCTGAATGTGAGGGAAGCCATTGAAATCAATGGGTTCCACTCTCTGCGGTTTGCACAGTTTTCCGTGCACAAAAATGCCCAGCTGTAGAAACCCTTAAAAAATTTTCCTCATAGTATTTTTTAGTGTATATTAAGAGGGCACAGTGTATATCGCACGATTACCAGTTTGTCTTAATACAATAGTGCCTTGGGTTAAGATCTTAATTCATTCCATGACGGCGCTCTTAATCCAAAACACTCTTATATCAAAACCAGTTTCCCCATTGAAATGAATAGAAACAGCATTAATCCGTTCTGCCATTCCTTTCAATGGGGCAGCCGGCGGCCCCATTGAATGCAATGGTCTGCCGGCAACCCCGCAGTGATTTTCAGGAAAGGGCATTAAATATAAGCCCTTCCCTGAAAAACATCCATAGCATGTGTAAAAAATAAAAAAAATATATACTCACCTCTCCACCCCTGTTGGGGCTCAGCCCCGTGTAGCTGCGTCTTTTCCCTGGACTGCTCTGAAGTTCTTTCATCAGACGGGGATTTAAAATCCCTACTTGCTAAAAGAGCTGTATCTGATTGGCTGAGCACTCAGTCAATCACAGGCAGCGCTCAGCTCTTCAATGAATGACAGCTCATGACGTCTGTTATTGGTCACAGCACTCAGCCAATCAGATACAGCTCTTTTAGCAGACAGAGATTTTAAATCCCCGCCTGATGAAAGAACTTCAGAGCAGTGCAGGGAGAAGACGCAGCTACATATGGCTGAGCCCCAGCAGCGGCGGAAAGGTGAGTATATTATTATTTTTTAATTTTTTTACTACAGCTAGGGATGATTTTTCAGGGAAGGGCTTATATTAAAAGCCCTTCCCTGAAAATCACTGTGGGGCTGCCGGCAGCAGCAGCCCAATTGAATTCCATGGGAGAGCTCTGCGATTCTCTTCCACAGCTGTGACAGCTGTGGCAGGGGATTCTTTTTTCCTGCGGGGAGTCCCCTTGTCACTGAACACTGGGACAGTGCGGTCATAGTGTTCAGTGATGAGGGGATTCCCCGCATGGAATGCGAAGCAGGCTCGTTACTTGGGTTTTTGCTCTTAAATCAGAGCAAAAATTCGGGAAAGAGCCTGCTCGCAAGTCAAGAAGCTCGCAAGCTGAGGCACTCGCAAGCCAAGGTATCACTGTATAGGAGTTAGGGATGTAAAAATATAAAAAGCCAAAGACATCTGTGTGGCAATCTCTACAGAGATGAGTTGTTGCTGGGAGTTGTCATAGCGGTCTGGACCAGATGAACAAGAAAAGAAAATTAGAGATGACATCACCTGTGAGCCACTAAATGTCACTGTTTATTCTGCTACTGACTGCATCTAATCAGTCTTGTTATCAGTATATGTCTGCAGGGTAATGATGGGTGGTAGCATCCTTGTTTGTGAAATATAGTAACAACTCCCAGCATTTATTTACCATAGCTCAGGTATAAATATAGCAGGGCTGACCTGACATTGCAGTTTATGGGCTCATTCACACGGACGTATTTTCACTGCACATTACGCACGCATATATTCTGCGCAAGTACTCAGTGAATAGAGTCTATGATGGTTAAAGAGATTGTCCAAGATAAAGCTTTTTAGAAAAGAGCTCCCCTATGTGAAAAAACCTAAATAACTGATCCTTATCTCTACCGAATCGTCCCCCTGCAGCAACTCTGAGTCTCCTAATTTATGTAATGTTTACAGGCTGCAGTCAGCCTGTGCCGTCCCGTAAACGTGCTGCTGCAGCCAATAACTGAACTCAGCAATGCTCACCGTGCTCTGTCATTGGCTACAGCAGCCTGTTTACAGGACGTCACAGATTACTGCAGCCTGTAAACATTAAACCGCGTGGGACTTGCGCGGAGAGGTGAGTATAAGCTCTTTATTATGCCTTTCACACAGGGGAGCAGTTTTTATAAAGACGTTTTATCTTGGAACAACCATCTTTTAATACACTGGCGCCATCTGGTGTACAGCTCAAATACAGCAGATATTTGTTCCTAGAAGTTTTTAGTAGAAACAAGAGTTTACTAACTTTCATACAAGCTGCTTCTGCTGATCTCAATGAACTCTTTGGCTTCACCTGCTCACCATAGAAATAATAGTCTGCCATAAACAGCTTTCTGTACTTTACTTGCAAGCTCAGTGCAATTGATGGAAACAATCTCCATGCATGCTGCTTATAGGATGAATGCACACGGCCGGGTCAGATTCCGCATGCAGAATACCGCAGCCTCCTGCGTACCTGTCCAGATAATTTCTTGTCTGCACTGCGGAGGTGCCAGCAGTGCGACGGCACACATGCGCAGTACAGATGAGGCAGAGGCATCGCTAGGCGAGGATGCGGATTCCGCGGCCCGTCGGCAATAACAGCGAGCGGGCCACGGATCAGACGGCTTCCATTTACTTCAATGGAAGCCATCCGCGCCGAAAAAGAGCATGCTGCTATTTTCCCTCTGCGAACAGAAAATCGCAAGTGATTTCCGCTCGTGGACAGGGAAAAGCAATTCTCTATAGCATGTCTATGGACAGTATTTGCTGTGTAATCCGGAGGCGGACACCAGCTCCGGAATCCGCAATGCAAATACGCACATGTGCATTGGGCCATACAGGGAGCAGTTTGTGTGTATGCGTATATATACTTTACTGTTTTTTTTTTGTTTTTTTTTAAAGGGACAGTCAGACAAGTCTGAACAGCGCAGTAACATTCTTCTGGTCCTGTGGATTTAATAGGACTGAATGATATCTAAATTCATTCTGAGCGCTAGAAATGTTTCTCCACAACTTTTTCCTTAGAAATGTAAGGGTTTTATTTAAATTTTACAACCCACCCCCAAATACTGCTAATATCACCGTGTGTCATTTTCTCCCATTAGTGTGTACTGTATATAGAAGTTTGAACATGGAAAGCTGCATCTGGAGGGGTTGTGGCCGTTCTATATAAACACAGCCAAGGCTGATATAAAGATTAGCAGGGCAATGTGTAATCCGGAGGCCTCAGGACAAGGACATTACTTATAACTGTGGGGTAATTATATACCGGACGTAAAGCTCTGATCACACTGGCGTCATAGCTTCCATTATTACAGGACCCGTGACCGGTATGACGCATCTGTTGAAGGCTATTTGTGATGTATGTTTAAAGGAAACCGGTCTCTAATACTCTCCTGGCCGCAGGCTGCACTGTATAGTGATGAACATGTTTGGACCGCACCTGTAGAGGGTCCGTAGAGCCATAAGGGTACAGTATGTTCACACTTACGATTTGTTGCAGAACTTTCTGTCTCATTCATCTAAATAGAGATTGTGGAACCTAATAGTGCAGATTCCTATTACAATGAATGGGGCATATGTTTGATGCAGAATCAGTGCAGATTCCATGTCAAACCCACCATGTGAACAGGGCCCAAGGCTGGTGCGTAATCCTTGTAGAGCCCTTCACAACGCATTGGTTTTATCTGCGTATTACAATTGCAGGACTTGGAATAACGATCTGCGTATTACATCTGGTGTACACTAAAATCTTTTCCTGGAGAGCAGCTGAACAGAGTACCAATAAATAGAAGAGATCTGAGAGCTCAGGGTATTAGTGTCAAGTCCTGTCGGCATCTTGACATCTGAGATTTTTATATATATTTTTTTTAATGTTAGACCACACCTGATATGCTAAGCCATGCCCTGCGTCCCCTCAGAGTACTAGTATACATTTAAATTATGATGATACCAATTCTACATAGTGATTACAGTGCAGTTACCTCCAGTGATCACGATTGGAGTCATGTGTTTGAGTTTCTCTTCTCTATTTCAGCCCAGATCGCCATGAAACCTTATTCCAGCCACAACTCTTCTATGCACACTTTTACCATCCTGCCACTATCCCTTCTCAGTATCTCTGTCCTATAGTACTTGTGACAGTTCTGTGATTGAGGGTTACTTCTGTTAATGAGTTGAGGTTCCAGGAAGGGAAAGGGGCAGGCTTCCTGCTTTCCATGATGGCGGAACAGCCCTCAAGATCCAGGACTGTCCTACCAAATCCAAGATGGCTTGGAAACAACTAATGCAGATATAATATAGCCAAGAATAACCCTGCTATTAGTTATTATCCCCAACAGCCAACCTGGTGCCTGGTGGCATTTTCTGAGTTGAATGTATGGATAACAGAAGATCAGCTCACCTTTTCAGTAGTGCAAGGTCTGTAGCGGTAACCCGAAGGGCCACGTCTGTGAATCCAAGAAAAGCCACATTGACCAGCACTGACAACTCCGGTAAAAAACAATGCTTTTCTATTAGTAGATTGTACAGCGGTGTGAAGCTTTTCAGTTGATATTGCTGTTTGTATGTTTTTAAAATCCACTAATAAAGATTTTTACTGGATTTGCGAGTGCTGCTCAACTTTACATTTTCTAACTTGCACTGCAAAGATTAACTAGAATCAGGTTGCTGTGGGGAACATCAGTACTTGTCTTATGCTGCCCCGTATCTCAGCTCCAGTATACGGCCATAGCATGTTGGCTGGTAACATTACTGGGGGTAATGTGACGTTAAGGTCGCATGCACACAGGCGGGTTGGATTCCAGCCCTGGCGGCAGCGACATCCGCCCATATCCTTCGTTTTCTCTTCTCTGTACTGCGGTTGGTCCACACGGCGAGCCAGCGGACATGCGCATTACAGTTTAGTTTTTTTTAAACTCCTGCTTTTCCCGTGTCATCGCCGTGTGTGCAGGCGCTCTAAGGTGGTTTCACATGCAGCATTTTACTTTTAACCCCTTAGTGACGAAGCCTGTTTGTGCCTTAGTGACGGAGCCAAATTTTGGAAATCTGACATGCGTCGTTCAACGTAGCATAACTCCAAAAAGGCTTTACATATCCAAGTGATTCTGACATTGTTTTTTCACCACATGTTGAACTTCATTTTGGTTGTAAAAAGAGACCGATACAATTTGTGTATATTTATTAAAAGTACCAATATTGGAAAAAATTTGAAAAAATTGTCATTTTTTTCAAATTTTCAACTGTAATATCTCAAATATGTCCAAACATACTGTACAAATTTTTGATAAGATATATATTTCCATCTGTTTACTTTATTCTGAATGCACACTTGAAAAACTTGTGTTTTTTTTAACCATTTATAGGACGTACAAATTTAACATTACTTTTCAGCATTTTCAGGAACACTTTGTTTTCCTGCACCAAGCCAAGTTTGCAAAGGCTCATGAGTGTCAGAATAATAGAACCCCCCCCCCCCCCAAATGACCCCATTTTAAAAACTACACCCCTTAATGTATTCACTGAGGGGTGTCATGAGTATTTTGACCCACCCAGTTTTTTTCAGGAATTAATTCAATTTAGAGGAGAAAAAATAAAATGTCATAGTTTTGTAAATATGTCATTTTAAAAACATATTTTTTTCCTATATTGCGCATGAAAATGAGGATTTACACCCCAAATAGATACCCCTGTTTCTCCCGTGTTCAGAAACATACCCATTGTGGCCCTAATCTTATGTCTGGATGCACAACGGGGCCCAAAATGAAAGGAGTAGTCGGTGTCTTTCAGAACATAAATTTTGCTTGAAGGCGTTTTAGGCCCATAGCACATTTGTAGAGCTCTTGAGCAGCCAAAACCAAAGAGAACCCCCACAAGTGACCCCATTTTGAAAACTAGACCCCTTAACGAATTTATCTAGGGGTGTACTGCCCATTTTGACCCCACAGTTTTTGAATGAATTCAAGCAAAGCAAAAGGAAAAAAATGTGATTTTCGTTTTTTTGGCAATTCTGTCGTTTTAAAAACTGCTTTTTTGGTACAGCACACAAATGAATGAAGCCTTGCACCCCAAAATGGATACCCCTGTTTGTCCCGTGTTCAGAGACATACCCAGTGTGGCCCTAATCTTATGTCTGGATGCACAACGGGGCCCAAAATGAAAGAAGTAGTCGGTGGCTTTCAGAACAGAAATTTAGCATGAAGGTGATTTAGGCCCCATTGCCCACTTGTAGAGCCCTTGAGCGGCCAAAACGACAGAGAACCCCCACAAATGACCCCATTTTGAAAACTAGACCCCTTAACGAATTAATCTAGGGGTGTACTGTGTATTTTTACCCTACAATTTTTGAATAAATCTAAGCAAAGCAGTAGGAAAAAAAATAAAATTTTCATTTTCTTGGCATTTGTATCAATTTAAAAACAGGTTTTTTTTGTACAGCACACATAGGATTGAAGACTTTCAACCCAAAATGGATACCCCTGATTGTTCTGTGTTCAGAACCATACCCCTTGTGGCCCTAATCTACTTAAAGGACACATGGCTAGGCCTATAATGGAAGGAGCACCCGTTTGATTTCAGGGTACAAAAGGATAAATTCCAGGCCCCATTGCCCACTTGTAGAGCCATTGAGCGTCCAAAACTATAAAGAACCCCCTCAAATGACCCCATTTTAAAAACTAGACCCCTTAATGAATTCATCTAGGGGTGTACTGTGTATTTTGACCCCACAGTATTTGAATAAATCTAAGCAAAGCAGAAAAAAAAATGACGATTTTCATTTTTTTTTTGTACAGTTTACATAGGAATGAAGACATTCACCCCAAAATGGATACCCCTGTTTGTCCCGTGTTCAAAAACATACCCATTGTGGCCCTAATCTACTTATAGGACACATGGCTAGGCCTGTAATGCAGGGAACACCCGTTGGATTGCAGGGCACAACTGAATAAATTCCAGGCCCCATTGTTCATTTGTACGGAATAAAAATTGACTCCCTAAAAATATCCCCCCCCCCCCTCCGCGCCCTTTTTGGCGTTCCCCAAATCTTAGATAAAAGTAATAATGTGAACTGTGTGGTATTTCCGAAGACAGGGGTAATTACGGAGGCTGGTTGGGATGGGCCCATGGGGCAATAAAACAGTGCATCCCCCCCCTCCTCTCATGCTTTTTGGGGGTCATTTCTTGACCTCAGTGGTGGGTATAGGGTGTAAAAAGTGGCGCTCTGTGAGTCTCCCTAAGCTTGATGAGGTGCGGCGGTCTCGCACAGAAGACGCTCAACAAGCTGCTCTTGGGCTGCAAGAAGGCGAACGTTCCCGGGGCTTCTTGTAAATTACGTATTACAGGTAGCGGTCTGAATAACGCCGGGCTCACACGGCCGTAGGTGGAATCCGCTTGCAGCGGCCCGCAGCGGATCCCAGCTGTGAGCCCGGCTGAGACCCTGCGTACGGCAGCGTAATGTACTGCACATAACTGCCTACTCACACAGGTGGTCATGCGCAGTACTTTTTATAAATTTGTATTTCCCGCACAGTCACTTAGCGATGACACAGGTACCCGCAGCCCGTATACAATGTAGTTGCGTATGGGCTGCGGGTATATCCGCGACCATGGAGCACAATAGGCTCTATGCTGCGGATAGTCGCGGTAAAATAGAACCTGCTGCGTTCTCTTTTCTGCGAGTGGATTACACAATTCCGACCCGCTAATGTGAGCGGAATTGTATAATCCAATGCAATTGATCCATGTATTACCGCGGATCAGACGCATGCAGAATCCGTAATTCCTATCTGGTCATGTGAGACCGACCTAAGGTAGATCGCTACCTTTTTATCACTCAACGAGGCCACCCGTCACTGCTCCAGGCTCTCGGCGACCGTTGGTCGCTGGGAGCAAGGAGGTTTTAAATTTCCTGTGCTCCCCGACTCCTGCGCATGTGTTCGCTGTTTTGCCGGCGGTCGCATGTGCAGAATCCGGGAAAGTTCACGGAGGAAGATCGCGTTGGGGTGCAAATACGGAGGCCTCTGGTAAAAAGTTTCATCTCCTCTCACCGATCGCATCGGTGAGGGGAGATGAAGCTTCACCTTTTTTTTACTTTTACGTGACCGCCATTATCCATTGGATAACGGCGAACACGTGACGAGGAACCGCTCACTGCGGCCCCCTGTGAAATCTCCAGGCTCTCGGCTAAGTTTTGTAGCCAGGAGCAGGGAGATTTTAAATTATCCTGGCAATCCACGGCTTTTGTGCATGCGTCCGCCATTTTGGCGACGGGCGCGTGCGCAGAAGCTGGGGTAAGGTCCGCGGATAAATCCGCGGGCCTTAGGTACGTCATTTCATCCTCCCTCACGGATATGATCCGTGGGGGAAGATGAAACGCAAGCTTTTTTAACTTTTTAAAACTTTTTTTTTTACTTTTACACTTTTTTTTTTCACTTTACATGATCACTGTCATCCATTGGATGACAGTGATCATGTCCCCAGTGACATCCCTCTGCTCTTGGCTACACATGGCAGCCAAGAGCAGAGGGATTTTAAATTTCCCGGGGCTCGAGCCCGTCTGTGCACGCGCCCGATGTCAATCATCGGGCGCGCATGCGCAGACGGGGATTCGGGTCCCGGGACATCGGGGAGTACTTAGGTGAGTATTTTCACCTCCCTTCATGGATCCGATCCATGAGGGGAGGTGAAACTGACTTTTTTTAAAACTTTTTCGCGATCGCCGCTATCCAATGGATAGCGGCGATCGCGGGCCAGGGGAGCGCTCACAGCGGTCCCCGGTAACACCTCCTGGTTCCTGGCTACCTTCAGGAGCCGGGAGCCAGGAGATTTCAAATTTGCCGGGGGCTCCCGGGTTTCTGCGCATGCGCCTGACGTCATCGCCTGGCGCGCATGCGCAGAAGACCGCCGGCGGGTCCGGGAGGACCCGAACTCCGGGGGACACCACCGACAAGCCAGGTAAGAATTTTCAGCTGCTCTGATGGATCCGATCCATCAGAGCAGCTTAATATCTAACTTTTTACGCACTTTTCTTTTCTGCGATCGGCGCTATTCATTTTATAGCGCCGATCGCAATGCCGGGGGGGACTGCCCGCATCCTGGGATGACAGCTCCATGCTGTCGGCTACCTGCGGGCACTGACAGCATGGAGCTGTCACGTCCTCAGGCAAGTGGGCATCAATCCAAAGAGGATGCATAAAACTACGTCCTCTAGGATTAAAGCCCACTTACTGAGGACGTAGTTTCCTGATGGGGCAGTCGTTAAGGGGTTAAACTGCAGCAGCCAGATGTGTGCTATAGGCTAATAGAGCAATAAGTCACAGCAGACTAGAGGTTTGGTGGTATTTTTCCTGGTGTTTTTGTATAAGTTTCACTATAAGAAAAAAAAACGTTAAAAAAAGCAGGCAAAAAAAAAACACAAAACACACATACTGTATCAGTATAGAAAAAAAAACGTTTTTTTTCTCTTCTCTTTTTAAAGGGCTGAAAAATGCCCCCACAAAACGGTGTGAAGGAAGGGAGTGTGGTCAGTATTTGAGAATGGGCCATAGATAGAACAGAAGCAACGACTGCCTCCTGTAATCAGTCTCTATATAATGGCACTTAGGTGGTAACTTCTAGGCTGTTTTCTTGCAGAAATGTCTGACTGTTCATGCAGCTGAATGGGGTCTACAGAAACCCGTCATCATGCTGCGCACAGTGCCATTTCAAAGCACAAACATTTTGGAAACAGATCTGCCACATGTGAATATACCCTTCTGGGTAGGAAGTTTCCAGTAGATGTGAGACACCTGGAACATGTTTGTCATAAGTCTGTGTAATTGCATGTTGGAGCATGGCAGTATTTTTTCAGCACTGTTTGGGGTTATTACTTAGGTACATGATGAGCAGTACGGGCTAGCTTTTGATTAATGCATTTTCTCATGATAGCAATGTCAAGTAAAGGCAAACATACGTGCTTAGATATCCAACTGCATAAAACACTGCTAGCTGGAAAATCCTGCATACACCCCGTCTGTAGTTACAGAACGGCATCTGACATCCTCATGGGTACGGGAGAAACACGGCTTTGTAGAGGTTCTTAGGACAATAGAATAAGTCACTTCTGTATTAATTAAGTTTATTTTTAAATATCAGTTTCCCAAAAGTACATAATTGGCACTAATTATCATAATTTCCAGAAGAGTTTAATCCCTTTTCAATGAAATACATAATGTATGCATGAAACCAATTATGGCTCTAAACCAATATGGGGAGCTGTAATACATGCCCCGTGCCATTCAGCTTTTCACAGACTATGAATGACATAGAAATCTGCATTGTACACAATGCAAAAGTATCCCCAAAAAATTGGTGACAACTGCTTATGGCCTTAGGCTTCTATTAATCAGTTAAAGGGGTTGCCCCATCCCTTTAATTTATTTCCCATATTCACAGAATAGAAGATATCTAGCTGATCAGTGGGGGTCTGACTGCTGGATCTGCCACCAATCCCGAAAACGGGGGTCAGAAAGGACCTTCATTGAAGCGACGGTCGAACATGGGGTGGTAGGAGATAGCCGAGGGCTTCAAAGCGACAATATGGCAGTTTCATTGAAATGAATGGAGTAGTGGTACACATGCTTGTTCCCCAATGTATGGAACGGTGATCCATCAGGGCCCCTGTTCTCTTGATCAATGGGGATCCCAGCAGTTGGACCCCCACCAATTAGCTTGTTATACCTTCTCCTGTGAAAAGAGAATTACTTCTGTATTTGTGTAGGAGACCAAGAATGGCGGTGTGGTTTTGCACAACAAATCAGTAGTAATTCAGTACAATACAAAGTGGATGGGGTTTTGAAAACATTGACACTTGTAGTGTAAATTGAGGAAAGGGATCCTTGTAATCTGATCCCTTTTCCTCACTGATGGTGCAGTTACTTCTACATTGTAATCATTGTGCTGCAATGGAAACTACCCTTCGCACCGACTAGAGGCTGCGCTTCTGAGCAATGTTGGTCAGTGGTGGAACTGCGGTGTAAAGCATTGGGAACATTCAGACTCCTGACAGACAACAATGTAGATAGGGTGGAGCCTCTGATCACAGTCCCATCTTAAAGGGAACCTGTCTGTAACTTCATGTTGCCCTCTTTGTAGGCAGCATAAAGTAGGGACAGACATGCTGATTTCAGCAGCCTGTCATTAATGGAGTGATGTGCAGTGTTTTTTAACGACTTACATGCATTTATTAGGTGCTGCTAGCGCTGCCCACCTGTCCCGGTTGGCACTTTTTATCAGTAAGGAGTCTAAAAGTTTTTAAAACCCCTTGCATCCCATCTGTGACAGGCAGCTGAATTCAGTGTCAGTCCCTACTTTACTGAATGCTGCCCTCAGTGACCATTTCTCTCTATAAATGCACTGAAGACTTAAAGGGGTGTTTTCATCTTGGCTTTTCAGAACAGAGATGGGAAACCATGCCGTGGTTACTGCCAACCCGGGTGGCACCTATAGAAAGAGCGGATGAGTTCTGTTCTTACCTGCTACTGCCCTTTATGTAATAAACCAATGAAGACGGTCCGGGACACATTCTGTACACATTAATTTTATTCACAGGTAAAAACCAACCACAGAAAAATAAGATTTTCCCCTTGGATAAGAGGCAGTGCCGGACCAGTGTACATGTTATATACACACATATATACGGTATCATACAGACATCCTATGTGGAGTGGTTAGAGGACATGTTCAGACAATGTGACTACTCACACGTCTTCATGTACAACTAGAAGGAAATGTACATGTACATAAAAATTGACAAGCACAGATATTTACACTGCTGCGTAAGCCTGTATATATACACGTAGAGGCTGCGTTTTACAGGAACTTATAAGAAAATTAGATTTTTCTGTAAGTATATACAAGGGAGTATGAATATACAAAATTACACATGTAGTATATACACTGACTATACAGTACGAGTACATAGCTGGTGAGTTACAGATCATATAAAACGGTGCTCGTGGGTTACAGTATTATACACCTGACCTTAAAGGGAAAGCGTCCCACTAGAACTATTTGTAAAGGAGTTCTTCAGCAGCGATCTCCAGTATGCAGCTCTACAAGCCTGTGCTGGCAGTCGGGGCATGCTAGGAGTTGTAATTCTGCAAAAAGCTGTATACTGAGGATTATTGCCCTAGAGGTATCATTTTTGCAAGTGCCAGAATTGGCTTGGGTGGTTGCCTACGCCTGTACAGGACATATACTAGGGATGCCCAATCCTTATTATTTCCTGTAATCTAGCAACAAATGGCAATGAAATACTGATAGGAACACAGATAAAAATAAGACGCTGCGTACTTACAACACGTAATCACTATGGGCAATTCCAGAGCACACTTCGTAATAGAAGCTGAGGTAAAAGGCCCTGTGAATTGCTGCATTGATTTTGTATTCTGCACCTAAAAAGTGAACGGGTCCTTAGATGTGCTTTAAAAAAAAAACTAAAAAAAAAAAAATGGAGGCGATCACATTGGTCTGGACCAACAAACGTGTAGACCATACAGAGAAATAGTCACTGTGCTGATGTGGAGTTCCAGCTTCCAGGTCCGACTGTATTCTGCTCACTAGCGTACAGGTGAGCTATAATAAACCATGATAATAAAAGCTCTCTGTGTGACATGACAGCAGACCAGAAACGCCTGCTCACCTCTGCGGATCCGACTCCTAACATTTTGCAACGAAAAGGCTGAGAACCCACATGAAGTTTGCTCACCTCCGAAACCCATGAAAACAGGACCAAATTGTTGTGTTCAGGCTGAGGCTACACCCAGACTGCAGTACAAGATGGCCCATAGGTGGAAATGTGGCAGAAGAATCTGTCCAGCCAAAGACCGCCTGCACTATAGAGTAGCACCTACAAAAAAGGAGGTATACATATATCCCTTTCTCTGTGGAATGGAGTGAGGGAGCTAGAAATTTGCAGCCATTGCAAGAAAAATGTGTTATCATGTAATTTGTTCACTTGCAACAAACACTTAAAGGGTTCCATACGGCGGGCACCGGGGCTGCAGCGATGGACGGGCAGTGGCTTGTATAGGCGAGTATTCAATTTTAAGCCCTTTTAAATTTTTAGGTCCCAGAAAACCCGCTTAAAGTGCTTGTCCGGGACTTTTTTTGATCTTCTGTCTATTGATCACCTGTACTCAGGTGATCAATAGACAGGATTACAGGGGTCTACTTCTTGGATCCCCACTGATCAGTTGATTACTGGCACTGCTGTCACTACAAACCGTGCCATGCTACTTGTGATGGTATTGTATGGTCATTCCCATTGAACTCAGTAAGAGGTGTGCCTGCAATACCAGCCCAGGGTGCTGCACTATGGTCAGCGTGATCTGCATCCTGCGCTGTCTGTAGTGACAGCAGCACCCATATTTAGCTGATCAGCAGGGATCCGAGCCGCAGACACCCATGGTCATCTATTAATGACATGTCCTAAAAACAGGTATTCAATAGAGAAAAAAAAAAGGATTGGACAAGCAGTTTTAAGTTACATGTAAATTGTGGTAACAGAGTGCCACCCCGGTGCCAAACACCAACAGGAATTATCAGACATAACAGCAGCATTTCCAGGTATATAAAACTATAGAATGACTTCTCTTCTAATAAGTAGTATGAAATGTATAAATCCACATAAGGAATGTAAAATGACATCTGCACAAAGCGGAGGTCGCCGCCCCTGTAATTAACCTCATTAAAAGCCTCGGACATGAACATCACTCTCCTGTAGTTTGCAATTAGTCATCCGTGCAGACAGTGCAAGTTAAGGGGGTATGCGCTCTACAGGGCTGCTACACTATAATACAACAGAGGCCCACAAACCGGGCCTAATACTTCCCACAACTGAAATCTGTTGCAGTTGGATGCAGTCTGGGTAATCCTCTGTGATACATTGTATCTGCAGTGCTACATTGTATAATAGGAGAGATTTGTGCTGGTGATATACTGTATGTATCTTACAGAAGATTGTCCAGATTGCTACACTGCAACAAATCCTGAGATGTGTGAGCAATAGGTTGCATCAAGGGGTTGGCCTACACCAAGGGCCCAACAGGTGTACTTAGCTATCTCCATCAGTACCATAGACTGTGAATGAATCAGCAGTACATGTATGAGACCATAGCTTCACTTAAATAGGAGCTCTAGTTGCCGTCAGCCATCCTAAATTTATCACCATGTGGCTATGTGATAAATGTTCTTCAGGTTTCATTTATTTTACATGGAGACAATGGAAAATGAAAATCACCACAGACAGTTCTGGAGGGGCTTATCTCCTGGGAGGGGGCCTCCAAAAGTTACGCTTGATCCATTTTTCTCCCACCTTCATGCGCATGGGGTCAAATCTGGGGAAAAGTGGTGGCCCCTGTAGACATACAAGAGTCATCCAGCCCCAATGCAATCAGATTTGGATGGTCTGTTATCTAATGCGTATGGGGGCCCTTGGACCGATGCATAGGAGATATCTGGTAAATCTAACAAACATGTTGCTGGACTCTTGCAGCTCCTTGATCCTGGATTTCTAGTAGAGCAGTAGCACCGATTTCTACTTCTTCATTTTAGGCAACAAGAAGAGCTGAAGAGTAAGGGGAAAGTCTAGAATACAAAGGTAGGCAGTATAAGAGAACACGTGATATAAGGGCTTGGTTTGTATGTTATATGAAATGGATGGAACCTTCAGACATTCTACAATACAATGTAACAATACGGAGGTAAATAGCGGTTTCTATAGTGATCCAGGGAGTGACCACTAATCTTATTGAAATGATAGGAATTCATTAGTAAAATGACTCCCAGGACGGTAAATTCTCTCATATAGCCATTGTGTCCATTGTAGCAGAAAACAGATTTTTACAATGAACGAATTGGGCCTTATATAAACATTATTGGTTATTTTGTACCTCTTTGGCCAAGGCCTGTAATGAGGATGTGTTGGTATAGAATACAGTGCAGTATCTTCTGCTCCCCTCATCTATATCTATTGCACACTTGGCATTACCCACTGGGCTCCATTGTGGTTTGGATGCTGTAGCCAATCCACACTTCACCCATGCTGCTGGTAATTCCGTATTACGATGGGAATGATGAGTGAAGCAGGTTAGTTATTTCACTTTATGAAGATGGGTATTATAGTTTCAAGCACCAATCTCTCGCTCGGTTACCGGGCTCTTCCCTAGGGTCCTCTCCAGTTTGCGGTGTTTTCTGGGAGCAGCCGCCGGTGGAGCTGGAGGCTCTTCTCGTAGGATTTGCCGGATGCGCTGTATGCACACGTTTGTGGCATTTCTTGTCTCTTGAGAAAGCTGTGCGAGGGTCAGGAAGCCATGAGGAAGGTCGTCAACAACTTTAAGTGTAACTGGACGGTTGAGGGAACGCAGCCTCTTGGCAAACATCACAGAGTCATCCAGCATTGGATCTAGGGCACAAGCCTGTGTAGAGAAAACAAGCGGGCTTAATTAGCGACATCGTGGGCTTATTAGGATGTTTTTGTAAAACAGGATTACAAGAAGCTGAGGCATATTCTACCACGCTACAGTGTTCTTGTTAGGCTACTTATTAGCTGGCATGAACTAATCGGCTTTTTATTATAGTGAGGGGCTTACAGCATCATTGTTCTAAGGGCTACAATGTTAGATCTACAGTACTGTGCCAACGTTTCAGACCGGCATGGGAAAAATGCTGCAAAGGATGCTTTCCAAACAAGAAGTGTTAATAGTTTATTTCTGTCAATTAATATAATGCAAAGTGAATGAACAAAAGAGAAATCTAAATCAAATCAATATTTGGTGTGACCACTCTGTCTTTAAGAGAGCAGCAATTCTAGGTAGACTTGCATAATGTCAGGGATCCTGTAGGACTATAGTCAGCTGTGTGATTAACTAGTTATAATAATCATCATTTTCATATATTAACTGAAGCAGAAACAGCTGTGTAGGAGGCTTATAACTGGGTGAGGAACAGCCAAACTCTGCTACAAAGGTGAGGTTGTGGAAGACAGTTTCATGTCACAGGTCATACACCATGGCAAGATAGAAGGTAGTTATACTGCATCAGCAATGTCTGTCACGGGTTAAGATTTCAAAGCAGTCTGAGATTTCAAGATGAGCCATTCAAGATCTTTAAAAAGAAAAAAACGGCAACATGGAGGACCACAGACGCAGTGGCTGACCAAGGAAACAGTGCAGCGGATGATGACATGTCATGTTTACTTCCCTTTGAAAACAAAGGCAAGTGACTCAACTATGCATAAAAACATAGTAAATAAAGTGCAGACAAATGGCAGCAGGGGCTTTGGAATATGGCTGTAACAGAAGGCAGTTTGTTCACCGAAGGGCTGCAGAGCGGTACAATAATGATGAGTGTCTGCAGGCAAGAGTGAAGCTTGGTGGAGTTTCCTTGCAAATCTGGGGCTGCATTTCAGCAATTGGTATTGGGAATTTGGTCAGGATTAATGATGTCCTTAATGCTGATCAATGCAGGCTGATACTAATTCATCATGTAATACCATCAGGGAGGCGTCTGATTGGCTCCAAATATATTCTGCAGCAAGACAACGACCACAAACATCCAGCCAATGTCAGTAAGAACTATCTTCAGCATAAACAAATACAAGGAGTCCTGGAAGCGATGATACGGCCCCATAGAGCTCTAATCTCAACATTATCAAGTCTATCTGGGATTATATGAAGAGACAGAAGGATTTGAGCGAGCCAACATCCACAGATCATCTGTAGTTAGTTCTCCAAGATGTTTGGAACAACCTGCTAAGTACCTTCAAAAACTGTGTGCAAGCGTACCTAGAAGAACTGATACTGTTTTGAAGGTAAAGGGCGGTCACACCAAATATTGATGCGATTTAGATTTCTCTTTTGTTTATTCACCTTGCATTCTGTTAATTAACAAAAATAAACTATTAACACTTCTATTTCTGAAAGCGTTCTTAATTTGCAGCACATTTTCCACACCTGCCTATAACTTTCGCACAGTATTCTATATGTGAATACAGGATCTGCAGATGCTATTGGTTGTCTTACTCACCACTATGTGAATGGGAGGGAGACCTTGCAGCATACTGTCGGGTGCCAGGAGTGGTGACATGTACGGATTGTGTACAATAGCAGAAGTCTGTAGAGTCATATTAGCCACCCCATTCTGGGAGCGCAGGGGCTGGAATCCTTCAGGGAACCCCAGTGAGTAAGGGTTGGAGAGCTGAGAGGGTTTATCCTCGGCTAAGGGCACAGGAGGAATGTTCTCCTTGGAGTGTGTTGCAGGTTCTCGGTCGCAGGAGTTCTCGCTTTCGCTCTCACTCTCGGTCAGAAAAAAATTGACCTGTTCCTGCTGGCTGGATGGAGACAGCAGCTCGTACGTGGACTGGAAAGAGCAGGAAGATGGCGACTGCGGAGTCCTTCCTGTGCAGCTGTCTGATCTGGCCTGTGCCCCTCCTTGTCCATTAGTCATGCTGTGCTGCCCTGTGCTCAGCTCACTGTACTGATGGCGGCTGAGATCCTTGAAGGTCTTGCTCTTCGTTGACACCCGTCTGTTTATCATTTCCTCGTCAGCCAGCGCTACCTCCGATACACTTTTCCTTATGGTTTCTGAAATATTGAGATTCAACAATACTTACATGCACAACTCAGCTTCCCTCAACCCAACGATGTCCCTCAACAGGTCAAATCACTTACCAGTACCAGACTTCTCCTTGCTACCCTCCATTAGATTACTTAGCCAGGAGGCGGCACCCTGTCGGATGTCTCTAAGGAACAATGCAGTTCCTCGCTTTACTTGACTGACAGCGCTCTGTTTTTCAAACGCTCGTTCCTCTACTGGGAACCGCTCAGTGCCTGTAGGAGACAAGATATTTAGGGGGAGCTCTGACATCCATGTATAAGAGGACCTTCAGTTCAGGTTGGTGATACGCACTTCCTCTCCTTGGGAGAGTGTGGAGAGAAAATGACACTATGAGGTTTTTGGACCCTTGAGGCTTTATGGTGATGTAAACCAATGGCTATGACAAAGGGGTCCATTTTGATTTTTGCTTTAGGGTCCTCTTATACCCTAACGCAGAGTACACTTTAAAAAAATGTATACTGTAACAGATTGGTAGTTGAGTAGTACCTGCATAGGCGCTTAGACACTTTGACAGGACACTGAGGGGCAGCAGCGGGTCCATCAGGGTAAGCAGACGGGAGGGCGATGCTGTAGCTTGCAGTAATGTGGCTGGGTAGGCAGCCATAATACCATCTGGTAATCTAATACCGACAGAGGCTGCGCGGAGCGACACCGTGATACACAGGTTACCACCAGCGCTGTCACCAGCCAGACATATTCTCTCTCCTGTAGAACCTAGAAGGAAAGATAAGACACATGTAAAACCAACAACCCTTGTCAAACCTTTCTCTTGACATTCTTTCTTTTTTATACTGCAGCATTGTACACTTATATGTGCATCAAGCAGTAACTCCAGGGAGGTATGAGAAGGTATCATGTTACTATTAGAGATGAGCGAGCGTACTCGCTAAGGCAAACTACTCGAGCGAGTAGTGCCTTATGCGAGTACCTGCCCGCTCATCTCAAAAGATTCGGGTGTTGGCGGGGGAGAGCAGGGTGGGTTGCGGGAGTGAACAGGGGGGGGAAGTGAGAGAGAGATCTTCCCCCGTTCCTCGTCGCTCCTGGCCGGCACCCGAATCTTTTGAGACGAGCAGGCAGGTACTCGCATAAGGCACTACTCACTCATCTCTAGTTACTATACATAGAGAGCAATGGTATAGTAGTTATCTTCTTGTACACAGGGGGCACTATTATAGTAGTTGTATTCTTCTACGTAGGGGTAATACTGACCCCTTAAGCAGAAGGGTGTTATAGTCCTAAAGGACCAGACACTTTAGGGATTTTGCCCAGGTTGTAGTTTTACTGCCCTATTTTTCTTTCTTCAGCTATCAAAATTATTTTTGCTGCGTTTTTTTCTCCCATGACACATCAGGGCTATTGTTTAATATCTTTTTGACTTTTTTTCCATTTTTTTTATTGGGGATAAAAAGCTAAAAAAGTAGTTTGTGTTTCTTTTACATTTATAGTTGTTTATTGTTAAAATTAGCATATTTATGCTAAAAAGTACAGGAATGGGTTCCTCGTTTTTTTTTTTTTTGGAGGTTTTGATATATAATTTGTATACTTTTGGATTACAGGGTGATGCTTCTGGTTGGCAGTGGGTTGTTTTTTTTTTCTATGTATATTTTATTCTGTCATTATTTTACCATCTATTATTTTACTATCCATGACGTCATATAAGACCTCTGGGGGTCATTCACATTGTCTTTTTTTTATTTCATACTTTTCTACTGTAGCTGGAGCATCCATAGAAACCCCAGTTACAGTGAAAAACCTCCCCCTAGTGTGAAAGTAGTCAATAACAGAGCTGATGGGGGTCTGCTAGGAGGGCACCCAGTGGTCATATGATTGCCGGGTCGCAAAGTGCAAGTAATACTTTCACTTTCAACCTTTAGTTCATAACACTTGTTGAGTGCTATGTAGCATGGAAAGGAGAAGGCAGAAGCGGTTAAAATCCGCTTCTCCCTTCTCCTCTGGGTCCTCAACTGTGTCTGACAGCTGAGAACCCAACCTGCTCCTGCTTGATTGCAGGAGCAGAGCCTTTAATGCCGCACTGTACTTCTGCTATCGGTTGGGATTAAAGACGTATATTTCCCACACTTGGTCCTTAAGGGGTTATGTTGCTGTACTCTTCTATATAAGCTACATTTTATGCACCAGGGGAGAGTAGTATATTAGTTATAGAATTGTCTATAGGGGACAGTATTATAGTAGTTATATTTTTGTACATATACGGGAGTAGTATAAGGCTATGTTCACACAGTGGAATCCGCTGCAGTATTTTGTGCGGACCTGCACATTAATTTAATCCTACTGACAGGCAAAATCTACATGCTGAATTCCGCCGGGTTTTCGTGTGAAAAAGTGCCATGTTACGGGTTGATGACAATCTGCACGGAAACACGTCAGATTTTGCCCAATGACAGAGGTAAGTCTGTGTGCAGAATAGCTACAGATTCCTATTGTGGTTTTACAGGCGGATTCCGTGTGAACATAACGGTGTAGTAGTTGTACACAGGGAACATATTATGAACTCGTTTAGGAAAGGAACTCAACTTCGCTTACAAGGACACAGGATGACTGTTCTTGAAGCATGACAACTTTTTTCTTGGGAAAGAAATTTAAAAAATAGATAAATGTCTTCATTTCACTGAGGAATGTTCATTACTGACAGAGCTCGTTAGTGACTGAAGTTGCATAGACAGACACTGTTTGAAGTGCTGCTATTTAAGCCACTGAAAAAGACAGGAACATCCACAGGCAACATATACGGTGTATGTCAGGGGTCTGAGATCTCTGTACCACTATGAACAAATATAACAAGCTAATAAAGAGGGTTATACCAACCCAGAAGTCGACAGTGTTTCAGTGCCCAACAGTAAGCGTAGAAGCATTCTTCTAGGGCCCTCGGGAAAGGAGCCTCAGGAGCAAGGGAGTAATCCACTGACAATATAGGTGCGTCCAGTTCCTGAGCCCATGTCCTCAGGTAGGGTTCATGAGACTTGGAGGTCTGAGCTACAAAGCCCCCACCATGGAAATGAATAATCAGGTCAGGGGACAGCGGGGCTGGGCGAGATCTGAGACGAAGGTCAAGGCTCAGCGGTCCCTCCGGTTTTGTGAAAGCATTCAGTTCTTCACTCTCCTGAAACAAAGATGGATATTTGTAATGGAAGGAAGCCGAGGAGAACACAACTAGACACTTATGCCTGACATCTCTTATAGGGGTTCTCTAAGATTTGTTTCTGCATTCATAATTTATTACTTTCAACTCTACCTTATGTACAACTGTTTCATGGGGTCTTATAAATGTTCACAGTATAAGCGTGCAATCACATGACTTGTGGTCTCAGAGCAATTGGTTATGTAAATAGGTGATGGGGGAGATATAGGATAGGTCATTAATAGTGTAGTCCCAGAAAACCCCTTTAAGAGAGAAAATGGCCTAGTCTAAACCTGGTAAAATAATATAGGCACAATGCAGGAGCGAATGTCAAGGACCTCTACAGTTTACAGAGCAAGTTTCTCTCATGTGAACAGATGAGTGATATAGAGTAGGTAATACTCAGCACGACTTACCTGCAGAATAGGAGAGAAGTAAAATTGTGAAGCACTCAAACAAATGAATGCATGAGTATAGATTAGTGTGCAACAACTTTTCTATTTGACCCAAATGCCTCTGACTAGAGACTTTCTTGCCAGATAAGTTCTACTGGTTGCAGAACTTTACCTTCACTGATTGGCAGCAACTCAACTAAAGCTGGTTATATATGCTACAAGAGTCATGAGGGGTGTTGTGCCTCCTTAAGGAGAGCACCCAAAAGGTATGTGGAAATACCTAGGGGGTGAGTGGGTTGGAATGGTATAGTCTCTCCCCAAGGAGAGACTATACCATGCAATTTCCGCTGGGTAATTTATGCAAATAAGGCAGATGAAAAAATACCTCTACAGCACCATCCATTGGATGGCAGAATTCCCTCAGATCAATGTGTCCTTTTAAGAGGTCTTAACAATGATTATGAATAGGTAATCAAGTCAGAAAATCATACACAGACAGCTGAGAGGCAAACCCCCCTGAAACAGCTGTCTGTGCATGGTTTTCTGTCTTGGTTTTCTATGCCCAATCATTGTTAAGACTTGTTAAAAAGTCACATTGATTTGAAGGAATGCTGCCATCCAATAGGTGGCACTACAGAGGTATTTGCATATATGCTACAATATACTACAGATTGGCTGAGGAATGCAATATTTATCACTGACCAATTTTAATTTGCTTTAAGTAGCCATTTTAGTCATTATTTTTCCTGTTGTATTGTTATCCACTTTGAAATGAGATCTGTCACCAGATTTCACAATTACTGTGACTCAAATAGAGCAGTCCTATCAGGTCCAAGAGAGCTAATTACATTTTAAGCAAGCAGTTCAGTATTGTGAAATCTGATATCAGATGTTCTAGGTTTCTGGCCTGACTCAAGAGATTATTATACAGATAAAATTCAAAGACCTGTAAGATTTTCATCAGTAGACTACCATACAATATTTGGCATATAAACTACAACTCCCATAGTGCTCCATTTCATAGCAGCCCGACTAAACAGTGTGCCCAAGTACAGCTGGAAGCCCGGAGAAAAGTTTAAAAAATATATATATATAAGAATAAGGCAGAAAAATCACTAAGTCACTTAAAATGTTATGTGTGTATTTTTCAGAAGGTTGCAATGCACACCAAGAGCAGCAGTCACATACCTGTCCTTCCCGCAGCTGATACGATATGAGGCGCATATGAACCGGGCCAGGTCCAGTGTGAGCTACAGGTGGGTTGATGGTAAGAATGCGCTGTGGATCAGCAGACAGTGGCATCTCCAATGCTATAGGGGGCACAGTGAAGGTCTTGTTGATGCGTACCGTGGTGGATGCTATGCCAACTATAGACTGCGTGGAAAGAGAACACAGAAGCAAGAATAAGAGTTTCTGGTTTTATGCAAATAAAACTGAACCATGGTATAATGAGAGAGTCTCTAACTTTCTAGTATACACTGCACTTTACCATTTTCAAGATCCCTGCTTGCTATCAGTGAATGAGAACCTTCTTGCTATACCCAGAGGTGAAGGGCACATTCACACTTGCGTCTAGGGTCCGGTGTAAATTCCACTGTTTGGCTCCATCCTCGGAGCTGAACAATGAAAATAACATCACCACCAGATCCGTGTAGGGCCTGACAGACTTCAGTGACTATAATAGCAGCAGTCACATAATAGTCTGGCTTCCAGCATGCGAGTCTAAATTTTCCTAGATGAAATGGTGCCATGCTATTTTGTCCATTACTTTTTGCCATATCTGTGTGAATGTAGCCTAAGACTTGAGCAGATTTAATATTTCTCACAACTGAAAGTTTGCTACGGTTCTATCCGGTCTATACATTTCTCTGGGAGCTGAACAATCTAAAAGCCCAGACTGATTCATGTTAAAGAAAGATGCAAGGATAAAAAGAGGGAGCGGAGCATAGATGTATGTGAGATTTTCAAAATCTATAAACCCATATTTTGGAATTTTATCTTTTTTCTCCTCCCTCTATTCCATATATGGGAGTGAGATTGCTCAAATCCTGATTAAATTTGAGAGGTGCAGCCAGGCCACAAAACATCACACCTTCCCAGGAGCACTAAACACAGAACACACTAGTGCTGGTTGTGTGTCCCCACCTAAAATACTGAGGAAAGGGCACAACAGCCCCGAGATGAATCTATTCTGTGCTGGATTTATTCTTAATAAAAACAGAGGAGTCAAGCTTAGAAATACGTCTTGTGCCTCTTTAAGAAAAGGGATTGCACCTAAAAACACTTTTTTCCTACGTGTATTCTATGATACATGTTAAAGGGCCACTCTGGTACAAATATATTTCTTCATCACTGTACCCTTTACCCGAATGCCTGTCTCCTATGTATACTGCAATCACTTCCATTAAGTCCAGCCACCTGTTTGATACTTATCAGACATCATCTTGACGCTAAGATTTCTCCCTGCTTTCTCTTTCATTATTCTGTGCTATCAATCCCATGATGCATCAGCACCACATCTGACGAACAGCTAGAGAGAGACTATACCAGCTCTACCTACTGGGTGGACACTGCCACTACCATCTGTATTCTGTATTTACTTAAATAAGCTATAGACCATAAGTACAAGGTCAGGAGGATGAGCTGTGATCTCCTTCATTATAACTGTGTGAGAAAAGCCTCTAATCATCAGCAGTAACTGTGAAAGGACTGTCTGTATCCCCCTCTGAAGAGCTTGTGTGGTAGGGTCTATCAGGTAGGGGTTATGCTGTTTGAAAAACTGACTAATTTGAGAGCACATAAACCCAAGTAAATCTGAGCTTGTCAGAATGAGACCACATGACCACATGAGGAGAAAAACTCCAGGAGTTTCAGATAGAAAGGAATAACTAACTAAGGTAATACTAGCCGACTTACCGACTGGAAAGCTAGCTACATAATGAATGAAAAAAAAAATTCACTGGTGGCCCTTTAATATTGTAGCAAACTACTTAGACAAGGAAGAGATTTATTATGTATAAAACTCAGGTCAGATTGTCTATTCTGGATACAATTGTTAAGAAGAACCCAGGAGGTTTAATTATGATGTGAATGGATGCGCTCTAATGAGTCTTATCATAAAAGGTCTCACCTTCCAGGCGGGGCAGATTTTTATTAAGGTACCCATGTAGAAACTTTGCTCATTACTTACCGTCAACATTTCCATCTCTGTGATGTTCCAGAACGTTTTCCAAAAGTTTACATCCAGGTTCTGTGTGATCCTCTCAAACTCCGCTCCTCGAAGCTCAGGATCGATGGCGTACCTCCCACTTACAAAGAAAGAGCTGGCGGCTACACCTGCAGGAGATGCGGAGAGGAGTCACTTGAAGTAACTACCATAAAGACAAAGAATCTAAAGCACCAGTTGAGTATGGCGGTAGCTGTGTACCGGTACGGACATACCACACTTACCGTAGTAGGTTGATAGTGCTCCCTCAGCTGTCAAGTGAGAGCATTACAAGGAGGAAGAGGGGAAACTGTCACATTACAGTAAAGACAAAGTGTCTCCTTACACAGGCATGCAACTAGTCAAAGCCACCACAAAGCCAACAGGTAAAAGAATGCAACCGCAGGGGCCAAAAATATGTTCCAGGGTGTAAAAAGCCCTTTTATTGTAAAACAAAAGAACAATAAGGCTGGACCGGCTGCCTTGTGCCTTTTTCTTACTTCAGTAACTGGAAAAATCGCTTTTGTCTATTAACCCATTGACATGAATGGCTTATTTCCAGTGTGAATTCCATCCATACTGCAATCAGACGGAACGCACTTGGGAATATTGCCGTGTGAATAGGCCCCTAAATGCATGCGTACAGGTGAGGTCCTCTAGAACCTGCCGAGCGGCAGTACTTGTCTGTACAAGTCCCTGTGTGGCAGTTTCAGGTCTATAGCTTTTTCTCTCAGCCAGATAGGCCGCCTGCAGAATTCTCACAGCGGGACCCGACCCGAGCGTCTGCAGAGAGCAGCGCGGGCACTCACCTCTCCCGCGGCCTCGGCTCTTTCATGTGCCGGCTGCCGGTGCATGTGCAGAGCGGAGCCGGTGAGTGACGTTTCTGTGCGGGGCTAGAGCATGCCGCGATTTGTTTGCCGCACGAGATTTCGCGCAGCCAAATCGCGGCCGTCTGCATAGGATTGCGTTTGTTAACGCAATCCTATGGCAGCTTCCAGCGGCGGAAATCCCGCCGCGGAATTTCCGCCCACCTGCAGGCGGCCATAGTCTGAGATAGAAAAATTGCAACATGTCCTATTTTTGGGCAATTATTGTTCAAGAATCATTTATTTATTTGCTATGGCAGCAAAAAAAAAAAAAAAAACAAAAAAAAACATCGCACTCACATGCCACGTGATTTGCATATGAGTGTGATGTGTTTTCTACCATTTTAACTATTACAATCACATGCAATTTTTTTCACACATGCAAAAAGAAGTGAAAAAAGCGTGCACATTGATGTAAATTGTGGATTTTTAAAATGCCAAAACGCATCATACATGCCTGAAAATCGCTGGTAAATGAGGATGATGTAGGTCAGATTTTCATTAGGCTACACTGCACTCACCTGTGTGAATGTAGCCTTAGTTTGTCCTCTGCAAAACACAGGCAGAGCTACGCTGATTGTGGTCGGCACCCGGACTCGTCACATTGATTGAACGGACGAGTCCAGGCACCATCTGCAATCAGCGTAACTCCGCTTGCATTTTGCTGTGAAGAGGCATTGTGTGTAATAGCAGTCTAATGCTTAATGCACCCAGGCGTTATGGTTTTCGGCCACCCGCATTGCGGGCGAAAATCGCATGAACGATACAAAGCCGTGACCAAGTCACAGCTGTATCTCATGTTTTCTCGCCCATTCACACAGTCGCGTGAGGCGTATATATGCCGCAGCCCATAATTCTGTCAGCTGGGGGGAGAGAGTTTATCGATGCTAAGCTATCTCCTTCTCAGTCCACCTCCCTTTGCCGGATGATTGAGACAATAGAAGCTCCCATAGAAGCCTGTGGGAGCTGCACTAGCCTCCCGCTCCCCATGCCGGCGGCTCCCATAAGCTTCAATGGGAGTAGCCGGCTGATTGCGATTTTTGCCCGCAATGCGGGTGGCCGAAAAGGATAGGACAAGACCCATCTTTTCGGCAGTGTATGCGCCGTCTTTTCTGGCCAGACGATTTTACGTGCCGGAAAATCAGCCATCTGAACAAATGCATTGGAATCCAATGCTTCAAATGGCCGTGATTATCGGCCAAGGTTTTATCACGACAAAATAGCCACGATAAAACGTTCGTGTGAATAAGGCTCAAACATCACTTTCTAAAATGTGCCCCGATATGATCAATGTAGAACACTGAATAACGATTATTTACCCCTCATTAAATTATGTCAATCAATTTTACATTAAGAATTTGGAGGTTCCTATTTGGAATACAGTGTAACAGAAACGGCAGACGTGGCCCTAACGCTGTCTGAACACACAAAATAGTGGGTCGAACAATCATTTAGGCCGCCTGCAGACGGCAGCGCCCCTGCAGAGAGCAGCGCGTCACTCACCTGCTCCTGCGGCCCCAGATCTTCCATGTGCCGGCTGCCAGGCAGCCGGCGCATGCACATATCGGAGCTGGTGGCCGGGGAGTGACATTTCTGTGCGGGGCTCGCGATTTGTCTTCTGCGTGGGATCTCACGCAGACAAATCGCGGCCGCCTGTATAGGATTGCGTGTTGTAATGCAATACTATGCAGGAGAGTACGGGCGGAAATTCTGCAGGGAATCCCGCAGCGGAATTTCCACCTGTGTGCAGGAGGCCATAGTCAAAAGCCATCTACACAACTTCACCAGGCAAAAACAGGTAAAGGTCACAACCTTACAAACACCACAAACATGAAACGTAATATGAAGAATTAGAAAGTTTCATGCCATGCGAGGACAACAACATCTGCGCAGAGATAGTTCTCCTCCCCCGTTCTACGCGGAGACTTACTTATTCCAGATTCATGACGCTTGTAATTCTCCCCAAACGACACAAGCCCAATGGAAATCGTCTGCAGAAATGGGCGGATGGATGGGGTGAACTGCAGGTAGAAGATAAAGAAGAACAATGAAAACATGAAGTAATGGGAGGAGGGGTAACAAAGAGGAAAAATCAGCAGATTGGAAACCAGGACAAAGGTTAGGGCAGGATATTGGAATCAGCTGAGGGTGTCAGGGGTCAAATACACAGGAAGCGGAGCAAAAGGTCCTGATATGTAACAAGTGGAGGGGAAGACTTTGGTCTGTTATTTTAGGATAAAGTTTGGCCTTGTATGCAGTAAGGACTGACATGGCCCAAGCACCGGCTCCTACAGCTCTGTAAGTGGGGCCAACCCTTTCTTGCTGCCCTATTTTGATGTCTATAAAAGTTTTTATAGTAGGTCTGATTATGTAACTTTACTAAAATGGTCTTTGGTGTGGTGATCCTGCCCCTAAGGCCGCTGTCACACAGGTGTAAGCGCTGTGTATTTACACAATGGGCGTTGCATATTTATGCACGAATGTGCATTTTACTGTACTTTTTGCGCAAACAAATAAGACATGCAAGAATGCCCCCATTAAAATGGGCAATTACTGTAATTAGTTCAATATGAAAGTAAAGCATGCTATGTATTTTTTGTGCAAGCAAAATGTGCGCATAAAATACTCTTATGTGAATGAACACATAAAAATCACCGAATCCTATTCCCTGCGTATTGCGCGTTTACATTTTTTGTGCATAATATGCTGCGCAAATCTGTTTGTGTGAATCCGACCTAAAGTGTAGGTTGTGTTAAGGTACTTGCGCAATTATCATTCAGTCGTTGAAGCGTACAAATAACAGTCATGTGTCTTTAGACGGAGGGCTTATTGTTCATTAGTTATTTGCCAACATATTGTTCGTAGAGCGATCTCCATGCAAAAGTACGGACGGCGGTGACTGTACACCTGACGATTTTAGATTAATAAGTAACTATATTTTAGGCGAGATGAAACGTAGCGACTAGTGAGCAAATAATGGCTTGTCACCCTGTTGGCGGCCGTGTTTGCATTCACTCTTCTGAGCGATTATTTGGACGCTAGTTGCCCCGTGTAACGCCATGTATAGAATCCGTTACGGCTCCAATGCATCTAAAATAAAACCTGAAACCCTCCCATACAGACCTGTCAGTCCATGGTCACAGATTACACGGTGTACTGTCTGACCCTGCAGACATAAGTTACCCGCTGCCTCCTCTTACTAGTCTACGGAGGGGAACGCATGGCTGCAGGCTCAGGCACCAGCTATCTGACACCTGGAGGGCCTTTCTAATTAAATCAATTTCCACTGCGTACATTTTAGGTCTTCATTACATCCATATGTTGTTGTTAGCCGTTTAGTCGTTCACGACCCTAAAGCCGAGCTTTCAGTTCATCCATATGTAATTTGCCAAAAAGAGATGATTCCATTAGAATAGAAATTTTAGGAAGGTTTTACTACCTTCCTTTTTTGGCAAGAAAACATGGAAATGGCACAGATTAGAAATACAGGCATGTGGATGCGCCCATATGACCGGAAAAGGTTTACACCCAGAAACTGCCAGCACACAGAACATACAAGGTATATACCTGCATTATATCTAAGGCAGATGGCACAAGTACGTGCCACCTACTTTAGCCCTGCGTGATGTCGATGGCTTCCAAGCATCTATTTCCCACTTGTAATGGCTTAGTTTAATAGGTAAACATAAAAGAACGCGTCCTTTCATTGACTTGTATATACTGTTCCCTACCACAGCAGGCATCATGAGGTCAGCAGAATACAGGCACATGGCCAGGGAGAATCCATGCAATGGCCATCATATCTTATCACTGGCACAGATAAGAGCGTGATGTCATCGTCACAGATGCCAAAAGGAGATGAAGGCTGTTATGAAGGTCATGGCCAAAACTACGCACCGAGCCGGGAAATACTGAGTGACCGAAAAGTACATAGTGGAGGATACCAGGAATGAAGAGAAGAGAGGTTATTGGAAATAAACCACAGGGAATTGGGATAGATAATTCAATATAACAAGAATACACGGTGGCTCAGTGGTTAGCACTACTATCTTGCAGCAAATCCCACCAAAGAAAACATCTACATGGAGTTTGTGTGTTCTCCCCATATATGTTTCCTCTGGGTACTCCAGTTATCCCCACACTCCTAAAACATACTAATAGGTATGGGGACAGCAAGTGATGTGAGATATAAATGTGTAAAAATAAGTAATACAGAAGTACAATAATCTACTGGACGTCAGCTTCTTATATTAATAATACTGTCCACTATATACAAGAACATAACCACTATAACCCCTTAAGGGCCAAGCGAGGTGAATATACGGCACTTGGTTCTGGGCTTTACTCCCAGCCGATAGCAGAAATACGGCACAAGATTAAAGCTTCTGCTCCTGCAATCAAGCAGGAGCAGGTTGGGTCTTCAGCTGTCAGACACAGCTGAGGACCTGGAGGAGAAGATAGAAGCGTTTTTAAATCTCCTTTCCTGGATACATAGCGCTTAATGAGCACTATGTACTAAAGAGTGAAAGTAAAAGTATTACTTCTACTATGCGATCTGGCAATCACGTGATCGCCAGGTGCCCCCTGCTACAGCAGAGCTGCAGAGTCCTAGCAGATCCCCCAAAAAACAGAAAAAACAGTCAGTGAACAAAGCTATAAAAATAAATAAAAATAAATCTTGTTATTTGTATAGAAATAACCCTATATGTCACAGAAAAGAGACCACAGCAAAAATAATTTGGGTAGCTGAAGGAAAAAAAATGGGGCAGTAAAACCACCACATGGATAAATTTCCTTTTAAGTGTCTGGTCTTTTAGGACCAAAACACCCAGGTACTTAAGGGGTTAAAAAGTAGATCTATTCTAGATGTCGCAGTAAAGGGAGGCTCAGCCCATGGCCAGTACTGTATAGTGTGTGCCAATACAGGCAGATCACCCCATCAGATCTGCAAAATAGGGGACCTCAATGTCATAAGAGTGGTCATACACATTAGATATAGAGCGGCTAAATTCATCTATTTTGGTGGGACTGGCTGATCATCTGATATGTATGGCCTCCTGACTCTGCTCTGACAGCAGATGTCAGGGATGTTGGAAACTGTCCGATTCTTTCATTCACATGAGAAAAGCTCCTGCAGCAGCTTTCTCCACTCCCTGTAGTACATTCCCACTCCTCCTGAGGCTGCCTGTCTACGGCCGTGATGGAATATCGCTAGCGATATTCCACTACGGGGGAGGAGGGGGGAGCACTGACAGGTCTTCCCGATGAGCCTATCAAATACATGGGGTCACCGCAGAGACTCGTGGCAAATTGCAACATGTCGCGATTTAAATCCCAAGAGTGGAGAATTGCTATGATTTTCCACTTGTAGACGTCGGGCTGTGCTTTCCATAGTTAGCCTATGGAAAGCGTTCACTGCGCTACCTGCGGCCAGATTATCGCCGCGGATAACGCAGTGACATATCGCCCGTGGACAGGCAACCTAAAAGTCCCAGATTTGGGACGCTGTACCGCAGTCCGCTCTCCACCCAACGGTGGATTGGACGGGGTTGCGGGACAAATGTCCCCATTAATAATCCTCTACTGCGATAAACAAATTGCTATATGTATCGCTCCTCCTGCTCCTGGCCTCTGCAGTCTGCAACACTGGTCTCCAGAGTGCTTCTGGGTAGACGAGACATGTGTTTGTCATGTGACCTGTCTACCCGGAAGCACGACGGGAACCAACAGCATGGACTGCAGAGGTCAGGAGAGGGATGAGCGATGCAGGTGAGTAGAGTCAGTTTTTTTAATTGTCTTTGGTACAAAAGGGCATTTTTCTTAATTAAACGGGCATTATTAATGAACAGGACCAAGTAGGAAATTATTACGAAATGGGGGATGAAGGCCACTATTAGTAGAGCGGACCAAGTGGAGCATTATTATTGAACGAAGCCATGAAGGGTACCATTGTGAGACACACAAGTCATGGCTTTGTGTAAAAGGGTCATGGTCCTGTAAATATTTGCTGCGGTGTACTACACCCATGCTACAGTTGTCTCTCATTGCATTGTTAGATAGTTGGGAGGTATACATGCACCACACATGCAAGCTCGGCTGAGTAATGGATGCTTAGACTAATGCCATAAGGAACATGGTGGCGTTTACATGGTTATTGCACTTACCTGAAATCCAAGACACCGTCCATAGAAGCAGCCTTTGTGCATAGTACTATACTCTTTCAGGAACTCCTCCGACAAGCCTCGCTCCTGGCGAAAGAACAGGTCGCCATGACGGTTGGCGGTGAGCAGACGCTGTGCAAAACAGAGCAAGGCGCGAAGCTGGGTGAGTGCCGCTCCGTAGGCCTCTAACTCAGAGCAGTTGTGTGCGGCCCTGAAGAATAGGCTGCGACGGCTGTCTGTGACATAACGGCACTTATGTAGGATATGCTGGGTGCAAGCTAACACAACCTTCAGCAGACTGCGGTACCCGTTGGCCGGTGTGTCGGGGTCCAGGTCAAACAGCGGGCACACGGCAGCTAGGGCACGCAGAGCAGGTTCCAGTCCCTGGGCTTGTTCTTTGATACGGGAAAATGCCAGTACCAGTCGGGAAGACACTTCAGAGCTAGACTCCTCAAAATGAAGGATGTTGTCCTGGCACAGGTCTTCCACGGCCTGGAACAGGGGCCGAGGATCCATCTGCTCGGGAGGCACAACCACCAAACCTAGAAAGACAAAGGATGCGATTACTTGAGATCCTTTCAGAGTATACAGAATTGATTATTTCTGATCATTGATCCCTATGGAAGAACATGGCAGCAACTACATGCAGCTGCGGTATTATAGTCTGTCCCACTAATAGAGTCCAAGTGCCACCCGCAGATCACAAGGCCCACGGAAGCTGTGACCACCAGCCCGGTGGGCACTATAACAGAAGTGCAGTTACGGATTGCTATTTAGGCATTTCCTTAGAGCTGACTGTAATTATGTTCCTAGAAAGCGATGCTTCACGAAAAGGTCGTCTGTGTACCTTGAACCCTGTCAATGTAAGCATAGTACAGCCTGATATGTCCCAAGGAGACCTTGCTTTATCCTCGGCATTTAAAGAGCCACTAAATGCACAGTCAGCAGCTTGCAGTCACCTTACGAATATCATCCAACCACATTAAAGGGACTAGATTGCCCAATTTTTTTGTATTAAGTTAAACCAGATAGTGGAACACATTACATTCTTCTAATCTGCTTTTTATTTTTTGATTGCAGAATTTTCTGTTCTGCTGCCTGACAACATTATGGCACGGCAAACCTTTCCTGATCCACATTTAATAGCAATAAGGGCATTTGGAGAGATGCTTTACAGCAGCCTCATGGGCTAGTCACACAATGGACAGGAGGGGACCCATTGACCTGTATGGGAGGCTGGTCTAGACATGTTTTGTGATCGGTGCGGAGGTCATTTTGCAGGAGGAAGAGCAGATGGTCACGGCTTATACCTCTTGTGAATGGTGTTTACCACCCAGTGTAAGGCTGGACTCACTCGGGCGGATTCCAATTGTGGAATCCACAATCGCCTTTCCATGGAGGATCCGTAAAGTATGTAGAATTGCTTTTCCGCTCACACTCGTGGATACGAATTGTGTATTGTGTAAAAATCGCAGCATGCTCTATTTAGCTGCAGATTCCCCATGGACGGCCTCCATTGAAGTCAATGGAGGCATTCTGACCCACAACCCATACGCAATTAACATGTGAAACTCTAAACGTTAAGTGCCAAAGCGTGAATGAGATTGCGATGATGTCACCAGCTCATTCAGTTGGGCAAACGAGAATCGTGAGATTTTCAGCCCGTGTAAAAGGGACATAAGATGACTGCTGCAAATTTTGTCAACAGATTAAGAAGTGACAGACTATTATTAGGCTCTGTGGTCAGCGGGTAAATGCGGGATTTTAGAATTAGAAAATATGATAGATATTATGATGGAAAATTTAACAAAAAAAAAAATCACCAAAAATTTCATTAAAAATATGTTTAACACAAACATGTGATTCATATAACAAGTCATTATCTGACGAAACACTCCCTTTAATGTAAACCTTCCCTGAGGTCCTCTGCACCAGAGATCACAGGGACAAGGAGTTTTCTACACTTCCTATCTTTTTTCTATCACTCAGCAGTTAGTCTTTCTTTTTAGTGTGAAATAGCTGATAACAGAGAACAACAGATTACAAAAACCAACAAGGCAATAGGGAGATAGGTTAAAGTTTAGGTTATGTGACGGCATGTAGAGACAAACAAGAGGAAGTTTCCCAATCTCCTCTGCCTCTGTATACTTACCATATATCAGCGATTCTCTGCTACAGCGCAGGATGCTTTTACGGACTGAAGTGTCCCTTTCTGCCCGGATCCCATTCATTACAGATTTACTAATAATCTTCAATAGGCATCACTGCGAGGAAGTCCAGAATCCCCCCACCCCCCAACTATAACTATATTATCTGCCGTATCTCCAGTGTCGAGAACCCCCAGAATCATTTCTATCTAGATGTGTGACTGTCAGCAGTCTGTCCCATAGTGCGGTGAATGGGAAGATTAGTGTCCCTTCTCCCATGAACCGGGGCCCCATCCTCCCCCACATCTGTGGAGCCGCTGGACTCTCCTAGTCCAATAAGCCTCTGCAGAAGAAGTGTCACAAGACAGGATAAGTCACCGCAACTAGGAGAAACCCATAGAGGTAAAGCATGAGCATGGCACCCGGGCATACATCATACCTGTGCTGGAGACTTCTTACCTGCTGCTAAGTATGGACTTTGCTTGTGCAGCCAGTAACATCTCAATGTCCAAGTGAACTCCTCTTCCTACAGCTATAAACCTTGGAGGGGAGGAGGGAGCTGCAGCTGGAGCAGCCCACTTGGATAGTCATGGGGATACTGCCCACCCCGTCATGACATATGGGCATCTCACCTGGCACTGCTCAATCAGTCATATGTCCTTGGCATAATAAAGCAATGACATAATCCATTCAATCCTGCTCCGTGTATTCATGCAAAATACCCACAAATAACAAATAGCAGCCAATCCCTACCATACATTCCTTGTTTTTCTCCTATCTTTTTAGAGTTATCTACACAGGTAAGTACCGCTAGTGGCCCCCACTGTAGTGACCACAGGGGTCAGCAGCACTGCCGGCTGCACAAGGGCGGATTTGCATTGTGGAAACCGAAGCGGGTGTCTGCCTCCAGATTCTGCAGCAAATACTGCCCTCATTGAAAAACGTTTTTCCTCTACATGAGCAGAAATCAATAGCGATTTTCCACTTACGGAGGATAAAAATCACAGCATGTTCTATTTTTGTGCGGATGGCTTCCATTGAAGTCAATGGAAGATGTCCGATTCGCGGCCCTTCCACAATGACATTACAGAAAGGTAATTCCGCATTCCGCATCAACACTAGACGATGACGCAGGAAGAGCAAGGGTTTCCAAAAATAATTAAATCTATACAGCGCATGTCCGACGGCTCGCTGTGCGGACCATCCGCAGTACAGAGAACATTAAAGAAAAACGAGTACACGCGGATGCCGGCTGGGCACAGGGTCGGATTCGGCATGTGGAGATACTGCAGGAGGTGAGCCGCGGGATCACAGCTCGCATCCCGCTGCGAGAATTCTCACATCGAGATCCGACCCGGCCGTCTGCTTGAGCCCTTATAGGATATTGTGTAGTAGCTAACCTTCTTTTCCCGTTTTTTAATTTTATTGGGATAAAAAGCTTAAAAAAAAAAAAAAAAAAAAGATGTGAATTTATAGTTAATTTTTAAAATTTGTATATTAACGCCTACAAAGTACAGAAATGAGTTCCTCCTTTTGTTTCAGATGTTTTGATATGTGATTTCTATAGTCTTGTATTACAAGTCACATATGGCGATAGTTTAGTTTGGCGTCGGGTCATTTTCTTTTTTATGTATTTTAATCTTATTCTGTAACTTTACTTATTTTTGTAACTATTTTTTTTTATGATCTATGACATAATATAAGACCTCTAAGGGTCATTCACATTTTCCACTGTAGCTGGGGCATCCATAAGAGCCCCAGTTACAGAAGAAAACATCCCCCTATAGTGTGACAGTAGTTACTGGCATAGCTGATCAGGGTCTGCTATGTTAGAGGGCACCCGATGATCACATGACCGCCAAGTCAAAAAGTGTAACTACAGTAACACTTCCATTTTGTAATCTTTAGTACATAGCACTATGTAGCTTGTAAAGGAGAAGACAGAAGCGGTTAAAAAGCACTTCTCCGTTCTTCTCCTGGGCCTGAGTTGTGTCGGACAGCTGAGGACCCAACCTGCTCCTGCTTGATTGCGAGAGCAGAAGCTCTGATCCTGCGCCGTACTTGTGCTATAGGCTGGGATTAAAGGCCAGGACCAAGCACCTAGGGGTTGCAAGTTTATGGGGTTAGATAACAGTGTGTGTGCACAGCAGACTTATCTCTGCAGGCTGCACAAGCACGCACTGTTCTCTATGGGAGTGTTCAATGGGTGACCGTGTAGGAATGGGCAGCCAGGTAGTATAAAACTACATCCATAACTCAGCTTATGGTGCTCACAGATGATGACAGGTGCCCTTAAGAAAGTACAGCTTGTCTCCGCAGCTCCCGCCAAGAGAGGAGTACAGTTTATTCATGTTGTACCTTTCCCAAAATCCCTGTACCTTTCCCAAAATATTAGTCAGTGAAATCAGCATGCCTGTCAGTACTGCCCTCATACAGCATAAAGTACGTGACAGGTTCCCTTTAAGAACAATAGGCCCCCTGTATCTGGCTTTGGTTTTTACTAGTTGGCTCGGCCTGGGACCACAGCATCACATGGCTGTAAATGACAGCTTCCCCCGCTGGTGGTACCCTCTGCTCCCAGTAGCCTCTGCACAGGGTGACAGCGCCGCGCCACCAGGAAAGCAGCCAGCACATTTCTGGACTTTTATCAAGAAAAGCAGGGCATTGTCCTTCCATCCCAAACAACAACAACATGCAACATAACGGGGGCACATACTTTCTAAGATGTCCTTTGTCATTTTTTAACTACACACAGTAGTGGTGGTCCCTTCTAAACACCTTACAGTAAACGCTCAGCTGTTGCTCCAAACTGCCCCGTTCACAAGTACACTCGGCCAAGAAGGAAAAAAGCAGCAGTCAAACACCTCCGACATCTACTTATTTGTGGGGGAAAAAAACGATTGGGCATATCGAAATCCAAGCCAGTTACCTGGGATGCAGCTGCAGGTCGTTGTGGATTTGTGCAGTGGAATCCACCTGCAGCTTTCCCTGGCGATAACAGGAGCCAGTTGACGGAATGGGACACCGTGTGGCACATGGTAGGGACAGGTCTGCTGAAGTGGGAGCTGCGTAATTGAAGGTGGAAGGGGGGCGGGGTGGAAGAATACACATTAGATGAATGTTGGCTCATCCGGACAACCATCTAATGCAGGGGTCTCCAAGCCTTTGTACCCTTTGAGTCACAGTCGGCTAGCTAGAGTAGTCGAAGACATCACAGCTAGAAGACTCTTAGAAGCGCTGGCTAGCCGCGAGTCATTCGGCACAAATCACTGAAGAGACGCTGACTCCATAAAAGAATCCTCTTTATTTATATCAAAAGGTAAAATGTCATAAGTAACCGTGTTTGACTGTGTCTACCTACATATCTGAGTCGGGGGACGCATTCAGCTCAATAATGGACGACAGACATATTCTATATGGAGAAAGTGTGAAATGTGGCACTCATACTATACAATCCAGATTGGAGGTATTCTGCGATAGGGCTAGGTCTTGAATCTTGACCATATGCACTGGCATTATTTCAGAGTCCTAGGCCGGTTTCACACGACTGAGAAAGTCACGCAAAATTATGCGTTGCGATGCGAGAGAAAAAAATTGCAGCATGTCCTATCTTTGGGTGTGCCCTCACATCACCCATTGTTCTAAATGAGGTCGGCAAAGGATCACACCATGTGCCAGGTGCAAGCGAGTGAGATGTGAGGTTTTCCACTGAACACAATGGGAAACACTGCGTGATCCTCCCCGCAAGCTGTCAGCCATGCCAGAGGATCGCTTTTAACAGGAAAACACCTTGCATCTGCTGGAATATCATATGTTGGCAGCCCGATATCGCACTCGCTGAGTGAAATTACCCTATGGAAAGCCTCACAGAAAGATGCCATGAGCCGCATGTGACGCACAAGCCTACTGCTCTAATGTGTATGCTGGTGACCCAACTCTCCCATGACAGCATACACTGAGGGGAAGAAGGATCGGGCATGTTGGAGTCCAACATGCCTGATCCTTGGTTCTCATGGGAGAAAAGTTGCTGCAGGAGAGTCTGGCAGCTTATCTCCCTGTCCCTACACATGCACGCTCAGTGAAGCCATGGATGCATCTGTGCGGAGGAATTGGAAGGAAATGCATTCAGCCAACTCCTATCTAAGGTATATTGTCACCTTTGGTACAACCCTATATAGCACATCCTATTGATCAGGGATGTGGAATCAGTAACCTCCACAACCCTGTAGGGAAAATACACTGGACTATTGCTTAATGCAAAGTCTATTGGAAGTTTAGGTATACTTTAACTTGCCTTAAAGGGGTTGTCCCGCGCCGAAACAGGTTTTTTTTTTTTTCAATAGCCCCCCCCCCCGTTCGGCGCGAGACAAACCCGATGCAGGGGTTAAAAAAGAAAACGGGATAGTGCTTACCTGAATCCCCGCGCTCCGGTGACTTCTTACTTACCTGGTGAAGATGGCCGCCGGGATCTTCTCCCTCGGTGGACCGCAGGTCTTCTGTGCGGTCCATTGCCGATTCCAGCCTCCTGATTGGCTGGAATCGGCACGTGACGGGGCGGAGCTACAAGGAGCCGCTCTCCGGCACGAGCGGCCCCATTCAGAAAAGAAGAAGACCGGACTGCGCAAGCGCGTCTAATCTGGCGATTAGACGCTGAAAATTAGACGGCACCATGGAGACGAGGACGCTAGCAACGGAACAGGTAAGTGAATAACTTCTGTATGGCTCATAATTAATGCACGATGTACATTACAAAGTGCATTAATATGGCCATACAGAAGTGTATAGACCCACTTGCTTTCGCGGGACAACCCCTTTAATATAAGGTGACCAGATTTTCCCAGGGTCAAAGAGGGAGAAAGGGGTGTGGTCATGGGCGGGGGGTTATTACAGTATATGATTTTACCTCCATTATTATAAAAAGGACAGGGCTGTTTAAAAAAAGACAGGGATCAAATTCCATAGCATTTCAACATCCAAAAAACAGTGAAAATCTGTACCATCGGTCCGGATTTTGACTGGAAATCAGTCGCATATCCGCAGGTGATTTCATGTGGCGCTCCCCCTCACCTCCTTCGAAGGCTTTCCTCTGTCAGCGTTCCCCGACTTCTGGTTTCCTGCAGCCTGTAGGGTCCTCACCTGACCAGCAGCATCACAACTGACCAGACTGCCGTTTAATGGATTCAGAAATGCTGCGTAATGTGGTGTGGAAATTTCTGCTGCAGACATTCAGCAGCATTTGAGCCACATGTAAACATAACCTAAGTCTAGGTTTGCTGCCACGTGCACAGTGGCCTCAGTAGTAATAGTGACCCCAAAAGTGGCCTCGGTTGTAATAGTGACGCCCACAGTGGCCCCAGTAGTAATAGTGACCCCCACAGTGGCCCCAGTAGTAAGTGACCCCAACAGCGGCCTCTGTTGTAATATTGACCCCCACAGTGGCCTCTGTTGTAATAGTGACCCCCACAGTGGTTTCTGTTGTAATAGTGACCCCCACAGTGGCCCCAGTAGTAATAATGTCCCCCACAGTGGCCCCAGTACGGTAGTGATAGTGTCCCCCACAGTGGCCCAAGTAGTAATACTATTACTCGTGGGGCTGATATAGGGGCCACTATTACTATCTCCTATATCAACCCCAGTAGTAATGGAACCCCCCTGAAACAGATATACTTACCTCCTGGTCTTCAGAGCACCGCAGTTCCTTCTGTCTGCGCTGCTGCGGGTGAAAGTGCGTTGCAAGAAGTAGAACCAAGGAGAGGTCAGAGGAGGAAGAACCTGGATGCACACACTGACGTCAGTGTGTGCATCCCGCAGCAGCACTGCTGAGTGATTACCAGCCAGGAAGCCACGGCTCCCCAACTGGTAATCATCTTCATGGTGACCCTGCATCCCAAAAGCGGGACGAACATCTCAAAAGCAGGACAAATGATTGTCTAGTTTGCGACCCTGGGGAAAGCGGGACACAGGATCCCAGAGCGAATTAGGTAGGAGAATTAGGTGCTGGCCTGGCTACATCTATACGGATTACTGCTTTTCTGATCCTAGGGTCTGGATCACCAACTGGGATCGTGCAGCATAGGCTGCTATAAGCCTGGATTTAAATTAACTGGTAGTGCTGCTTCTCCTAACTAACTCTCTGTTACAGGATCCCAGAGCGAGATTGTCCCGCCTAAGGACTAATGCCCACGGACGGATTTCTGCTGCGTTTCACGCGGCGGAAATCTGCGATGTGATACTGCAGCTATTAGGTTTTATTGAACCTAATAAACTCAGTGTTCACGCTGCCGAATTCCGCAGCGTGAAATAAACTGCGGCATGCTCTAATTGCCGGAGGAATATGCGCAGCCAGCTTCCATTGTAGTCAATGGAAGCCAGCTGTCACGCTATACTTTCACTGTAGGACAGTGGAAGTATCTAGTGATTACACGTCCCCGCCCACCAGGTGGGACGTGTGCACAGTGGATCCAGGGAGGTGAGTATGGGGTCTTTGGGGGGCGGCGTGACGGACTCCGCTGCAATATTCCGCTTGCGGAGTCTGTCACGACCATGGGTATGAGGCCTAAATCAGGAAATCTGGTCACCTTACTTAAAGGGGTTGTCCCAAGGCAAACATCAAAATTTTACATTAGCCCATTCCCCCTGTCACCTCCCCGGCATAAAATAGCAATTTAAAGCGGTTTTTAAACCGCTTGCTACTCACCGATGTGATGAAATGTGAAGTTATAAAAATCTCCCTAAGATGGCCGCCGGTCCTTTCCCAGGGATGCACTGCGGTTTTCACCCATGGTGCACCGCGAGTCTTCTCCCATGGTGCACCATGGGCTCTGTGCGGTCCATTGCAGATTCCAGCCTCCTGATTGGCTGGAATCGGCACACGTGACGGGGCGGAGCTACGATGACGACGCTGTGACCAGCTCTCAGGCACGAGCGGCCCCATTCACCAGGCAGAAGCACGGACTGCGCAAGCGCGTCTAAAAACGCCAGAAGACATCAGAATTAGACGGATCCATGGAGACGGGGACGCTAGCAACGGAGCAGGTAAGTGAATAACTTCTGTATGGCTCATATTTAATGCACGATGTACATTACAAAGTGCATTAATATGGCCATACAGAAGTGTATAACCCCACTTGCTGCCGCGAGACAACCCCTTTAATACTGTTCTCTGGCAGGTCTGAGATAAGTGCAGGCAAGTCCAGTGCTCTGGTCTGTAGAAGAGACTACTGAGCATGTGCACATCTCTACTGCTTCAACCAAAATAGAATGCTGACTCCAACTCTACAGCTACACGATTGATATGTCACTAGTGTATCCAGTGGAAAAGACCTTTAATTCCTAATTACTCCCAGATATTAGATACTAATGAAGCCAATGACTACAAACAGAAAAAAAACACTAATCTGCGCCAAGAGGAGAACCCAAACCCCTCAAATGAAACATAAAACCCAACTCAGATCCAGAAACTTGCAACTAAGGCAAGATAAGGATAACATCCCATGTGTTGCTTCAGACAAACACAATAACTAAACCTACACAGTATGTTCAGATAAGACATGCGGCATGTTGTGCTGATGTCATAGGGGATGTTCATGAAATGCTATCAGGTGAGCGGAGTGCACAGTGGCGTGAAGAAACCTTGGGTAATTCTACAGCAAGAAGACAGAAAGAGGTTGAAGTCTACATGGTGCAGGTCTAGATAGGCTGGCCATGAGAGTCAAATGACTCCGAATACCTCATAGATCAAGTCGTGCTATAAACAAAAAAATAAGAAAAAACAAAGAGAAAAGAGAGGAGAGAGAAGGGCAATGCATTTTTTAAAAATGGAGTCTAGGTGACTCTACGACTACTGAACCCAAAGACAAGATATTTTGAGCGTGCAGGAGACCTCAATGCTGAAGCTGTAGACCGTTTGGCCATCATGTCATGGTTTCCTTGAGTACTTCTACTAAAGTTACAGTTCCATAGTTAGATTTCATTGCCAGACTACAATATGGTGGTGAAGTAGTCATCCATTTTGCCTGTATCACAGCACAATAACGTTATTTGGAAGACGTTCTTTGCAAATGTCTAGCTAAGGGCCGGTGAACATTTTGCATACATCTCTGTATTGTAATCTTCTATGCCACAAATTCTCTGGCAGAACATTACAATTATTACTTGGAACCCAGGAGACCAAACAGAATTTCCCCAACTCCTGGAACAAGACATGTTTATGTTGATGTTCATATCATTCCCATTTCCAGCTGCTCCATGGGACATAGGCATTCAAAAACAAGCAGACCAAGGTGCCCTCTGTACACGGAGACCAAGCCAAAACTGGTGAAGACCATATGGGAAAAACATGTGCAGGCTTCGGGAACAACACAAACTCATGAGTCATTAGATGCCTCAACACCACGGGATCTCTTGGCAAGATGGCTGGGAATTACATAGAATAGGAGACTTTATCTCCACAAGAACATCACGCCATTCTCATGATGGAGCCAAAATAATAAAACACAGAAACAAGATAACTAATGAACCTTTAGAAGAACACCGATATTGTGATCATAACTAAAGATAAGTGAGCACCAAAATGCTCGGGTGCTCGTTATTCGAGCTGAGCTTTTTGTAATGCTCGAGAGCTCTGTTCGAGTAACAAACCCCATTGAAGTCAATGGGAGACTCGAGTATTTATCAATGGACCCGCCGGGCGTTGAGCATAACTCTCTCTCCTGAAATTTGATCGAGCATCAGAGCACAGCCTGCTGCTCGCTCGAGTAACGAGTAGTTTCAAGTATGCTAATACTCGGACGAGCATGCTCACTCATCTCTAATCATAACCAAACAATGAGACCAAAGCCACCTGCAGGTGGTAGACATTGACTTCCAGGTCTATCAATTCTTCAATGCGATCGGAAAATAATAAAATTAGACAGCATGGACTTTTCTCCATCAATCTCCACAGACGTAATTACCTATTAACAAATAAAGTTATGGATTTTGGAGGGTGGGGATGAAAAAGAAAAAAAAAAGTCGCTGCCAAAACTGGTCATGGCAGAAAGGAGCATTGTGGACTTTTTCCAACCAATGACCTATCTTCTGGATAGGGATGCATCGTTTGGAATCCATCAGTTGATCGCCCGGCCAGACATTGCCATCAGTGGTAAAGGCAGGAAGTGCTTCACAGTGATGGAAATCAATAGCAGTGCTGTGCTTCTGTTGCACTTCCTGCTCATCTCATAATGAGGAACAGGTAGTGTAATAGAAGCACGGTGCTCCCAGTGATATCAATGGGAATGAAGCCAGCGCTCCCACTTCCTTCCCTGCCCACTGATGACGATCAGCTGATGGACAGAGAGCCCGAGTGGGAGATCCCCATCCATTACCTACCGATGAGCTATTCAGAGCATATGGCATCAGTTCAAAAATGGCTAGAATACCATTTTCAGCTAACCAAAGGGTTGTTGACAACCGCTGTGTATCAAGAGGGTTCAGTACCTAAGGCCACTCTACACACTCTGAGCAACATTCTATGTTATTATGGCAAATCCCAGGAAAGGTTTAAAGAAACACTAAACATAGAAAATGCCCCAAACAGTAAAGAATAGCCTAGTATTTACTCACTTCCTTCTCTTTGATGCTATTTCATGTCATGCTACACTTAAAACTGAGAAATATATGTACATAAAAAACAAATCTCCAGATATCAGCCATGTCTACCCTCCTACTCCCTATCCTGTGCCTGGCTGTAATACAACTAGCTGCAGCAGGAGCCTCCCCCCTCTGCAGTAGAATACAAAGATAGTTAAGCCCTACCCTCTCAATTAAGCCCACCTTTCAGTCAGTGATTTCAAAGCATGTTAAATCACTTTTTCGCACACATTCGTTGATGTAATTTGCATATACCGTGAGTGGAGAAAAAAAAATACAGTCTGCAGTATTTTGGAGCAGATTCCAAAATCCATTGAAGTCAACGAAGGCTGTCCGACTCGCAGCCCATATGCAATGAACATAGCGTATGACCTGCGGGTACCCGCGTGATTGCTGATTCACAGCTCTGGAAGTACAACTGCACTGTACATGACGGACGGCGAGCTACCTCGGTCATTCGTAATACAAAAAAAATTCTGGTACACGGGGTCGCAGGATGGACTTACAGCCAGAATCACCAAATATGAAGGACTTAAAACTGAATAATTCCAATTGGGAAACAACTACTTTCCATTTCCAGCTGTCATGGGGACAAAGGCATTTAATACAAACATTAAGCACCAGTGTCTATATAGGTGCGATTCCATATACTAGTGCTCCCCTACTTCTAACAGCATGTCACATAAAGCTGCCGCCTATATATACACACATATACACACACACACAGTATATTACACATTAAGGCCGCCTGCAGACGAGCGGGTCGGATCCGGCGGCGAGAATTCTCGCCGCGGGACCCGACCCGAGCGCCTGCAGGGACGAGCGCGTACTCACCCGCGCCCGGCGGCCCCGGCTCTTTCATGTGCCGGCTGCCGGGCATCTGCAGGCGGCCGTATATATTACACATACATATTACACATATATTTATATAACACGCATTTCAAAGCATTTCCAGTTTCTTTTGCTGGCTTTTTGATTTTGCTACATTTCAAACATGTATTTTTTCATGTCTCATACCCCAAGCATGCAGAGTTTTGAAAATTATACCTCAAACCCACAAAATAGCAATATTGCCATATATTGTAGACTTTTACAATAACTTCGGCTAGACTGTAAAGTAAGGGCTTGTTCACGTCGGCGTTTGAAGTTCTGTTTGGAACGTCCATTGTTGAATTCTGTTAACAAAACAGGCCAAAATAACGCAGCTTGAATCTATTTCATCCTGAAGAAAGCCAGAAACCACACAGATCCCATCATACTCAATGGAATCCATTTGGTTTGGTCACTATAATGGAGCAGGAAAAAGAAACCGAAAACGCCAAAGTGAACTGCATAAACAAAACTGCATCAAAAGGGTACATGTGAAAGCATCCTCAGACAAACAGGCGGTCCGGCGAGGCTATGCTTGCATTGTGTAAACCTCCTCGTCACACAGAGGCACCTGAAAATCTTGATACGTTCAGACGTTTTCCCCCCTGTAATGGTTGTAAAGAAGTAAACCTCTAAATTATAGAAAAAACATACGTAAAAAACACAACCGGGGCTCTGAAGCTGTTCTAGGGAAGTTTAGACTTTGTGGAGTAAGAAGGGCGATCCGGAAATCCAGTACATGAAGGGACACTGACAACACGCACCACAGACTACTTACAGTGTAGGTGAAGATCTGCAGGCATACTCCTCTGCACACCTGGCTGCTGCATGCTACCAGTCAGTCAGAGTCAGCCAATGACCAGAGGGTCAGCGGTGGTGTGATGGGCCGGGCTGCTGGTCACTCCACAGCAGGGGGATGGGACATGTCTCCACAGCCCCCCTTATGGCTTTGTGCTTCCTTGTAGTCCAGGGACAATGACAGTTATCATTTCTGTAATGCTGCAGCTCTGATCAATGCAAGAACAGATGTGCAGAAGGCAACAGATGTGAACTGATCAAGCATGAAAGTCCAGCAGCGCCGTACATGAATGGCTGAACAATGTAACAATAATTGTTACTAGACATTCTGATTATGCAGCACTCGCTTTCACAACAGAATAGCAACATTATATCGAAATTCATACAAGCAGAAAGCTGAAAAGACTGAACTGATCTCTCATTCCAAGTGATGGGAACATATTAGAATCCATCCTCTGATCTGTCATGTCTGATAACCCAGAACAACCTGATTAGTACCAGCTGAATAGAAATCTACTGTAGGTCTCACAGTACTATTCTACCCATATAGATGTTCCCAAGGTGGTGGGGTATTGCACCCCAACTGCTGCCGGAAACAAGGGGTGACCAGCTCAGATATTTCCAAAACTTGACGTTTATCTGGTTTTAACCACAAAGCAAAATCCTATGTATGGGTTAATACGGCAAGAAAGATCAGTAATAGGATAAAAGGCTGAAAATTCCTCCACTCCCTGTTCGATGAGGACCACCAGAGCTGCTACATACACTGCACCCACAATTCCTATAACTGCCCCTGCCCATTATTTACCATCCTGAATCTCAATGCCCGACATGATGCTCTCTCAGCGTCTTCAGCTGTTTCCTCAGAAAAGCTTTCATCAATATTGTATGGAGGGCTGGAACTGAAGACTACAGATCGGGTGACTGCGGCCCGTTATCCTAAACCTCCTGCACGGCTTCTGACCGATACCGTGACCGTGATGCCTACATCCGAGAGCCTCCCTCATGCCAGCTGATGCCAATCTACTAGATGTAAAGTAACGACTGCGATTAGCTGCTAGTAAGGGCCCACACACAAAGATGGCAGAAAAATAACCAGCGGATGTTGGAAAGTATAGCGTATTACAGCAAAACCCTCTTCAGCAACCTGTCCTACATAGCTCTTCTGTGGGATCAGAGCAGACGGGCTTGTCTTCACTTCCCACGTGCATCAATGAGCCTCGGTCGCCATGATCCCTCTTGACGGCTTACCAGTTGTCCTTCTTTGGACCACTTCTGGTAGGTACCAACCACTGAACACCAGGAACAACTCACAAAACCTGCTATTTGGAAGATGTTCCAACCCCTCCAGTTGTCCGGCTGTCATAGGCGCCCATTCACACCAGCAGATAATCTGCACTGATCGATGATACAGCATGTCGAGCGGCACTCTACACTCATTAATCATTATGAATATGTAATCAATCATTAAGGCCTCATGTCCACGGGAAAAATGTGGCCCACGCGGATATGTAACGCGGATTTCACCAGCGGATGCAGTGTGGATGAACTTAAATTCCTTTTTTTTTTCATGCGGGAGATCAATTAAGCTATGAGCTCCTGCACACGTGATCCGCACTTAAATGGAGCATGTTGCGTTTTTTTTCACGCGCATGAAATTTTTAAATCACTTTAAAATACTGGCCGCGGCTATTTATATAACCGCGGGTAGTCAATGCATTCCTATGGGAAATTTTACATGCGGATCACGCGTGCGGGTGATCTGCTGCGGATTTGAAAATATATTTTCCCTGTGGACATGAAGCCTCAGGGTGGTTTTACATCCGTGGCATGGTGTTCGCTTTCCTGTTCCATTCAGAGAACAAGAAAGGGGAATCTCCACAACCAAACGGCTCAGTTTCCGGACGGACCCTACTGGCTATAATTAAGGAATGTCTGTTTTCCACCCAACTTTTGGACAGAAGGAAAAGCGCTGCATTCAGCGCTTTTTCTTCTAGCATTTTGAGCCGGATCTGTGACAGAACCTGAGCTTTTCATCAGCCCCTATAAATAGGCCTTAATTAGGCCTTTATAAAAAGTCGCTCAGAGCCTTACACTTGCCACGTTTTGCTGCTTCCAACACATCAACTTCAAGAACGGACTGTTCGCTTGAAGTCACTGAAAGTCCCAGAAAAATCAATTACAAATTCAAGACTAATGAACACAGTTTAATGAAATTTGGTCATAATATACCTTACTCGATGATAATCAGGAAGCCCCTTATAACGTGTGCTGGAAGAGGTTTTCTGGGCAAAACCTACTAATTACCCTGCCTAAGGGCTCTCTCACACGAACGATTTTCTCCTGTGTGCCACAAGCATATCTCCTGCGTGGCAGCATACACAAGTATGCTATACGTTGCGTACTTGCTGCTTGCATGTGCGAATACGTGCCAAGATAGTGCAAGCTGCAATATTTTTTATGTGCGAATTTCCCGTTTTGTGTGTGAGAGTCACAGGTGAAAGTAATGTAAGGTTTGTTCCTGTGTATTACGCAGTAAAGAAATGTCTTGCGAGAAAGCCCTAAGGATAAGTCATCAATAGTTAATCACCGGGTGCCCGTAGCGCGGGATCCTTGGTGAAGCGCCCAGCTCACTTCCAGCACATGTTATAAGGGGTCCCTGATCCTCATTGAGTAAGGTATGTTTTGACGAAATTTCATTAAAATATGCCCATTTCAATTATGCCAATTCTTCCGAACCTCCGGCGAGTGGGACACCCTGTATATCCTTGACCCTTCAGGGGTGCCACTATAGCCAGATAATCTAGGTCATTCCATTCACTTGTCAGTGGTTTAATGTTCTGGTTCATCAGTGTAGCTTCATGTTACATATATGTATATTACAGCAAGTTAATCCAATATGGTCTGCAGTTCTCAGAGCTCTTTAACTTTGGCAAACATATGGGCCTTCAGTCATCCTCTAACTTGCTGGGTTCTTGGCACTGAATCAATTCTGTGGGTTCAGGGAGTGTCCAGATCACACCCTTCACTACTGTGGGATCCTGGAACGGGGTTATGTCACAGGCGGTGAAGGCAACATTGTGATGAAACTAAGACAACCAGTCACTGTCATTAGTGAACCGGATGGCACGTTGGTGTCTGACAAGATTTCCATTCTCTTCTATTATATTAGACGTCTAGGACAGTGGTCCCCAACCTTTTTGGCACCAGGGACCGGCTTCAAGCAAGACCATTTTTACAAGGCCCGGCAGGGTTGGGCGGGACATGGGCGGGGCTTTGGTTATAGGGGGCGGGGTTATGAAGGGGGTTGGAGTTTAGTGCATTCTTATTTAGTTATGACATTAGAATGTCCTGGCAGTACACACATAGGGCAGCATATAATTTATCCCCCCCCCCCCCCAGTAATAGACAGCCCCCATCCCTCAGTAATAGACAGCCCCCACCTCTCAGTAATTAGCAGCCCCCCCCCTGTAATAAGCAGGTCCCCCCCCCAGTAATAAGCAGGTCCCCTCCCAGTAATAAGCAGGCCCCCCCCCCAGTAATAAGCAGGTCCCCCCCCCAGTAATAGGCAGCGCCCCACCCCCAGTAATAGGCAGCGCCCCCCCCCCCCAAGTAATAGGCAGCCCCCCCCCCCCAAGTACTAGGCGGCAGCCCCCCTCCCCAGTAATAGGCAGCCTCCCCAGTAATAGGCAGCCCCTTCCCCTGTAATAAGTAGCCCCCCCCCCCAGTAATAACCAGCCCCCCCAGTAATAAGCAGCCCCTTCCCCTGTAATAAGTAGCCCTCCCCCCCAGTAATAAGCACACCCCCTCCCCCCTCCCCAGTAAGCAACCCCCCAGTAATAAGCAGGTCCCCCCTGTAATAAGCAGGTCCCCCAGTAGTAAGTAGCCCCCCCCCCCAGTAATAGGCAGCCCCTTCCCCTGTAATAAGTAGCCCCCCCCAGTAATAAGCAGCCCCTTCCCCTGTAATAAGTAGCCCTCCCCCCAGTAATAAGCACACCCCCTCCCCCCTCCCCAGTAAGCAACCCCCCAGTAATAAGCAGGTCCCCCCTGTAATAAGCAGGTCCCCCAGTAGTAAGTAGCCCCCCCCCAGTAATAGGCAGCCCCTTCCCCTGTAATAAGTAGCCCCCACCCCCCAGTAATAACCAGCCCCCCAGTAATAGGCAGCCCCCTTCCCCTGTAATAAGTAGCCCCCAGTAATAGGCAGCCCCTTCCCCTGTAATAAGTAGCCCCCAGTAATAGGCAGCCCCTTCCCCTGTAATAAGTAGCCCCCAGTAATAACCAGCCCTCCCAGTAATTGGCAGCCCCTTCCCCTGTAATAAGTAGCCCCTCCCCCCGTAATAGGCAGCCCCCCAACCCATATACTTACCTCCTCCCTGCTGTCGCTCTCTGTCTGCTTGCCCTGACGTCACCTCGGAACGCTTCCTCCCCGAGTCCTCTCCTGCGGAACTAATGAGCAGGGGACTCGGGGAAGAGTATCCTGGCTGCACAGACGTCAGTGTGCGCCGGCATCAGCGCGATTACCAGCGGGGAGCTGCGGCGCCCTCGCTGGTAATCGCTTCGGTGGTCAGCGGCGTCGGCACGCCGCGGGCCACATAGCACAAGGCAGCGGGCCTTGTGTTTAGAGTAAAAGTTCCCGGCGGTGCCGCGGACCGGCGCTAAACACCCAACGGCCCGGCCCCGGTCCGCGGCCCGGCGGTTGGGGACCCCTGGTCTAGGATATATAGCGAAGCCAACTACATTACTCTATACTCCAAATAGAACGGAGACAAATGGAATCCTTGCCAAACGGACTCCAAAGTGCCATGCAGTACATTAATAACAGTAGGTAGTTCCATTTGTTTCCATGTGGTGGTGTTTTTGGCACCCATGGCAGAACCCGCTTATAGAATCCTACAACAAAGCGAAAACCGCTTCTTCAGGGCTCTTTCCCACGAGTGCATATACAGCGACTTTGTTTTTACGTTTTCACGCCTGCTCCATATAAGCACCTGAATGGGCTTTTTTCCGTGATCACGGACAGCATTTTCTTGTCCATTTACATGACCGCAAGCATAATTTTTAGCGAAAAGATACGCCGCACCCCTGAAAACCCTCGCTCTACCAAAATCCTTCAGAAGCCTCCCCAGTGCCTATATAGAGGCACCTGTAAGTTTTGCTCTGCGTTGGAAATAGCAAAAATGCCTCCCCCTCCCTTCTCTTTCCCTGCTCCCATAGGAGTCTATGGGACCCGCTCGCGTATATTGCCCAAAACATAGTTCCAGAACTATGTTTTGGCTGAGCGTATATGCGCCGGCTGTGAATATGATCTATTTATGTATGTTCTATCTTATTGTGTTCCTCAGAATGAATCGCCCATTGATTTCAATAGGACCTTTAAAGGGTGCGATGAGCATGCGAGGTTTCTCATTGAAATCAATGGGAAAACTTCCAATCTTCTATCACAAGAGGATTGGAACGTCACAGATTCAAGGCGTCCACGGGTAAACTGCACATTCACAAGCGTGATATTGGGCTGAGTTTCACGCCCAGATATCACGCTCGCTCATGTGTATGTAGCCTGATATGATTTTTCTGTTTTTACTATTGACAAAACATACGATTTTACAGCTCGTGAAAATCATACTCGCAGGCAGAAATTGCATTTTTAAGCGTGCGATATTGGTCTGGGTTTCTTGGCCACATATTGCACTTGCCCGTGTGAATACAGTCTGAAAGTGGCATTTTTCACTATTGTATATGTGGCTATTATAATGTTAGTATGTCACAAAAAGCATGTAAAAAACTGATGATCGCACCTTTAGACTGGGTTCACACAGGACTGAAATCCTGTGAAAATCTCACAGAATGACCGCACGAAAATACTGCAACATTTCCGCAGAAGAAACGCAGCTTCAAAACCAGCGGCCTTTCACCGCGGCTTTTAGAGCGGCTTCGCCACCTGCATTCTGCTGCGGCTATCTGTCCCCATAGAGAGGAGGAGAGAGGCCGCCGCGGAAACGGGGAAATAATTGACATGTCGTGGATTTGAATTCCACGCTGCATGTCAATTTCAGCGTGGCTTGGCCACAGTGTGTGGATGAGATTTTTGCAAATCTCGTCCACTTTGCTGGCTAATCCTGGGATTAACCCTTTCCAATCCACTGTCTGACGTCTAAAGACATTCTGTTTGAAGGCTGTACAGCTCCGATGTCAGAAGAAGTCCAGCAGGGTATTCTTACTGTAGATTACTGGCCGCTCTGTTGTCGGGGGGGGGGGGGGGGCCTCTCCAGCATGTCACATACCGCAGTACTGACTCTAACCAGCAGATGGCGCCATTGTATAATGGCAGAAAGAGAAGATCCCTTAGGAAACACTGAATCCAAAATTGGATTGCAAAGGGTTAATATCACAGACGAAATATCCATGCAGAAAGTCGGCACGGACATTTCGCGGCAATTACGCCCTGTGTGAACCCAGCCTTATTCTGCACTAATATAAAGAATTCCGATTATACCCTTACACACTTCATATCTGTACAGATAGCGGCTCATACAGCTCTATGTATACTACTCTAGTTATATGAAAGATGGCTGGACTAGTACTGGTACCTCTTGTGTCACCCCCACGCTCCTGTGAGCAGGATTCTCACCCCGATTCTTCAAATGGTTTATTGGTCTAGTACTGTATGTCATTTCTACTTTTGTCTGTTCATGTTCTCTCCGCTTTGTAAAATGCTGCGGAATATGTAATACTAACGATTATGTCAGACATCTGGGTCTATTGGTAATCAGTATATATATATCCTCTACCACTAGACAGCATGGTAAAACCCCTTATGAGATGTTGCCATCTAACTGCAGGAACATGCGTCAAACCTGGAGGACAACTATTTAATGAGGAGACGTGATGAGACATGACAGGCACATAGCTGCTACATTACAGATGTGCTCCATGTCACAATCACGTTTTCTCGCTCTCACATGAGCAGCACTGATAAGACCTGGATCCAGAGCTGCAGCTCGCTGAGGTCCCGGTGATTGCTGTGACATATTATGACACAGGAAATCAGGTGATGCTCCAGCGTCACCGCTTGTTCTCCTGGCATTGGTGTTCCTGTCCTGGGCATCATAATGCCAGCAATTCAAGAACGTGATGCTGCAGCAGTCATGTGATTACCCATTACATCATATGTCACATCAATCACTGGGACTGCAGTCAGGGAGGTATTTTAATGCAGGCAGGGCTATTGATAAGGGGTCGTCCAGTAACCAGACAACTCATTAGGTAGACCCCTTTACACTTGGCTTCCTACACACAACAAAGCTAGTCAGTACAGCACCTCACAGCCCAACATTACAACCCGGCGGACTGTATTGTGCATCAATGCCGCACCGTATTTTACCCTACAGGCAATGTTGTGGGAAAAACAACTTTGCAAGTTCTATGGTTAAGTTTCCATACAAGCCCCATGTGTAACACGGTCGTGATTATGAACCCTAATGGTATGTGTGCGGCCAATTTTGACGCATAATCTGTGTCAAAACGTCCACCAAAATCTAACATTTCACACCAAAATAATGTGACATGTTAGTTCTTAATGCGGATCCATAACGGAAATTCTACATGTGGATTATGCCCATTGACAAGGGATGAACCTGTGTGACGATCCGCAGCAAAATCCAAGGTACAAATATGCAAATAACTGGGGATTTCTAATACGTTTTAGAGGCAAAATCCACAAGGAAAAATCAGCGTTTGATTGCGTCATGTGAATATACCCTTAAGGCCCATTTAGACACGATTATCGCTCAAAAGATGTCTTTTGAGCGACTTTTCGAGCGATAATCGTTGGGTCATTTACAGCACAAGATTATCGCTCAAACATTGAGGGATCACCTTGCGCTCCGGAGGATGCAGAGAACAAGCAGGGGGAAGCTTGTTCTCTGCATCCAACTCTTTCCTGCTGGAAGCGCCCAGCTGTCATACAGCTGAGCGCTCCCAGCAGAGGATGTAGAAGACAAGCGGGGTGTCCCCGTTTGCCTTTTGCATCCAGCTGTTTCCCGCTCTGAGCGCCCAGCTGTCATACAACCGAGCGCTCCCAGCGGAGGATACAGAAGACAAGCAGGGTGTCCCCGCTTGCCTTCTGCATCCAGCTGTTCCCTGCTCTGAGGGCCCCGCTGTTATAAAGCTGAGCGCTCTGAGCGGGGTGGCCCCGCTTGTCTTTTGCATTCAGCTGTTTTCTGCATACAGCGCCCGGCTGTTATAAAGCCGAGCGCTCCATGCGGGTTGTAGAGAACGCAGCGTTCTTCATACCCAGCCCGTTATCGGGGAGCGGGATACAGTTTAAACAATAGTATCAGCTGTATCCCGCTGTGAATCCCTGATGAGACTCATTGTCTTTCAGCATGCTGAGAGACAACGATGAGCAACGGGGTAATGAAAACTATATGATGTCAGTGCAGTTACACACAACGATTATCACTCAAAAATGGCTTTGAGCGATTTTTGAGCGATAATCGTTGTGTCTAAATGGGCCTTTAGGCTAGGTTCACACAGGGCGGATTTGCTGCAGAATTTCGCTGCGACAAATCCGCCTGCGGACGATAATCCCATGATTAGCCAGCCATGTGGATGAGATTTGTCAAAAATCTCGTCCACACGGGGCGGACAATCAGTCACGGCAAAACCAGCATTAGCCGGCGCTGCAGCACGGATTCCCGGAAAGCAGCAAGTCAATTCTGTTTTTTTTCTATGTGGCTTTGCTCCCCTCTATGGGAGAGCCAGCGGCAATGGGAAAGCATGCGGCGAGGCCACTCCAAAACTTGCGGCTAAGTGCTGCGGGTTTTGAAGCTGCACTTATCCTGCAGAAATTTCGCGTTTTTTTTGCTTCGGCAAAACAGCAAGATTTCTGCGGTGAAACATCCCGTGGGAACCCAGCATAAAAGGGGTTGTATATCAACAAGCACCCGTTGAGCATTTTTGGTGGACACAATTGCACTTTAGCTTAATATTATCAGGGGTCAAGAAAAAACATGGCAGCTTTCTTCCAGACATAGCGCCCCACCGGTCCATATGCTGTGGATTGCATTGTAGGGAATAGGGCTGAGCTGCATTACCACACTCAACGTATGGACGATTGGGGCGCTGATTGGGAAGAAAGTATCCATGTTTTTTGCGCATTGTGAAACGCTCGAATATGAACTCTATTCTTTTGAATGGACTTATTCACAGCATGTTGTATCTTTTGGCTTTGCCTCAGAAAGCCTCGCCCTTTGTTTTCAATGGGACCTTTAAAGACATCGCATGGCACTCGCATACCGTACGCTGTGCATGCAAGTGAGATGCGATGTTTCCCATTGAAATCAATAGAAACCCTTGCGATCCTCTGACACGTGTGAAACAAGCGCCTGAGGATCGCAATTTTACAGAAGAGATGCCAGGCTTTTTTGAATGAAAACCGCTTTGCATCCGCGTGAAAAAAATCTCATGTTGGCAAGCGCGATATCAGGCCTTGTATTTTGGCCTGATATTGCGCTTGCCCATGTGAATCCGGCCTTGGGCTGCTTTCACACCGGCGTTAGGACTCAGTTCAGGGTTTTCATGTCTTTGCTCCATTTTTGCAGGAGAGAAACTGAAATAAAACGATCTTTTTTTCCCCATTTCCAGTTTCAAAAAAATGGAAAGCAAACAGAAAGGCTGCAGTTTTCTTTTGTTCTGTTAGATTTCCGTCTTTTGGATGGGAAGATAGCACAGAGTCTGCACCATTATTCTCCATCCAAAACAAACGGAAACCTGCGGTGTGGAAAAGAAAAAAAATAATTTAAAAAAAATAAAAAAAAATCGCTCATGTCTATGAATGGAGTTCATATTCCCATGAGTTTTGTGCCGCTTGTAACGCACCAAACTCAGGGGAGCGTCTTCAGCTGTGAGATTCCCAGAGCCGTTCTGCTGTGCCTACGGTCAGATCCCTCATCTAGCCTAATGATCAATGCCCTTTAATAAGACCTAATAATAGTTGTCCCGGGTCAGCCATGGCTACAGTATCCCTCTAACAAACCTTTATCCCCCATATCCTGCAGATCAGCCAAAGTCCAAGGACAAACATTTCCTGAAAGGATATCTTGGCTGTTGTGAAACGGTGACATTCAGCCTTGAGGCGGCACATGACCCCACAACGGATGGAAAGTAGTAGTATATAATCAGTGACTTACGTCTCAGCGCTGTGTACATGATGGCGAAATCTCCAGCTCTCAGCTCGGCATACTAACAGACAATCTATTGTGTAATCTGCTTCCTAGATCTCATCTGAACAAGTCTGAGCCAATGAGAGGAAACATCTGACGGCTGTCACACATCTTCCCATAAATGTCAGCGTACGCAGGAGTTCTGGGAGGACGGAGGCTTTCCTACCGCGATCACATATTGGGGTACGGCGGCGATCTTATCAGTCGTGCGTCAAATTCACGTCTATTCTAAAATATCCTCTGCAATATTGTTGCTTATGTGCCCATTTGTCTACGTGTAGACTTGGCCGCGTAAGTCCAGCTAAGATATGAACAAACATGAGTGTGGCAGCGCCCGCCTGGGGAACACAAAGTGAGAAGTGGTGCCAGATCGCTGCGTCTGCTGTCTAGGACCAGAGACAGTGCAAATCTATGGAGACTATGGCGCGATATGCAGCACATATACCCGGAGCGTGCGTCCTCCTCCCAATAGGGGCACAATGAGATCAGCCAAATCATTTTCAAGATCTGCTTGTTTTACAGTCACTAGTCATAATTGCTGCACTAATTATCATTCTATCGATGCTGAAATAGCGCACCAGTAGCGGCGGCGTCACCCAGCCAGTAATTCCAGGGCATTTGTTTTTTCAGTGTCTGGAAAATATTAGATGCGCCATGAATATTTTGAGTCTGATGGAATCTGACCGATGACAAAAACAGGGGTCCTGAAGGTCTGAAAATGAATGGAGTAGCGGTCATGCATGCGTACTACTGCTATATATCAGTGGGACTGCCGGAGATAGTAGAGCACCTGTATTCCGCTATCTCCAGCAGGCCTACGGACATGAATGGAGCTGTAGTGCACGTGTATGACCACTGCTCCATTCATCCGAGGAGCTTCAAGATCAATGGGGTTCCCAGAGGATGAATCAGGCCGATTTCACATCTGCATGGGAAGCTCGTTAGAGGCTCCGTCATAGACCTGGCTCAAAATACAGGAAGAAAAAGACAGGCACCTGAGCGGAAACTGAACCAAACCCATTATAGTCCGTTCGGCACAGTTCGGTTCCGTCCAGAGACAGAGCCGTTCGCCGCAGAGATTCCCCTTTGCTGCTCCCCGAAAGGAGAAGAACCCCGAGCGCAGCCTTATATCACCATCCAATCATGCCGGCACCTGGGATAGAAGAATGTGTGCTACTACTATAATGAGGCACCGTTGCTATGGGGGGCAGTGTAGATATTATTAGGGGGCACAGAAGCTGCCAGTGTTATGGGGGTCTTGTGACTGTCACAGGACATTGCGAGAGGACTATTATGGGGGCACTGTCAATATTAAGGCTTCTTCACACGGGAGTATTTGCGTGCGCAACATTTGCATGTGCGATACACAGAGAATAGGACCCACTGATTCCAATCTGTTTGTCCTCATCTCTTTTTTTCTTCATGAAAACAAAATCGCAGCACGCTCTACTTTTGTTCACATTTGCGAATAAAAGGTCTCCATAGAAGTCTATGGGGGGGTGGAAAAAATGCACACGCAATATAAAATGGGATGCGCAACTCTGTGGAAAAATTCTGTGCGATAGCGCTGCGTTTTCTCGTGACGATATCTTGACTTTGTAGCACTCTTTTGCTGGGATTTTTTTTTTTGATGGGGGTGCAGCCTTAAATCATGACCTGGTTGTGTCCCGTGTGCAAAAAAAAACACGTCCTGAGAACGCAAAAAGTGCAGTAAAATGCACCGATACGTACGCAAAAAAGCCTCGCTCACAGCGCAAGTATATTACACAGAGGCGTGCGCAAAAACGGAAATTCCGCCAGCATTCTAAAGCCAATCAGCAAAGTGGACGAGACCTGCAGACAAGCTGCGCGGAAACTAACAGGCGGCGAGGAATTTAAATCCGCAGCATGACAATTGCATCGCCGTTTCCACTGCCGACTCCCGTGTCCCTATGGGGAGAGATTCCCACAGCAGACTACAGGCGGACAAGCTACTTTAAACCTGCGGCGAAGCAGAAATCTTGCGAATTTCCGTGCAGTCCTGCTGCATACATTCCGCAAGATTTCCACTGAATTTCTGTCCCGTGTAACCGCGACCTAATAGGTGTCACACCAGCGACAGCACTCGCGTTTTCCCCACAATCACAGGACTGAACGTGCGGGCACAGGTGCAGCCCTGCAATAAATGTTATTGCGTGAGCGTTAACGGCGCTTGTATAATAGCCCCCGCACACCCGTTTAATGAGGATTCCGTGTCAGGACTCCCATCCAATCCGCCCGCACTCCTCACGAAGGGGGTCTTTATAAACCCGCGCACTGGAAAGAAACGCACAGAACTTTTTGGGTGTGCAACGAAAAATAAACTAAAGCTAATCCTTTCGTGCGTCCGCAGCGCATCAAACCGCACGGTCACCGCAGAAATACCAGTGTCTACTTATCTAACTTTATGGGGGCTGCTGAGTAGTGGGAGCCCTGCGGTACTTGCAGAATACAACTGTGGGGCACTGGCATATATGAGAAGGGGCTTATATGTGAGGTACTTTATATATGAAGCCCTTGTGAGGAGGCTATAATATGTCCGCACAGTACATGGCACATTATAGGAGCGGCGGCTCCCACATTCCAACTTACTTGCATATCTATTTCTTTCCGCTACTTCCTCCCCCTCCCCGGCCGGCGCCATCTTGCTATGACGTCATCAATCGACTGACAACACGAACCCGCCCCATTCTGTCAGCTCGCTGGTGGTCACATGACCTGAAGTGTCAGCGGGCGTCAAGCTGTGCTAGGTGTTACGATTACCTCCCGTGTCCGGCGGGGGTGACAAGAGGCCGCCGCTGCCGTGCAGGGCCCGGGAGAGCCGCGCCACAGAGAATGTTGTATCAACCAATCAGAGTTCAGCTTTCAGTTATCCAGAGCAGGTCTGGAAATGGAAACTGAAACCTGATTGGTTGCTATGGGCAACAAGCTCGTTGTTTCTGAGGGGTTTATGGCGGGAAATAAAAATGGGCAAAGACGACTTATTGAATATGTGTGAGGGGCAAAACTGCAACACTTGTGTGAAAAACATCATGGTTCTACTGCAAATATCAAAATTGCAGCAAAAAAAAAAAAAAAAACACACATAAAAAGATATTTCGTTTTTTCCAACATTTCAACATAACCTTTTTATCCTCGCTGTAAAGCTGGATTCACACATGGCGGATTTGCCGCGGAAATTCCGTCCACAATTTTGCTGCGGCAAGTCCGCCTGCGGCCGCTAATCCCAGGTTTAGCCAGCCTTGTGGACGAGATTTGTCAAAAATCTCGTGCACACGGAATGGCCAATCCATCACGGCAGAGAGTCGGGAAAAGAAGCCGGCGCTGCGGCACGGATTCCCCGGCTGCAGCATGTTGGGTTTTTTTTATGTTGCGGCTGCGCTCTCCTCTATGGAGCACCAGCTGCAACGGGAAGGCATGCGGCCAAGCCACTCCTAAACCCGCGGCTAATTGCCGCAGGTTTTGAAGCAGCGCTTTAATGGCAGAAATCTTGCCGTGTTTTTTTGCTGCGACCAAACCACAAGATTTCCGTCAGAATCCTGCCCTGTGGGAGCCCAGTCTAAGGGATAATTCATACAATCGTGATTTTGGCGCATATTACTCATGCGAAGTACAGAAGCATGACATGCAGTGAATGGAATCCATGAAAGTACATGGGCTTTAATTGGCCGTTCACCCCAACGTGTAAGCACGCAGTGTGCGCCGTATTCTTTTCTATGGGCAGCGTCTGCAATGCTGTCCGTACGCAATACGTTCTGTATGGGAGACGATACCTGTAAAAAAGCGGCGGATAAAAAAAAAAATCACACTGCGCGTGACCGCCTGCGTTAGATACGTGGACATGCGCAGTACACCCACTGCCCATACGTGGTCTGTGCCGCTTCACACAGACCGGTAAAACGCGGCGTGACCCATGCCGCGTTTTACGCACATGATCATGTGAATCATCCCTAACTATATGAAACCTTGATGACCCTTATGTGTGATATCTGACCGATTGCGATATGGTCAGATATCACACCTGAAGAGAACATGTGGCTTACAGTAAAAAGTCTTCACCTGCATATACAGTAGATGCGATTTTCATGCAGGTGCGATATTTCTGTTTATGCTATTGAACAACTTGCGATTTTCAAGCCCATGAAAACCGCATGTTGCAGCGATGCGATGCGTGTTTCTCACAAAGCACATCACGATAGAAATCGCAGGTTTAGGCGTGCGATAGCGGTCTGAGTTTCCTACCAAGAAGTGGAATACCCCTTTAAGAGGATCTGTCAGCTCTCCTAACATGAGTCACACAAACGTATTTTTACACAAAACCTTTGCGCGTGCGATATGCAGGAAATAGAAGCCATTGATTTCAATAGGTTCGTTCACAAGCACGTATTACGCAGCACACTCTATTCGCAGGAAAAGAACGCATTTTGAACTCATTGCGCTAATTGGCCATTTCGATGGCTGAGAGCATCGGCGTGGGTTTTTTTGCGCATGCAAAAAGTACAGTAAAAAGTGTTTTGCGCAAAAATGTAGCGCAAATCCACATGCAAATACTGATACGTTCATGTGTCACAGGCCTTGGTAAATAGCTGTAATGACAATGCTAGACATTACTTAAAGGGGTTGTCCCGCGGCAGCAAGTGGGTCTATACACTTCTGCATGGCCATAATAATGCACTTTGTAATGTACATTGTGCATTAATTATGAGCCATACAGAAGTTATCAAAAGTTTTTCACTTACCTGCTCCGTTGCTGGCGTCCTCGTCTCCATGGTTGCCGTCTAATTTTCGCCGTCTAATGGCCAAATTAGACGCGCTTGCGCAGTCCAGGTCTTCTTATCTTCTCAATGGGGCTCCGTGTAGCTCCGTGTAGCTCCGCCCCGTCATGTGCCGATTCCAGCCAATCAGGAGGCTGGAATCGGCAATGGACCGCACAGAAGCCCTGCGGTCCACGGAGGGAGAAGATGCCGGCGGCCATCTTCACCGGGTAAGTAAGAAGTCACCGGAGCGTGATGATTCAGGTAAGCGCTGTCCGGTGATCTTTTTTAACCCCTGCATCGGGGTTGTCTCGCGCCGAACAGGGGGGGGGGGGGTTGAAAAAAAAAAAAACCCGTTTCGGCGCGGGACAACCCCTTTAACGCAGTGTGTTCCCCAACTCCAGCCCTCAGGGACCCCAACAGGTCATGTTTTCAGGATATCGTATAGTAGGAACACCTGTGGTAATGCCTGAGTCATTCACAAGAATTACATCACCTGTGCAATACTGGGGAAATCCAGAAAATATGACCTGTTGGGGTCCCTGAGGACCGGAGTTAGAGAACACTGACGTAATGAATGCACCTTCAGGCTGCATTCCCACGAACGTATATCAGCTCGGTTTTTACGCCGAGCCGATATACGTTGTCCTCGTGTGCAGGGGGGGCAGGATGGAAGAGCCAGGAGCAGGACCTGAGCTCCCGCCCCCTCTCTGCCTCCTCTCCACCCCTCTGCACTATTTGCATTGGGGAGAGGAGGGGTGGGGCGGGGCTAATTCGTGGAACTTAGCCCCGCCCCACCCCGCCTGCTTTAATTGCAAATAGTCTAGAGGCGCGGAGAGGGGGTGGGAACTCAGGTCCTGCTCCTGGCTCTTCCAGGCTCCCCCCTGCAGATGAGGACGACGTATATCGGCTCAGCGTGAAAACCAAACCGATATACGTTCATGTGAATGCACCCTAAGGCCTTGTTTACGTAGGTCTTTAGTCTCATTAAAAAATCGCCCAACAATCACAACCATCTGAACCATTGGATTCCAATTAGAGATGAGCGAGCATATTCAGTAAGGCGATATACTCGAGAGAGCATCGCCTTTTTTAAGTACCTGCTGGCTCGTCCCTGAAGATTCGGGGGGGCCACAGGGTCTTGGGCGGCGCGGTCAGCGAGGGGGAGCGGGGAGGAGAGTGAGAGAGATCCTCTCTGCAACCCCCCCCCCCCCGCTCACCCCCAGCAGGTACTCGAAAAAGGCGATACTCTCTTGAGTATATCGCCTTACCAAGTATGTTCGCTCATCTCTAATTCCAATGTATTCAATCACATGAGTGATTTTTGGGCGTGTAAAAAAAATTGCTGCGGGAAAAATAGCCCATCGGCGACCGATTTTACACATCATGTCAAAAGATAGGTCTTGCCCTATCTTTTGCCGAAATACACAGAAAGCTCACATTGACGTCTATGGAAGCTGAAAAAAAGGGGGGAGGAGGGAGTTTCCCTGCATGCAATGCTGGGAAAAGAAGACAGCTGGCCCTAATTAAGAATTATTAGTCATTCTGAGCATTTGAAAGCGATCAATGGATTTCACCACTTTAGCGTATTTTTTTGTCGATACACAGCACGTGGGAGTGGCATGAAATACGCTGATTAAGATCGGGACTCAATCGTGGAAATTCTTCATTCATGCGATTATGCGGCACGTACGGGGGAATGTATAAATGCATACTGTCGTGTGAATAAGGCCTTAAGGCGATGTATGCATCAAAAAAAATTCCACCTATTAGAACCAATGGTTTCCTATGGAAACATGTAGTCGAAGGAATTTTAGCTGCGCCCTAAAAAAAGCTCCGCCAAGAAAAACGACCTCAGCGGTTGAACTTCAGCAGCTCCAAATTCCTGCTGCGCGAAAAGATAGGACATGATATGACCTATGGAAGAATGGCAAAGGGAGAACAAAGGATTCCCTGTAGTGGGGAAAGAAGGGATACCCTGCAGGAGGTAATTACACTGACTGTCATTATGCCTTTTAGGACTTAAACTACCCAGTAGCTGCACAGACGTTAATAGGTAGTTTAAGGGTTAAAAGGCATAAAGACAGTCCTTCTGCTGGGTATTCCTTCCCTCCCCGCTGCAAGGGAATTCCCTCACAGCAGGGAGAGAGAGAGCAAGAGCGGGGCAGGAGGTAACTCCCCAAGGGAATCCCCCATAGCAGGGAAAGAGGGGCAGGGCTAGAGAGAGGTCGGAGCTATCAGAGAGAGAGACAGTGAGGCTTGAGGGAACTTTCAGAGGGATTCCCCCACAGCAAGGGGAGAGAGGGGGCGAGGCACACCTCTAGCCTCGCCTTCTCTCTCCCTGCTATGGTGAAGTCCCCTCTACCCCCGCAGGTATTAAAAGGAGCGTACAATGGGATATTTAAAACTTGCTGATCGGGACTTCTGGGCTGCCGCAATCTCTCTGCAGTTGTGCATTTCCCCGGGATGGACATCATCACATTCCTCATTATAATTATAAGTGTTGTGCATCAGTAATTAAGGAGATCATTATCAGAAAAGAATGCCATGTAAGAACTGACATACCTGACTACTTCATTGTCCCCACGTGTCATCAGAGCACCTCTAATAACGGTAAGAACACCTGGTGCGCAGAAAATATTCTGATGTCATCCAGGTCTGAAGCATAGCAAAGGCTTCGCATGAAATAGTTCTGGTTCATATTTGATTGCTCCATTAAAGAGATCTTATCATAATAAAACTCCTCATCTCTGTCCTGCACATTTGACAACAAAGAGCTGCTGTTTATGGTAGCCAAAGAGTAAACTCCATACTATTGTTAGCGAAATATCACTGATTGGTATGTTTTCAGGTATCCAAATTCAGTACGTCCATGCTCGAGCTTCGATGAAGCTTACAGATCACACACATTGGATGTAATTGGAAGTCTTCTGTTTATTCAATTAAGAAGCAGAAGTATATATACAAAGGCATTTGATATTAGGCTAGAACACGCCTCACTTGTAAGAATTATAATTTATTATAATTCATTTATTATCATTGGTTATTAAAGTTCATCAAAACAATCTTAGGGCTTATTCAGACGACCGTATATCGGCCAGGTATTCACGCCGGCCGATATACGGCATCTCTCTCTGCAGGGGGAGAAGGCTGGAAGAGCCAGCTCTTTGCCTCCTTTCCACCCCCTCTCCGCCCCTCTACACTATTTGCAATGAGAGGAGGCGGGGCAGGGGCGGGGCTAAGTGGGAAGAATTAGCTCCGCCCCGCCCCACCTCCCCTTATTGCAAATAGTGCAGAGGGGGTGGAGAGTTGGCGGAGAGGGGGTGGGAGCTCAGAGCACTGCTCCTGGCTTTTCCAGCCTCCTCCCCCTGCAGAGAGCGCTGTATATTGGCCGGCGTGAATACCCGGCCGATATACGGTCGTCTGAATAAGCCCTTAGTTTAAGTTCGGACTTCTCTTAGGCCGATTGGAACTATTTCTCTGTAAAATAGCCTTGCATTCTTATAAGAGAACAGTAATATGAGAAAGACAGTGAATAGCTGTAAGAAGAGCCGGTTACAAAACATAAATGGAGGGCAGGAAATCTTAAAGCTTCCCTCACACTTTTAAATGCAGTGAAGCAGCATTTATCCACTTGACAGATTTATTGAGAGCCTCAGGGTTGTCACCACTGTTGTGGAAACTTCACTGCAATCCATCTCTTTTTGAGCATAAATAGCACAACTTTACACATGGCAGGATTTTTCACAACTTCATTCTCTCAATGCAGAAAAATCTGAGTAGCAAACTCTGCAGTCGTCAGGACTAGTTATCATGGTGGTCTGAGTTGGATGGAGATGAAAAGATAATATCTACAATCAGAAAAGATGCCACCAGTGAGTTACTGTACACATGTATTATGTGGCAGCACCTGTTTATTACTGCATTGTGCAATGTGATAATACTCTGCAGAGAGCTTGTATGGACCTCATGTATCAGATTACTTTATGGTCACTATATGGCAGTATTAGTTATTTCTAGCATACAAATATCCCAGACTGCAAGTGTAATTGCATGTCTGTGCCTGAGTGTGTGGATTGGTGCTTCTATGTTCCACTTTTATTTTACATATTTAAAGGGATGGTCTAAGTTATACAATTGTAATGTAAACAGGCTCTCCATGGCTTAAAACAGCAAATCAGCTTATACTCATCTTTCCTAGCTCCTTGCTGTGCCAGCGCCATAATAGCGGATAATGCAGCCATAATGAAAACCATATAGAGATCAGATGTACATTGTTGGTGTATGCTTCTCCTTTATGTGGTACTGCACAGCAATTCGTCAGTTTCAGGCAGCCATGATGTGGTCACATGTTAACATCCATGTAATGAGTGCAAGACCTGGATTGTCATCCATCCTGTTAGAGGTAAATCCACAATTATAACCTAGTGGACGCCAATTTTGTTGCAGAAGGGCTGTGGATTGGATGGCTTCCATTGACTTCAATGGAAGCCGTTTGAGCAAAATCCGCTCAAAAATAGAGCATGCTGTGATGTTTTTTCAGGAAAAAAAAAAAAATCGCAATAAATTTCTGCTCGTTTACAGGAAAAAAAGCACTTTTCCATTGCATGCTATGGGCTGTATTTGCTGTGGAATCCGGAAGCGGACACCCCCAATGCAAATATGCTCGTGTGCAGCTGGCCTAAAGGGTTCGCATATGAATATTCAATTCTATGCGTGAAAAACTGTGCGAAAATCCACGATACCTGAGATAGTTGTTTTCTCAGAAACCATAAAGCCTAGGGAAATTATTTGTATACTGAGGAGAATCTAACGCTCCTCTATGTGTATATACTAAGGAGAATCTACCTGACCTCTCTGTGTATATACTGAGGAGAATCTGTAGTGACCTGGACTGGCACTACAAAATAGAAGTACTTTACCTGCAAGTTAAGAGCAACTGTTCTTACTACCAGTTAATTTAACAAAGGGTAGTTATGCTTGAAGTCATTTAATAAGAGGGAGTCAGGATAGGAACTAAAGAGTTAAAGGGGTTGTCCCGCGCCGAAACAGGTTTTTTTTTTTTCAACCCCCCCCCCCCTGTTCGGCGCGAGACAACCCCGATGCAGGGGTTAAAAAAGAACACCGCACAGCGCTTACCTGAATCCCCGCGCTCCGGTGACTTCTTACTTACCTGCTGAAGATGTCCGCCGGGATCTTCTCCCTCGGTGGACCGCAGGGCTTCTGTGCGGTCCATTGCCGATTCCAGCCTCCTGATTGGCTGGAATCGGCACGTGACGGGGCAGAGCTACACGGAGCTACACGGAGCTCCATTGAGAAAAGAAGAAGGCCCGGACTGCGCAAGCGCGTCTAATTTGGCGATTAGACGCTGAAAATTAGACGGCTCCATGGAAACGAGGACGCTAGCAACGGAGCAGGTAAGTGAAAAACTTCTGATAACTTCTGTATGGCTCATAATTAATGCACAATGTACATTACAAAGTGCATTAATATGGCCATACAGAAGTGTATAGACCCACTTGCTTTCGCGGGACAACCCCTTTAAGTCATCGTAACTCACATAGCTGCTGGGCTGTAACAAGCCCCTAGTGCACAGGTGTCAAACACATGGCTCGTGGGCCGAATCCAGCCCGCTACCTTATTTTATGTGGCTTGTGGCATGCCGATGGCCGCTCACCACTGAAGCGATTACCAGCTGGGGTGCCACAGTTCCCCGCTGGTAATCGCGCTGTTACCGCTAATCCCCGCACACACTCTGATGTCAGTGTGCAGCCGGGATCCTCCTCCCCTGAGTCCACTGCTCCTCAGTTCCGCAGGAGAGGACTCAGGGAGGAAGCGTGCTGGGCGCACACAATGATGTCAGTGTGCATCTGGGCTCAGCGCGAGCAGAGGTGGAGCAGCACTGACAGCAAGTAGGGGGTATGTATATGGGTTGGGGGGGGAACTATTATCACTGAGGGGTTAATATTACTATTGGGGGTTAATATTACTGAGGGGTGGTTATTAGAGATAAGTCAGTTACTCGAGCGAGCCTCCATCTCTAGTCCGAGCATGCTCGGGGGGACGGCGGGGGGTAGCGGGGGGGAAAGAGAGGGAGATCTCTCTCACTCTCTCCCCTGCTACCCCCAACCCCCCCCCCCCCCCCCCCCGGCCCACCCGAGCACTCTCGGATAAGAATGCAGTTACTCGAGAAGATCGAGGCTCGCTCGAGTAACTGAATTATCCGAGCGTGCTCGCTTATCTCTAGTGGTTATGTACTAAGTCAGGGAGTTAATATTACTGGGGGGGGGGTTAATATTACTGAGGGGGCGGTTATTATTACTGATGGGTGGTTAATAGAGATGAGCGAACTTACTCGGTTCGGGTGTTTTTGCACTCGAGCACCGCATTTTCCGAGTAACTGACTACTCGGACGAAAAGATTCGGGGGGCGTCGGGGGGGGGGGGGGCGGGAGGTAGCAGTGGGGAACAGGGGGGAGCTCTTCCCACCCCACCCCACTTCCCTCTGCAACCCCCCGCTCACCCCCGGCGCCCCCCGAATCTTTTCGCCCGAGTAGTCAGTTACTCGGAAAATGCGGTGCTCGCGTGCAAAAACACCCGAACTGAGTACGTTCGCTCATCTCTAGTGGTTAATAGTGTGGGGGTTAATATTACTGGGGGGTAATATTGCTATGGGGTTAATATTACTGACGGGGATAATATTATTACTGAGGGGAGTTAATATTACTGACGGGGATAATACTACTATGGGGGGTTAATATTGCTGAGGGGTATAAAATTACTGTGGGGTTATTACTACTAAGGGGGTTAATATTATTGTGGGGGTCACTATTACTACTGGGGCCATTGTGGGGTACCCTCTTACTACTGGGGCTACTGTGGGATACCCAGTTACTGCTGGGGCCACTGTGGGGGTTGCTATTACTACTGGGGCCACTGTGGAAGTCGCTATCACTACTGGGGCCACTGTGGGGGTCGTTATTACTACAGGGGCCACTGTGGGGGTTGCTATTACTACTGGGGCCACTGTGGGGGTCGCTATTACTTATTGGGCCACTTTGGGGGTCGCTATTACTAATTGGCCCACTATGGGGGTCAATATTATTACTGGAGCCAATATGAGGGCCACTATGAGAGTCACTATTTTCACTGGGGCCACTATTAGAGTCACTATGACTACTGCGACCACTATAGGGAACACTATTACTACTGCGACCACTATATTAGGGCTCGTTCACACGGGCGTAATTATATTTCGGTTGCACAAATACGCTGTGTATTTGCGCAATCGAAAATCGCTTATGCCTGCATATTTGGGTACGCAAAAAAGAATACAGATGGGCCCACTGAAATGGTGCGCAAATCAGCAGTGAATACGCAGGTTTTCTGCGCTCCACCACGTATTTTGTGCTGCACATTTCCTTTAATGGCCTATTGGGGTGTGTAGTACGCAACAAAATAGGTCATGCTGTGTGAAAATATACATCATGTGAATGAACTCATTGAAATCAATGGCTTCTGTTCACTGCATATTATGTACGCAAATACACTTGTGCGAACAAGCCCTTACTGTACTGTCTTAGAATTACAATCGGCCCTTTGAAGGTCACCCTAAGCCTGATTTGGCCCTTGGTGAAAATGAGTTTCACACCCCTGCCCTAGAGTGAGGAAAAAAGGAGCGGGCTTCCGGCTCATTTCATGTTGCGCAATTAGAAATGATAAACAGGGGAGAAGGCGGAAGTCAAGGGAGAGTATGGAGTGAGTAGGTGAGGAGAGCAGTCTGAGAGGAGAGGAGCCAATATGGATATGGAGGAAGCTGACAGCCATTTAAAAACCCAGCTTCTCTCTCTCCTGTCCTGCTGTAATTAAAGATGCATTATGTAAACGTTCAAGAAATCCAGCTCTGCTTTCTACCAGACAGCAACACAGACACATGCATCAAACAAGTAGTAGAGAATCTTCATAGGAATTTCGTGAGTACTAGAGCACAGTGTTTCATGGTGGGCAATTTACTTTTAGTTGGAAGAAAGGTGTATTTTCTCATCAGTTCTCTCTCTATAGCTCTCTTAGCTCAGATGCTGCCTCCTCAAAGTTTGTTGATCCTTGTATAAAGTGTTAAACTGTATATCTGCAAGTTGTATATGCAATTTCTGGTGCTTAATATTAATGCAGACAACCACGTGCCTGAAAGTAAATGGTGTGCCTGTCATTTACCTACATACATGTGTCTTATTTCGCTACCAAGCGCCTTAAATCCAGGCACTGATGTCACGATCACCTAATTCCATTAGTCGTCCAGATCCTGTTTCATACCTTTAACGATGTGCAAGATTTCAAAGATCGTGCTGCACTCATGGCTACCGCGACACAGCTCCACAGCAACATCTTAGAAACCACTCAGAAATGGCAGGCCTCTTCCTGCTTGTCGCACATTAAAATCTACTTCATATGTATGTGTATATACTGAGGAAAATCTACCTCAACTCTATGTGCATATACTAAAGAGAATCTACCACACCTCTATGTGCATATACTGAAGAGAATCTACCTCAACTCTGTGTACATACTGAGGAGAATATAACGGACCTCTGTGTGTATATGCTGAAAAGCTGTAAAGTACATAAGAAAATAGCTATTGACTGCAGGGATGGAGTATGCCTTTAAGACTAAGTGGAGGCTGCAACCTCCAGGTTGGGGGTAAATTTGAATAAAAAGGGGCATTACCTTTAAAAGTAAAAAGTGAGGAGAATGGGGTGAGGGGTGGGACATTGTGCAGAGGGACATTTGTACATGCAGTCTGAGAGGAATCTAATGCTCATCTATGTGTTTACATATTTTATTTCTCGGTTCCTCTGTAGTAACCATGACTTCATAAAATTTTCCATGCAAACAACAGGTAAACACCTGTACCAAATTACCTGATGCGAAGCTGGGTATATCAGCTAGTCCTAAATATAGAGGCATCGACCATGCTGGTATAACCTGGCCCAAGTTATACCAACGTGGGTGATAGGAGACATGCATCCTGTATATAGTGATAACAGTTATAAATATATAATTATATACAGTAAATATCCAGGATAGCATGGTTTCACACCTGCTTTGAGGATTCCTACTCCATTCAGGGAGCAGGAAAAGGTAATCCCTACAGCTGAATGCATCAGACCTCATTGCCTATAATGGGGTCCGCCCGCTTTCCATCCTGCTGCCCGGCTTGTGGACAGAAGTAAAAGCACTCCATGCAGAACTTTTACTTCCGGTATTTTGAGCCAGATCTGTGACAGAACCTCCAACTGGAGGTTCTAACACAGATGTGAAACCAGCCTTACACAAGCATTGTTAATTACTATATACAAGAGTTGTAAATACATCTCCCTGTATATAGTGATATCAACCATGTATATAGTGATATGGACCATGCTTGTATAGCATGGGTATCTTCTATATATATTTATATATGTACAGCTGGTATATGTTTATAATCTCCCTGTATATAGTGATATTAACCATGCATATAGTGATATGGACCATGCTGGTATATCCTGGATATCTCCTGTATATAATTATATATATACAGCTAGTATAAGTTATACATTCTGTATATAGTGATCTAAACCATGCTGGTATAGCCTGGGTATCTTTTGTATATAATTATAAATGTACAGCTGGTTTAGGTTGTACATCAAAAACCAGCATGTGGTTTAAGAAAACACATGTATTGTAAAAATCAACATGCAGTTTTTAATAGTGTTTGTGTTTTTTTAATGTGATTTTAATTGTGGTTCAAAACTACAACAAAAAACATGAACAGGGGCTACAAACACTGTCACGGGGAGAGAAAGGGGGCCTGATTGCTCCCACCTCAATCACCAATTTGTTACGGATCGACTAATCCGAGTGCTCTCACTGCTATGACTACTTGTCAAGGCAGAGCCTCGATTGATCACTAGCAGGATTGCAAGTGCAGGGTCGTTAGAATACAGGTGGATTTGTACCCAGGTTTCCAAGGCTTTTGCACACATGCAGAACAAAAGCTCAAATCCCCCCCTGATCCGGTCTAATGCCTCCAGCACTCCACAACACACACTCGCTGACACCACAAGCATTTGTTTCCCAGGTAAGCTGAAACCCAGACTATGAATTATTAACACAATCTAAGGAGTTCTGGTTCGTTTTAAAACAGACAAGGTTTGACTAATAACTTGCAGATTTATTCTAAAAACGACTAGCAGTACTAAATTATATATACACAAAAATATACAGAAAAAGATGGAAATAAGGTTTACAGGTATACACAATAGACAGTACTTAAAATAAAACAAAGAGGAAATAAAAGAAAGATACTAGATTTGGGATGTTTGGCTCAAGGTTCTGCTTGTGCGGAGTCACTGGAAACAAGCGGGAAAGTCCATACGCCATAGCAAAATTTTCGCCAGAACACACCTCCTCCTGCCCCCTCTGAGGCCATTCAGAGAGGGGTGGGGTAACTGCGTACAGGTGGGGTAAAAGCGCTACAGGATAAGTTGCCGCTCTACAACTAAAGATTTTTATTATTACGTACCTGTGAAAAACCATATTTCCCCATTTTGGCCATAGGTGATCCTCCGTCATGATTTTATCTACTCAGCGATACCAAAAAAATGTTAAAAAAACCTTTTTAGGTGCTTTTTCTCATTTTAACATAAAAAAGGTTAAAACAATTAAAATCCCACAATTAAAATATTTTGTATCGTTGCGTCCGAAACGACGCGTACAATAGGTTGCACATGCTTTTTATTCTTTACGGCAAAAAGCGTAAAAAACAGGCAAAATGCTAATTTTTAGCATTTTGCCTCCCAAAAAACGCAATAAAAGTGATCAAAAAAGCCGTTTGTACCCCAAAATGGTACCAATAAAAAATACAGCTCGTCTCGCAAAAAATAAGCCCTCACAGTGCTCCATACATAATAAAACAGTTACAGGACTTTGAATGCAGCAATTTAGAAGAAAAAAAAAGATTTCCAAAAAAGGTTTTTTATTGCAGAAAAGTGGAAAAACCTAAAAAAAATAAGAATTTTGGTATCGTTGTAATCGTACCGGCCTGCAAAAATATGGATTGTCTCATTTATGTTGCATGATTAACGCTGTAAAAAAAATCTATGGCAGAATTGATGCGTTTTCTCTTCCTGTGATCATTAAAAAAATAATAATAAAAGTTTTACCATATAGTCTATGTACCAAAAAATAATGCTATCAAAAACTACAGTTCACCACGCAAAAAACAAGCCCTTATACGGCCGTGTCGACAGAAAATTAAAAAAGTTATAGCTTTTGAAAAATGGAGATGACAATCTGGCAAAAGTCGTTGCGTCCTTAAGCCCAAAATAGGCCATGTCCTTAAGGGGTTAAACAGTGTCATCATCATCATCATCAGAATCCAGCAAATTCTTTACGATATCCCTTTACAATAGCTGCTCGGTCCTTCGTGTCAGGTGTTGGTTAACAGGCTGCAGTCAGCCAATGTACTGGATGAGCGTTAAAACACTGAGCTCTGTCATTGGTTGCAGTAGTCTGACATCTCATAAACAGGCTGCTGCAGTCATAAGCATGGCATCACATGGAAAACCGAGATAAGTGGCGCTGGCACAGCAGGGAGCCAGGAGAGGTGAGTATAAGCTGATTTGTTGTTTTAAACCATGGAGAGACTGTTTACATTACAATTGTATAACTTAGACCATCCCTTTAAATATGTAAAATGAAAGTGGAACATAGAAGCACCAATCCACACACTCAGGCACAGACATACAATTGCACTTACAGTCTGGGATAATTGTACACTAGGACTATACAAAGAAAGAAATAACTAATACTGCCATGCAGTAACCATAAAGTGATCTGATAACAAGTCCATACAAGCACTCTGCAGAGTTTTATCGCACTGCACAATGTAGTAATAATCAGTCACAGTCACATAATACATAACTATTATGTCCAGTGACTGACTGGTGATGTCTCCTTTGAAGGTAGATATTCTCTTTTCTTTTCATCTCCATACAGCCCAGACCACCATGATGACTTCAGAGTTTGCTGCCCAGACAAATTTTGCCCCTTGCTTCTGCAGTCTATCCCCAGCTTCTATAGGAACATAAATAAATTCAGACATCACACTCTAAAATTTATTCTGACTCAAGTCAGACTCCAAAGTAGACACAGACCCTAGACCAATCCCCAAAAGTGATTCAGACCTCATACAAGACCCTAAAATTAATTAACACCCTAGATCAAATGAATAAAAGAATATTTAGAACCCAAACCAACCAGACAAGTTTTGAAGTTGGACAGTGTCAGGACCCAGAGCTGCTGAGCAGATAACTGAAGCGTAACCTTGGATTTAGGGAGGGTTAGTATTACTGGCCATGTTTGATTGGATTAAAAAAATAAATGAATGACACACTGGTTTTGAGGAAGGAGGGGTGGAGGGGTGATATTTTCCTATTACCCCCTAAATCCACTCCCGCACCAAACTCTCCTGTGGTTGTACAGAGTAAGTTTACTAAAGAGTTCTATGATGATCTAGGTTTATTCCAGTAGGGGGTGGGATTTCTACAACTGTATGGATGTTAAAAGTTTACATAGTTAATATTTTTGCGGTGCACGACTTTTGAAGAGGTTGATTAAAAAAAACCCAGAAAACAAATATATCATTAGGAAATTCTGAGTTAATAAAGCAGGGCTCTTTGTTTATGATGTCCATCAATTAGCCAGAGAAGAGTGCGGCTACAAAGAACGTCAGTGCGTTACATCAGCAACCTGTTGAGGTCAATAAGCACCATGTTATGCTTCATTTATCCTGTAGTGGCACTCAAGTGGCACTTACCACCTGCCTGCACATTGTCTCAGACCAAGTACTTCCCTCCAGGACAATGCTATTCCCTGATGAATTTCTGCAGAATTGACAGATTTCAGAACCCGCATTTACAATATTTTATTATAACACTGCAGTAATATAATTGTACAGTGAGTATATACATAAGGAATATAAACAATGACAGTGAACGTAAAAAATCCATCAAATAACTGAGACAATAATGGTGTGTAGCTTGTCTTCTTGGATCCACCACACTAATGAAGCGGTTACACTTATGTGCTTCCAGATGCAGAACCTGTAAGATGTGAAGTAAAGACCATGAATTATATATGCAGCAAATATGGAAGAAAGAGTGCCAACAAAGATATTGTATCAATACAGTGATACCTTGGGTTAAGAGTGCCTCAGTTTACAAGCTTTTTGACTTGAGAGCAGACTCTCTCCTGAATTTTTGCTCTAATTTAAGAGTAAAAACTTTGGGTTAGAAGCCTTGCTGTAAATGCGGCTGCCACTGCTGCCGGTGGCCCCATTGAGAGCAATGGCTTGCCGGCAACCCTTGCAGTGATTTTCGTGGAAGGGCTTTAAATATAAGCCCTTCCCTAAAAATCATCCCTAGCTGTAGTAAAAAATATATCCTCACAGGTCCGTCGCTGCCGGGGCTCAGGTGTGTTTAGCCGCCGCTTGTTCTCCCTGCATTTTTATTCCTTGCTTTCTGAAGAACTTCAGAGCAGTGCAGGGAGAACAAGCAATGGATAGACGCGCCTGAGCCCCGGCAGACAGGTGAGTGTATATATTTTTTTACTACAGCTAGGGATGATTTCAGGGAAGGGCTTATATTTAAAGCCCTTTCCAGAAAATCACTGCGGGGGTGCTGGCGTCCTATTGCTTTCAATGGGGCAACATCATCCCCATTGAAATCAGTGGGAGAGCTTCACAATCCAGAATGGATTAATAGTTTTTCCATTCATTTCAATGGGGAAAATTGATTTGACTTACGAGTGTTTTGAGTTAAGAGTTCCGTCACGGAACGAATTACACTCTTAACCCAAGTAGTATTTTATTATTGTTAGCAATTTGTTTTTTTATCAAACTACTAACGACCACTTGTCCATTATATGTATGTATGTGTATGGGTGTTTCTCATGCTCTACCTTTGGTGACATCATCGCTCCGCCCCTGGGGACGTCATCGCAGGTCCTACAACATATATAAAACAGAAGTCCTGAACAACAGAAGAACAACAAAAGGTGGGGCTCTTGGAAGGGGAGGACAAAAATAACAAATGAGAATACAACAAAGCCGTTATTATCCCAGACACAACTCAGTGGTCCTGACAGAAGACAATGACCTACTGCCACCACAGAGATCGGGTGGGCTGAAGGACTAGCGGTAACATCACTTCTGTGGGAGGAGCCATTGTGCAGGTTGGTAGAAAGTAAAGTACACTGGATAAGCCAACAGCAGCCACCAGGACCTGTGATGATATCACTGTCATGTGGTCATCTGTGTGGGTGGAGTCACATGACCAGAGGCTGATCAGTGTATCTAGGAGTCTGCTGAACTGGTGATGTCTGGAAATCAGCATGGATGTACCACAGCTGTGTGTGTGTGATGTGTGGGGTCAGGATGGATGTAGTGGAGCTGTGTGTGTGATGTGTGGGGATCATAATGGATGTACCATGCAGCAGAGCTGTGTGGAGCAATGTGCCACCAGAAACACTGGTACTATTAATTTCCTAATAATTACCAGTAGTGTTCATATATGCCAATTGGCTAGTTTATTAGAGACACCATCTAGTAGTGTATTTGGCCCACTTTGGTCTTCCAAAGCGCAGTAATTTGCTGTGGCAGTTTTCACAAGGCGGTGAAATCATTTTACAGGAATAGTGGCCCATGCAGACAGGATAGCTTTGGTGACCAGATTTTCTCAGAGTCAAACTGGAGCAGAGAGTTGTGGTCAGAGGTCGGGCTTATCACAACGTATGATTTTATCTCCGTTGTTATAAAAAAAAATACAGGTCCATTTAAAAAAAGACAGGGAACAAATTCTGCAGCCAAAAAACTGTTAAAATCCGTATCAATGGTATGGATTTTGACTGGAAATACTATGCGGCGCTACCCCTCATCTCCTCTGAAGGCTTCATGTTGTCAGCGCTCCCCAGCTTCTGGTTCCCAGCAGCCAGTAGTGGCCTCACCTGACCAGTGGTGCTGTACCTGACCAGGCCACTGGGAACTGGAAGTCGGGGAGCATTGACTGTGGGAAGCCTTCGGAGGAGGTGAGGGGAGTGCCGCATAGTATGAAATCAGCCTGGGATACGGGACTAATTTCAAGTCAAAATCCACACCAATGGTTTTTGGATGTAGAAATTCAGCTTTAGGTACACCGTGTAGAGTGGCCCTAGCAGTAATAGTGTCCATTATATTGGCCCCAGTTGTAATAATAACCTTCCCCCAGTAGCCTCAGTAGTAATGGTGTCCCCTATATCAACCGCAGTAGTAATAGTGTCCCCCACAGCAGTCTCAGTAGTAATAGTGACCCCCACAGTGGCCTCAATAGTAATTGCATCCCCCACAGCAGTCTCAGTAGTGATAGTGACCCCCACAGTGGCCTCAGTAGTAATAGTGAGCCCTATATCAGCCTGAGTATTAATAATATCCCCCACAGTGGCCTTAGTAGTAATAGTGTCCCCTATATCGGCCCCAGTAGTATTAGTGACCCCTACCGTGGTCTCAGTAGTAATACTACTAGATATCCCGAAAGTGGGACAAAAGCGGGACAGGCGGCCTGAAAGTGGAAGAAAAGGCTATCCTGCCTAGGGACCCTGGGGACAGCATGACGCAGGGTCCCAGAGCAGGACCGTCCCGCCCAAATCATGATGTTTGGTCACCTTAGGAAAGAGTCTTTCAGTTTTTGAAAATTTGAGGGAGGTACTGACATGCTATGAACAGCTGACAGGAAGCATTATGCTGCTTGTGCCTGAGGGCCCCTTCACATGAGCCTATGTGCATTTACACGCACCACAGCGCTGCGTTTTTGTAGAACAAAAATGCTTTTTTTGTGAGCAGGTCAGTGTACAATACTGTACCTTCCCGACGCATTGCATTCACATAAATTTCACATGCAAATTGTAGAAGAATCGCACGAAAATAGGATATGCAGCGATTTTTCAAACTTCAGCATTTACCGTGACTTGTTAGGTCTCCTTCACACGATTGTATGCGATTTGCTTGCATATCAATGTTACACTTTTGCTTAAAGAAAAATGCTTTTTTGCGTGCATATCAGCGTATTTTACTATACTATATAGGGCATGTTCATCGCAAGTTGGTGCTTTGCAATTTTTGTGCGCTGCGTTTTTAACATTTGAAAGTCCCATTGACAATCGCGTGAAAAGAAAACGCAGCAATATCGCGTAAATAAAACGTGCAAGAAAAACGCAAGTGTGCAGGAGCCCTCACAATAACCAGCACAAGCTCCACCAACTTCAAAAAATTCACAGACACATCAAATTTACTTTTCTGACAGTAGAAAAAAGGTCCCCTATTTTTATGGTGTTTATTATTATTTTGGCGTCACACCGGTTTTGTCTACAGATGACAGCGTGCAGTTTATAGCAGTTGCATCAGGTAAATGTGATATACACCTTCACAGAATGTCTCTTACTCAGTACAATATTTGTTAGGATAAAGAGATCTTACTTTTAGTGGATGTTGGCATAGTTATTCTCAGAAGGCTCAATGTCCACTGGTTTCTAGGGGTAAAATGCAAAGCAAAGCCTATGCTTACATATAATAAGTCAGTCTTCAATCAAACCTCTAAGACTTGTGGGATACAGTACTTAGGATTTACAATCTAATAGGAGGCAGTATTATAATAGTTATATTCTTGTACATAGGAGGCAGTATTATAATAGTTATATTCTTGTACATAGGGGGCAGTATTATAGTAGTTATATTCTTGTACATAGGAAGCCGTATTCTAGTAGTTATATTCTTGTACATAGGGGGCAGTATTATAGTAGTTATATTCTTGTACATAGGAGGCAGTATTATAGTCGTTATATTCTTGTACATAGGAGCAGTATTATATTGTTATATTCTTGTACATAGGAGGCAGTATTATAGTAGTTATAGTCTTGTACATAGGAGGCAGTATTATAGTAGTTATATTCTTGTACATGAGGGGCAGTATTATAGTAGTTATATTATTGTACATAGGAGGCAGTATTATAGTCGTTATATTCTTGTACATAGGAGCAGTATTATAGTAGTTATATTCTTGTACATAGGGGGCAGTATTATAGTAGTTATATTCTTGTACACAAGGTAGTATTATAGTACTTATTTATTTTCTTGTACATAGGAGCAGTATTAAAGTAGTTATATTCTTGTACTTAGGAGGCAGTATTATAGTACTTATATTCTTGTCCATAGGAGGCAGTATTATAGTAGTTAGAGTCTTTTCCATAGGAGGCAGTATTATAGTAGTTATATTCTTGTACATAGGAGCAGTATTATAGTAGTTATATTCTTATACATAGGGAGCAGTATTATAGTAGTTATATTCTTGTACATAGGGGCAGTATTATAGTAGTTATATTCTTGTACATAGGGGGCAGTATTATAGTAGTTATAATCTTGTACATGGGGGCAGTATTATAGTAGTTATACTATTGTACATAGGAGGCAGTATTATAGAAGTTATATTCTTGTACATAGGAGGCAGTATTATAGTAGTTATATTCTTGTACATAGGGGCAGTATTATAGTAGTTATATTCTAGTACATAAGAGGCAGTGTTATAGTAGTTATATTCTTGTACATAGGAGCAGTATTATAGTAGTTATATTCTTGTACATAGGAGGCAGTATTATAGTAGTTATATTCTTGTACGTAGGGGCAGTATTATAGTAGTTATATTCTTGTACATAGGGGCAGTATTATAGTAGTTAAATTCTTGTACATAGGGGCAGTATTATAGTACTTATACTCTTTTACACAAGGTAGTATTATAGTACTTATATTCTTGTACATAGGGGGCAGTATTATAGTACTTATATTCTTGTCCATAGGAGGCAGTATTATAGTAGTTATATTCTTGTCCATAGGAGGCAGTATTATAGTAGTTATATTCTTGTACATAGGGGCAGTATTATAGTAGTTATATTCTGGTACATAGGGGGCAGTATTATAGTAGTTATATTCTTGTACATAGGAGGCAGTATTATAGTAGTTATATTCTTGTAGATAGGGGGCAGTAGTATAGTAGTTATATTCTTGTACATAGGGGACAGTATTACAGTAGTTATATTCCTGTACATAGGGGGCAGTATTATAGTAGTTATATTCTTGTACATAGAGGGCAGTATTATAGTAGTTATATTCTTGTACATATAGGGCAGTATTATAGTAGTTATATTCTTGTACATAGGGGGTAGTATTATAGTAGTTATATTATTGTACACAGGAGGCAGTATTATAATAGATATATTCTTGTACATTGAAACAGTATTATAGTAGTTATATGCTTGTTCATAGGGGCAGTATTATAGTAGTTATATTCTAGTACATAGGAGGCAGTATTATAGTATTTATGTTCTTGTACATAGGAGCAGTATTATAGTAGTTATATACTTGTACATAGAGGACAGAATTATAGTAGTTATATTCTTGTTCATAGGAGGCAGTATTATAGTAGTTATATTCTTGTACTTAGGAGGCAGTATTATAGTACTTATATTCTTGTCCATAGGAGGCAGTATTATAGTAGTTATATTCTTGTACATAGGGGGCAATATTCTAGTATTTCTATTCCTGTACATAGGAGCAGTATTATAGTAGTTATATTCTTGTACATAGGGGCAGTATTATAGTATTTATATTCTTGCACATAGGGGCAGTATTATAGTAGTTATATTCTTGTACATAGGAGCAGTATTATAGTAGTTATATTCTTGTACATAGAGGACAGTATTATAGTAGTTATATTCTTGTACATAGGGGGCAGTATTATAGTAGTTATATTCTTGCACATAGGAGGCAGTATTATATTAGTTATATTCTTGTACATAGGGGCAGTATTATAGTAGTTATATACTGGTACATAGGGGGCAGTATTATAGTAGTTATATTTTTGTACATAGGAGGCAGTATTATAGTAGTTATATTCTTGTAGATAGGGGGCGGTATTATAGTAGTTATATTCTTGTACATAGAGGGAAGTATTATAGTAGTTCTATTCTTGTACATAGGGGCAGTATTATAGTAGTTATATTCTTGTACATAGGGGGCAGTATTATAGTAGTTATATTATTGTACATAGGGGCAGTATTATAGCAGATATATTCTTGTACATAGGAGCAGTATTGTAGTACTTATATTCTTGTACATAGAGGACAGTATTATAGTAGTTATATTCTTGTACAGAGGAGGCAGTATTATAGTAATTATATTCTTGTACATAGGAGGCAGTATTATAGTAGTTATATTCTTGTACATAGCGGGCAGTATTATACTTGCTATATTGTTGTACATAGGAGGCAGTATTATAGTAGTTATATTCTTGTACATAGGGAGTAGTATTATAGAAGTTATATTCCTGTACATAGGGGCAGTATTATAGTAGTTATATTCTTGTACATAGGAGGCAGTATTAGAGTTTTTATATTCTTGTACACAGGAGGCAGTATTATAGTAGTTATATTCCTGTACATAGGAGCAGTGTTATAGTAGTTATATTCTTGTACATAGGAGGCAGTATTATAGTAGTTATATTCTTGTACATAGGAGGCAGTATTATAGTAGTTATATTCTTGTACAAAGAGGGCAGTATTATAGTAGTTATATTCTTGTACATAGGGGGCAGTATTATAGTAGTTATATTCTTGTACATTGGAGCAGTATTGTAGTACTTATATTCTTGTACATAGGAGCAGTATTATAGTAGTTATATTCTTGTACATAGGGGTCAGTATTATAGTAGTTATATTCTTGTACATGGGGGGCAGTATTATAGAAGTTATATTCTTGTACATAGGAGGCAGTATTATAGTAGTTATATTCTTGTACATAGGGGCAGTATTATAGTAGTTATATTCTAGTACAAAGGAGGCAGTATTATAGTAGTTATATTCTTGTACATAGGGGTCAGTATTATAGTAGTTATATTCTTGTACATGGGGGGCAGTATTATAGAAGTTATATTCTTGTACATAGGAGGCAGTATTATAGTAGTTATATTCTTGTACATAGGGGCAGTATTATAGTAGTTATATTCTAGTACAAAGGAGGCAGTATTATAGTAGTTATATTCTTGTACGTAGGGGCAGTATTATAGTAGTTATATTCTTGTACATAGGGGCAGTATTATAGTACTTATATTCTTGTACATAGGGGCAGTATTATAGTACTTATATTCTTGTACATTGGAGCAGTAATATAGTACTTATATTCTTGTACTTAGCAGGCAGTATTATAGTACTTATATTCTTGTCCATAGGAGGCAGTATTATAGTAGTTATATTCTTGTACATAGGGGGCAGTATTATAGTAGTTATATTCTTGTACATAGGGTGCAGTTTTATAGTAGTTATATTCTTGTACATAGGGGCTGTATTATAGTAGTTATATTCTTGTACATAGGAGCAGTATTATAGTAGTTATATTCTTGTACATAGAGGACAGTATTATAGTAGTTATATTCTGGTACATAGGTGGCAGTATTATAGTAGTTATATTCTTGTACATATTGGGACTGCGCCTGTTAGGCGATGTATTGTTGTTTTTTTTAATGCAGATAGGGCTTATTTTCGGGGTAGGGCTTATATTTTAAGCCCCCCCAAAGAATCCTGGCAAACATGTGCTACAAGGACACATAACTGTGTAGTGCCACAAAATGTCTATATCACCGCGAAAAAACACAGCAATATCGCACAGAACACAGCTGAGTGACAGAGGCCTTATAGACAAGTTACAGATGACATTACAACTTTATGTCAGCAGTATTTTCCTCCACATTTACTGTCATTGCTTTTATTTTCTACTGGGCGAATACTGATCCATATTTTTGCAATAGAAAATAATTCTAATATGGAGGCAAAACCAGAAAACAGGTCATGCAGTGTTTTTTAAATGGCTGTGAAATACAGCCATGTGAATAGATAAGTAGAACAACATCAGCTCCGTATTGCAGGCCACAAAACAATTAAAATACATTTGTTTGAAATTAGCCTAAGGGCTTATTCACACGAGCGTTTATCGGCTGGCGTTTTCACGGCCGGACAATATACACTACCGTGTGATGCACGGCGTATATTAGCTCTGCTAAGCTGTCTCCTCCTTACTCCCCCCCTTCCTCGCCGGCTCACCTCTTCTCTCCTCCATGCTGGCATGGATGGGGGCGGGGTGGAGCTAAGCCCCACTCCTTTGTCTGCAGCCATCAATGGGATGGGGCGGAGCTTAGCTTTACCACTCCCATTGCAAACAGCGGCAAGGAGAGGAGAAGGGGGAGGGAGTTTAGCAGTTATGCTGCTGAACTTCCTCCTACCTCCCTTCTCCAGCCGCTGTCATTGGCTCCCAAAGGAGTTTATGATAGCGGCCGTAGTCCGGCCAGGAAGATAGTTCGAGGACTATCTTTTCTGCCCGGCCAGGCGCTTTTACGGCACGGGAATACGCCTGTGTGATCTGAGGCATTGGAATCCAATGCATCATATGGTAGCATATATCATCCGGATGTGAAAATGCCGGCCAATATACGCTCGTGTGAATAAGCCCTAGGGCTGCATACACACGAGCCTGCATCTCGCATGAGTTTTGTGTTTTGCGAGACGCACAAAACTTGTGTGAATATGAACACTATTCTTTTGAACGGAATCATACACATGAGCGAATTGTTTCCCTCACCGCGATGCAGCGAGGTAAAAAAAAATCACGGCGTGTCATCTTTTTTTGCGTCCCTCAGAAAGCTTTACAAATTGTTTTCAATGGGACGGTCAAACATATGACATGCCGTGCGATGTGAACGTGAGTGCGATGTGAACGTGATGCGATGTGAACGTGACTGCGATGTGAACGTGAGTGCGATGTGAACGTGATGCGATGTGAACGTGACTGCGATGTGAACGTGATGCGATGTGAATGTGAGTGCGATGTGAACGTGAGTGCGATGTGAACGTGATGCGATGTGAACGTGAGTGCGATGTGAACGTGAGTGCGATGTGAACGTGAGTGCGATGTGAACGTGAGTGCGATGTGAACGTGAGTGCGATGTGAACGGGAGTGCGATGTGAACGGGAGTGCGATGTGAACGTGATGCGATGTGATGTTTCCCTTTGAAATCAATGGGAAAGAATTGCCTATCCTCCGATGTGCGTGAAATAATCGGCGGAGGATCAGAATTTCAGGAGTGGCGTGAGGTGTTTTAGACGTCTTGCATCTGCGGGTAAAATGCACATTGACAAGCGCAATATTGGGCTGGGTTTCTCGGCCCGATACTGCCCTTGCCCGTGGGGAGATTCATCAGAACTGGTGGAGTAATTGTCCGCAGCCAGTAATCAGCTCTTATTTTTCATATTTGAAAGTAAAAGCACCACTTTAATCTCTCCTATTATATGTCTGGTTCCAAACACAGAATGATGTAATTATTTAGTAGGTGAAGTGCTTGTATGAGGTATATATGATAATTAATATAACAATAATACTCACCTCGTAAACTGCACTCTGGGAGCTACCAACACTAGACTGCAAATAAAAAAGATATTAAAGGGAATGTGTCATCAGAAAATGATCTCTTGTATTTTTGTGATCATGTGTTCACATGTAGCAGAAATGCTGCAGATCCACAGCAAAATACGCACCTTTGTTGCAGATTGTGACTGGTATGCGGCTGTGGATCCTCAGCTGAACTGAACCTGTAACCCTGCTCCTCTCACCTCATACTGAGCCCTCACTGCAGCATACATCCCTCACTCAGCAAGCGCTATTAAGCGCTGCCGCCGCAGATCAGGTGATGTGGAGGTAGGCAATGGTGCAGATTGTGATGCAGAAATGCTGCAGGTTTTTCCTCTGCCAAAGATCTGCAACATTGCTGCTACGTGTGAACGTGCCTTTAACATTTGTTTTATGACTTTTTGGTCACCAACCATCTATATATTTTATAAAATCATTTTTTTTCCCCATTGACCACAGAGCCTAATACTAGTCTGTCACTTCCTGATCTGTAGAGAAAACTTTGTAGCAATCCTCTCATCTACATCACGGACATTATTACACTGAGGAGTAACACCTCTATGTATATAACACCGGATGCACCACTCACAAGAAGTATAAGCTGTGACTATCGACTCTTCCTCCTTGCTAAAAGATACCGGTAGCTGCACAGGTCACAGAACAGGCCTGGAATAGTGTCACATACAAGTTAATGGGTCCCCTCTTGTCATAGAGAGAGTCATAGCAGAAGATTATTTCTTATTCTTCAGCTTCATGCTCAATTGGCTATGTGGCCTGGGTGTTGTGTGCCAGGGAAGTTGCCAACAAGCCACTTTTAGAGATGAGTGAGCACGGTCGGATAAGGCAGTTACTTGAGCGAGCATCACTCTTCTCGAGTAACTGCACTCTTGTTCCGAGCAGGCTCGGGGGGAGGGGGGGGGGGGGGGGCGACTGGAGTAAGCGAGGGGGGGGGGGGGGGCTGGGGGAGAGAGATCTCTCTCACAGTCCCCCACGCTCCCCGCTGCCACCGCGCCCCCCTTCCCCCCTTCTGCTTGGATAAGATTGCAGTTACTCAAGAAGAGCGTGCTCGCTCATCTCTAGCCACTTTGCATTAGCCATGTTGAGGAGATGGAGCACTAGCGTAGGATACTGATATTTTGCCGCATGTGAAAAAAAGTCTAGTTATAACATTGTAAATTACATTCATTGTTCACTTACATACAGTGTGAAGGGAAGATCTTCTGCCACAACCATAACGCCATGTGTGCCTATTACTAACCTTTGGTTATATTAGTATTCTAACCTGACAATAACCCAAACCCTAATGTTTAGTTCTGAGCACAGTTAGTTGACTTTCCATCTCTAACTTGTAAGGGCAACATACCTGTCTTGAATGCCTTTGTGTTTCATCTTTATTAGTGTTTTTTCTGTGTCTCGAGAAAATAAGGACTAGAACAATGGCGACCAGTGCGACAGCTGCAACAGAGCCAATCACTATCCCCGCTATAGTGCCTCCTGAGAGAGTTTCTGTAGAAATAAAAGTTACACCAGAAGAGAAGCCATTAGAGTGGATTATAAAGTAACAAAAGCAAGACTTGTATCAGTCGTCTGTACACCATTATAAAGTAGGTAATGATTATACAAGCTGTGGACATACCATAAAAGTTCACCTCTAAGGGTATTCCCATCTCACCCAATCATGGCTGAAATGGAAATACTAGTATTTTTGCCGTGACCACAGTAGCCAGGACTATGTAAACTATGAAAACAGCTAAACTTGTTGTTCTACAATATTTTCGTAGTTTCATAGTGAATGGGAGTTATGTAAAGAGCATTGCACAGTGAGCCATACAGTTTCCTTGCTATGCTGTATCTATCACTACCATTGCCTTCTATGGAAACAGTGTAGAAGAACCAGTTCTTGTGGATGTGGCATAAATATTTAAGGAGGGTGAAAATACGCCTTTAATTTTCCAATTTTATTATTGGCATTCCAGCAATAAGTTTTAGGGTACCCTGGGTGCTGGTGTATGGCGGCCTGCAAGACTACAGAACATGAACATTGCTTTTATCCTCAAGTCTGCAACAGCATGCTGAGAGAGATTGACTGTGACTGCTAAAATAGGCAGGAGCAGATTGACCGTAGGCACAGGCATAACTATAGGGGATGCGGTTGCACTTGGGCCCAGGAGCCTTTGGGGAGCCCATAAGGTCTCTCTTCATATAGGGAGCCCAGTACTATAATTAGAGAATTATAGTTGGGGGGCCTGTTACAGGTTTTGCATTGGGGCCTAGGAGCTTCAAGTTATGCCTTTGCGTTAAGGGGTTAATAGAAGTTGGGTGGCCCCAAGATAAACTTTTGCATTCGGCCCCATAAGCCTTTAGCTACACCCCTGACTGTAGGTATTGAATCTCCAGGTACCCTCTGACTAATAATCAGCAGGGGAGCAGCATGGGAACTGATACTTCTGCATCCCCCTGAACAGGGGCATCTTTGATCAACATGTTAGACTGCACAATGTAGAAAGTAGCTTACAGACAGAGATGGGGAATAGTACGGTCTGACTACTGCAGAACTGCTTTTTTATCCTTCTCAGCTACAATACAATACTAACATGGACAGTTCAGTTATGCTTTACAATTTGCTTTCCCAATAACTAAAGTAGAGTCTTTTCAATATAGATATCAACCAATGCATATCCAGTAATCAGTCTGCTTAAATGACTCAGGTCAAAGCAAAATTGAAAATGAACTGAGGACCTAAAGGAGGCAAGGTGTAGTTTGGAACCTCCTAATACCACATTTTGCTTGCAATATCAAGGCTGACCAAATGGTGTCCTGACACTGGGCACTTTCATTTAGTTCATGCAATATTCCACCTGGTGGTAGAAATGTGTAGTGCGCCATTTCATTAAAATGTTGCATTCCACAAATATAAGACTTTGCCAGGTGTTTCCTCAATATGATATAACGTACCAAATTATAACAATTTCAGCCTGAATTGTTGGATAACAATTTGAATCGTGTGATTTTTTTTATTTTTTTCCAATCATATCCCTTACCTTCTTTATGCACATTAAGAGTGAATGTAAAAGCATTGCTTCCCATGGGATTTTCAGCTTTGCACATATATTGTCCATTAAACTCGTTAGTCATGTAGGGTATAATCAGAAAGGATGAGTAGTCATTAGAAATAATGAAGATATTTTCTGTGGTGAAGAGTTGGGATGGAGATGGACCAAGGAGGAACCACGAAAACTTTGCAGGTAAGATTTGAGCAGCTTTACTGCTGTTTAGAGTAATAAATAGAACGCCGCTGCTCCCCATGTTGGTTGTTTTAATGCTGTCATTGATGAAGCCAACAGATTGTGGAGAATCTGAGAAAAAAGTTATGAAATCACTAATTTTGTAGACTTCAAAGACAAGACACTGGATAGAAGTGAATTGAAAATGTGTGACAAGTAAATCTGCTCTAGGTACTCCCTTGATTAAGTCAAATGACCTGAAAATTTAATTTGTGCCAGGAACAAATAAGAATGTATGTCCATGCAATGGATGTTTCACACGGATGTAGATGTTTTTACATGCGCCCGCCAGCGCTGTAAAAACGCGTGAACAGATGCATAAATCTAACGTTTGTGTGCCCATTCAGACGGCCCAGGCCCAGTGCATATACGTCGAGGCTGCAATGCTGTTGGGCGGGGAGAGACAGCTTATCTCTGCTAAGCTATTTCCCCCTTCCCTTCCCCTCACCGGCTTACCTCCTGTCTCCTCCCTTCTGGCTGTTTGTGATGGGAGGGGCAGGGGTAGAGCTAAGCTCCCACCCCTTGTCCGCAGCCAGCAATGGGAGGGGGCGGTGTGGAGGTGCAGCTTAACTCCACCTCTGCCCCCTCCATTACAAACAGCTGGAGGGGAGGAGAGAAGGGGAGGGAGTTTAGCAGTCATGCTGCTTAACTCCCCCCCACCTCCCTTCTCCGGCCGCTGTCATTGGCTCCCCGAAAAGTCTATGCAGCGGCCAACGTATTCCGGGCAGAAAGATAGTTCCAGGACTATCTTTGCCGCCCAGCATAAAAGCGCCAGGCGCTATATTGGCGGGCTGGGCACTTTTACACCTCGGAAATACGTCTGTGTGAGCTGATACATTGGAATCCAATGCATCAGATAGTAGCGTACATTAGCCGACCATTAAAACGGTGTGAATTAGGTTTGTATGAGTAAGCCAAGAAGCCCTAATACAGAGATGACCCAAGTCCGCCAATCTGAGAGAGGCTGCTTGTTAACCACTTTCTTCTCTGGCTCATAGAGGGTGGTCTTGAGCAAGGAATCCCCACTATGTAGTCTATATACTGTAATAATGGATATGGACGGGTGTTATCCTGATGGAACACTACGTTTAATAAACCTCCGTGTGTCTTATAGTGTTCAGCTCTTACCGATCTCTAGTGAGCATGTTTCACTTGATCCAACATAGCTTCCACTGCAAGTCAGCTGTGTTCCAAGGGAAAGCTGGTAGGATGGCACTGCTGTAGTGAGTCTATCAATCCCACTTTCACTAAGGTTTTCATATATGAGGTGTACAGCTGCAGGTGGGTAACCTCCGGGCCATGAACAGTAGAACTGGACACTTTGATCTAAACGCTCTGCCCCACACTCAAGATGTCCATCTGGGAACCCTGTTGATAGAAACATTTATGTAAAAAGGGTCCTTCAGTTTTACAAATGGATCCCTGAGGATGGAAGTCAGACTGGGTGCAGTTTTCAAATATACAATTCTCTTAGATTCTACCTTCCTGGAGTTTGTTCAAACAGGAGCATGGATAAGAAAATGTCATCTATTGATAAAAAATGTACTAAACCGCTTATTATACAGTATAAGATATGAGAATACATTCAAGTCAAGATGTCCAGGACAAACTCTTAGGCTTCATGTCCACGGGCGGTTTTGATTTGCGGAATTCGCATGGGTTATCCGCGCGGAAGATCCGCAAATCCAGCAGCCCATAGGGATACATGGGCCGTCAACAAATGCATTAAAACATGCAGATTTGATTTGCGAACCTTTTGGTCTGGAAAACAAATCGCAGCATGCTCCATTTCACTGCGGATCCCGCATGGACGGCTTCCATTTAAGTCAATGGAAGCCATCAGATCCGTGGCTCGCCCACAGCTGACACTGCAGACAAGCCCCAGATCCCGGAGGAAAGCAGGAGTTTGAAAAAAACCCCTTCTGCTGCGCATGTGCCGGCGCGCCCACACACATCCGCCATGAAAAAGAAAGAAGATCCGGTCAGGACGCAGAAGACCCACACAGGATCCGCACAGGTAAAATAGTGTTCTCGGCCACGGGCAGGGTGAGATTCCACTGTGGGCTCCCGCATGCGGAATGTGACCCACCTGTGGACATGAGGCCTTAAAGGGCTATTCCCTTCCAACACTTTTATATGCCATAAAAGTTAGATAGGTACACTTCCCACCTGTGGAACCCGTACCTATCTTTAGTTTTGGACCCTATCTGCCCTTGCCCAATTGTAGTAGGTGGCCGAGGGTGGTCAGAATTATAGAAACAGCCTAGTGCGTTTTGCTATGTTGTTTCTATAACTCCCATAAAAGTCTATGAGAGTTACTCAAACAGTATAGCATGCTAGTGCTCAGCTGTTTCCATCCACCCGGCCATCCAGCTACGTCATTCAGAATGTACAGAGCAGTGTTGCCATCTTTGCCAGGTTTGAACGTCATGTGAAACCCCTCTAAACTGGTTTCAGACATATTGTTTTTGGAAAAAAATTTCCAGCTGTTTTTTCAGTACTGTTAGATTTTAGTTTAAATGGGTGGTCTGGGACTTTACCTATGGGTGACCCATCTTCAGCATAGGTCATCAATAGTTGATCAGCAGGGGTCCACCACTTGGGATCCCCATCGATCAATTGATTACCAGGCCCACTGTCAGTGTGGACACAACTGGACGCAGACAGCACTGTCAACATTGTAGCCCACTTTGGTCCTACAGATTCAGCTCCCATTAAGTTCAATGGGAGCTGTGCTGCAGTACCAAACCAGACCTCTGACAATGGGCAGGTCTTCAGCTGATCAGTGAAGATCCTAATCTGCAGACCCCTGCTAATCAACTATTGATGACCATCCTCAATAGCAAAAGACCCAGAGAACTTCTTTAAAGCCAATATTGAAGTATAAAATGCACTATAGCATTACAGGCGCTGTTTTTTTCTTTTGCTTGTGACATTTTCCTTTACATTTGCAGCATTTTGTTTTCCCATAAGCCTCTCTATAGAACTGCAAAAAACATATTAAAATGCATGGTAAAAATATATGAACACATGAAAGCTATCAAAAATGATTGTAAAAGGCTCATGAGATTCAAAGTGTTATTTAGAAGACAAAAAGGCATGAAAAGTGTGTGACATAGGCCTTAGGGCGCCCACCCACTGGCGTTTTTTTTTTTTTTGCGTTTTGCGTTTTTTCTCAAGAGCAATTAGAATTGAATGTACTCCTGTCCACTGGCGTTTTTTTTTGCGTTGCGTTGCGATTTTTAACATAGGAACTGTCAGTTGCATATGTGTCCTTATTTTTCTCCTAATGCACCCATGAATGTCAATGGAAATTAATGGAAAAGGCGCGAAAAAGCCACGAAAATGCCGCGAAAACGCCGCAAAAAACGCCGTGAAAAACGCACGGAAAACGCGGCAAAAATGCACGAAAATTGCAAACGCCAGTGGGTGGGCGCCCTTAAACAGCCCCTCGGCTGCAACTGTTCCGAATATTTTCAGTACATTTATATATACAAAGGTGTACCCCAGGACCCCATCCAAGCCTTACTTCGGCCAATTACTTAATGGATTGTGCAGTGTTTTGTTTCAATGTCCTATAGAGTAACCACATTTCTGAGCCAGTAATACGCAGTGTAGCTGTCACTTTCCTTCCTCAGCAGCAGGTGGAGATAGCGAGCACAGAAAAAGCTACTTTCAGAGTGAAAGCAGTCTATAGTTGGTGGTCTATACTGAGGCATAATGGGAGTTAAATTCTGGAAAAAATAGCAAACAGCTGGAACTATTTTTCTTAACATTTTAAGGGGTTATTTATGTTGCGCTGATTAGGAGCCCATCTACTACTAAAGCAGCTCTCTGCTCTGGAAGCTTAATTTGCACTTCATGGAAGATTGGCATTTTATTTGCAGTCCCCCAGTTCTGATCAGCTTAGTGGGAATCTCGCCCATTATTATATTTCTGACTAATATGCTTTCTTGTAGTCACATTCTTTATAAAACCTTAATGCACATCCAAAATTGTACATGTGGGTCTTTGAGCCTTTAAAGAATCAGAGGCCCAGGTGTAACAGCTACTTCTGCACCCCTTCTAGTTACACTTTTTTAGCAGTTTGTAAACTCTGTGACTCTGGAAAAAAGGCATAATTTTTAAAATTGATTTTTAAAAGTAGACATTGTGAAGTTGTATGTAATAGGAAAGTGCACTCACATGATAGGTTTAAGGGGTTGCTTATTTCACTGTTCAAATAGTTGGAGACTTCGCAATTGAAGGCTCCCTGATCGCTCCTTGAGACGGGACTGATTACAAGACGTGAATTATTATTAATCAGCTGATATCGAGGATTTGAAGGCAATGGTGACCCCATTAGTGTCCAGTTGTGACTGATGTCTGTGCCGTTGGAAAAGCAAAAGAGCATTACTGTCTCCTTCTCCACAATAAGAGGGCCGGTGGTGCTACTGAGTAGAGTCACTCCAGAAACTGGGACTGAAAGTCAGAACATAAGACAGAAGATTCAGTTACTAAAGTGAATAGTTTTGTCATTGCATCATTACATCTAAAATAGATTTTTTTTTAAATTAAGCAATTTTGCAAATAGTCTTGATTCAAAAAATGCAACCATCTTCTGTATCCAGCTGCTATGTGGACCTATGTGTCTCCGTAAGGTATAGGCTGTAAATACATACTGACTTCTTTCTAACCTTCTGTCTGAATATTCTATATGAGGACATCCAACAGTGAACTGAAATTAGTTTGCAAAGATATCTAAAACTGTGGTCATCAATGATATAACTGGGGGATTATAAGATATAGAAGATTTAAGTCTATTTAGACATAGGAAATTGAGGACAGAAAAAGCCCACATGGTCCATCCAGTTGGCCCCTATATATTGCCCTGTTACTTTTCTCTCAGGCTTCATTCAGATGAGCATATATCGGCCCTGTTTTCATGTTTGCACTGCCCATCTGATGCATTGGTTTACGATTCAGATGGGCGTATTCCCTCGGTGTAAAAACGTCTGGCCGGCCAAGATAGCGTATACGGTGTGCATTCCACTCGTGCATTTTTACGCCGTCCAGAAAAGATAGTTCAGGGACTATCTTTTGGCCAGAATTCGGCACCGGCTCCTATAGACTCCTGTAGGAGCCTATGGCAGCTGCTGGAGAAGGGTGGTGGGGGTTAGTTTAGCAGCATGTTTGCTAATCTTCCACCCCCTTCCCTTCTTCTCTCTGCCCCTTGCTGGCTGTTTGCAATGGGAGGGGGCCGAATGTGGCGGGAGCTAGTTGCTAAGCTCCCGCCCCCTCTCATTGCTGGTAGCCGACCAGGGGCGCAGAGGGAACGGGAGCTTAGCACACTAGCTCCTGCCCTGTTCTGCCCCCTCCCCTTGCCAAGAGCCGGCAAGGGAGCAGAAAGGGGGAGGCACTTTAGCAGAGCTAAACTGTCTCCCCCCACTCAACGTTATCCCGGGCTCGACGTACACTTGCTGGACCCCGGCCATCTGAATGGGCACAGAAATGGGAGATGCAGCCGTGACTTAGTCACAATTGCCTTTCGTTGACACAATTTTTGGTCACGCTGTGGCGGTGACACGGATGACCGAAAATCGCCTACGCTCGTGTGAAAGAGCCCTTAGGATAAAAATCTAGGCTTATCCCAGGCAGCTTGAATTAATTTATGGTCGATTTTCCAACAACATCTGCTGGAAGTTTGTTCCAAGCATCTACTACTCTTTCAGTAAAATAATAAGAATAATATATAAAGAAATCATGGAAAATTCAAACACTTGAACACTTAATGCCATGGTTATTGAGGGGTTAATTACAATTTTCCAAAATTCCTGTTTGCTTTTACATTTTCGAGATTCATTCTCAGTTGTCCATGCGTAAGAACCGTAGAGATCCGAAACATGTTGGAGATTTCCAAACCGGACTTGGAATCTGTTGGGCAATTTTTCATGTGATTTTATTTATTTGGATTTATAATGAAGTGGATTTTACTGACAAATTGAGACTTTTTCCTTTTGTGACTTTGCAACTTCGCTTGAGCCAACGTACAGTTCCCAGTTAGTAAGAATTTATGCAAGGATTATATTATCAGCGGATATTGAGAAGTAGAGATATGCGATTTCTTTCACAGTACACATAAGTGGGTTTGAAGGTAAATAAGGAGAGAAAGTGAATTATCAGCTTTGCATCGATGTGTATGGCCCTTCAGACTAAAACTGTTCTTTGTAGTTTGTCTTCCTCTAGATTCAGACCCCCTACTTCAGCCAATGACTTAATGGATTGTGCAGTGATTTGTTTCAATGTCCTAAAGGGTAACCACTAGAGATGAGCGAGCATACTCGTCCGAGCTTGATACTCGTTCGAGTATTAGGGTGTTCGAGATGCTAGTTACTCGTGACGAGTACCACGCGATGTTCGGGTTACTTTCATTTTCTTCCCTGAGAAATGTGCGCGTTTTTTTTGGCCAATAGAAAGACAGGGAAGGCATTACAACTTCCCCCTGCAACGTTCAAGCCCTATACCACCCCCCTGCTGTGAGTGGCTGGCGAGATCAGGTGTCACCCGAGTATTAAAATCTGCCCTTCTCTATATGCGCTCAATGGGGCCGGCGGCAGCAGCGCCGACCCCATTGAGAACATATAGAAGACAAATCATTCTTCTCTGCCACAGCTGTAACAGCTGTGGCAGAGAAGAACGATGTTTGCCCATTGAATTCAATGGAGCCGGCAATACAGCAGGTTCCACTGAAAGCAATGGGCTGCCGGCGATCGCGGGATGAATTGTCGGGAAGGGCTTAAATATATAAGCCCTTCCCTGCAATTCATCCAGAAATGTGTTACAATAAAAATATATACCGGCGTATAAGGTGACGGGGTGTATAAGACGACCCCCCAACTGTCACCTTATACGCCGGCAATACAGTGGAGCAAAGAATAAAAATCATTACTCACTTCTCCTGGCGTTCTGCGGTGCTCCTGCAGGCTGTCGCTCCCTCCTGGTCCCCGGCAGAGCATTGCTTTCTGGACGCAGGGCTTTAAATCCCCGCCTCCAGAAACACACGTGCCTTCAGCCAATCACAGCCAATGACAATGATGTCATTGAATGGCTGTGATTCGCTGAAGGCACGTGTGTTTCTGGAGGCGGGGATTTCAACCACTGTGTCCAGAAAGCAATGCTCTGCCGGGGACCAGGAGGGAGCGACAGCCTGCAGGAGCACCGCAGAACGCCAGGAGAAGTAAGTAATGATTTTTATTCTTTGCTCCACTGTATTGCCGGCGTATAAGGTGACAGTTGGGGGGTCGTCTTATACGCCCCGTCGCCTTATACGCCGGTATATATTTTTATTGTAACACATTTCTGGATGAATTGCAGGGAAGGGCTTATATATTTAAGCCCTTCCCGACAATTCATCCTGCGATCGCCGGCAGCCCATTGCTTTCAGTGGAACCTGCTGTATTGCCGGCTCCATTGAATTCAATGGGCAAACATCGTTCTTCTCTGCCACAGCTGTTACAGCTATGGCAGAGGAGAACGATCTTTATACTGACAGTGCGGGGGGGCACTCTTGCCGCTATTGTGGCTTAATAGTGGGACCTGTGAACTTGAGATGCAGCCCAACATGTAGCCCCTCGCCTGCCCTATCCGTTGCTGTGTCGTTCCCATCACTTTCTTGAATTGCCCAGATTTTCACAAACGAAAACCTTAGTGAGCATCGGCGAAATACAAAAATGCTCGGGTCGCCCATTGACTTCAATGGGGTTCGTTACTCGAAACGAACCCTCGAGCATCGCGAAAAGTTCGTCCCGAGTAACGAGCACCCGAGCATTTTGGTGCTCGCTCATCTCTAGTAACCACATTTCTGAGCCTGTAATTCGCAGTGTAGCTGTCACTTTCCTTCTTCACCAGCAGGTGGAGATAGCGAGCACAGGGAAAAAAGCTACTTTGAGGCTAGTTTCACACGAGCGTTTTGTTGCGGCATTCCAATGCATTTGTTCAGATGGGCGATTTTCCGGTGTGTAAAATCAGTACATATGGTGCTAATTCCGGCCGGACACTTTTACGCTGGCCGGAAAAAATAGGTCTTTATGGGATCTGAATCTAGAGTAAGAGTCCTTTATTCAGACCCCTTCATTTATGGACTTGTCAGAATGGATTGTCTGACCAGATGACCCCCTTACACACTTTCAGATTGCGATAGAAATTGGGTTGCACTTGTCCAAAGACTTCAAGTACTGAATCCATTCAGTGATTACTTGTTTTGCTTCAGCAGTATACTTTGTATCATAACATCAGTACTGTTGCAATAAACTGTATTGCACTTACTTTTCGCCCATGGCTCTTACCTGCAACATTCACGTACAAACCGGCACTCGTGTTGCTGCTTACAAGATTTTGGATGACACAAGTGTAAACTGCAGTATCGCTGTCCAGGATAGGATTGAAGCGCAGGCGTGGATCAGAGATGGTACATGACAGATGGGGTGAACTGCAAATCAGTAACCGGTCATTCTTGTAGAAGTAGTAACTGTGGACAGTCTGGGCTCCAGCGTTACACGTCAAAGTAAGGCTGGTGCCATTCACTGGGCGAATGCTGGAGGATGAGGTCAGAAATGGCGGAGTAAGAGTGTCTGAGAATTAATTAAGAAAGAGAATTATATGCTGCATGTATTAAATGCAAAAACACAAGTTGAGTGAACATTAGCAACCAGTGCCAGGCAGCAGCTGACAAGGCTATATAGGACTATGGCATGCATTAGAATGGGCACAGATGTACACAATGAGAACATAGCTGAGCTCAAAATAAATCACACCGCAAATGGAATATTATGTAGGGTTTTGGACAAAGATACAGCAAAGCTGGGGCTGGCATAGCTGCTTTCACATCTGCCTTAGGAACTTCAGTTCGGAGGCTCTGGCACAGAATGCAGGAAGAAGAAGTCCTGCATGCAGGACTTTTTCGGCTGGTAAAATGCTGGATAGCTGAAAGGAGACCGAACGGACACCATTAAAGTTAATGGGGCCTGTTTGGCGCCATTCAGATTCCATTCGGTCAGGTATTTTGGCCCGATATCACACTTGGCCTTGTGAATGTTTCCTTAAGCAAAGCCATGCATGAACATGTATCACTGACTCCCAGACCCAATAAGGCCCTGAGTGCCAAAGTTAGCATTTGACTGCAGCGGTCATATGTTCCTAGTGTCAGTTGCTGCAGTGGGGAATAGACAGCAACAGGGAACCGATAGAATGGGACCAATGGGGAATCAGGTGAAGTATATTGGCCCTTATTTATGAATATTGGCATATATTCTGCCAATTGTTTTTAGAACTTGACAGTCTAAACTGCGCTACATTTACAAAAGTGTCGCACTGACTTTTGGCACAATGCTGTACTAAAAATAGGAAAGATGTGCCAAAAATGTGCCAATTTGTATTCTGAAATATGTTTTGCACCATAAATTAAATTCTGCTTTATGTACTGATATAAAAAAAATAGTCAGCAGTCTAATTACTGCTTTCAATACATAAAATGGAGGAAAAACATGAAAAACCCATCCTATCCATGAGGTTTATTTTGTGCCACAAAATGGCGCCAATATCCGCATAAAACTACTACGTACACCAAAATTGCCCAAGTTTGCTTCTGGAAATATGCTTTATTTCAAAAATTTTATTCTGCATCCTCTACTAATATAGATATATAGTCAACAGTCAAAATAACAAATTGGGGCAAAATTAATAAAAAATAAAAACTATCCATGTAGTTGGATTTGCACCAAAAAATGCTCCAAAACGAGCGTGCGCCAAACATTTGTGCCAAGTGCCTCTTCATTAACACTAACTTTCATTAGGTATTGTTGACGCCATTTTTATCAATAATTTATTGTAACAATGCTACATAAGTGTCGCGGAAAGTTAGAAGCTAGCCACACCCACTTCCGAGGAAAAAAAATTGAAGAACTTGTCGATCTTTTTTTTCTTTTTGGCGCAAACTATTAAACTGTAAATTTGTCCAACACTCCATGCACCCTAATTCTGGCGCCGTTTTAGACATGAATCTTTGGTAAACACATTCATAAATAAGGCCGTTGTCTTTTATGTTTGTGACCTGCTTTGAAAAAATGATTCTGTTTCCAATAAATCCTTTAGCATTCAATTTAAAAACTTTGAGGTTGAGTTTCCGGGCTCACTCACATGGCGTATGTCACCCACTTATTTCGCGCGTGTCAGGAGCCCATTGATTTTTATTGGGCCACTCGCTCCTGCATTTTTCCTGCGCATATTATGCATCAATATAGGCTATGGGATTTTATCATATGCAGCAAATACCCATGGAAATGCTGTGTGCTGCGTATTTTACACACGTTACATATATGTACATAATGCACAAGACTCATATGCCCGTGTGCATGAGTCCTAAGAGTGCAAACTCCAATTGTCAAGGGAGTTTCTGCATGGGAACTATCTAAAAGGAAGTACTTGGAAATATAGAAGGACATTTGAACTGTTTGTTCCCAGCAGTCATAAAGATAAAAAGCTGATAGATATTTGGTGCTTTCTTTTTTTCCATATGTATTTGGCATGTTACTATATGTAGCAAATCATCATGCATGCTATCTAACAATCTACCAATGTTGTAGTAATATATCCCAAGCAACCAGACTCTTAGGGCTTAACCTTTTCCAACCCACTGTCTGACATCTGAAGACATTGTGATTTAAGGCTGTACAGCTCCGATGTTGGAAGGCATCCATCGGGGTTCTCTTACTGTATATTGCCAGCCTCTCTGCTGTCAGAGCCTATCCAACGTGTCACTTTATGCAGTACTGGCTTTAGCCAGCAGATAGCACTGTTTCATAACTGCAGAAAAAGAGTAAGCCCCCTAGGAAAACCAGGATACAAATTGGATTGGAAAGGGTTAAATCACGGATGCGTAACGAGGCGAAACATAACCATTGATTTAATGGGTTTAGTTTCCACTAGCTTGATTCTCGGGTGTTAATACTATGCACAAGAAAAGATATGACTTGCCCTATCTTTCTCACACACAGTTTTCCTACAGGTGAGAAAGATAGGGCAGTACCTATCTCCCCACTTTTTTATTCAAACGCGATATAGCACGGAGTTTGAATACCCCAAAGAAAAGAATAAAAGCCCTGGTTCATGCGTAACTACTCTTCATAGCACTGAGCGTAGTTGCGCATATGAAGATGAGCAGTTTAGCTCAAACCTAACATATGACTTAGCTCACAGCAAAGAAATGGAAACTATTTGATGTCAATTCAATTAAAAGTGGGAGAGTTCTTTAAGACGTTGATGTTGATTACACTATTCCCTGTTCTACACAACAACCAGCTCTACAATCAAGGAGGTTAGATCTGGTCAAAAATCGAAAGTTCAAATTCCAAATGTACTTAGAAGGTTTTAATGAATAAAAAATTATCTGAAGAAGAGAAAACATAAAAATAATTGATTTCCTCATTAAAGAGGTTGTGCCAAGTTATAAAATTATCCCCTGACCACTGGGATCCCCACTGATCCCGAAAGCTGGAGTCCGGTTGGTCCTTGAGTGAATAGAGTGGAGGTCGCACATAAAATTACCCTTTATCCTATTTATAGGTGATAACTTTATAACTTGGCACAGAGCCTTTAAGTAGAGTCTGATCCCTGATAATTACTGTAACTTCTGTTAGGCAGTAAGGTTGTAAAAAGTCCATAAAGTTCAATTCATTATCCTGTTATTCTGTTTTACACTGTAGCAGAGGCGTAACTTGAAGCCTCTGGGCCCCAATGCAAAACCTGTAACAGGGCCCCCAACTATAATGGTTTATTCATAGTACTGGGCTCCCTATATGGGGAAGAGGGGCCTTATGGACCCCCTAAGTTTCCTGGGCCTGGGGTGAAACCACATTCCCTGCATCCCCTATAGTTTCGCCAATGCACTGTGGCCATCTTGACACAAAAAGCTTATCATATATCCAAAAAAGAAGGAATCAATGCTAATTGTGGAGTTCTGGCATAATGAGTGGAGGCATTCAAACTATTCCCATTTTTCCAATTGCCAACTATGCATCTCCAGCTACAGGACAGATGTATTTTTTCATCTATATTGGTTCAAATTTTGACTGATATGTATACATTATTTGATATATTAATTGCAAATAATGCGCCCTTTCTATCTGTAAGTGCAAGGATTTGGAACTCTGTACAGAAAAATGTACAACTTTTGATTACTTCTGGCTTTCTTAAACCAGAAAAGACAAACCAAATCCTTAACAACTGAACATCACCAAAAGGGCGTTGCATAGTATTGTAATGATGTGAGAAGACAATACAGTGAAGGGTCTAGCTAGAATTGTATCTTATATGTTAGACTGCTTCTTCTAAAAGTAGGATGTGGTGAAAACCGTTCCTTCACTTCTTAAACAAAAGGAAACGATTGTTACATTAGTAACACATAGAGGAAAGTCTAAGAACAGGCTCATGACTTACCCATAACTTCAAACATTTCAATCCCAAATGATGGGGCATTTAAAGCCATGCCCATACAGCATATAAACACTTATATTCCCAAGCCCCACTTTATATCATTCGCTCTACAGTGCTGGGGTGGGACTGGTGGGAGGTATGGTCTCACCAGCTATTGATGCCATCCACCCATCTATTACAACATTTCATGCATGGCTTGGCTCATGTTTTATGTTGGGGACCAGGTAGCTTTCTCTTCCCCCTCTACAGTGGATCTTAAAAGTTTACCCATTGAATACCTCAGTTATCCTCTTCACCATTAGCTCTTCAAAATTGTACTCTAGAACTTACTGTATACATTAAGCAGGACTTGTTCTTTGATCTCCACCGATCCAGCCCTAAGCGTCACTGTGTAAGATCTGTTATCAGTGCTGAGGAGCTGGTCCATTCGAAGAGTTCCATTTGCAAAAAGTATACATTTGTCTCTAAGACATCTTCCAGAATATGTTGCATTAAGGCCAGGAAGACGTCTTGCAATAAGACTTCCTGCAGCATCTAAGTTCCATTCTATCTGCTGATCTGGACTGACGGGTGTAGCTCCGAACAAGAATGCTGTTCCCCCAACAGGGGCATTGAATTCTTTCATGATGTACAGCATGCCTAGAGAGAACATAATATATATGATTAGCAAACTAAAAATGGCAGCAAAATAAAAACTCCAAGTGAATCAGTCAATGACCGAGGCTACTTTAAGTTCTAGCCAAGGGGCTAGCTATGGTGTACAGTGGCATCAGTCTTGTCTGGTGCAAGTGGGGCTCATAGACCCCTCTGCTGTCCAAAAAGTCACCAGTTCCATAAGTGTCACATGGTTAGATGGAGACCCTGTTACAGATTTTACATTTCAGGACCAGGAGCTTCTTGGTGTGACTCTTTGCTCCCATGTCTCCTCTTACATCATATATAGTACAGTGGAAAGCAGCAGTAAATGGTGGTGCATTCCTTCAATATGCCATTCGAAAATACAAAGGTAAGAATGAGGAAGCACTTGATTTTATTTCCTCATTTGCAATGTTTCAGCCCTATATGTCTGAAAGGCTTCTGCATAGAACTGAAATGTGGCAAAAAGTGAAATAAACAATTCAAATTATAAAAGTGGTTGCCCTATTGTAGTTGTCCTATTCCCGATGTTAGTTTAAAATGTCTGTGGCCACTATTATATCAAAGCTGTCACCTTTCTGGACAGTCAAGCAGGGACACTTAGGGCATAAATACACAACATACTGTGAACGTATTTTTTACATAGTGAATAAGACACATTGATTTCAGTGCGGTTATTCACATGTTTATTTTTGAAATCAATGGGATTGTCTAAATACACAGTCAATACGCATGACACATGCATAGTCATTTTGTACATATGCAAGAAGGAAGGAGAAATCTACAGGATCTTATTGCGTTTTGATTGCACACATAAATACATAGTAATCACTGCATATTTACGTGTAAAAAATGCGTAAAAATGCTGCGTATTTACGAGATTGTAAACTGCATATGCCAGTGTAAATGAGCTCTTGTGGTTTATTGTGTGACTCAGTTTTCCATCCATATCTATCACTTGAATGCTTTTATTTCCGTATGATGGTATAATATGAAAATTGGGGTCTTGGGTACATTTAGGAACTGTACAGATCGTTTATGGAGCAATATGGTAAATTCATTAATGCAAATCTGTTTCCAAGGTCAAAAAAGGGACATTTAAGGACCAAAGAAGGACTTTGGTTAAAAATAGGGACCATTCCTCCAAAAGTGGACTTTGTTTTAAATATTTACAAATCTACCAGTTGTGGTTGGTTCTTTGGTTCCCCTTTTCTGCTCCCTTTGGAAGATGAAACTGAACAGTGCTGAATGGACCCCATTGATTATAATGGGGTCCGTTCATTCTACACACAGCTGTCTGGCTTTTGGACGGAAGAAAAAGCGCTGCATGGAGCAAAGGGGTTAGAGCCAACCAAGGCTGGCCCCTCTCTCCCAGGGCCCCATAGTAACTGCACTGTCTGCCTTTTCGTTATGCTCTTACACATAAATCCTAACTAACTATGATTTAAAACGTAAATGATACTGTGAGTTATTACCTTAAATCAGTATTTGTAGATGTCATCGGATATAGGTTGACAGCTGTGACCCAGGCTTTGCGGAGTCCATACACCTTAGGCAGCTGTCAAGTGAATACCTGTGAAATTGACAGTAGCTAATCCTATGTACACCCCATATTTACACTCAGCACTGCTACTAAAACATAGCTAAGTGCTCATGCTTACAGAGTAAGGGCTCCAAGTAGCGATTCCCTTCTACCTTCTGAATCTAATAGGATATATGACAAGGGTGCGCTTTAAAAAAAAAAACTCTCTTCCCCCTTTGCCCTTCTGCATAAGGATACCGCACAGTGTCACAGCCTCCAATAGTAAAAGTATATTTCTTCTTACCAATGATGGACAGAGGGATACTCCATAGCAGAAAAAGCAGTAGGTTTTGGTAAAGTTGCCGAATTCGTCCTGGTCCCAGCGACATCATTTTGTCTTTCGACTCAGTGAAGTACTGAGGGTTTTTTACTGATTGCTTGCAGGCAGAAATGTGTCATCTTTCTCATAGCAATAAGGAAGTACTTGCTTGTTTTAGTAGTGAACATAACTTGATAAGAAATTGAGTTCATGATATTATTGTAGGAACGAGTTTATCTATTTATTGCCAGTCGTTTATAATGCCCTGACTTACAATCAGAGGCGTAACTTGAAGCTGCTGCGCCCTCATGCAAAATCTGTAATGGGTCCTTCCAATTATTAGGTTGGGTTCACACGGGGCGGAATTGCTGCCGGCAATCTCAAGCCTGAGACTAAACAGCAAAGTGGACAAGATTTGCAAAAATCTTGTCAACACGCTGCAGACAGTCCACTGCGGCCAAGCTGTGCTGAAACTGACATGCCTCAAGAAATTCAAAGCCACAGCATTGCAGCGGCCAAGCAGACGTGAGCCAAGATGGGGAGACCATGGATAAACAACATGGACTTCATGGGTGGCTCTGCGATCTCTCCCTGCAATGGTGACAAAGGGCCTGGCTTGGTTGCGTGCAGTGGCAAAGGGTTTACTATGGGTAGCAATTATCAACGGTAGTTTGTCACGTGACGCCAGTACCTCTTCCTTAGTGGGCTCCAGTAGTTAAGTGAGAAATAAATAGCACTATTCCTTTTAGCTGTACTTGCAAACCGGAGGTACACAGTTTACTTCAGCTTTGTGTAACGCTCAAAAGCAACATGTACAGTTCATGAGTAATGCAGAGGTATTGCTTTGCATCGAAAATAATGTTGCTCGAAGTTTCAGTTTAACGCAACACAGTTTTATCGTTAACGCTCTCTCTCTTTGCATTTAAAGGTTACTCAGTAAGAATTCCCACAGTCCTAGTTGTTTGAGGATTGATTTCCAGAAGATTTCTATGCAGTTGGTGAAGTTATCTTAGAAGTGGGCCTCTATCACTTTCTCTGGCTTTACTTTTAACAGGGGCTCGTGCGACTCGCCGTTGTGTAGATGGGTCCCAATTTTTTTCTTCCACATTGCACTTGTTTTGGAGCTTGTAAACATTTGCTTCCAACTTGTTAACCATTAATCCTCTGCAGCAATGCTGTACACCTCCTCTCACGACCTCCGATGACAACAACCTCCTTACAACTCCCTCTAACTCCTCCTTCACTTCCTGTCTTAACTCCTGCACTTTCTCTCCAAACCCCTCCCCACATCCTGCCTCACCCTGCTTATTTTCCCCCTCTTGAATCTCACCTTGCCCCCTCTACCAATTAGGGATAGAATGACAAGCAGCCAATCAGCAGCAAGCTGTTTGCCAGGCAGGTAGTTTAATCCCGTAAAGAACGGGGAAAGACAGGGTCTTTCTTATGTATGAAACCTTCTATGTCTCCACAGGAGCACCTTATAGGTGGAAGAGAGACCTTTAGGACCCCCAAAGGCATTATGTAACTACACACTATGCCTCACACTCACTCATCACCAGTGATACTTGTTTTGATCGACAATCGAAAATATCCTCCCGATTTTTGTAAAATTCAATTTGGTAAATCTGAATCAATTTTTATTGAGAATTGTGGAGAAATCGAATCTCCCATAATTCCTACTGCAGAGGTAAACGTTCAGCTAATCAGTAGATAGGGTATTTTGCTTATGTCACCAAATGTGTCTTACATCTTGCATATGTGCAGCAGTTTCATTGGACGCCTGCATCACATGACCTAGACATATATAACATAGGCACAGTGTAATGAGCGGCCATTTTACAGTTAAGCACAGAGAAACTGCATTATGTTTATATGCCTATGTAACACGTGGTCTGTTGTTAATACCATGTGTTCCCGACACTGCCTTATATTAATATTTGCCCCTAAAAGAGCGCAGTGTCTTATTTTTGAGGGGGCCTTATACTCACCTGGTCCGCAGAGTGCCGACGCCTCCCGATGTTCTTACTGAATGGTTGCGATTGGCTCATTGAGCGCCGGCTGTGATTGGCTGCTAGCGCTTGCTTTGCTGGAGGCGGGGTATTCAAAGTCCCGTCACCAGCACAAGCTCAGCTGTGAGAAGAGGAGGACGAAGTTTACCGCAGCGCCGCAGCCAAAGACCATCGGGAGGCATCAGGACGCCGTGGATCAGGTGAGTATTGTTTTTTCCTGGGGGAGGGGTGGAGACTTTAGCTAGCTCCTATTTTCAGGGGAGGCCCTATATTTCAAGCCTCCCCTGAAAACCTCATAGGTCTTACTATCGGGGTAGGACCTATTTTCGAGGAAGCGCGGTAGGCACAGATATTCTACAGAGGATCTACTGCTGCTGTAGTGCAAGCTTGTTGCTTGTGGACACTGCACAAAAATTCAAGCTGTACTGTGTAGCCCTCTGTTCTCACATATCGTGCCTCAAAAGTATTGCGGCTTATTTATTTGACAGTACATTGCTTTTTATTATAAAACAAAAAGAAAACCGAACAAGGAAACAGCAAATACACAGACGCCGTTCAAAATTGACAGTCCGGCCACTATAGATTATTTGCAGACCCTATGCAGCTAGCAGTGGGTTTTGGGAAATTCAATTACGCTGCGCCAAACAGGGACAGCTCACAACAATACGAGCTATACCCTGTGACCTTCTTTTCTCACATATCGTGCCTCCCAGGGATTGCGGCTTATTTTAGTTTTTCTTATAATGTAGCCCTGTTTAGGGGCTTATGAACACTATCCCTCCCTCAAGAGACGTTGGTGCTATCCTGTATGGGGCAAGGAGACCTAGAAGCTTCATTGAATGGAAGTTTGGGCATGTGAATTAGTTTCACCAGTGCCTCCAGGATAGAGCCTTAGTGTCAAGAAAGGATCTCTTCCCAAGAATTACAGTAAATATGCTGAGATAACACTAACTTTATATGAATATATATGTTAATAGCAGTATATACACATATTATGTTTAATATTACAATAAAGTCATCGAATATACTGCACTTATATACCCATATATATTCACTTCCTGTCTTTATTTGAGAGTCCGATACACAATACCTCCAGATCAGGAGATAATCCTGATGCAAGGCCCCCTGTGGACGATGGAAGATAATGGTGATAACGACGGGGAACTCCTCCAACTTGAGCTCAGCAGACAGGGATGCAGATGATGAGGATCATGCAGGCCTAACTACTGTAACACAAGGTCCTTTACAGCTAACTAGTCTACAGCTAAGCACTACAATCCGACCACTAACTCCCTATATACCAGCGGTCACCTAAACTACCACTTCCCTAATTATACACTGATCCCTACTAGGATGCTAACAATAAGGATTGCACAACTTGTATAAGCTGCTTGTAATGTAACAGTAGGTCATGCTCACAATAACTCAATAGTACTACACAACCAACACATAGACGTAGCAGAGCTTAGATTAATGACTCTGAGGAGAGCTGAGCCTCTAAAGCTGCACTACTCAGTAACGCCCAATGTCCATGGACTTGAATTGCGGATGCCACGTGCAAAAAAGAAATCGCAGTATGCTCCATTTTACTGCGGATTGCACGCCAATGGGCTCCATAGATCTCTATGGAAGCGAGCGATCCGCAATGCATCCGCTTTCAATTGCGAATGCATTGCAGATTTGTAGGCAGATACCTCTCTGGTTGCTTGAAGACCAGGCAGGGAGGTGGGGAGGAGGGCGAAGGCAGGCACTTTGGGCTTGTGATTTTTGGAAAATAAAAGTTCCCTACATTAATATAAAAGGAAAACAAGCCCAGAGTTTTTCTTAATGACTTTGCATTATAACTATTGCTCTTAATTCCTGAATATTTTCTTGCATGGATAATATATATATCATTCAGCAGTCACCATCCTAGGATGGGTTTTGTACTTCTATCTTTATAATCACCGGCACAAATTAGCTTTAAGCTGAACAGCTTCGTTATGTGAGACAGGCTGGTTGCTAGGGAAGCACTGCATGGCAACCACACTCATTTATGTGGCATTTTAAAGCAGCACTGCACTGTCTGAGTTAGGGCGCCTGCACACGAGCGGAAATTCTGCGGCGGGATTTCCCGTGGGATTTCCACTGCTGCAAGCCAAGACGGGCGCGGTTTGGCCGCGCGAAATCTCGCGCGGCAAACAAACCGCGGCATGTTCTATTTCTGTGCGGGGCTCGCGGAGCCCCGCACAGAAACGTCACCCACCCGCCGCCGGCTCCGGTTTGCGCCGGCTGCCCGGCAAGCCGGCACATCAAATAGCCAGAGCCGCGGGCGCGGGTAAGTACGCACTGGTCCCTGCAGGCGCTCGGGTCGGGTCTCGCGGTGAGAATCCTCGCCGCCGGATCCGACCCGCCCGTCTGCAGGCGCCCTTAGGGTAGTTTCACATCTGCTCAGTTCAAGGAGCAAGAAAGGAAAATCGTCTGGCCGAACAGTTCCGTCTTATAGAACCAAATGGACCCCATCGACTATAATGGAGTCCTTCGGTTCCCGCTCAGCTGACCAGAATTTTCCTGGAAGAGAAAGCGCTGCATGCAGCCCTTTTTCTTCCAGTATTTTGTGCCAAATCCACAATGGAACCTTCCGACCAGAGGTTCCAGCGCAGATGTGAAACCACCCTGAGGCCTAATGTCCATGGGCGGATTTGATTTGCAGAAGATCCGCAATTCAAGCCACCCATAAGGAAGCATGGGCGTCCTTACCTCAATTAAAACATGCAGATTTGTTTTCCGGATTCCGCATCCAAAAACAAATTGCGCGGATTCCGTGAAGTCAATGGAAGCTGTCTGATTCACATCCCATCCGCAATTGACATTGCAGACGAGCTACGGATTCCGCGGGAAAGCAGGAGTTTAAAAAAAACGAAACTGTACTGTACATGTGCGTCGGCGCACTGGCCAACACCTCCGCACACGTCCGCAGAACAGAAAATAGAAGGTCCGGATAGGTACACATGGCAGGGTTGGATTCCGCTGTGGGCTGCTGCATGCAGAATGTGACCTGCACGTGAACATAAGGCCTCAGGGCTAGTTCATATCAGCGTTATTGTTTTCCGTTTTGCTGTTCCGTCTCAAGCAGCTAAAGTGAAAAAAAATGTTCTATTTGACTTCTGAGCTTCAGTTATGCTTTGTTTAGTTACGTTCTGTTTGGGTTCAGTATTTTTAACATAAAAAAATAATGCTGCCTGCATGAAAAAAATGGAAACCAAATAGAAAGGGCTCTTATTTAGCTCTTAAATACTTAGAAAAAAATTCATCCCAATCCATATACTTGTTTAGAGGGTTTATAAGTGTAAAAGTTATATTCTTGTCTATTGTAGGTAGTTTTATTATGATTATATTATTAGGATTGTTAAGGACCGCTAGGTCACATTAACCTTTCAAGCCTTGGGTTCCAAATCAATTAGTATCTGATGCACCACGGAGGCCAAGAACCACACAAAGAGTCGGTTTCTAGTTCTCCTCAGATACGGAGAGAGAGCCACGGCAAGTATATAGCTCACTCTGCTTAAGGCGTACGTACTCTGAGCGTTTATTGACTGAGCATAGTTCTAATACAGGAAAGGAATACGTCATTAGTCACGAGGTTAATCTTATTGGGTTAGAAAAACATCAAGAATTGTGCTTTGTTGAACAATCAGCGCAGTGAGAATAAATATGTGAAATGTCCTTCAAATGATTATTCTCTCTTGGGAGTTTGGATGATCGCAGCGTCTTATCAGCACAATTTGCTCTTTTCCCAAAGCTCAGGACATGGGGGAGTCTTTTTTGATAGCGGCTGTACCAGGCAAATGTTCTCGGATGAATAGAAAGGAAAAAAAATAAAAAATCATTAGACATTGCACCGAATACATTGCTGTAAAGTTATTTCTGCTTTAATTATTGTTTCACTACACACAAGCTTATTTACATCTTATAATGCTCCATTTTGTATCTAGCGGCCATTTTGAGACAGATTCTTCCATATTATGAGCCTGTACTTTCTCAAATCCCCCTAGAAACTGTCTCAAAATAAACAATACCTTATAACTTCTACTGGGCGGGGTAAGGTTTGCTTTCCCTATCTCTAGTTTATGATCTATGCCCTACCTATCATTGTTGGTCAGCTGTCCAAGGGCTAATCCCTTCCCCGACAACTAATCTCAGCTAACTAAACGCGAAGACCTAATAGACACAGAAGGGATCTACAACACACATGCTACTCTACTCTAATGGCTGGGAGACTAGAGTGGTCACCCCTTTTTCTGCTGAGACAGATCCATAAGGGGACAAATCGCTCTGTTGTATTATAGGCATATAGCCAAGCCTGGGGTTTCCGCATCAACATACACGGGAGCAACAGGCACCATCTGATCTGTAAGCTTAGCACAAGAGCGTCTTATGCAGGGCACAATACAGACAGAAAGTAGCAGGAGTATGATAAGAGTAACCAGAATCCCTATTCCTATCTGCATTAAGAATTGTTTCCATTGTCCAGTCCATGCAAACCACTCATCCCAGGGGTTAGTTATCCCAGAATTATGCTTCAGCTCTTCTGACAATGTGGCCAATTTCTTTATTGCGATAGTCACTTTACCTGAGGGCCCTGTGTTATCTGGAATATATGTACAGCAAGTTTCACCAATCATTTTACAAACACAACCTTTCTTGGCTAGCATCATATCCAGAGCCATTCGGTTCTGGAAAGTCATGGTGGCTGTGGGGCCTAATTGATCAGCAAGCCCTTGAAGTGCATCTCTTGTATAGTTCACGAACCTTTGTTGGTTGTAATATATATAGTTAATCCAGTCAACATTCTTATTGATGGTTACTATTCCAAACAGGGACTCAAATCCGGCCTTAACTTGATCCCTGGCTTTAAACTCATCTGGCACCCCCCTTGGCACTCCTATCGCATCTATATATATATATGTGGGTCAAAACTGCCCCTGGGGTTAGTAACCTCTCTCTTCCTACGATGGACTGGGGGAGCTTCGGTGACAGAATGATTAATATGTAGAATGTGCAGAGGCATCAGGGCTTTGGCTAGGGCGCATTCTCCTGTCCAGCTTCCCATTAATCTGGTTCGGATTTTCCCGTCCCCACATATCCAGTAGATGTCTCCCAAGGACTGTACCTGTCCCCGGGCTGGTGAGCCGTCCTTTCTACTACCACAATATCCGTCAGTGAAGTTCCCCAGGAACCTGTCCGACCCGTAATTAGTGAAACATGTATAGTTGCCAGGATAAATTGTAATCAGAGCAGAACACTTGGCTTTACCAGCCATCAAGGGGTATTCCGTTTTCCACTTCTCACATGCAGTAGCATTGGTTGTGGTGTTGGTGTATAGACTGAGGAAACAATCCCAGTCATCCTCAGGGATATTCAGAGGGACCGTGCCCAAATGGGGCCTAGCACTCCCACAGACAAAGCAGTTACTTTGATTGTGTGCTTCAGCATTATACTTCATCCATTCTAACCACAAATTGTGGTCAGAAAAGCCTGCCTCTATTGCCATTGTGTCTTCAAATGTGGGGTTAGCTATCGCCCATACTTGATCTATTCGTTTTAACTTGGGTGTGAGGGGATTGGGTGGCGTAGGCGTTGGTGACACTTTCCACCTGGTGTTATTGTACATGTCTGCAATTTTAAATTTGCCAAGAGTGCACGTTTTAAAGCCTGCCATCCAGGTCCCTATTATATACGTCCCTTGGTCCTGTGGGCCAGGGTTCTCAATGGTCAGAGCGAATGACATAGTAGGTGCATCATTTATACAGGTACCTATCTTGGTCAGAGTCATGCGGCTGATGAGGGATTTCCCGTTCTTATCCTTTCTATCTAAAGCACTTTTTGGTCTGTACCCCCAATCATTGCCCGTGTTCCACCCCACAGCTCCCCAATATCCACAGTCCTGTCCCCAGTAGTTATCTGTCACACATATGTATGTACTTCTGGATTCTGGTGTATTCCTGTACATGTTACATTGCCATTTGGCGTTAGGGCAGACTCTTACTACTACACAGTAGTCAAAGGTGTATGTCACTACGTGGGCGTTGGATGAGTTGTACCAGAATGTGATCATCCCCCCTTTTTCCTGGGTTATAGCTACTTGTGACCCTGAACCTCTTACAGTATTCCTTTCCCTTGAGGAGTACGCGCCCCTTTGTACCAAGCTGCTTAGTAATAGGAAAACAGGTAAGACCAAGGCCTTAATCATCATCATTATGATTGTAGGCTTTCTTACAGTGTGAGGCGTGTATCCAGGAACCTTTCCCTGCTACCTTGACCGCAGTGGGCGTGATCAGGACCACCTGGAACGGCCCCTCGTATCTCACGTCTAGGGCTCCTTTCCTGATGTGCTTCTTTACATATACCCAATCCCCTGGTTGGATGGAGTGGGTGGTCTCATCTGTGGAAGGATCTGGAATGAAAGAGGACACTGTAGCATGCAGGTTAGACATCTCCTTAGCCAGAGTAATCACATACTGCACATTTCTATCATGCATTTTTGACAGTTCTTGCTTGTTGTGTTCAAAGTCAATGAAATTGGCCCTTGCCCCTACCCCAAACAGTATCTCATATGGGGTCAACTCTGAGTGAGTGAGGTGGGTGTGTCTGACGTGGTACAGGGCTATTGGTAAGAGTTCAGTCCATGGCAGGGAATTTTCTTGCATTAGTTTTGTCAATTTGTTTTTTAATGTGCAGTTCATTCTCTCCACTTTGCCACTGCTTTGTGGATGGTACGGAGTGTGTAGACCCTGTCCAGCCCCCAACATCTTGAGAAGATCTCCAAAGATTTGTGCTGTAAATGCAGGTCCTTGGTCGCTTTCAATCACTTCCGGGATTCCATATCGGCATACAACCTCTGTTATTAATTTCTTGGCCGTTACAGTGGCCGTGATACTTGAAACTGGATAAGCTTCCGGCCAAGACGTGAACATGTCCACCACCACCAGCACATATTCGTATTTGCCTGATTTGGGCAACTGTATGTGATCAATTTCAAGTCTCTGGAACAGGTATTCAGGTTTTGCCAGATGCTTGGCTGGAACGTGTACTGGCTTTCCCGGATTGCAGCGTTGACAGACATCACAAGCCTTATTCATGGCCTTCAGGGTTTTCCTAATGCCCGGAGCGTAGTACACCTTCTGGATCACTGCCCAAGCTTGATTGTGTCCTCTGTGCGTTGGGCCATGCGCCCATGCTGCTACAGCAGTATACATTGATAGGGGTAGACATAGGAGGCCATTCATTTTCCAGAGGCCATCTTGTTTGGACTTGACAGCCCCTCCCCTTCTCCAGATTTCCTTCACTTCTTCTTGTACTTGCTCTTGTTGCTCTCGTAGTTTCTTCAGGCCAGGGGTAAGTTCCTCTTCTTCCTTGCTTTCCTTCTTCATCTGTCTGGTGACCACTGGCATTGTAACCAGCTGCTCTGATGCCAATTTCTCCGGGACTCTCCCCATGGGTCTCAGGGCTGCTGCTTTTGGTTCCCTGTCAGCTCTATCATTTCCTTGCGCTTCTTGTGTATCCAGTTTGCCGTGTGCCTTGACTTTGATGACTGCCAGTTGAGCAGGAAGCTTCAGAGCCAGCATAAGTCCTTTTATTCTGTCAGCATGCTTTACTGGTGTTCCAGCAGAAGTAATAAAGCCACGTTGTTGCCAAATCCGCCCGAAGTCATGTGCCACTCCAAAGGCATACCTGGAGTCTGTGTAAATGTTTGCCCTCAGTCCACTCGCTATTGTGCATGCCACTTCAAGAGCCACCAGTTCTGCCGCCTGCACTGACATAGAGGGGGTAGGGCTCCGGATTGTATGGTTTCTTCATCACTGACCACTGCATACCCTGTGTGAAACTGTCCATCCGGACCCATATACCGGGATCCGTCGGTGTATAAGTTCAGTTCCGGGCTGCGTAGTGGGGTCTGTGACAGTAAGAGGCCTTCCATGGCCTGTGACTTGATTTCTTCAACACAATCATGCGTCCTTTGCTCTTCTTGCGACTTGTCCTCTTCATCTTCACCTCCCCCCCTAGAAATTGGCAGCAGAGACGCTGGGTTAAGGTGGTACACCTCTTGAGGGTGACGTGGTCAGGGACCAAAAGGGCGTGTTGCAGACGGAGGAGACGTTGGGCAGTAATAGCCTTGGAGTGGTGGAGCGTAAGAATGGCGGTGATATCATGTGGGGACTGGATGGTGAGCGGATGGCCTAGAACAATATCTTCCACCTCAATGAGAATAACATAGGCTGCTTGGACTGCTTGGAAACAGATGGGGATGGAACTTGCAACTGGGTCGAGTTTTGCGGAGTAGTATCCCAAAGGACGATCCTTGGAGGCGTGCTGCTGACACAGAACGCCTGAAGCAAAAGAGTCCTGATTGCTGACATATAAGGTGAAGGGGAGGTTGTAGTCTGGAAGGCCCAAAGCTGGGGCAGAGGTGATGGCGTCTTTGAGGGTCACAAAGGCCTGGCCTGCCTGTGTGTGTGGGCTGGAGACGTGAGCAAAAATGTCAGAGTCTGGGTGGTGGAGGAGTTCATAGAGAGGAGCCATGTGGCGTGAAGCATCTGGGATCCATTTTCTGCAGTAGGTGATCAATCCAAGAAAACTCTGGAGTTGCTTGATGGTGCGTGGAAAAGGCGTGTCCTTGATGGTTTGGATGCGTGCTTGGGTGAGGTGGCGTTTACCAGGTGTAATGCAGTGGCCAAGGAACAGGACATGATCTTTGCAAAATTGGACCTTCTGTAGAGATACCTTCGCCTGAATGGAGGACAGGTAGAGCATGAGAGAGATGGAGGCAGAGATAGCATCTTGCATGTTATCAGCACAGAGGAGGAGATCATCCACGTAGATGAGGAGGGCAACATTCTGGTGAGTCTACATCCAGGGGTCCAGGCAGTAGAGGATGGCTTGTGCAAACTGATTGGGACTGTTCTGTGCCCCTTGAGGTGTGACAGTCCAGGTGTATTGGCGGCCTCTGTAGGTGAATGCAAACAGGTATCTGGAGTCCGGATGTAACGGAATTGAGAAAAAAGCGTTGGGCAAATCCAGAACTGTGAAAACTGTTGCAGTGGGTGGGATCTGAGCCAGAAGAGTGTAGGGGTTCGGGACATTGGGGGTCTCGAGGATGGTTGCAGCATTAACAGCCCGTAAGTCCTGAACAAGCCTGTACTTGGGAGGTTCTCCTTTGGCGGTTTTCTTCTTGACTGGGAACAGTGGAGTGTTGCAAGGGGAGATACAAGGAATGAGGGCTCCACTTGCTTTAAGAGCCTCTATTTGAGGTTCAATTGCGGCTTCTGGCGCTGACTTGAGAGGACACTGTGGGACCCGTGGAAGTTGGACTCCAGGTTTAAGATAGACATGAACTGCACGAACTGGCCAGCGTCCAATACCATCTGGGCCTTTTGACCACAAAGAGTCAGGAATTTGAGCCCTTACTTCGGGAGGCAGGCCGTATTCAGGCTCATCCTGCACAAGGTGATTAAGGAGGATGGGCAGCGCAGCAAGGCAGCAGGAGGCCTGAGGGTCTTGTGGTGCTTTGGGATCATGTACCTGGACTGTCAGACCAACTTCAGTGTACTCAAGGGTGGTCCGTAGATGTGACAGGAGGTCTGCACCTAACAGATTGATTAACTGGGCAAGTAGGGGACACCAAGAGGCGGACCATGACGTCAGGGAATGGTCCCACTGGGACAGGGACTGACAAGGGAACTCGGACAGGTTGGCCTGTGACACCTATGCATGAGAGAAAGTCAGAGGTCACTGTGACTGTAGGGGGTAGGGAAGAGGCAGATATGACTGTACGGACCGCCCCCGTATCCACCATGAAAGGAAGTTCAGTGCCGTCAACCTTTAGAGAGACTATGGATCCGGGCTTCCTGTGCACCGCCGCCATGGTGGGAACGGGTTGGCCTGAACTTCACTGGCGGTATTGAGACTGCTGTGGTTGGTCCGCAGGCGGAGGTGGGAGGGGAGGGATATCCTGGTAGCAGCGAGTGTCATAACGTTGCTCCTGTTGCCTGGGGCAGTTGTCTCTTTGGCGTGTGCCTCTCTGGTCACGGTCCTGTCTGCGGAAATCACGTCTCTTTTCTTCACAATTTCTGGCAATATGGCCCCTCTGTCCACAGTAGTAACAGCAGCCAACACGGGAACGGTTGCTGAGCTAGGGGTATACTTGGTGAGGCTGATAGACTTGTTGTGGGTAGTAGACGGGAGGCGCGCTCGCGACAGACGGGGTCATATGGGCTGGAGGCGGCAGGGGGGCCATTGGTGCTGCAACCGGTGCCGTGTACATGACAGCGGTGGTCTGGGATGGTGTCTCTGATGGTGATGGCGCACACACGTCAGTAAGAAGGGTGGTAACAGCGGGCTGAGCGGCTAAAGTCTTGTTATATGCTTTGATTATGGCTAAAGCATCGCCCCAAGAAGCATTGTACACCTCTGGTTGGGTTTTGAGGACAGATGCCTTCAAGTCAGGTTTCAACCCGTCAATTAGGGCAGAGACAAGCATGCCACTCTGGATCTTATTCTGAGTGGTGAGACCCATGTCACTATACAACTGGCGGAGGCACGCAGCAAATTTCTCTGAGGACTCATCCTTCTCTTGTACTACATCTTTAAGGGACACTGATTGATCGGTGAGACATTCTGTTGCCCACTCCTTCAGCTGGGAGCAGAATTCCACTCCAGAGTGGAATGTGGATTTGGATGGTAGACGGGCATCACTGAGGTGTTTTTCAATAATGGGCCAGTAGGAGTCCCCGGCAGCCAGCTGAGTGAGGCTATTAAGGTCCTCCCATGTGGCAGAGTAGGATTGTTGTATCTGGATAATACGCCGTAGAAAAGGCATGGGTCTGTCTTCAGGACTGGGTAAAGTTTTAAGCAACGAGCTACATTCCCGTGGAGTGAATTTCACGTATTTACAGCCCTCCTCCTCCCCCTCACTATCTTCTTGTACTGCTGGACACACTTTAACCTCTTGAGGAGATTCCGGCTGTGGAGGCTCAGACTTAGAGGGGCGAGACGGGGGGGCCTTTGGGCGTACACGGCTAGTAGCTGTAATGCAGCCTTCTTTGAAACATTCAGCAGTTTGGGAATCATGAGCCACCAGAATAATCTCATGCAGGTCAACAAAGGTGGTGGTCAGCAGTGTAACAACTGCCTGGGCTATGACTGCTGTACAGTCACGGATGGGATACCCAAAAATGCCTGAAGAGATGGCAGGTATTGCAACTGACCTCTTAGGCATATATGAGGCTGATAGGGAGGAGGCATAATTTATACATGCAGTTATGCATTGTGTCAGTCTCTCAGCAGCCGTAAGTGGCTCGGATTCACGGTAGATGGGACCCACAGCATGTATCAAGACAGTGCAGTCCAACAGACCTCCCTCAGTGACCCCTATTCCACCCACTGCAACCTTACCATACTTCAGAATATAATTATCAGAGTCAACCTGTATGTCTGGGCCACCGGCCAGGACTATAGTTTTGGCCAAACCCCCGTCATGACGTAGAGAACTATTAGCTGGGTTAACCATTGCGCCCACAGATAACTTTGCGATATTGTGGCGCATGACTTTCAGAAGGACCTCATTGCCCACATCACCGTACATTTGTTCGTATATGATTTGGGGGGGCGACCAAGAGTCATTTGTAGAGGCAAAGGAGTCTTCAGTGCGTGCAGCGGACGTATAGGAAGTGGACTTAGGAGGTGGGGGCGGGTCCTTTGGAGGTGTACGGGGACTATCATCTATTAAGTTAACGTTGTCTTGTCCAGCCTTTAGGGGCTGTAGGCTAGGATACAGACCCTGTGGTTCTGGTGTGGGATCATCCAGTACTGGTGCCTTAAGGGCACTAGGTGGGACAAAATATGATCCGGACGCAGTCAGGACCGGAAAACTCGGGACAGTATTAGTGGCGCGGGGTCTGGGGGAGCCACAGTTAAAACAAGTGTCCCTTTGTTTTGGGTTTTGAATTCCACACCTTGTGCATGTCCAATGTGAAACATCATCAGTCTTATCAGAGCCCTCATATGGAGGCGGTCTGACAGGCTTACGGTACTTGTAAGACTTTGCATGTTCTTCAATCCATTCAACTTCCTCATAACCTTCATCTTTCAACTGTACAGAAACCTTATGCCACATTTCAGCGTCTTTCAATAAACCAGCATCATTCAGTGACCCTCTACACTTAATCAACATTTCTGACCACAATCCAGGTTGTAGCCTGCCACCAGACGGCATACCCACTATCTCACATAACTTCTTAACCTTCTTCACATACTCCTTCCCTCCTCTACATGACACCAAGTGCACAGGATCCAGGAGACCAGTAACACTGGACTTCTTCTTTTTTTTTTTTTTTTGAATATTCATTTTTTATTAAATTTTCAAGTAATATTAACAGATTCGGAAAGTAGATCATTAAAAAGAGGTATGAAGAACATATCAATACATCGTGAACATGTTATGCATAATATATCATAAGTAATACATGTACAACCAATGTTTACTAGCTTTGTTAATGGAAAAGTCATATTTATACAAGTAAAACACGAAGTTTCTAGTATTGTAATTACGAAGTGTTTCCTTGATAGGTTCTCCTTGGATATATCTACTGTACTGAAAACACTTAACAAAACTTTATAACAATATAACCTGGCATCAATTAATATTTAGCATTTAGCAACATTTATTTTTGGGGTCTCCACATCTCCCACTGAGCATCAAATTGTTTAGATGAGTTGCTGCGAAGAGCAAGCCATTTTTCGTTTACATATTGATCTGCCATACGGTTCCTGAACTCTTCTATCCCCAGGGGGTCAATTTTCCTCCAATGTTTTGCTACTATGGTCTTGGCTGTCATGATTGAGTGTGCCAGTAAAGGTCTAATTGGTTTTGGTAACTCTTCAGTACCCACCAATAGCAATATCAACGGTGCCTCCCTGGGTACTTTGATATGTATTATGTCCTCTATAAATTTGAGTACCTTATCCCAGTATGGTTTCAACTTGGGACAAAACCAAAAGATATGGGAAAGCGTTCCCCTACCTCCACACTCCCTCCAGCACAGACCATCACCTGTTTTAGATCTACTGTATATCAGGGATGGGGAATAGTACCATCTCATATATATTTTTGTCTGGGTTTCCAGTATACCCAAGCCTTTGGTAGATTTGGCGGTTAATGTAAAAGCCCTGGACCATGATAGTTCCGAGATCATATTCTTTAGTTCCTTCTCCCAACTCAGCATATAAGCTTTTTTTCCTAATGTTGTATTATTAGTCACTATGTCATAAAAGGATCTTGTATCAGATTTTATTTTTTTATCTGGTTGGTTCATTTTGTTTATGAGTAGTGCTGGGAGCTTAATTTTATGGATAGATGTTTCCTTCAGAAAGGATTGAATTTTAAAGTAGATAAATTTTTCCTTTAGGGGAAGGTAGTATTTGAGCTGTAAATCTTGGAATTCTTTAATTTTTTTTGATTCTATAAGATCGTCTATCCATTTTACTCCCCTAGTCGTCCAAGGTCTCATATCTATATCTGGTATATACAGATAGAGTAGCTCTAAGGGTAATGGGGTTCTTCGCATATTGTCTAAGGTATTTGCTTTTTCCGAAAGGTCCCTCCATGCATCTATTAAGGCTCGCAGTGTTGCTGGTAAGTCGGGTATTTGTATTTTTGCCTTTTTTGGGTGCAGATGTTTTTCAACCAAACTTGCATATATTATAGCTTGACCTGAGACATTCCTCAAGAAGCTTCTTTCCATAGTGGGCCATCCCAGAGTGCTGTCATTGGGCAATAGTTGTTTAGATTGGTTAAGTATAATAGCTTTATGATAAGCAGTTAAATTGGGGACATCCGCTCCTCCATTCCTTCTATGCAATGCGAGTATAGATAGAGTCAGTCGAGGTCTCTTACCGCCCCATATAAATACGCTTAATTGTTTCTGCAGTTTATTTAGAGTAGTGCTGGATACATGAATCGGCAAAACCCTGAAATAATATAGGATCAATGGCAAGATTTTCATCTTGTAGGCCATAATTTTTCCAAACCATGTTAGATTTAGCGTATCTAAGTGGTCTAATTCTTTCTGCGTAGTGTTCAATAATTTAGTATAATTTACGCTTTCCAGGTCTCTAATTTGTGGTGTCAGGGCTATTCCCAAGTAAGGGACACTCCTCTCTTTCTATGCAAAGGGGAATTCCGTGTGGATTTCATCTCTCAATTTTTTTGTTATGTTGATTCCAAGAATAAGTGATTTGTCCACATTCAGTTTGTACATTGATACTTTGCTAAAGTGTTCCAGTATTGCACATGCAGATCTTAGGGACTCTAATGGATGGGTTAGTGTAAGGATTACATCATCTGCAAAAAGTCCCAGTTTATATTGCCTGTGGTTCACCGGAACACCCCTTACATTTGGGTCTGTGCGGATCAGCTCCGCCAATGGTTCAATAGCCATCACATACAACAACGGGGACAGCGGACACCCCTGTCTTGTACCGTTAGATATAGACAGAGAGTCTGACAATACTCCATCGACCAAAACTCTAGCAGTTGGAAAAGAGTACAGGGCCCGCACAGCACGTATGGACTTTTCCCCGAACCCAAATTTTTCTAACGTTTTGAATACATAATCCCAATGGATTCTATCAAACGCCTTTTCGGCATCTAATGTAAGCATAATAGTAGAAGTTTGCGTTTTCTCAATTGTGTGTAAGAGGTTCAGTATTTTTCTAGTGCTGTCCGAGGCCTGCCTCCCCTGCACGAACCCCATCTGGTCTGAATGTATTATCTTTGGGAGAATTTTAAGAATACGTTGGGCAAGCGTCTTGGCGTAGATTTTAATATCCGTATTTAGAAGGGATATAGGTCTAAAGTTCGCTGGAGAATTTGGTTCCTTCCCTGGTTTAGGCAGGACTACAATTGTTGCTTGTAACATCTCCTGGGGGAAGTTACCTAATTGCATCGCAGAGTTAAACACCTTTGTCATGTATGGCATTAACGTTACCGCAAATTGTTTGTAATACTCCGCGGAATAGCCATCCGGACCCGGAGCTTTGCTATTTTTGAGTGAATCTAAGGTTTTAGATATTTCAGAAGGTGAAAATGGTTCTTCTATGAGTTCAGCTTGAGAAGTGCTCAAGGAAGGTAAATTAACCAATTTGAGAAATTTTTGAATAGATAAACTGTTCGGTTGTTCTGTTTGTGTGTCATTTTTTAAGTTATATAGTTTGCTGTAATAAGCTGAAAAGGTGTTAGCTATTTGTTTTGGATGCGTTAATTTAATTTTGCTATCTTAGTGGCTCCGTATATAGGGAATGTTGGCTTTTATAGTTTTCTTTTTTAATAGATTAGCCATCCATTTAGATGGTCTATTTATTGATGTATATATATTAGCTCTTTTGGCATTGACCTCCTTTTCGAAGTCCCCTAACAGGTTCTTGCGGAGGTCAAGTCTTATTTTATGTATATCGTTATGTGCCCTTGTGGAGGGATTTTTTTGGAGCTCCACTTCCATAGCATGTAGTTTTGTGAGCAAGTCGTCTATTTTCTTTGTCTTTTTCTTTTTATATCTTGACCCTAGTTTAATCAAAATGCCTCTTATAAATGCCTTGTGGGCATTCCATAGGGTCGTTGAGTTTATTTGTGGAGTGTCATTAAATTTAAAGAACTCAATGAGGGCTTCTTGAATTTCTTTTTTATATTTTGGGATATTCATTAAATATGTGTTGTTTCTCCATGTTTTGTTAATTTTATAAGAGTTATTTGTGTTTAGGTGTACAGTCAGCGGGGCGTGGTCCGACCAGGAGGCGGTGCCGATGTCCACCTTTGTGATCGATGCAAGAAGTGGTTTGTCTGCCAGACACAAGTCAATCCTTGCAAAAGTTCTATGTCTCGACGAATAATGTGTATATTCTTTTGTAGAAGCATTGATACACCTGAACGAATCATAGAGAGCATTGCTATGTAGCCATACGTTAAGTGTAGCATTTCTTTTAGTAGTAGGGCTAGTGGTGTCCATGGTACTATCCGGGATTATATTAAAATCTCCCAGCATTAGTGTTGGTCCCTGTGCATTTTTGTTTATTATTTTTTTTAACTTATTAAGGAAAATTATTTGTCTAGTGTTGGGCACATATGTGTTGACCAGGGTTATTTTTTGGTCTTTTAAAGACCCAACTAAAATTATATACCGCCCCCTCGGGTCACAGATTTGTTTTTCCACGGCAAACATTGTGCCTTCTTTGAAAGCAATCATGACACCAGCGTGTTTTTTTTTCGCACATGCAAAAACAATCTGCGGGTAAGATCTGTGTGACATTTTGTTACAGTCGCTATCCAACAAATGAGTCTCCTGCATACATACAATTTCTGCTTTTTGAGATGTTGCTTCTTTCCATGCACATCTTCTTTTGAAGGGCGAGTTCAGGCCGTTGACATTTAATGACAGGAGCTTCACAGCCATAGTGTTGAGGTCCGATGATGAACGTAGAGACGCGAGAGATCCCAGAGCCAGATGATGCCTATAAACATAAAACAGAAAGAACAAACACAGTCCTCCTTGTTCGATGCTCTATTGAGCCGCCACAAATTGTGACAATGTATCATTATAGAGAGGAGGAAAAAGTAGGGCAGTTTAACCAAACTGCGGCAAGGTTGGACTTGCATTGTTTCGTGGGGGTGAAAGTCCAGCTACGAAGAGAAGGCACTATTTTTAGTAGTAAAACTTAGTCACCAGAGAGAAAAAGTGTTCTTTATGGTGTACAAATTTGTTATTTGATGGTTTGTTGTCGGGTACTTGAGTCACGTTTAGCTTGCGAGTTATGTGATACTTGAAGGGTTATTCCCCAAGACTTCAGCGTTTCGGCGGCGGATTTGGGGTTTAAGAAGATGTGGTGTCTGCCATCTTTAGTTACTATAATCTTGGTAGGAAAGCCCCATTTATAGGGTATGTTTGCGCTTCGCAATGCATATGTTATTTCTGCAAAATTTTTCCTCGCTTCCAACGTTGCTTGCGATAAATCAACGAATAATCGCAGATCTGTGTAAGGTTGCGGAAATGGTTGGGTTTTTCTCGCAGCATACATAAGCAGTTCTTTTGTTTTAAAGTAATGAATGCGGGCTATTACGTCTCTAGGAATTTCTTCGCCGAGAAATTTCGGACGTGGCAATCTATGTGCTCTATCAATCCTCAGATCTTGATCTGGCATATTGGGGAGAAGAGCTTGCATAAAGCATGTGATATAGTTGGCGATCTCTGCATTCGGTATCTTTTCTGGGATGCCTCTTATCTTGACATTGTTGCGCCTATTTCTATCCTCTAGGTCTGTTAATTTGAGTTGCAGTTTCGTTACTTTCTCTTCCAACTCGTAGTGCGCATCAATTAAAGAGTTATGTGATACAACTATCTCCTCCATCTTTTTTTCGCTTTTTTCAATTTTGCTGTTAATGTCCAGCACTGAGGAGTTAACCTTTGAAGTTAATACGAGAATGTCGGCTTGTATGGTATCCCTGAGGGCCATCACTGCTTCCTTAATGTAGATTTCGGTAACAGGTCTGTTTGTAGCAGAGAGATTACTCAAACCTCCTTCATCCATGCTCTCATTAGTACAATACGTATCTCCCTCTAAATCTTCTTCTGTTTGCAGTTTTTGTTTTTGCTTAGCAGGGCTGTTAGTGGGAGAGCTACTGTTAAGCTGCAGCGTGGCCGGCGCCATTTTAGATAGAGTGGGTACAGAGACATTTTTGTTTTTATGCACTGACCTTATGCTATCCGATGGTCTGCCGCCCTTCTGAGGGTTTTCGCTTGTTGTATCAGCGTTCTGCAGAGCTCCTTCCTCCATCTCTCCTTCTGCAGCGGTCCTGCTGCTTTCACTATGCTCCGGACTTGTAGGAGCGGGAGAGGGTGTCTCTCCGGCGGCCATTGTTGGAGCAGAGCCGCGCGCTGTGAAGAAGGACTCTAGTTTCCTCGGGGCTTGTTTAGATGCTCTCCTTCGTGACATCTCCGGATTCCTGAGGCTTTCACACCGCTTTAAAAGTGTTGTGCACCCTCCGGTGAGTGGTTTGGAGTCGCTTTTTAGTGCTTCTACCGAACGGAGCCTAGGAATTAGCTGCCGTTCCGGTGCCTCGTCAAGCCACGCCCACACTGGACTTCTTCTTAAAGAACTTCAACATGTTTCTAATATCCGAGCCCTTTTTCCACTGGAGGTCTGACGCCCTATGCTCAATCACGTGATGTTCAAAGACTTTCACGTCTGATGCCCTATGCTCAGTCACCCCCTGGAACCTATACTCATGGATATCTTTAAATACACAATAAATTTGCAACAACAACTTAGGTACCTATATCTATCGATTCTGTCCCTTGGTGTCACTTAAGATTACCCAAGACCTGAGGTAACAATGTCTATTGATGACAGCTTAACAATTGTACATTGAAATAACGACTGACCGCAGGACAGACTACAATCAAACGTACCAAAACAGACCAACGGCAGACATCATATATATGTATATATGTGACTTACCGCGCTGTATGGGGTTGATCAGTCCCCGGACTTTGGCACGGCTGATATCATCAATCCAGGTCTGTGTCGTAGTCCAATGGTTATCATCAGCGTCAATCAATAATCCTGCCGACTACGCCAGTTGTTAAGGACCGCTAGGTCACATTAACCTTTCAAGCCTTGGGTTCCAAATCAATTAGTATCCGGTGCACCACGGAGGCCAAAAACCACACAAAGAGTCGGTTTCTAGTTCTCCTCAGATACGGAGAGAGAGCCACGGCAAGTATATAGCTCACTCTGCTTAAGGCGTACGTACTCTGAGCGTTTATTGACTGAGCATAGTTCTAATACAGGAAAGGAATACGTCATTAGTCACGAGGTTAATCTTATTGGGTTAGAAAAACATCAAGAATTGTGCTTTGTTGAACAATCAGCGCAGTGAGAATAAATATGTGAAATGTCCTTCAAATGATTATTCTCCCTTGGGAGTTTGGATGATCGCAGCGTCTTATCAGCACAATTTGCTCTTTTCCCAAAGCTCAGGACATGGGGGAGTCTTTTCTGATAGCGGCTGTACCAGGCAAATGTTCTCGGATGAATAGAAAGGGAAAAAAAAAAAAAAATCATTAGACATTGCACCGAATACCCTGCTGTAAAGTTATTTCTGCTTTAATTATTGTTTCACTACACACAAGCTTATTTACATCTTATAATGCTCCATTTTGTATCTAGCGGCCATTTTGAGACAGATTCTTCCATATTATGAGCCTGTACTTTCTCAGGATTATATATGCTATACAAAGTTTTCTACTGAGCCATATAAGGACCTTTCACACAGGACAGAATATTCTGCAACAGCGTTATGAAATATGATCTCCTGCGGAATATTCAGCCCCAGGATTTACTACTGGACTGCAGTGGCAACATATCGCACAGCACAATTGAGTGATGGGGTAAGATGATGGGTTACAGAGGGAGCCTCCTCCCTCTAAATTGCTTAGATGTTGTGGTCGCTACTGACCTTGGCATCTAAGAGGTTAAATATCTGGGAATGGAGCTGTGTTGCTATTCTGTGCACAGCAGGTGGTCAGGGGTGCCAGATACAGGGAAACTGCAGAATAGAAAATTGTACTTCTATGTTCTCAGGTTTAGAACATCTGCAGCGTTTACAGTAGCAGCAAAGTAGATGAGGATCAAGCAAATATCATCCAGATACTATTAAAGAATTCCACACAAAATATGTGCAGAAGTTGACCTGCAGTGTAGATTTTATATACCCAGTATGTTAATTTGTACTGCGGATTTCACTTTTTGCAGTACATAGGTTGAAATTTGCTGCAAACCAACAGCAATTACATTACTAATTCACACAAAGCACACCATGTTCTCTTGACTAGTTTCCCGCTGAAACAGAAAGCGACAGTCCTATTCATCGCTCACATGACTGCTGCAGCCAACATGCCTCCATGGTCTTATCACATGACTGTGTCAGCAGCACTGAACCAGAGACACCATGAGATGGTAATTTTTTTTTTTTTTTACTTACCCTGGGGCAAGTTTTGAAAGTGGTGGAAACCCTGTTTAACTGCATCTAAATACTGTGCATGACCTGAAGTGGGCTGTACATGCAAGTCAGCCCAGGAATATTGATGAAATGAAACACATTTGCAGGGAGGACTAGTCCAAAAATCCTCCTTAATGTTGTGCAAATCTGTCCTACCATCCCAGAACACATGCGGTGTGTCCTGATTCCCTGGGCCCAGCAGCAGCAAAAAACATCTTTAGTACACACAAGTAGTACTGGACACTGCGCTTCCTGACTCTTCCCCATCTCTTGCTCTCCCCCCTGAGTGAAGTAGAATAGGAGGAGTCAGCAATCACAGCATCCAAAACTAGTAGTGTGTCTAATTAAGATGCTAGTCTTGTACTGCTGCTGCTAGACTCAGACCACCGGAGTCACCGGAGCAGGAAAAGAAGGGCTACAGATAAAGTAGTAAAACCAAGTACAGTCATAGAGGAGGCACTATCACTTAGTGGAGACCCTGAGAGGGCACTATAACTAATTGGGATCACAGAAAGAACACTACAAGTGAGTGCAGCTACGTAAGTGGCACTAATCCTAGGGGGGCAGTACTAAGAGGTTAATTGAAGGTAGCGTCAGGATGGAGAGAGTGTGGGCAGTCTTGGCTGAAAGTCTTCATGGTGGTCTGCACCCAGATATATGTCACCTGTGATCACCGAAGGTAATTGCACTGTAATCACTATCACTGTGTAAAGCCGATTTCTAACAACAGACACTAGTAATGTAAGGGGATATAAAGGGTGTGGTTTAAAGTGAAAGGGCTATAGCCTAATGACGCTATTTTTTTCCAGTCAAAAAAGGTTTGGTTCCGTGTTAGCCAGTAGAGTAAAGTGTGATTGTTCCGAACAAGAGAAACCAAGTAATCTTGTAGATATGATACGTTTTAATGGCTAACAAAAAAGCATGACTTTTCATTCAATAGCCTGATGAAGGGGGCGATATCCTGAAAGCTTGCAGTAACATCATGTATTTTTGTTAGCCATTAAAAGGAATTATATCTACAAGATTACTTGGTTTCTCTTGCTGGGAACAATCACACTTTAATATAAATGTCAGAAATAGCTTCTGAAGGATGTAAATCACATTTTATAAGGAGCTTCTCCAGGGTGTTGCAGGTTTTATACAATACATATAGTGAGCCAGAAATATAAAACAGAGCTGCCCTCCCCTGGTGTCCAGAGGAGTACGTCATATATGGGTAAAGCAACACAGGACATGTAGTACCGCACTGCACCGTAGAGAGACGTCCGACAGCCAATCAGTTCCCACAGTTCAGTAATACAGAAGTTTTACCAGTAAAATGCCCATGCTGATTGGCCTGGATTTTCCATCAAAGCGCACCCTGCAGATCTGGACTGCCTGTGGCATGGTATGTTGGATCTGGTTTCAAGTTACTGCAGCCCAGGAAAGACCATTGTATACTCAAAAGTTTGTATCCTCCTGAGAACATTGTAACTTCAGGGACCCCTGTACTCATTAATTCTACATTTTCTGATGGATTATGATTGTATGTCTTTATAGAAGTTGTTTTGAATCTATATGCTGAGGAAGTTACTGTTGCTTACAAACTAATTTAAGAGTGGCAACTAGAAATAACAAAACTTTGACAATGTTCTTTTATTTAATAAATACTTTTTATTTACATATCAACAGAAGACCATAACATATCATTCTAGATACAGAACATACAATTCTGTTTCTTGTCAAAACAATAAAAGGAGGTAGAGAGGCAAGAACACCAAAAAACTGTATTGTGAAAACGAACAGTAGTACAGCTGATTTAATGCATTGAGACCGTTACAGCTTAAGGGCTTATTCAGACGACCGTATATCGACTGGGTTTTCACGCCGAGCCGATATACGGTGTCCTTGTCTGCAGGGAGGGGGGGGAGAGGATGGAAGAGCCAGGAGCAGGAACTGAACGCCTGCCCCTTCTCCACCCCTTGCCACTATTTGCAATAGGAGGGCGCGGGACGAGCGGAGCTAAGTAACGGCACTTAGCTCCGCCCCCGTCCCACCCCTCCCATTGCAAATAGTGGCGAGGGGCGGGAAAGGGGCGAGAGCTCAGTTCCTGCTCCTGGCTCTCCCATCCTCTCCCCCCCTCCCTGCAGACAAGGACACCGTATATCGGCTCAGCGTGAACACGCAGCTGATATACGGTCATCTGAATAAACAATAAATTTTGATTATTACTTCTATTTTCTTAATGCAATTTTTCTTACAGCATCAGTAAATTTAGCTTGATAAACCCCAGCCTCAATGCCTGGAGATTTTTGGTTTTCCAAATTTTTGTTAATAATCTTGCTATAAAAAAAATCCCCAAATTACCAATTTATAATGATAAGGTCTAGCTTACTTTACTTTTGGACTATTCATTTTACAAATACCTCCTGGTCTATTAATTATTTTTTCCAATAGCAATGACTCAAAGAGATAACGGGGCAAAATCTCTTTGATTACATTATAGAGGTGTCTCGTGATCCACTACACACAAGTAGCCTTTGAAAGCCTTTTTATAGTCCAAGGGTAGAACCACTTTTATGGCCTCAGGCGGTAAGACAATTTAACTAATCACGCCACAACTCGTATGTGCCTGAGGGCGCCTTCACACTGGCGATAAAATTGCGCGAATTTCGCACAATGCAAGAGTGAGTGAAAATGCAGGATTATGAATCCAATGACTTTCAATGGTTTCATTCACATTTGCGCTGTTTTCACTCATGCAATGTTGTAAGAAAAAAAATTGCGGCATGCTCTATCTTTCTGCTTTTGCACTTTTTTATCTCCCATGTTTCCCTATGGATCCTCCTTTTTATCGCATTGCAAAGCACAAACTTGTGTTTTTGATGCGATGCGTTTTTAACATTAGAAATTCCTATTGACTTTCGCACTAAAAAATAAAATCGCATGAGAAAAATCACAAGTGGTAGCAATGTTTATGCAAGAAAAAGCAGCTCTGGCGCTCAAAACTCGCAGGAAAACAGTCACGATTTTCATACTCTGATATCGCGATCACCAGTGTGAAAGAGCTCTTAGATGTAACTGCAGCAAAGCAAAAACTCCAACGTCCTTTTTTTTTTTTTTTAACAAAGAGTGTTAACAATCCGCAATATGCCTCAGCTCTGGCTGAGCGTCATAGGCTTTGTAATACACTGCAATACTGAAGTATAGTAGTGCATTAGAAGAATGATAAAATATGGTGTTAATCAAGTCCCTTAATGGGACAAAAATAACGAGTATAAAAATAATGTAAAAAAATAATAAAAAATGAAAATGTCAAAACCTCACCTTTCACCCTTTAGGCCGCTCTCTCACATGCGTTAGCAAAATGCCGCATTTATAACCCTTGGAGTTTTACTAGGATTTTGTGCAGCATTTTCAAACACATTGTGCAGCGTTTGTTTTTTAACACACCCCATCACTACAATAGGTGAAGAGGTGCGTTAAAAAGTGCTAAAATGCATGAATATAGACAGCTCTTGAAAATCGCATTGTACAGCATTTTGCACGGCGTTTGAAATGCTGCACTGAACTTTATAAAAAGTGGGCTGTGTGAGAACAGCCCAACTATGTAGAAAAAATTAAGAAATCACACGTGGCATTCCTGCAAAATACCAGAAAAATCAGAGAAAAAAGTAAGTCCATTATTTAATCCACACAGCACGCGTCATGAAAAAAATACAAAAGCAAATCTTTTTTTAAAAAAAAGCGTTTTTGGGTACAAAAATAGCAAAACCTAAAAAAACTGTATAAGGGCTCATTTACACAGGTGTTTTAACGTCCGATTATTCGCGCGTTAAAAAAGATCGCACAATAAAGAACCAATGCTTTCCAATGGTAGCTGTCACATGTGTGAATTTTACATGCGCAAAAAATGTCTGCGGCGAAAATTATAGGTCACTGTTTTTAAAAACGCAGGTAACTAATTTTTTGAATGTGAAACCTCTTCAGCCATTGATTAAATTTATTGAATGGATGAGTGCTGCCTCTGATTGGCTGAGCGAAGGGACCAATCACAGGCAGCTCTCAGGTATACAGCAGCACTCAGAAAATATGAGGTGGAAAGAAGATGCACGCTACTGTAATAGGTCAGAGCCAAAAGACCCCAGGCAGTCCAGAAGAAATTAAAATAAGTGGCAGCATAGTCAGGATTAAATTAAAAAAGCCACCTTTTTATTTCTCCACAGTCTTTCTTAAAAATGGTAGGCTACGTTTTGGCCCATAGTGAGCCTTTATCAAGCTTACTCCTGACTATGCTGCCACTTATTCTAATTTCTTCTGGGCTGCCTCTGATTGGTCACAGTGCTCAGCCAATCAGAGGCAGCCCTTTCAGCAGGCGGGGATTTTAAATCCCCACCTGCTGAAAGCACATCAGCACAGTGCAGGAGAAGACCCGGCTGGACATGCCTGAGCCTCGGCAGCTGTGGAAAGGTGAGTATATATTTCAGTGACAAGGATATATATGTTCAGTGACAAGGGGACTCCACGATGTTCTCTTTATGTCAATGGGGCCGCCGCTGGGTGAAGCCCCTGAATGTGACAGCGCTTTGTGCGGTGTATGGAGAACAGAGCTGGACTGCTCTGTTCTTCATACCCAGTCTGTTATCAGAGAGCGGGATACAGCTGAAACAATAGTATCAGCTGTATCCTGCTTTGAATCCCTAATAAGGCTCATCGTTGTCTTTCAGCACGCTAAAAGACAACGATGAGCGACGGCATAACAAAAACTGCATGATGTCAGTGCAGTTACACACAACGATTATTGCTCAAAAGATGGCTTGTGACCGAATTTTGAGCGATAATCATTGTGTCTAAATGGGCCTTTAGACTAATGGTCCAGGTTAAAGCTAGGTTTTGTGTTACCCAAATAAATGGAAGAGCAGTCACAGTTATCTTGGGATAACCCCTTTAGGCGGAATTCAAAATTGCGATTCAAATGGTGATTGAAGTACAGAAGGTGTGCATAGGGTTCTTTGATGATCTAATTTCAGCAGAACCATGGGGGACCCTAATATGCGGACATATATTACGGCCATGTAAAACCATGCTTACAGAGATTGCAGATTACAGTTCATTTCACATCCAATTTAAAATACAAAATATATTCCTAGTAAATACCATTTAAATACATTTGTGTTTCACCATCATATAGTAAGACCCAGAATTGACCGTAGAGTCACATGGCTGTCTTAGGAGTATAGATATAGGTTGTACTGTTTCCTTCGCCAATGTTCTAAACTTTTCGTCTACCTTTAAATGTGAATAGAGAAGAAAACATGAGATACACATTTACATAAGCACAGGTATTTACAAAGTTACTTAAAGGGGTTGTCCCGCGAAACAAAGTGGGTCTATACACTTCTGTATGGCCATATTAATGCACTTTGTAATGTACATTGTGCATTAATTATGAGCCATACAGAAGTTATTCACTTACCTGTTCCGTTGCTAGCGTCCCCGTCTCCATGGTGCCGTCTAATTTTCAGCGTCTAAGCGCCCGATTAGACGCGCTTGCGCAGTCTGGTCTTCTTCCTTTCTGAATGGGGCCGCTCGTGCCGGAGAGCGGCTCCTCGTAGCTCCGCCCCGTCACGTGTGCCGATTCCAGCCAATCAGGAGGCTGGAATCGGCAATGGACCGCACGGTGCACCACATGGTGCACCGTGGGTGAAGATCCCGGTGGCCATCTTACTTACCGTAGGTAAGTAAGAAGTCGCCGGAGCGCGGGGATTCGGGTAAGTACTGGCCGTTTTTTTTTTTTTATTCCTGCATCGGGTTTGTCTCGCGCTGAACAGGGGGGCTATTGAAAAAAAAAAGAACCCGTTTCGGCGCGGGACAACCCCAAAGGGTTTTTTTTTTTTTCAATAGCCCCCCGTTCGGCGCGAGACAAACCCGATGCAGGAATAAAAAAAAAAAACGGCCAGTACTTACCCGAATCCCCGCGCTCCGGCGACTTCTTACTTACCTAAGTAAGATGGCCGCCGGGATCTTCACCCACGGTGCACCATGCGGTGCACCGTGCGGTCCATTGCCGATTCGAGCCTCCTGATTGGCTGGAATCGGCACACGTGACGGGGCGGAGCTACGAGGAGCCGCTCTCCGGCACGAGCGGCCCCATTCAGAAAGGAAGAAGACCGGACTGCGCAAGCGCGTCTAATCGGGCGATTAGACGCTGAAAATTAGACGGCACCATGGAGACGGGGACGCTAGCAACGGAACAGGTAAGTGAATAACTTCTGTATGGCTCATAATTAATGCACAATGTACATTACAAAGTGCATTAATATGGCCATACAGAAGTGTATACCCCCACTTTGTTTCGCGGGACAACCCCTTTAACTTTTAATGTAGGTTTATGTAGGGAGTGTAGGCCTCCAAAACAGAGATAAGAAGAATGGTGTAGCAGTGTTCGATCAGATCAAATGCACTTCCTGAGAGCTACAGCTTCTCTCTATTCTTTGATCATCAACGGTATCATTACTCGTGCTGCAACCTGACGGCTGACATAGTGAGGCAGCGTATATAGTCTGAATCTTCAATCAGTCTCTTGCTGTTTGGTATAGACTGTACTCTGAGAGTAGTAGTCGGAGGGAAGAGCCAAGTTATTCATACTGCCACATGGTGTCATACGGCAGCGTGAGTAATAAAATGTATCCCTGTGGGCTGGAATTTTGGGAGGGCAGAGAGGGTATTGATTGCACGGGGCATTATTACTTTGTGGTAGCAGAAAGGAGCACTATTACTTTGTGTGGGTACATAGGGAATGCTATTGCTTTCTGGGGGTTCAGAAGAGCACTTTTACTTTGTGGGGGCACAGAAGAGCACTGTTACTTTGTGGGGGCTAAAAGGGTCACTATTACTTTATGGCAGCACAGAGGGGTGCTATTATTTTTTCAATTTAGGAGTATTACTTTTAGGGACGCAAAGTAGGCTTTATTAACTTGTGGGAGGGGCACAAATGGGAAATACTACTGTGTGAGAAAACAAAAAAGGATAGTATTACTGTGAGGCACGAATGAAGCATTATTTCTTCTGCTAGACATGTATTATTGTGTGTGGGCATTATTACTTTGTGGGGCACAAAGGGCATAAATATAGTATGGGGCACATCGTGAATTAGTGATAGTGACAGTAGCAGCAAGATGGAGAGAGTGTTCAGAGATGAGTTGTAGCTGGAAGAAATCTACATGGTGGTCTGCGTCCAAATAGAGACAAAAAGGGGAAGATAATGTCTCCAATCAGAGAAGATGTTATCTGGGTCACCGGATGTAATTGTACTGTTATCAATTTTCACTGTGTAGAGCTGGTATATATACCTGTATACAGCTTGTGCAACCAACCTAGGCTGAAAATTTATGGCCATGGCTCTCTCCTATTGTAGCTTGTAATTGTTGTGTATTTGTACCTTAAAAGGGGTTATCTTTGTTGGAAAGTCCTTTTTTGCTAGATGGTCCCATCTAATCAATGGCTAGTAGATAGGTTCATTTCTTCATGGCAACCTATGCTAAAACACTGTGTTAATTTGGTTTATCCCACAGTAAATGTAAAGATATGGAAGATGTATCCCGTCTGGGGCAACATATACCAAATTGACAGTGGAGGTGGGATCTGTCTATATTTTAGGTTATGGACTGTTGTTGTAATGCTAGATAAAGTTATTATTGCTTATAGAAAGAGGGACAATGTATGGAGGCATACACACAATAGAGGCAGCCACCTAACTAATATCTTAATGGGCCTCTCTTGGGAGCACCACCCCACAAACTCTATTAGAAGATTGAGGGACCTGATGCTTGTTTGCCGCCCTTTCTTGTAGAAAAAAAGGGCAGCATGATGCCCTGTCTGGTTCTTCCCCTATCTTTAGTAATATTGCAGTTCCCATGGAGAGGTGGCTGGTCCTCATAGTGGCGCTGTGGTTGTTACTATTTAAATGTGTGCTATGGATTATGGTATGATGACAAATAAGGTATGAAGCATGGGGCACACTTTGGTAGGTTCCACTTGATCACCTAAAAAGACTGAGCTGCCCCAGTCAACAGACATAAACGTAGTACTGCACTAGTCAATAGACCCATGGCACGTCCATCACATTAGCTTTAATTGACACTTGTCCCTCATTTTGTAAAGGTATTTAGGATTTATTTTTCAATACATAGGACACAAGACAACCATGTATGACAGGTCCTCTTAAAACTTGTAGAGGAATATTAATGTGTATATACTCAGAATATACATTACCCAGCCATGTAGGAGTCATCCATATTAGCTGGTCCCAAGCCTGGGTTAAATAGGGAGGGTTAGGAAAAGACCTGGCGACATACTGTGTAAAAACTTTGCCTTGGAAACGCTATGAAAGAGCCCTCGAATGATTCAGATATGGTATCCGATGGCAGGCCCCCCAAGCCAAAGGATTCTCTAAATGTTACTGGGGAAGAGCAAGGTTTGAGTACAAGTAGTCTGGATTTCCTCATGACGCAACTGGGGGAAAACCCTCGGGAAGCCCAGCTGCTGATGCACCTCATGATGAAGGGAAAGGACTGCGCTGTACTAAAGCTCACATACTAGCAACATGGAATGTGCGTGGCATGAGCCTAGGGAAATTGGACATTGTGAAACGCGAAATGCGAAATGACAAGACTCAACATTGATATTCTTGGAATTAGCGAATTGCATGGGACAGGTAATGGATATTTTCAGTCCGATGACTTCGCATTGCACTATGCTGGACACGAGGAAATCAAGAGGAATGGAGTAGCCTTTATTACAAATAAGCAGATCTCAAAGGCAGTAGAAAGTTTTGGAACAATCAGCGACTGTATCATTACCCCTGGATACGTTGTAAGCCAGTGAACATCTCAGTCTTACAAGTCAATGCCCAAATGACTGATGCTGATGAGGAAACCATTGAAGAGTATTATGCCAACATCCAGAAAACTCTAAACAAAGTGTCAAAGAAGGACATCATTTACATTATAGGCGACTTCAATTCCAAAGCCAGTGGCCAGCCTAAAGTAACCATCACAGAAAGTTTTGGGCTTGGTGAAAGAAATGAAGCCGGTGATCGCCTGGTACAGTTATGCCAAGAAAATTGGCTCAGGATAGCAAACACATGGGTTATGCAATCCAAACACCGTACACATGGACATCTCACAATGGCCCCCATCGAAATCAGATTGATTACATCCTGTGTAATCATTGTTGGCGAAGTTTAGTCGTTGCAATAAAAACCTTTCCTGGCGCCGACTGCAGCACTGATCATGAACTCCTTGCAGCTAAGATCAAGATCAAATTCCATAGCATTAAGAAAGGTGCTCCGTTGAAAAAATTCGACACCTCTAAAATCCCCCAATCATACACTGTTGAGGTGGAAAACAGATTTGAACTGCTTAACACATCCAAAAAACATCCAGAGGAACTATGGCACGATATACAGTCCACAGTTATGGAAACAGACAGTAAGCATTTCACTTATAAGAAGCAGGAAAAACGATGCTATTGGTTGTCCGAGTAAACCCTCAGAATAGCTGATAAAAAAAGAGCAGCAAAGACAGCTGGCAACAAAGACGAAGTTCGGCAACTAAATACCGATTTTTAGTGAGCTGCAAGGAAAGATAAGGAATTGGACTAGAATGGGTTTTGCAAACAACTCAAAGCAGAAGCCATGAAAGGCCATATGCAAGGCCTAGTCTTACAGGCTAAGATGGCCCGAAAACCTTTCTTGGCGCACAACGGCACAATCAAAGGCAAAAATGGGAAGGTACTGAATGATCAACAGAGTATCAAGGATAGGTTGAGGGAATACTCAGGGAAACTATATGCCTGCAACCACATACCTGGACTATTGCATGAGGTGGAGCCTGTGGACTTGGAGCCCTGCATTATGGAGTCAGAAGTGGATATGGCAATGAAACAACTAGCCAAAAATAAAGCACCAGGCATAGATAACACACTGGCAGAGCTATTGCTGCCAGTACCAGTGAAAACCATTACAGCGCATAGTATGGGCATCCACACTATGGCCACAGGACTGGAAAAACATATGTCTTTATCCCTCTACTAAGGAAAGGCGACTCCCAGAATCGCTCCAACTAGCGAACAATAGCCCCCATTCCGCATGCAAGCCAGATCCTTTTCAAAATTTTACAGGAAAGACTGAGATCAGTAGTGGAAGCGACGCTCCCTGATGCGCAGGCAGGATTCTGGCAAGGATGTGGTACCTGCGACCATATTACAAACCTGTGATGGTCCAAGGAAAAAGCTTGAGAATGCAAAAAATATCTACATGTGCATCATCGACTACATCAAGGCCTTTGACTGCATCAACCATGACAAGCTATGGCATGCATTACAAGAGTTGGCCACATTAGCACATCTAGTCAAGCTAATAAAATCACTTTATACCACTTTATAACACAGTATGGGGACACAGGTTGGTTTGGGATCGACAAAGGCGCCTGACAGGGTTGCATCCTCTCATCCTTCTTGTTTAACCTATATTCCGAAGTAATCATGCGTAAAATGGACCTAGACAAATTGGAAATCGGGGTGAAAATAGGTGTAAGAAACATCAACAATCTCCGTTATGCAGATGACACAACTCTGCTTGCCAGTCTGAAGCAACTGATATAAGATTAAAACTGAAAGTGAAAAAACGGGCCTCTACCTGAATTTAAAGAAGACTAAAGTTATGACAACTGCAAAAAATAGCCAAATTCAAATCAAAATCGACAATGAGGCATAGAATGTGTGTGAGACTTCATCTTCCTTGGCTCCAAAATTGACCAGGCTGGAGAATCTATGCCAGAGATAAAACGTAGGATGGTATTGGGACGAAGCGCGATGCTAAACATGGACAAAATCTGGAAAAGTAGGGATATCGCCACAGCAACTAAACTTAGGATAGTGCAAACCACTGTTTTCCCCATAGCCATGTATGAATGTGAAAGCTGGACTGTGAAAAAAGTCGATAGGAGGATTGATACGTTTGAGCTGTGGTTCTGGCGAAAGCTGCTGCGTATATCCTGGATGGCTAAAGTAACAAACAGAAGTCCTGAATTGTATAAGACCCCATACATCACGGGAGGGCAAGATGACCGGACTCATGTATTTTGGCCATGTAATGCAAACAGAGCCACTTGAAAAATCTATAATGCTTAGACAGATCAGAGAGGAAAGAAGACCCGGCCACCAAAGAACATGATGGCGGATACGGTTAGAGCTGATACTGGCATAATATCAACCAACTGAAAGATGCAAAACCGAAAAACATAGAGGGAGCTCGCCTTTAGGGTTGCCGAGGGTCGTGAACGCCTAAATGGCTAATAATAATAATAGAAAATAAAATACATATATAAATTATATTAAAAACATACCACGTTTCTTGATGATGATGAGGATAACAATTGCAATGATGATCAGGGCTAGCAGTACTCCAATTACAATCCCAGCTATTGTACGTTTACTCATTCCAGGCGAAACAGATTCTGCAGATCAAGGAAACTTGTATGTGTGAATAAGAAATGAACAAATAGCTCTAATCCCACCTGTCCGTGGCAGCCTGAATTATACTCCAGAGCTGCATTTACTGTTCTACAAGCTTCAGAGCTGAAATCTCCCAGTATTTCTTTTTGGCTGGAAAGTCTGTATAGACTTTTTGTTTTGGTGATTTACACTCTTTCCTCAGGCATTGTACACTCATCTCATATTGTAAAATCTAACTGTCCACTACATCCTAGAAGCTCCGCTAAGCTGTTAGGGATGTGTCTGACAGTAATAGCAGTCAATAGCAGAATTCTAAATGCAGCATTACTCAATTTGCTAGATCGATCCAATTTCTGTATATATTATAACGTTTTTTAAAAGTTGAAGATGCCCTTAAAGTCTTAGCAGGAACAATAATAAGCACTGACAATAAAGTATGCAGACTACTCTATAGTATCTTATGTAGAAAGAATGGAAATCAATGATTTAAGGGTAATCTCCTAATTTTAGGTGGAGATGTTCGTGCTGCTTTTTTTTATGATGGTGTTTCAGAGCATAATATCGATAAACCGTTACCTTGTGCTGTTACATTGAGGTTGAAGTTGAAGGTTTCGCTCCCAATCATATTCATTGCTCTGCAACTATATATTCCAGAGTCGCTTACAGTCGCTTGAGAAACCAGAAGACTAGATTTAGAACTATTGGACTCCACTCTGAACTTCCCACTGGCCTGGATAGGTACTTGGACTCGATATGGATTTGGATGGAACCAGGTGAACTGAGCAGGAAGTCCATGTTTAAGAGTTACTGTCATGACTACTGTTTCCCCTTCTTTTTGGTTAATAATGGCACTGCTATTGTGTTCTTGGGACTGAGGAGGGTCTGACAGAAGACAAGGAAAAGATAAACTGTTACCATAATATGGTGGCTCACGCATACAGGCGTATGCAATTCATAACAAAAATAGCCAAGCATAACTTTCGGCTATTTCCATCAGCCCATTGAAATGAATGGAGCGGCCAGCTGGCAACTGATAGGATCCCTGTTGGAGCGGTGCTACAGAGGTGAGCGGAAGTGGCCCAAATGGTACTCCCTGTTCTCGTCATCAGTGGAGGTCCCAGCAGTCAGGCCCCCACCAATGCATGAGTTTTCACCCATGCACTGGATAGGTAGAAACCAGAAAAAAAGGTAATTCACTGGAATACCCCTTTAGGCACAAAACTTCAGGAAAATTCATTTGTAGCTTTGTGTATCTGTATACCGGAAATAAGTAAAAACCACAATACCCTGATTTATTGATTGGATAGATCTCACTAAGGCCCAATGTCCATGGGTGGATTTGTTTTGCATCTGCAAAACAATTTAAAGCATGCAGATGGGATTTCTTTTTCCCCTGGCGTGCGAACCGCACGCGTGGGAGAAAATCGTAGCATGCTCCATTTTCTGCTGATTCCACACGGACGGCTTCCCTTGAAGTCAATGGAAGTCATCCGATGTGCGGCACAACCACAGCTGTCATTGTGGATGTGCCATAGATCCGCGGGAAAGCAGGCCATTTTGAAAAAAATCGCACTGCGCATGCGCAGCGGGCGCGTCGGCCAGCGTGCCCGGACGCATCCGCCGTGCAGAAAAAAGAAGATTTGGCCGTGACAGAGGAGACCTGTGCTGGACCTGGACAGATAAAACGTCTTTTTTTTAATCCACGGCTGGATTCCGCTGTGGAATTAAGCACGTAGAATCTGTGCGCACAAGTGGACATTGGGCCTATCATTTCAGTTTCCTTTATGCATGGAGTGGAATAAAGTTCGTTACTTGTTTACTATGTCATGAATTCTTTTTTACACAGTGGGGACATTTAAAATTATGATGGTTTAAACTCAATAATTCACATGTCAAGTTATTCATGCTATCTACATACATATGACCTCATACATGGCCAAGTCCCATTAAGACTAAATGACAGAATTAAATAGTTTGCATGAAAATTGAAAGAAATAGATGTTTTCTTCCAGGAAAAACACAACCCTAGTACAGAGATTGAGTCTAGTATTGCAGTTCAGTCCCATTCACTTCATTTTTCAAGCCATAGCCTGTGGACAAGCATGATGCTGTTTCTGGAAGAAAGCAGTCACGTTTTTCTAACATTCTGAACTTTTGCAACACCTGCTTTGGATATGGGTGCAACTAAATCAACTAAGATCCCATCATTGAGCAGGGAGTTGGACCGTATGACTCTGGAGGTCCCTTCTAACTCTACAATGCTATGAGTAGCCCATTTGCTGGGTTTTTCATACTACTGTGCAATCTGCGGACAGAAGATGACTGACTGCATTGAGAGCCCGAAAGCCTCTTTTGGTTCCAACATTTGATTTCATTTTGTACACTTATAGTGATAGATCTTTAAAGCAATAGAGTTGAAACTCACCAAAAACCTCTGTACATAAAGATTTTCTTCCCATTTGCTCTCCAAGACAGGTGAGATTTGAGCCTTCAAGAATAATACTACCGCTGGATACAATCTTGGTCACATTGGTCCATCCTGACTTTAATGTGTCATTGAACATCATGGTCACATTAGCAGGAGGGTTCCCGCCTGGCCAGGAACAGCCCAGCATCACGTGCTCATCACGATCAGACTTGGCTAGGCATACGACATTTCCTTCTGGTTCCCCTGTCAAATTTAGAATGCTAAAGTTATTGATTGAACTGAATTCAGACAAATGGGAAGATTGAAGATCAGTCCCACAGATTTCCCAAGCTGCACTGGGATAATTGTGGAATTGCAGACATATAGCATTACATGTACATATACAATGGTATACAAACCCATAACAATATTGCATGCGATATTCCAGTTCAATTTACCTAGTATGGGCGATTATCACACATGAGTACTGACCTTAGATATATATATACTCAAGAACAACCATAAATGTCTGACAGGTGTACGTCATACCACTGGGATCTCCGACTATTAGTAGAACAAAATCCTAAGACCTTGTTCTGCAAGCACAGTGGTTTTCTATTCTCTTCTTGTCTATGGAATTGACAAACAGCTGAACAAGGTTGGACATCTCTCCATTCGGTCTCTTCCTGGAAGCAGCTGCCTTGGCTTGCAATCTGTGAGTTAAGGCTCATTTAGACACAACGATTATCGGTCAAAATATGCTCAAAAGCCAGCTCTTGAGCGATAATCATTGGGTCTAAACATGCCCATCTTTCAGTTTTCTGCCGAACGACTGTTTTCAGTTCTGCTTGAAAAACATCATTTGGCAGAACAGCTGATAGGTAGGACCGTATGCTGTACTCTGCCGGGGGAGAGCTGACAACAGCTGATTGCTTTGTCATAGCTGTTCTCAGCTTTCAGCCCCAGCAGAACAGCTAATAAGCAGGACCGAGCACTGTGTCTGCTGTCCATGGTGCTGAATTCTCAACAGGGAATTAGAGATTACATTGTTTTCTCTTAGAAGCCCATGGCTGAACAATGGAGCTAATTACAGAGCTCAGACCTTCTGCTGAGTTCTGCAACAGCTCCCAGAAGCTAATTCGTATGCAAATGAAGCTGATAAAGTACTAATAGCAATTAGTGCATTTAGTACTTTGTGCAAAATGATACTAATGCACCATATCTTCTCTCTGATTGGCTAGAGCTACTTATGTTATCAGTGCTGGCCAATCAGAGAGCAGTGCACAGTGTGCTTTACGCAGTTAGAAAATTGCCACAGCCATCTTGGACGAAGGAAAACAGGGCCCGAAACTGGCAGATCAGAGGAACTGGAGAGAAGAACAACTGCCGGTAATATACCTCCTCACCCCCCCCCCCCTGTCTCTGGACAGAATTTTCTCCTGAAACCAGAGGCTTATTGTAATGAAGGTAAAGTATACCACTAGTGCTATCAATTTTACCAACTGATGCACAAAATATGTTGTTATTGCACTGCTCCAATGAATCGTAAGATTATTGTCTTATTCTTGTATGAAACAATTTCATCCCTTAAGGTCAAAACATTAGGGTGTGCATAGGGAGTGATACTACTGTTCATTGTCTTCATAAGATACAGCTCATACTGTGTAAATAGCAAAGCAAACATAAGGGTTGACTTAGAGTAAATCCGCCAGCTACATTCTCAAAATAGGACACTGGTTGGATTGTAAACGTTATTATCATAATTCTGCTGTAGACTTGTGGAGCTCAATTTTTTTGGGTCAATTTCAAAGGAAATTTAGGAAAAAACTTCTACAAAAACTATGGTCAAAATACTATATACTGTAATACATACATTCCAATGCCAAGTTAAGTGGATTGGTAGTCTCACTGTTTGCCAAGTTGGTGGCTGTACAGATGAATGGTCCGGTGTCCTTCCTGGAGACAGGAGTGATGGTGAGATTGGAGTTTGGAGGAGAATCACTCTGACGGATGTAATATGGTGGTTTTGGGGATATTGGTTTTCCATTCAGGCTCCAAGAGAAGGTGATGGCTGAACCCTGAGCTGAGCAATAAAGAGACACCGAGTCCCGTCCTGCCCAGAGTGCTCCTGATGTGCTTCTGGTCAGAGCCACTGCCGAGACTGGAGCTGTAAACCAGAACATAAGCTGCTGTTGGTAAAATCATCATAAAGTGTAATATGTATAGAGGTTGGAGCTCAATTTTTCTGACCCAGAGCCCCAAATTCAGGATATAGACATACGGTTAAAGGAGTTATCCAGGCAATTTTTTGTAAAGCTACTCACAATGCTGTACAAATATAAAACGTCATTCTCTACTCACGCATTCCCTTGGTGTCAGTGACGTCATCACTGCAGCAGAAGGTGGAAAGCAATGAGGCACCGGGTATCAGCAAAATAGGAATGGCAGATGTTGTGTGAAGTGAGTAAGACTCTTTTAATGAATGTACAACATTTTAAGCAGCTTTACAAAAATGTAACTTGCCTGATAATATTATTGCTGTAGGCATCTATGGCTAGGGTGAACTTTGGAGCTTACTGTATACTGTTGTTTTTGGTTCAGTGCATAACAGTAAAGTAGTAAGGTTATATTGCAATGTCATTGTGTACCATGGTGACCATTGTAAGTTGGAAATATGGTAACTTGACACATAACTCTTGGGAAAACTAGTAATTTGTTCAGAACATTCCAATTGTCAATTGAAATTACAGAAAAAAATGAACATTTAGGCCTCATTCGGACCTATTATGGCCATTGTGATGAACCTATGGCATGCATGTCAGAGGCAGCACTCAAAGCCTTCTCTGTGGGCATGTGGCCCGTCACCCCAGCACAGACAACAGTTGTGTAAACAACTGCACGAGTGCTGATGTCACAGTAAGGCCTCCCTCACACATGGCGTTTGCAGAAACGCAGCGTTTTTCAACGCTGCGTTACTGCAGATTCCGCCCCATTTCAGCAGCGCTGGCATACTTTATGCCAGCGTTTTGGCTGCATTTTCAGCTCGGCTGAAAACACAGCCAAGAATGCTGCAAAGAAAAAAAAAAAGCAATACTCACCTAGCCGCTGCAGTCCGGGTCGCGGCCGCTGGTCTCTGCCGCTGATCCGGGCTTCCTCGGCACTCCCAAGTCTATTGCCGGAGGCTAGGTTTGAGAACCCCGCCTACGGGAATAGAGTGCTGTGATTGGTTGTCGGTGCTTGCTCGATGCCCAATCACAGCCCTTCATTGACTGCATCAGCCAATCAGAGCTTGCCGGCGCTGATTGGCTTAGACAGTCAGTGAAGGGCTTTGATTGGGCATCGAGCATGCCGACAACCAATCACAGCACTCTATTGCCGGAGGTGGGGTTCTCAAACCTGGCCTCCGGCAATAGACTTGTGAATACAGGGGAAGCCCGGATCAGCGGCAGAGACCAGCGGCCGCGACCCGGACTGCAGCGGCTAGGTGAGTATTACTTTCTTTTTTTCTACCTAGCCTACCTAGCCTACCTGATTTTCGGGGTAGGGCTTCTATTGCAAGCCCTCACCCCGAAAATCGGCGAGCGGTTAACGCTGCTAAAAACGCAGCACCAAGTGTTGCCGCGTTTTCAGCAGTGCTAAAACCGCTGCCCATTCATTTTAATGGGCGACGCAGGGCTAAAAACGCCCAAAAATATAACATGCATCGCTGTCAAAGCGCAGCGTCGGGAGACGCTGCGTTTTCAGCCCTGTGTGAGCAGCCCCATTGAAATGAATGAGAGTGTTGTACAGCGTTTTGCGCTGGGCTGAAAAGGCAGTGCTAAACGCTGTATAAAACGCCCTGTGTGAGGGAGGTCTAAAGCGATAATCGTCCTGTGTAAATGGCCGTGTAGGCACTTTGCGATGAATAAGTGGGTTCTGGGTTGCTGTTTGGGCACTCGGTCTCTAAAAGGTTCGCCATCACTGCATTAGAGCCTATGAGAGCATACACACGAGTTGGCAAAAAAATCGCTGTGTGCTCTATTCTCTTTCGTATTTTAAAATATGCAACATCCACTATCCCCGCAAATCGGATTGCACATGGATGGGTGGCTGCGTGCTGTCCGTTGTGAGTTTCACCCAAGCACAACTTGCATACAGCCATCTAAATTCTGCCTAACAAAAAATAAGACAAAAACAGTCAAAATTACATACAAAAGTCATAAATAGCTGCTAGAAGCTGTGAATCACTTTTTTTAGTGGAGGACAGTAGCTTCTCAAGGGTCTTGAAGCACACAGAGTACAAAAAATAAAAAATAAATGGAATCGCCTTCACCTAGTGAACAAAAGAGCAGCTCATCCTGCCAGAGGTAAAGAGCAGGGCAGGACATGTAGTACTGTACTGTATAGTACTACTAGACAGTCAATCAGTGCACGTACATAGAGGGAATGTGTTATCAGAAACTGACCTACTATATAGATCTCATTTTTGTGATAAACATATTCTTAATGAATTGTGGGTGATATTTTAATTTTTAATCACAATCTGTGTTCAAAATTCCTGCATTTTTCCCACTGACCACAGAGTCTAATACTAGTACGGCACTTGCTGTTCTGTAGAGAAAACTTTTCAGCAGTCAGCTCACTAACATTACTGGCAGGATTACACTGAAAAGTAACACCTATATGTGGATAACACAGGATCCACCATTCACAAGAGGTATAAACTATTATCTACTCTCTCTCCCTGCTAAACAACCTCTGCGCAGATCACAGAACATGTCTAGACCGGTCTCCATGCAAGTCAGTGGGTCCCCTCCTCTTCATTGTGTAAAGGCATCTCTTTAAATGCTGTTAAAAGGACTATATCACCATTTTTTTATTGATTAAAACCAGATAGAGAAACATTTTCCATTTTTCAAATCTGTTTTTTATTTTCTTATTGTAGCTTTTTTTTATTCTGTTGTTTCTACATGACTATGGGGGCGGCCATCTTTCCTGGGCTACATATAACAGCATTTAGAAGATATGCTTTACAGCATTCTCATCGGCCATTCACACAATGGACAGAAGGGGACCCATTGACTTTGGCCGCCAACAGGACACTGAATGAGAAATTGCTCACCTGCTGGAGTCACTTGGTTTTCAGCAAAGCTAAAAACCAAGTGACTATGGGCCGGTATAAACAAGAGCCATTCACTATTTAAGCAACTCCTGTTTACTGTGAATGGAGGCTACTGGGCCAGAATGATCCTGGCCTGCTATGCCTCCATTCACTTGAATGACTATTGCTCCTGTGTAAGCAAGGGATCCGTATTCTGCTTCTGCTGTTAGTTAGATGATTGTTGCAAAGTTTTCTCTACAGATCAGGAAGTGACGGACTAGTGTTAAGCTCTGTGGTCAGTGGGAAAAATGCAGGATTTTAGTATTATTCTTTAATACGGATTATAACCAAAAAGTTTTTAAAAGATCTCCCAAAAATTCTTTAAAAATTTGTTTTAACACAAAAATATGATTAATATATATATCATTTTCTGATGACACATCCCCTTTAAATATAGCTCAGGAAAGATGGCTGCCTCAATAGTGACGTACAGACAACAGAATAAAAAAATTCAACAATCAGAAAATAAAAACTGATTAGAAAAATGGAATATATTTCTCTATCTGGTTTTAATTCATTAAAAAAAAGAATGTTCTGGTGATATAGTCCCTTTAAGTAATGCAGGGGTTTTTATACCAGTAAAATATCCATGGTGACTGGTTGGATCTTCCAGGCAACTGCATGCGGTGGATCCCGACTGTCCACAGTATTGGATAGTGAATGTGGTTTCCCATCACAATGGCCCAGGAAATACCATTGTCTCTTCAAAATATTGTATCCTGAGGCCGTTGTAACTTGAGGGATCACTTGTACAGACCATTGTAGTGTTACAAAGTGGACACTTTCAACTACTGTAGGTCATGTATTTTAGGAGGTATTCTCCCCTATAAAACTGCTTTTCTGGGGGGATTAGGTGGCTCGTTAGTAGCATTACTATCACTATTATTGATACTATTCATGTAGATATCCATGTCATGGCACATACTCACCGGCCAGGTTGAGGTACAATCTAGTGCTGTTTTCACTATTTATTGAGCTTCTAGCGGTACACATAAAATATCCAATATCCTTGGAAAGCACAGGGCTTATAACAAGGATGGAGTTATTTAGGGTGAACTGGGGGTCCGTCTGCAATGGTGCTCCATCCACACTCCAGGAGTAACTGACATTTGTACCCTTAGAGGAGCATCGTAAAGACACCGAATCCCTTCCCGGCCACAGTAACAGGTCAGATGTGTTACTTGTCAGGGTTACTTCTGATACAGGTACTGCCAATAGAAGACATCAGATAACATTAAACATAGAGGTCATCCTACTAATCCCCGTTCCTTGTCAACATTTTACACTAAATCCCCAAATCTGCAGTCCAATATTTATAGTGTAATAGTGATAAGCTGTGTATTTTAACTGAGAGTTAGAGGGAAGCTGCCACCATCTATAAGCATCATTAACTAAGTTATGGTTCTTATAGGTTAGGTGACGTGGAGTCTCATACTCCATTCCTTCACTGTTGCCCAGGAAAGTCAGTGTGTGCATGGCCAGCTTGCCTCAAAAGGCTCTGCAAGCACTCTCCCATTCATTCCTATAGAAATGCAGGCACAGCCTTCCGAAAAGAGTCAAGCTGTCTGCGCACGCACTGACTTTGCCAGGCAACGCTGCAAGAATGAGGGACTGGGTGAATATGAAAACAGGCTCCTCGTCACCTATGCTATAAGTACTATAACATAGTTTATGATAGGTTCCCTTTAAAGGCTTCTTCAGATGACCGTATTTGCACATGTTTTGTAAGCGTAAAAGATACACACACAATGTGCTGAGAATACAACCCATTGATGTCAATGGATTGGTTCCCGTGTTTTGCATGCGCATTTTTCGCGCATTGAAAAAAATAGCACATGATCTATGTTTCTGCGTATTGCGTAGCAAAGTCGCCCATTTAAGTTATGAGAGGTGCGCAAATACGCAAGAAGATGCTTGGAACACTGCGGGGAAAAGTACACATCTGGATCTCATGAGGCTAAATAGCCTTTTAATCCACGGCATGAGTCACATGTGTGAACTGGCCCTGTGTGCGTAAAAAGAACAGTACTATGCGCAGACACATGCAAAAATCAACCTCATTCATAGCGCAAATACGTTGCTTAAACAGACAAACATGTTTCCTGATCGTTTTGCAGGCGCATATGTGATGAAACAAAGCCATCGATTCCAGTGGTTTCCTTTTCACTAGGATATTACTACTTGCAAGAAAAAATAGGCCTCACCCTATCTTTTTCGTACATAATTTTTTCTATGTACAAGAAAAGATAGGGCAAGAACTATCTTTATGCTTTTTTTTTACGCGTGCAATAGTGTATGCTGTAGTCAAGTGTGTGACCATAGCTTTAGGGGTAATTTGATGTCATTTTTTGACTAGGGGCTATCTAGCTTAGGGACATTGAGATAAGCTGGTATACTGTAGTTCATATAGTACTGATGAAAATAATATGTGGGCATGGACCAGGCTTTAGGGCTTACAAATACAAAGTGTACTCATAATTAGTCAGTTTTATGATTCAACAGAACTCAAGCCCTGTACCCTACGCCTCTAACTGAAGATCATGCTCACCTCAGTCACACGGTAAAGAACATGCTCACCTGATACAGTTACAGTTATGGAGTTGCTGGTGCTGGCGCTGGCAGGGTTCTGGATGGCGCAGGTGTAGGATCCATTGTCATTCTCTGTTATTGGTGTGAAGACCAGGGATGATCCACTACAAGTCACATGGGGTTCAGAGCAGATAGGTTTCTGATCACGGTAGAAAGTGTAAGTAGTCACATTCTGATTCCTGCTATCACACAGGAGGGTCACGTTGGTTCCATCAACAATTCGATCAGTGATTATACTTAGAGATGGTGTATATAGCTCGGCTAAATGCAGAAAACAGAAAGATGGATTACCAATTACATATGTTACAGTATTTTGGGAAAAATATTGCCCACAAATAATAGACTTTTAGTGAGAAGGATTAGGCCTTTATGAGTGTTCAAACATTGGGTTTAAACTAGAATGGTCCTCTTCATTGACCCCTGAAAGGACTCCCTGGCGTAGGGGTAATCTGGCCAATGTTTCAATATTCTAGCCATGGGACAGACCACGGGGCTTGACAACTTCACCTCACACCTTTGAATCACCATGGAAAATGCTGAGCAAATGTGCAATCACAGGTCTGACCTGGAATCTCACAATATATGGGCACCTCTGGACAGCAGAGCCACATGTCTCAGTGTCTTTCTCAATGTAGAACTTGGAATTTGGCACTAGCAGTACTGTTAGCAGATTTTTGGTACCAAGTTCTCCCGGAACTGGCTGGACAATGCAGACTACCGATACAGACCACATAGAGAGAATTTTCTATGTAACTTGCACTTCATGAACCTAAGCACTCAAATGTATCTCAGTCGGTAACAAGTTGGTTGAGTGGCCACTTTACCTTGATACAGTTTTTGGGAATGTCGTTCTCCCTTCTGCCCAACCAGCTTTTGCTGTATCATTAACACTGACTTCTACTCTCCTTGGAAGTTTATTAATGCAACAGTTACTATTAAAGTCACGGTTATGTAATGAACAGAATCCAAAAACATTTTTCTAAAGCTACAATTAAAATTTCATTGCAACATGTACAAAATAACGACTAAAGTCCTTTGTTGAACAAAATTGCAGGGCCCACCATACCCCTTTTACAAGCCATGCAGGGAAATTGAAAGTGGCGAGGGAATGAAACGCTACATATATTAGCGAATTGCATAACTTTGTTATAGCTGATCATGGCGGATCCAACTTCTCTAACTGAAGCAATTTCTGGCTATACATTTCCCCTGCTGCAACCTCTGCAGTGACATTGCAGCAGTTCATGATGCCTGTAAAATGAATGGCTGTCCATGCAATATATGGATGTGGTGGGTCTGCCAAATGGGAGGCACTCCTTTTTGGCTCATGGAGGGGGCCTTATTCGTAAAACTCCGTCTGACATCCATGTGCCCTAATAATGCATATGGACAGAGATTGTTGCCATGAGAATCCCCTCTACAGTGGTTGCTACATAAATACAGCTTCTACACTGACCTACAAACTGTATATGTCTCCTTGTTGCAAACTACAAATTAGCTTTACTTTTTCATATAGTACTGTGTTAGGCTCATCATGTACATTAGTTATTAGATAGCTGTTGGCCGACCACTGATTCAACAAAAAAGCTTTTCTGTCCAACTCCCCATACAGACAGGGGAGAGGAATAAGTTGCTGCCAGATACTTATGCTGACTTATCTCCTCTAAGAACAAACGGATCAAACATGTTGAAATTCAACTGCCCAATTCTTCTCTTATTCAACATCTGTGCACTTTTGGGTCTCTTGGGTTGTTCAGACTGACGGGCCACAGTATTCTATGGTGCCGTAAAACACTCTTACAGTGGCTTGCAGCAGGGAGGTTAGTTCCTTGGCTGATAGCTAATAAGAGGTGTCAAGGTCAGTTTTGGTCAAGGAACAGCCTACTGCTAACAGGGGTGTTTAAGTTCTGATGGTGAAACACTGCACCACAATGCTGATGAAAGGAGTGGAGAGGAACTGATAAAAGGGAGTGGTTTGGTGCCAAGGGACAGAGTGCAGATCGTCCATGTCAGGTGCCTGAAGGACCCATAATTGGCCAATGCAAAGTGATAGACCTGAATTTCTTAGTGAGCTGAAAGTCGGCGCTGATCTCTCATTAGGGGAGTATCAGTGGGCTGAAGGCAGGAGTGAGAAATAAGGGCCTATGGAGATGCTGCATAGCGGGCTACCTTGGGAGACCCATAGGCGAGAAGTTTCGTCATGGTATTGACATGATGGCCCAGAGCGACAAATTTATGTGTAATTTACTCCACAAACTGGCATAAATTATGCCAGAAATGTACACCTGGTTGGGATCAGGCGTATATTTCTGTAAAGGTACACGGAGCTGCACTTAAAGGGGTTGTCCCGCGAAACAAAGTTGGGGTATACACTTCTGTATGGCCATATTAATGCACTTTGTAATGTACATTGTACATTAATTATGAGCCATACAGAAGTTATTCACTTACCTGCTCCGTTGCTAGCGTCCCCGTCTCCATGGTGCCGTCTAATTTTCAGCGTCTAATCGCCCGATTAGACGCGCTTGCGCAGTCCGGTCTTCTCCGTGTTGAATGGGGTTGCTCGTGCTGGAGAGCTGCTCCTCGTAGCTCCACCCCGTCACATGTGCCGATTCCAGCCAATCAGGAGGCTGGAATCGGCAATGGACCGCACAGAAGACCTGCGGTCCACCGAGGGTGAAGATCCCGGCGGCCATCTTCGCAAGGTAAGTAAGAAGTCACCGGAGCGCGGGGATTCGGGTAAATACTATCCGTTTTTTTTTTTTCAACACATGCATCAGGTTTGTCTCGCACCGAACGGGGGGGCTATTGAAAAAAAAAAAAACCTGTTTCGGCGCGGGACAACCCCTTTAATACATAAAAAGGCATGCACCTCTTCATGTATTTAGCGCAATGTGCGTATTGGGGGAAATCTTAATAGGCCAGGAAATGTGGGGTTTAGTATATTTCCTTATAGAATCCTAGAATGGTAGAGTTGGAAGGGACCTCCAGGGTCATCGCATCCAACCCCCTGCTCAGTGCAGGATTTACTAAATCATCACAGACAGTGATGATCTGTTCTTCAAACAATGTCTGTCCAGCCTTTGTTTGAACACTTCCATTGAAGGAGAACTCACGACCTCCCGTGGCAATCTGTTCTACTCATTGATCACCCTCACTGTCAGAAAGTGTTTTCTAATATCTAATTTGTGTCTCCTCCCTTTCAGTTTCATTCCATTGATTCTGGTCTTTCCTTGTGCAAATGAGAATAGGGCTGATCCCTCTGCACTGTGACAGCCCTTCAGATATTTGCAGACAGCTATTAAGTCTCCTCTCAGCCCTCTTTTTTGCAAGCTAAACATTCCCAGATCCTTTAACCGTTTCTCATAGGACATGGTTTGCAGACCATTCATCATCCTGGTTGCTCTTGTCTGAACTTGCTCCAGTTTGCCTATGTTTTTTTTTTAAATTGTGGTGCCCAGAACTGGACACAGTATTACTCTGGATGAGGTCTGACCAAGGAAGGATAATTAAGGGGGATAATTACCTCACACGATCTAGACTCTAAGTTTCTCTTAATACATTCAACAATTGTGTTTGCCTTTTTTGCTGCTGTATCACACTGTTGACCCATGTTCAGCCTGTGATCTATCAGTATACCTCCAATGTGTCAAGTTGGCAATCCCTACTGCTCACTCTCAATGGGTTACATCAGAGTTGATTGCTGCAGTTGCAGAGCCCCACAGCCAGCCCCCCGAATTCTCATGACAAGTCCTCTGTCAACAGATTCCAGTGCTATCCCTAATAATATGGTAATCTATGTAACAAATACAATTTTCTTCCCTGACACTACTGGATGGAATAGTATAGTTAACTATGGTGTAGGATCCACCATTCACAATAGATGATGGCCACGGCTTACCTCCTTTACCTCTCTGTACAATTAACTCTACACTGATCCCAAAGCATGCCCACAGCATGCCATAGGAGATAATGAGCATCTCTAGACTACAGGTTCCTATAGTCCTATAGTGGCTACTGTAAAGTACATCTCTGAATGCCATTAACTGCAGCTTAGGCAGAATGGCAGCCCCCATAATCATGTAGAAAATACAATATTTAAAAATCTTCATTCAGAAAATAAAAACAGATTAGAAAAAAATAATATAATAATATCCCTATCCGGGTTTAATTAGTAAAAATATAAATATTGGTGATACATTGCCTTTAATAACAAATTATGTCATCATACAGTGCTGGAACAATACCCTATACCCAAAAATATACAGTACAGTGCCAAATAATATGGTATACGGTGCCCAGGGGATATATCATACTGTACCCAAATAAAATGCCAATCAGTGACCAAATAATATGGCATTCAATGCCCAATTTATACTCTATACTATACCGAAAAGATACAAAACCGTGCCCAAATAATTTGACATGTTGTACATGTCGTAAACCATACTGTCCTCAAGTAATATGCCAGTAAAATTACTGCAGTATATAGTACTTAAATGTTGCACTACGCTGGACTCTGGTAAGTTGTATGAAGTCCACTTACCAGGGCCAAAGCGTATTCAAATAATGTGGTAACACCTCACAGTGCCCAAATAATTCTGCTATACTATACCAAAATCATATATCATAATTGACCAATATGATAATGTAACAAACTACTATATCTTAAAACTATGGAAAAATCAGACAATAGGATGCAGGTTGCCAGGAACTGTGGCAGAGATCATTGAAGGGAACGCAGTGCTAGATCAGCACTACAACCCCTTCATTCTCAGGATCAGCAGGGGTCCTAGAGATCAGATCCTAAGGCTAGTTCCACACGGGCGATCATGAAAATCGCATCTTTGTTCCCACGATTTTTGAGCAGCAGCGATGCTTTATTTTTTAGAATAATCTCGCATTTTATCACTGCCTCTCCTGATAAAATTGCGTGACTTTTTATCTCGGAAGGCAATAGTACTATCTAATGTTAAAAATCATATTGCAACGCAAGTTTGCGCGTTGCGATGGGATTCAAAGGAGGCTCCATAAGGAGACATGGGAGATAAAAAAAATCGCACATTGCAGAACAATAGAGCATGCCACGATTTTTGTGTTCTCTCAAAATCGCATCAGTGAAAACATCGCTAATGGTAAGGAAACCGTTGAAAATCATTGGTTTCATAAATCAGCTTTTTTACAGACTCTCGCATCACGTGAGAATCGTGCGATTTTTATCGCCCGTGTGAAACCACCGGAAGGCCACTTTCAGACCGGCGATAAAATTATGCAATTTTTGCGCAATGCGAGATTCAGTAGAAAGCAGATTTATGAAACCAATGATTTTCAATGGTTTTCTTCCCATTAGCGATGTTTTCATTGATGCGATGTTGAGAACAAAAAATCGTGGCATGTTCTATCGTTCTGCGATGTGCGATTTTGTTTATCTCCCATGTTTCCCTATGGATCCTCCTTTTTATTACATTGCAATGCAGAAACTTGCGTTGCGTTTTTACTATTAGAAAGTCCTATTGACTTTCACCATAGAAAATCCCACGATTTTATCGTGGGAGGCAGTGATGCAATGCGGGATTATTCTGAAAAAACCCATCACTGCCGCTCAAAAATTGTGGGATCAAAGACGCGATTTTGCCGCAATTTTCTCGCAACAAGAACGCAATCGCCCGTTTGGAACTAGCCTAACAGATCATGCAGTGATGGTGCATCCTAGCCATATGTCATCACTTTATGAGATGGAAAAATGTCTCTATCAATGCACCAGTAATCATAGAAGTCATAGAATTTATTATCCCAGTCCCTTACATGCAATCTAACAGACAGTAGGAAGCTGCGGGCTGTTTTTAGGGTGACAGTGGGTCCTTGTACAATTTCCAGGTTGCACATACATACAACCCTCGTGCCAAGTTTAAAGGGGTCATAGGAGATTAAAAAGAATGCTTTGCTTTTAATCCCCAAGAAACAGTGCCCCACATGTTCACAGGTTGTATCTGGTATTGCAGCTCACCACATTACTATCATCATTGAACCACAACATATCTACAGCTGCCCATGACATAGAACAGATCTAAAAAGGCTAATTTTTTCTTAGGGGGTCACTATTTGGGGAACCATGTTCTAAATTACAATGTGCACAACTGTAAGAAGCCATTACTTACGAAAGAGTTTGAGCTCATAGAGTACAATATCCTTCTGGAATACACCATGTTCATAAGCATAGAAGCTATAATGCCCTTCATCTGCATGCGTCAGGTTGTCCAGTCTCAGAGTGTCATTTTCAAATAGCTCACATCTGCCCTTGTACTGCGGGGGGTACTGAAGACGACCATAGTTGCGCTCAACAATTAAAGGGACATCTCCAGTCTCTCCAAAGAGCCATTGTACGCGGTAATATGCAGAGGAGGGGACAGACACATTAAAATTTATCGATCCTCCAAAAGTCCCATTCACTATTTGGGTAGGTAACGCCAAACCGGTGTACACTGAAAGTTGTGAAAGTAATAAAAAGAGAATGTCACATCATTTATAATAACATCATTATAATAATCATTCCATTATAAAGCGTTGTCTTACCCAGACCGAGGAAGAACAGCAGACAGCACGGAGAAAACTGGCTGATGTCCATTTGTTTGTAATGTTTCAGCTCCGTGTCTCTTGGAGATTATATGCACTAGGTAGTTGTGCACACACTGAGTGCTATATACCTGAGCACTGTTCATTTATTACTTCTGTAGTATTACCATAGTTCAATCTTGGCTCCAGATGCCCCTGCTGGTCAAATGTCGAACAACAACAAATAAGTTATTACAGCCTGCTTTGCTTCATTTACGCTCCTTCTTCTTGAAATAGTAGCATATGAGAAGCTTAAGGCTGTAATTGGCGAAATATTGCACTTTGGGGGGTATTTTTTATCTCCTGTATAGAAGTGTGTAGGTAATAGTTAGCTTTATGTTGTACAGTAAAGCAAGCACAGTATGGCATTTTGGGTAATGTAGGTTGACTCAGGCTTCCATCCGTCCGAGGTTGGTAAAATGAGTACCCAGCTAGGTGGGGGGTAATAAATTAAAATTAATTGAAAGTGCTGTGAAATACGTTGGCGCTATACAAATAACAAATAAAGGGGTATTTTGCAACTTTTTACATCTTTTTCTATTGATGACCAGTCATCAAAAAATGATCAGCAGAAAACTGCTGCTTGGATCAGCTGATTCCCGGGACCGCTGTCAATGCGGTCAACGAAAGAAGCAGAAACGCTGACCATAGTGCAAAGGCATGGTTTTGCACTGCAGCGCAACTCTCGTTGAACTCAGTAGGAGCTGCGCCTGCAATACCGCTACACTATAGTCATCTCTTTCTGCTTCCTGCGCTTACCGCAGTGACAGCGGTCTTGGGAATCAGCTGATCAGAGGGGATCCGATCGGCAGGTTCCTGCTAATCATCTATTGATGACCTGTCGTTCATCAATTGAAGAATATAAAAAAAAGTCCTGGAATACCACTTGAAGTACTTAGTCATTGTATGGCACTAACTGGGCACAATGGGTTAGACTTACTAAGTCTAATATCTAGATAGTGTACTGCCCACGAATAGATTTTCACCGCGGTTCCCGCAGCATAAATCCGCGGCGGTATTCCACTGCTATTACGTTTTATTGAACCTATTAGCTCAGTACTCACATGCGTGATTCTGCCGCGGGAAAAAAAATCGCAGCATGCTCTAATTCACTGCGTTTTTTTTGCTGCAGTAGGTCTCCATTATTATAGTATTAATGGAGACCTTGGGATTCCTGCGGCGGAATTACGCGATTGCTTGCGGGCACTCGCGTTTTTTAAATGCGGTATTCCCGTGGCGTATCCCGCTCCATCTTTGGGCATGAGGCCTAAATTTAGTGATTCCAAAGATGTGTAAAATCTATCAGTGTGGCATGTTGATCCACTGTTAGTGCAATTTGGATGGTTCTTTCTTGAGTGGTATACTTTAGACCAGCTTTGGGCACCAAATATCTGCTACATCATGATACTCAATTTGGCACATTTTATGGTTCGACAAATTTGCCCACTTTTCTCTACTCTTTTCTAGACATTTCTGTTCTTTTTGGTTCAAGTCAAGATGGCCAACACAATCTTCAGACTAAGGGCAACTAAATTAATAAATGGAATGGGATGACTAGAGTACCCAGAGAGGCATCAAAATTGGGATTATTCACCCTAGAAAAAAGAAGGCTAAGGGGTAATCAAATAACTATGTATAAATACATGAAGGGACAATACAAGGATCTCTCCCATGATCTGTTCATACCCAGGACTGCGACAGTAAAGCGAGGGCATCATCTACATCTAAGGGAAAGCAGGTTTCATCACCAACATAGAAGGGGGTTCTTTACTGTAAGAGCAGTGAGACTGTGGAACTCTCTGCCTGAGGACGTGGTGATGGCAAAATCGGTAGAGGAGTTTAAGAGGGGACTAGATGTCTTTCTAGAGCGCTATGATATTACAGGATATAGACATTAGGTGACCAGCGGGGTTAATGATCTTAAATGTTGATCCAGGGATTACTCTGGCTGCCATTATGGAGTCAGGAAGGAATTGCCTTTCCCTGGACTAACAAGGAAGGGGTTGAACAAGCTGAACTAGATGGACATTGTCTTCATTCAGCCTAACCTACTATGTTACTATGTAAGGGCTTAAACAGACGACTGTGATTTTGAAAATCACGCTTGCAAAATGGGCGGAAACAAAACCATTTATTTCAATGGCTTCGTTCTCACGGTCGTGTTTCTTGAGGCCTTGCCCTATCTTTCAGCATTTATGTTTCATACGGGAAATGATAGGTCCTGCCCTATACTTTGGCTTCTTTATTATACTCTCGCGCCATAGTGCGGTGTTTGAACAGTAAAAAAAAGCCTGATTCATGCGCATATAGCGGCGAGGGTATTTGTGCATGCGCCAGTCTGTTTTAGCCCTTGCCAATCACCAGAGTGCATTTGGCATGTTACACTACTAATGCACTAAGCCTGTTCTCTGATTAGCCAAGTGTTGCTCATGCGATCAGTACTGGCCAATCAAAGAACAGCACACAGTGTGCATTAGGTAATTAGAAAATTACAGTAGTCTTCTTGGATGCCGTAAAAGGGAGCACTAGCCAGCTAATCAGATGGCTGGCTGCAGAACAACTGCAGGTAATATACCTCCTCCCCCAGAAAGAATTTTGTCCTAAGACGGGAGGATTACTTTAAGACGTTTTTCCACAGCTGGTATGTTGGCATTGGTGTGACCGTCAAGTTAGTGATTTTTTTTCTGTCTGCAAGCATGCATATATAGTACTGTGCAAAAGTTTTAGGCAGGTGTGGAACACGTGCTGCAAAGTAAGAATGCTTTCAAAAATAGAAGTGTTAGGCCCCCCTCACACAGACGTTTTTTCCTGTGTTTCCAGCACAGCGCAAGGGCTGTCAATCACTACCCTTGATTTCAATGGGGCTTCACAGAAAAGCATTAAAACTAGAGATGAGCGAACACCAAAATGTTCGGGTGTTCGTTATTCGGAACGAACTTCCCGCGATGTTCAAGGGTTCGTTTCGAACAACGAACCCCATTGAAGTCAATGGGCGACCAGAGCATTTTTGTATTTCGCCGATGCTCGCTAAGGTTTTCATGTGTGAAAATCTGGGCAATTCAAGAAAGTGATGGGAATGACACAGAAACGGATAGGGCAGGCGAGGGGCTACATGTTGGGCTGCATCTCAAGTTCACAGGTCCCACTATTAAGCCACAATACCGGCAAGAGTGGGCCCCCCCCCCCTCCCAACAACTTTTACTTCTGAAAAGCCCTCATTAGCAATGGATACCTTAGCTAAGCACCACACTAGCTACAACAAAGCACAATCACTGCCTGGATGACACTCCGCTGCCACTTCTCTTGGGTTACATGCTGACCAACCGCCCCCCCTCCCCCCCACAGCGCACACCAAAGTGTCCCTGCGCAGCCTTTAGCTGCCCTCATGCCACGCCACACTCATGTCTATTTAGAAGTGCGTCTGCCATGAGGAGGAACCGCAGGCACACACTGCAGAGGGTTGGCACGGCTAGACAGCGACCCTCTTTAAAAGGGGCGGGGCGATAGCCCACAATGCTGTACAGAAGCAATGAGAAATAGAATCCTGTGCCACCGCCATCAGGAGCTGCACACGTAGGCATAGCAATGGGGAACCTATGTGCCACACACTATTCATTCTGTCAAGGTGTCTGCATGCCCCAGTTAGACCGGGCTTTTTAATTCATAGACACAGGCAGGTACAACTCCCTATTGTGAAGTCCCTGTGGACCGACAGCATGGGTGGGTGCCAGGAAGCCACCGGCGGTACATAGAAATATCCCATTGCATTGCCCAACACAGCTGAGGTAGTAATGTCGTGCGTAATACAGGTGGGCTTCGGCCCACACTGCATGCCCCAGTCAGACTGGGGTTCTTTAGAAGTGTACAGATGTATTAAAAACTCCGTGTGCACCTACAGCATGGGTGGCTCCCTGGAACCCACCGGCGGTACACAAAAATATCCCATTGCATTGCCCAACACAGCTGAGGTAGTAATGTCGTGCATAATGCAGGTGGGCTTCGGCCCACACTGCATGCCCCAGTCAGACTGGGGTTCTTTAGAAGTGGACACATGTAGGTTAAACTCCCTGTGGACCCACTGCCTGGGTGGGTGCCAGGAAGCCACCGGCGGTACATAGAAATATCCCATTGCATTGCCCAACACAGCTGAGGTAGTAATGTCGTGCGTAATACAGGTGGGCTTCGGCCCACACTGCATGCCCCAGTCAGACTGGGGTTCTTTAGAAGTGTACAGATGTATTAAAAACTCCGTGTGCACCTACAGCATGGGTGGCTCCCTGGAACCCACCGGCGGTACACAAAAATATCCCATTGCATTGCCCAACACAGCTGAGGTAGTAATGTCGTGCATAATGCAGGTGGGCTTCGGCCCACACTGCATGCCCCAGTCAGACTGGGGTTCTTTAGAAGTGGACACATGTAGGTTAAACTCACTGTGGACCCACTGCCTGGGTGGGTGCCAGGAAGCCACCGGCGGTACATAGAAATATCCCATTGCATTGCCCAACACAGCTGAGGTAGTAATGTCGTGCGTAATACAGGTGGGCTTCGGCCCACACTGCATGCCCCAGTCAGACTGGGGTTCTTTAGAAGTGTACAGATGTATTAAAAACTCCGTGTGCACCTACAGCATGGGTGGCTCCCTGGAACCCACCGGCGGTACACAAAAATATCCCATTGCATTGCCCAACACAGCTGAGGTAGTAATGTCGTGCATAATGCAGGTGGGCATCGGCCCACACTGCATGCCCCAGTCAGACTGGGGTTCTTTAGAAGTGGACACATGTAGGTTAAACTCCCTGTGGACCCACTGCCTGGGTGGGTGCCAGGAAGCCACCGGCGGTACATAGAAATATCCCATTGCATTGCCCAACACAGCTGAGGTAGTAATGTCGTGCGTAATACAGGTGGGCTTCGGCCCACACTGCATGCCCCAGTCAGACTGGGGTTCTTTAGAAGTGTACAGATGTATTAAAAACTCCGTGTGCACCTACAGCATGGGTGGCTCCCTGGAACCCACCGGCGGTACACAAAAATATCCCATTGCATTGCCCAACACAGCTGAGGTAGTAATGTCGTGCATAATGCAGGTGGGCTTCGGCCCACACTGCATGCCCCAGTCAGACTGGGGTTCTTTAGAAGTGGACACATGTAGGTTAAACTCCCTGTGGACCCACTGCCTGGGTGGGTGCCAGGAAGCCACCGGCGGTACATAGAAATATCCCATTGCATTGCCCAACACAGCTGAGGTAACGTCAGCTGTAATGCAGGTGGGCTAAAAATTAATTTGATTACACTGTAGGCGAGGGCCCACAAAAATTGCTGTATCAACAGTACTAATGTACATCCCAAAAATTGGCCATGGCCAGCCAAGAGGGCAGGTGAAACCCATTAATCGCTTTGGTTAATGTGGCTTAAGTGGTAACTAGGCCTGGAGGCAGCCCAGTGTAACGAAAAATTGGTTCAAGTTAAAGTTCCAACGCTTTTAAGCGCATTGAAACTTATAAAAATTGTTCAGAAAAATTATTTGAGTGAGCCTTGTGGCCCTAAGAAAAATTGCCCGTTCAGCGTGATTACGTGAGGTTTCAGGAGGAGGAGCAGGAGGAGGAGGAGGAATATTAGACACAGATTGATGAAGCAGAAATGTCCCCGTTTTGGATGGTGAGAAAGAACGTAGCTTCCATCCGCGGGTGCAGCCTACGTATTGCTTACGTATCGCTGCTGTCCGCTGGTGGAGAACAGAAGTCTGGGGAAATCCAGCCTTTGTTCATCTTGATGAGTGTTAGCCTGTCGGCACTGTCGGTTGACAAGCGGCTATGCTTATCTGTGATGATTCCCCCAGCCGCACTAAACACCCTCTCCGACAAGACGCTAGCCGCAGGACAAGCAAGCACCTCCAGGGCATACAGCGCTAGTTCAGGCCACGTGTCCAGCTTCGACACCCAGTAGTTGTAGGGGGCAGAGGCGTCACCAAGGATGGTCGTGCGATCCGCTACATACTCCCTCACCATCCTTTTACAGTGCTCCCGCCGACTCAGCCGTGACTGGGGAGCGGTGACACAGTCTTGGTGGGGAGCCATAAAGCTGGCCAGGCCCTTAAAGACTGTTGCACTGCCTGGGATGTACATGCTGCTCGATCTACGCACATCCCCTGCTACCTTGCCCTCGGTACTGCGCCTTCTGCCACTAGCGCTGTCGGCTGGGAATTTTACCATCAGCTTGTCCGCAAGGGTCCTGTGGTATAGCAACACTCTCGAACCCCTTTCCTCTTCGGGAATCAGAGTGGGCAGGTTCTCCTTATACCGTGGATCGAGCAGTGTGTACACCCAGTAATCCGTCGTGGCCAGAATGCATGCAACGCGAGGGTCACGAGAAAGGCATCCTAACATGAAGTCAGCCATGTGTGCCAGGGTACCTGTACGCAACACATGGCTGTCCTCACTAGGAAGATCACTTTCAGGATCCTCCTCCTCCTCCTCCTCCTCCTCAGGCCATACACGCTGAAAGGATGACAGGCAATCAGCCGGTGTACCATCAGCAGCGGCCAAGCTGTCTTTTCCCCCTCCTCCTCATCCTCCTCATGCTCCTCCTTCTCCTCCTGTACGCGCTGAGAAATAGACAGGAGGGTGCCCTGACTATCCAGCGGCATACTGTCTTCCCCCGCCCCCGTTTCCGAGCGCAAAGCAGCTGCCTTTATGGTTTGCAGGGAATTTCTCAAGATGCATAGCAGAGGAATGGTGACGCTAATGATTGTAGCATCGCCGCTCACCACCTGGGTAGACTCCTCAAAATTACCAAGGACATGGCAGATGTCTGCCAACCAGGCCCACTCTTCTGAAAGGAATTGAGGAGGCTGACTCCCACTGCGCCGCCCATGTTGGAGTTGGTATTCGACTATAGCTCTACGTTGTTCATAGAGCCTGGCCAACATGTGGAGCGTAGAGTTCCACCGTGTGGGCACGTCGCACAGCAGTCGGTGCACTGGCAGCTTAAAGTGATGTTGCAGGGTGCGCAGGGTGGCAGCGTCCGTGTGGGACTTGCGGAAATGTGCGCAGAGATGGCGCGCCTTTACGAGCAGGTCTGACAAGCGTGGGTAGCTTTTCAGAAAGCGCTGAACCACCAAATTAAAGACGTGGGCCAGGCATGGCACGTGCGTGAGGCTGCCGAGCTGCAGAGCCGCCACCAGGTTACGGCCGTTGTCACACACGACCATGCCCGGTTGGAGGCTCAGCGGCGCAAGCCAGCGGTCGGTCTGCTCTGTCAGACCCTGCAGCAGTTCGTGGGCCGTGTGCCTCTTATCGCCTAAGCTGAGTAGTTTCAGCACGGCCTGCTGACGCTTGCCCACCGCTGTGCTGCCACACCGTGCGACACCGACTGCTGGCGACATGCTGCTGCTAACACATCTTGATTGCGAGACAGAGGAGGAGGAGGAGGAGGGTGCTTTAGTGGAGGAAGCATACACCTCCGCAGATACCACCACCGAGCTGGGGCCCGCAATTCTGGGGGTGGGTAGGACATGAGCGGTCCCAGGCTCTGACTCTGTCCCAGCCTCCACTAAATTCACCCAATGTGCCGTCAGGGAGATGTAGTGGCCCTGCCCGCCTGTGCTTGTCCACGTGTCCGTAGTTAAGTGGACCGTGGCAGTAACCGCGTTGGTGAGGGCGCGTACAATGTTGCGGGAGACGTGGTCGTGCAGGGCTGGGACGGCACATCGGGAAAAGTAGTGGCGACTGGGAACTGAGTAGCGCGGGGCCGCGGCCTCCATGATACTTTTGAAGGACTCCGTTTCCACAACCCTATACGGCAGCATCTCAAGGCTGATGAATTTTGCTATGCGGACGGTTAACGTTTGAGCGTGCGGGTGCGTGGCGGCGTACTTGCGCTTGCGCTCCAACAGTTGCGCAAGCGACGGCTGGACGGTGCGCTGAACTACACTGCTGGATGGGGCCGAGGACAGCGGAGGTGAGGGTGTGGGTGCAGGCCAGGAGACAGTAGTGCCTGTGTCCTGAGAGGGGGGTTGCATCTCAGTGGCAGGTTGGGGCACAGGGGGAGAGGCAGGGGTGCAAACCGGAGGCGCTGAACGGCCTTCGTCCCACCTTGCGGGGTGCTTGGCCATCATATGTCTGCGCATGGTGGTGGTGGTGAGGCTGTTGGTGTTGGCTCCCCGGCTGAGCTTTGCGCGACAAAGGTTGCACACCACTGTTCGTCGGTCGTCAGGCATCTCTGTGAAAAACTGCCAGACCTTAGAGCACCTCGGCCTCTGCAGGGTGGCATGGCGCGAGGGGGCGCTTTGGGAAACACTTGGTGGATTATTCGGTCTGGCCCTGCCTCTACCCCTGGCCACCGCACTGCCTCTTGCAACCTGCCCTGCTGATGCCCTTGACTCCCCCTCTGAAGACCTGTCCTCCTGAGTAAGCGTTGCACACCAGGTGGGGTCAGTCACCTCATCGTCCTGCTGCTCTTCCTCCGAATCCTCTGTGCGCTGCTCCCTCGGACTTACTGCCCTTACTACTACCTCACTGCAAGACAACTGTGTCTGATCGTCATCGTCCTCCTCACCCACAGAAAGTTGTTGCGACAGTTGGCGGAAGTCCCCAGCCTCTTCCCCCGGACCCCGGGAACTTTCGAATGGTTGGGCATCAGTGACGATAAACTCCTCTGGTGGGAGAGGAACCGCTGCTGCCCAATCTAAGCAGGGGCCCGAGAACAGTTCCTGGGAGTGTTCCCGCTCCTGAGCAGGTGTCATTGTAGTGGAGTGAGGAGGCTGGGAGGAAGGAGGAGCAGCAGACAGAGGATTCGGATTTGCAGCAGTGGACGGCGCAGAACTGCGGATAGACGATAGGTTGCTCGAAGCACTTTCTGCCATCCAGGACAGGACCTGCTCACACTGCTCATTTTCTAATAACCGTCTCCCGCGTGGACTCATTAATTGGGCGATGAATGTGGGGACGCCAGAAACGTGCCTCTCTCCTAATCGCGCAGCAGTCGGCTGCGACACACCTGGATCAGGAGCTCGGCCTGTGCCCACACCCTGACTTGGCCCTCCGCGTCCTCGGCCGCGTCCACGTCCTCTAGGCCTACCCCTACCCCTCAGCATGCTGTATTACCAGTGATTTGATTTCACAGGCAGCTAATAAATTGGCGCAAGACTGCAGGCCAAATATAATTTTTTCCCTTTTTTGAAAACGAAAGGCCCCACTGCCTCTAGTGAATGTATAATCTAAGTTTAATAACTGTGCTGTTTTCCTGCTAATGTGTCACAGAACGTGAGGGTAGCAGAGTTATTAACTGTGGCAGAGCAGGTATTTTTTTTCCAATTAAGGAAAGCAAATGGCAAAGCCAGGAGTAAAACGTAGCTGGGTGCGTCTGATTTTTACAGGTTGCACACGCAGCCGACACGTGTCCACCGGCGTTAGGACGGACAGAGGCAGGACAAATAGAATTATTTTCCGTTTTTTTGCACCAAAAGGCAGCACTGCGTATATTCTATGAACATGAGAAGTTTAATAACTGTGCTGTTTTCCTGCTAATGTGTCACAGAACGTGAGGGTAGCAGAGTTATTAACTGTGGCAGAGCAGGTATTTTTTTTCCCAATTAAGGAAAGCAAATGGCAAAGCCAGGAGTAAAACGTAGCTGGGTGCGTCTGATTTTTACAGGTTGCACACGCAGCCGACACGTGTCCACCGGCGTTAGGACGGACAGAGGCAGGACAAATAGAATTATTTTCCGTTTTTTTGCACCAAAAGGCAGCACTGCGTATATTCTATGAATAATAACTGTGTTGTGGCCCTGCCTATACAATTCTTTCCCTGCAGTATCAATGGAGGGTGCAATGCTCTGCAGAGGCGATTTTGAGAAGCAAAAAAAAATGCAGCACAGCTAACAGCAGCCTGGACAGTACTGCACACGGTTAAATATGGCCCTAGAAAGGACCGTTGAGGTTCTTGAAGGCTACACTCACTCCTAACACTCTCCCTGCCTATGCAGCACTTCTGTCCCTAATGCCGGGTGCAGCGCTCTGCAGAGCCGATTTTGAGAAAAAAAAAAATGCCACTGCTAACAGCAGCCAACACACACCTATCAGTGGCCCTAATAAGGACCTTTGGGGGGTCTTGAAGCCTACACTAACTACCAATTCTTTCCCTACAGCAGCTCCGGTACAAACAGCACTGTCCCTCATCTAACTCACACCGCATCTGAGGCGAACCGCGGGAGGGGCCGACTTTTATGTTCGGGTGACACCTGATCTTCCCAGCCACTCACAGCAGGGGGGTGGTATAGGGCTTGAACGTCACAGGGGGAAGTTGTAATGCCTTCCCTGTCTTTCAATTGGCCAGAAAAGCGCGCTAACGTCTCAGGGAAGGAAGTGAAAGTAACCAGAACACCGCATGGTGTTCGTTACGAATAACGAACATCCCGAACACCCTAATATTCGCACGAATATCAAGCTCGGACGAACGCGTTCGCTCATCTCTAATTAAAACGCTTTGGCCATTGAAATAAATGGTCGAATGTGGTTACCGCATTTCAGCAGCGTTTTTGACTGCGTTTTTCAGTTCTGGTATTATCAGCTTGCTTGGCTGCGTTTATAACTGTGCTGAAAACGCAGTCAAAAGCTGTCAAAAACGCATGTCAACGCAACTGTAAACGCTGCATTAAAAATGCTGCGTTTTTCAAGTGCCCATGTGAGAGTGGCCTTAATACTTTTTTTGTCAATTAACAAAATGCAAGTGAATGAACAAAAGAGAAATCTAAATCAAATCAATTTTTGATGCGACTCCTCCTTTGCGTTCAAAGCAGCATTAATTCTTCTAGATACACTTGCACGCCGTTTTTGAAGGAACTCAGCAGGAAGGTTGTTTTAAACATCTTTTAGAACTAAGCACAGATCTGTGGATGCAGGCTTGCTCAAATCCTTCTGTCTCTTCATGTAATCCCAGACAGACTGGATGATGATGATGATGATGATGAGATTAGGGCTCTGTGGGAGCCATACCATCATTTTCCAGGACGCCCTGTTCTTTTTCACTTGTAAGATACATTGGCTGTATATTTGGGGTTGTTGTCCTGCTACTGAATAAATTTGGAGTTAGTTAGACACAAAAAAATTCTTAATTTGCAGCATTTTTTACACACCTGCCTAAAACTTTTACACAGTTCTGTCTGACTTTTTGTGAACCCCACACCATTGCATGAGTGGGAAATCCTAATGTTATATGACAATGCTTCTACACCTGCAGTGCTGCATAAGTGCCCTAGTTGCCATTGAGGAGCCTGAAAAAGCTGTGTGGCAACCCTTATTGGAGCTGTAATGTCATAGTGGCTGAGCTTTCTCACATGCACGGATATGAGACATGGCTGCAGATCATTTTCAGCAACGTGACATTAGAGTATGACTGAAGGTTTTATATTCACTTGGATTGGATACTTTTAGGTACACATGCTCTTTAAATAATTCCTACCTAGGTGTGTTTTTGGCAGAGATCACGCGGAAGTCTCAATCTAATGTCAAAATTAATTCTATAACGTAATCCTCAGGCTACACAAAATCCAAAAAGACAATCTTTTAGCTGAGACCTCATGCAGACACACAGCTTCCAGGCACTAATCATGGAGATACCCCTGAAGCATCCATTCATTCTGCCACTCATCATACTTCTGGGGGCGTCAGGTACAGATATTACATTGCAGCCTGGTGTTTTAACATTGTGTCAGTAACTATCGCCTTTTTTAATTATATGTTGTAAATTCAGGAGATAATTGCTTTGTTGGTTTATATTATAACAGCAGAGCATTGTGGAATACCCCAAAAGGGGTTCTGTGGTTTACTAGATGTCTAAAATAACATATAATGCAATTATGTAGCTAATATTGGGGACTATGGCAACAGTAAGGGTTAAATATATATATATATATATATATATATATATATATATATATATATATATATATATATATATATATAATGTATGAAGTTTAATTTAGACATTACATATGAATATCTATATATATACCTATATCTATCTATCTATATCTATATTTATCTATCTATATATGTATATATATATATATATATATATATATATATATATATATATATATATATATATATAAATGTGTGTAAAACTTAATACATTTTTATATATATCTATATATCACCCTTACTGTTGCCATAGTCCCCATATCAGCTACCCAAATGCATTATATGTTAATTTAGACATATTTTGGGGTATTTCAAAATGTTCTTCTGTTATTATAGAAATCAGTGAAGCAATTCTTTCCTGAATTTGCAGTGTTCTATAAGTATTTGACTAATACTTATAGACGTTATCTATTTTTTACATTCCCCTATTAATGGTCCTTTGCAAATGACTGTTAGGATGATTTCACACTGGCAATGAATTTGTGCGATTTTCGCGCTTGAAAATGTAGAATTATGAAACACACACTTTTCAATGTTTTCCTTCACATTTACGATGTTTTCACTCATGCGATGTTGCATGAAAAAAAAATCGCAACATGTCCTATCTTTCTGTCTTTTGCTTTTTTTATTATCACCCATGTTTCCCTATTTTTGTGAAAAAAAGCATTACTCAAACATCTCATGAGCAATTTTTGCTGTGATTTTCTCACGGCGATACTGCAATCGCTCATGTGAAACTCACCTCAGAGTGTCTTCACACTGGTGAGAAAATTGCGTGATGCAAGAGTGAGTGAAAACACATAATTATAAAACCAATGATTTTCAATAGTTTCATTCCCATTTGCGATGTTTTCACTCACGCATTGTTGTGTAGAGAAAAAATTGCAGCATATACTATCTTTTTGCAATATTGCGCATTGTTTTTAATGGGGCCGTGGGCAGCAGAGCCGGCCCCATTGAAAGCAATGAGAGAACTCCATGATCCTCTGCTGTGGCTGTGACAGCTGCGGCGGGGGAATCCTCTTATTCCCTCAGGGAATCCCTGTATCTGCAGAGGGAGAATCCCTTCAGCCACAATGGGGGAATCCCTTTATCACCATAGTAATGTGAGGCTGTTTTCACATGAAAACACCTCGCATCCATAGGGCTTTCACATGATGGAAGGTGTAATATCGGGAGGTGAATTACGTCCCGATATCGCCCTCACCAGTGGGAAGGAGGGTTGGATTATAATTAGTGCACTTGGAGCACAGGCCTCCTGCAGCCTCAGGGTGCCCCATGAGGTGCTTGAGAGTGTGGCTCAGGCTAGCTGCAATGTTTGTAATGTTTTATATAGTAAGTCTATGAGAAGCCGATGAGAAGCCCGTGATTCAGTGGTGAAGTCTTTCAGTCTAAACGCTCTGCACAAGCACTGTCAACTTTAGCTGTGAAGTCAGCGCTCGTGCAGTCGTTTATCCGACTGTCAGAACCACTTTTATGGCCTCAGGTGGCAAGTTCCTTTATTTAATCTCGCCACAACTCTAATCATTTGCATTTCTTTCCGAGATGTAACTGCAGAAAAACAACAACTCCTTCTAGGTGTCTGATTCTTTTTGACAAAAGGTATACATACTGAAGATCACTGTATTCCGAACAGCTGGGGCGTGGCATCTTGTGATCAGTAACCCTGTGCCACTTGATGTCCGGATTACAATCTGCTCTAAGATAATGTGATGACCAGTCCTCTGTGCAGCAGAAGCAACATTTAGCAGTCATGGTTAAACATGGTAACATAGGGACCTTTTACGTGGGACAGAATTATGCCACAGGATGCAGTCACATCCGCAGCTGCGGAATTCCACACCAAAGTCTGCAGGTCAAAATTGTAGACAGCTTTTAATTCATTTTCAATTGTGCCTCAAAATCTGCCGGTAGCCTGTGGATTTTTGTGCGGAATTTACAGCAGCTTGTGGTGCGTTGTGCGGCCTATTCTGCCCATGTTAAAGGCCCCTTAAGAGACTTTAACCATGGGTAGACAGTTGGCACCCAGAGATGTGGTGTCAGAATGTCTGAAACAGTCTAATTTGTTGGCTGTTTCCAAACCAATCGGAACGTATCAAGAGTGTACCAAGATTTGTTGAACCATGGACAGACATCCATCACAAGATCACAGCAGCAGGCCATGTGTGGTTGATCCTATAGGTGAGGGTCGAGTGGCACATCTGTTATCTCAGCAACAGGATGCCACTGGTAACCAACTGACCCAGCAGTACAGGAGTGTACCTCGCATCTACTGGGATTCAGTAGATGAAAACTAGCAAAGATCTTAATGACCCTGTTTAATTGTAAAAAGGAAAAAAATGATGGAGCGTGGGCACAACCCCTGGAATGTAAAGCGCATAAAAGTAAAGAGATCAACCCAATTTCTTCTTTATTAATTGTTGGCCAGCACAAATAATGGGTTTCAGGGACGTAGCCCCTTTTTCTTAAATGGACGGAAAGAATACTAATACAATAAATAGCAGAAGGTAGGAAGAACAATAGTTTTAGAGACAAAATTAAAATCAATAATTATGAGCAATAATAAGCTAAATAATAAATTTAATAATGCAAATAGATACAATAAATTCATGAATAGAGATGAGCGAGTGTACTCGGCCACGCCCCTTTTTCGCCCGAGCACCACGATTTTCGAGTACTTCCGTACTCGGGTGAAAAGATTCGGGGGGCGCCGTGGGTGAGTGGGGGGGTTGCAGCGGGGAGTGGGGGGGAGAGGGAGAGAGAGAGGGCTCCCCCCTGTTCCCTGCTGCTACCCCCCGCTCCGCCACGCCTCCCCCCGCTCCCCGGCGCCCCCCGAATCTTTTCACCCGAGTACGGAAGTACTCGAAAATCACGGTGCTCGATCGAGTAATTACTTGAAACGAGTTGGTTCGTTCATCTCTATTCATGAAGTTTTATCGGTTGATGATCATAAAAGAAATAAAATATATATTTTTAAATATAGTAATTAGGGATGAGCGAGTATACTCGATAAGGCACTACTCGCTCGAGTAATGTGCTTTAGCCGAGTATCTCCCTGCTCGTCCCTAAAGATGACAGGCACCCTGTGGGTTTGTGAACCCTAGACACATATCCTAGACACGTGTTTACGTCGTGCTGTGAATAAATGCTGGCAGGCACTAGTTTTAAAGAAATTGCAGTCTCCTGGAGTGTTTCTACATGTGTGGTGCCCATTCTGGTCGAGAGATCGGCAACCCACAAGTGAGTGACCCAAGCTTGCCACATAGGATTATAGTCAGGTGTGTGATGATTAACCATTTATACCAAACAATGTGGTTCCAATATGCAAAAAGGGGTCCAAAAGTGAGCCTGGTAACTACAGGCCGATAAGTTTCACTTCAATAACTGGAAAAATATTCGAGGGGTTTCTGAGAGACGCCATCCTAGAATACCTAAAGGAGAACAATGGAATAACTTCTGACCATCATGGCTTCATGAGGGGTCGATCATGTCAGACCAATCTGATCAGCTTCCATGAAGAAGTAAGTTCTAAGCTGGACCTGGGAGAATCTATTGATCTTGTATATCTGGTAGGGATGAGCCCGTATACTCGCTAAAGCACTACTCGCTCGAGTAATGTGCTTTAGCCGAGTATCTCCCTGCTCTTCCCTGAAGATTCGGGGGGTGGCGCGGGGCGGGGAGCTGCGGGGGAGAGCCGGGAGGAACGGAGGGGAGATCTCTCTCTCCCTCTCTCCCGCCCGCTTCCCCCCCGCTCCCCGCTGCGACTCACCTGTCAGCTGCGGTGGCTCCCGAATCTTCAGGGATGAGCAGGGAGATACTCGGCTAAAGCACATTACTCGAGCGAGTAGTGCTTTAGCGAGTATACTTGCTCATCCCTAATATCTGGATTTCTCTAAAGCATTTGACACCATGCCGCATAATAGGTTAATATATAAAATGAGACAGCTCGGATTGGGTGAAAATGTGTGTATCTGGGTAAAGCACTGGCTCAGAGATAGAAAGCAGAGGGTGGTAATAAATGGTTCTTATTCTGATTGGGCCACCTCTGCTAGTGGAGTACCACAGGGTTAAAGGGGTTGTCCCGCGGCAGCAAGTGGGTCTATACACTTCTGTATGGCCATATTAATGCACTTTGTAATGTACATTGTGCATTAATTATGAGCCATACAGAAGTTATAAGAAGTTTTTCACTTACCTGCTCCGTTGCTAGCGTCCTCGTTTCCATGGAGGCCGTCTAATTTTCGGCGTCTAATGGCCAAATTAGACGCGCTTGCGCAGTCCGGGTCTTCTTCTTTTCTCAATGGGGCTCCGTGTAGCTCTGTGTAGCTCCGCCCCGTCACGTGCCGATTCCAGCCAATCAGGAGGCTGGAATCGGCAATGGACCGCACAGAAGCCCTGCGGTCCACCGAGGGTGAAGATCCCGGCGGCCATCTTCAGCAGGTAAGTAAGAAGTCACCGGAGCGCGGGGATTCAGGTAAGCGCTGTCTGGTGTTCTTTTTTAACCCCTGCATCGGGGTTGTCTCGCGCCGAACGGGGGGGGGAGGGGGTTGAAAAAAAAAAAAACCCGTTTCGGCGCGGGACAACCCCTTTAAGTATTAGGCGTCATTCTGTTCAATATATTTAAAAATGACCTGATAGAGGGACTGCACAGTAAAATATCAATATTTGCAGATGACACAAAATTATACAAGATAATTAATGCAACAGAGAACAATGTGCGGCTACAAAAGGACCTAGATAAACTGGGGGCTTGGGTAGAAAAATGGCAAATGAAGTTCAATACTGATAAATGTAAGGTGATGCACATGGGCAGGAGAAACGGATGTCACCAATATACACTAAATGGCGTACAGCTAGGGAAAAGTGATATGGAAAAAGACCTGGGGGTACTAGTGGATTGTAGATTTAATTGGAACAACCAATGCCAGTCAGCTGCTGCAAAAGCAAATAAAGTCTTGGGGTGTATTAAAAGAGGTATGGGGGTGAGGGACGAGAACATTATCCTCCCACTATATAAGGCACTTGTCAGACCTCACATGGAATACTGCGTACAGTTCTGGTCACCGGCGCTCAGGAAAGATGCTGCAGTGCTTGAAGGAGTTCAAAGAAGGCCAACTAAACTAATAAACAGACTGAGAGGACTGGAATACCCAGAGAGGCTATCAAAACTGGGATTATTCACCCTGGAAAAAAGACGGCTAAGGGGCGATCAAATAAATATGTATAAGTACATTAGGGGAAAATAGAAGGATCTCTCCCATGATCTGTTTATACCCAGAACTGCGATGGTAACAAGAGGGCATCCTCTACATCTAGAAGAAAGCAGGTTTCATCACCAACACAGAAGGGGGTTCTTTACTGTAAGAGCAGTGAGACTGTGGAACTCTGCCTGAGGACGTGGTGATAGCAAAATCCATTGAGGAGTTTAAGAGGGGACGAGATGTCTTTCTAGAGCACTCTATATTACAGGATATAGACATCAGGTGACCAGGGGTTGTTGTTCCGGGTCTTACATTTAGGTAGGAAGTATCAAAGGTTGATCCAGGGATTATTCTGACTGCCATTATGGAGTCAGGAGGGATTTTTTCCTGTGAATGGGCTAATTGGTTTCTGCCTTTTGTTTTTTTTTTTTGCCTTCCTCTGGATCAACAAGGGGATTGAATCAGGCTGAACTAGATGGACAATCTTCCTTCAGCCTAACCTACTATGTTACTATGTATGTAAACAGGTGATAATCATCATCATTTTCATATGTAGGTTTAAATACAGTCACTCATTAACTGAAACAGAAACAGCTGTTCTGGAGGCTTAAAACTGTCTGAGGAACAGCCAAACTCTGCTACAAAGGTGAGGCTGTGGAAGACAGCTATATTCATTCTAATATAGTGCACAGCCTGGAAGAAAAGAGGTAGAATGTACGAGAAATATAAATTCTAACATTTAGGAAGAGATTTCTCGAAATGGGTATAAGTGCAAAGAAAAGCAGTTGTCCAGTAATATTCCAACTCATCATCTAGACACCTCTCTCTGTGCATTTTCTGTTGCAGGTCTAGTGACACCGGTCATTTCTATGCAGTTGATGAATGGAAGGCTGGGACATTTTGTGGATTTTACTTTACCTGTATCCTTGCCATCTGAATACAGAATACACTGGAATTTTGGATATGCTGGAAAAGTTACTGTAATTGTAATGTTCGAAACTGGTGAACCTGCTCAGTACAATCCTTTGTATAAGGGGAGGTGTGAGCTGTTCGTAAATGGGACTATGAGACTGCATGAGATCTCCTATGCGGATGGGGGCACTTACATTGTAAAATTATATAATCCTGATACTTTCACGTCTTATGTTCAGCGGTATCAGCTAAATATCTACGGTGAGTGATCATTTTATTCTAGTTTTTCCTCATCCATAGCACTGCATAATAAAAGCTGTGACAACCCATGTGCAAGCTGTAATACCGCCACATTAGATGCCCCAGATAGACTGGACTAGAGTTACTAATGATTGGCATTTACTGGCTATTTCTTTCCTATTCTAGGTGGAAATGCTTTTATCTAATGGCACCCAATTTGATGAAAAGGATTGTCTGGTTTAAGCAAAGTACTTTCAAACACACCATTAGGCCAGTTTCAGACGAGCGTATTGTAACACATCCGTAATATCTTTACGTATTACGGACGTGTCACAGATGACAGTACAACTGTATGTCATCAGTATTTCATCACTTCTATATATTTTATTTTCTACTGGGAAATTACTGATCAGAATTTACCCATTAGAAAAGAATAGCAATATGGAGGGAAATATGGGAGAGATAGGTCATGCCGCATTAAAAAAAATTAATAGATACATAGATTTAAATTAGCTCCGTATTATGTTCTGCAAAATAGGGACCTAATATGAGGGTTAAATATGCTCGTCTGAAACCAACCACAGGCAATTTTGAGTTATAAGAGCATGGTGATCCCCATAAATTAGTCAGTGCATACATTAATTATAAAGAGGATCTCATTCTAGAGGACACATTTATCAAATCACATACCAAATGAGCCTCATTTATCAAATTGGTCTTTGTTGCCTGTAACAACCAATGAAAGTTGAGCTTTCATTTTTTAAGAGCAGTTTAAGAAATGAAAGCTGAGCTCTGATTGGCTGCCATGGGCAACAAATACAGCATTACTATCCGACAGTTTTAATAAATGAGGCCTACCTGTTTCCATACTTTACATGGACAGTTCATTGATTTCATTAGGCAATATGAGAATATTTACCTAGTTTGATGTTTTACACGCTGACCTAAGTAAATTGTGTGTCCATCTACCAATGACAAATGTGTTAGGCGGCACAAGCCTCTTAATACATTCGTTTCATCTGGCAGCACATTTGTGCACCATATGAAAAATCGATGGCAGGAGCTGGAGTAGGTTTTTGGAATAATTTACACCAGTTTCAGGCATAAATTATAGTAAAAGGGATGGGCCGTGTGTGGCCATGTCCTTAAATTTGGGTTCCACACACTTTTTGCAAAAATGTCAGGGCGTGGCGTACAAGCCCCAAAAGTTGCAATTTTGGAGTGTGCACCAAAACTAACTTTTGGACACCAGAATTCTGACAATCAAAATAGGCCCCTATGTGATGTTTCCTTTGTCCTGTGGTGACACTGCAAGGTATTCTGAACACTTTCTGCTGGGTTCCTATACAAACTGCAGCTGAGCAAAAGATTGTCCAAAACAGTCAACTACATCCATTGAAATTATATTAAACGATTCATTATCTGTTGGCGCATACAGTTGTGGAATAAAAGACATTTTGGAAAAGGCTATATAATGGCTTTGTGTTTCTCTTGCTTAGTTCTTTGGGCCAATCCAGTTTTCAGGCATTCGTTATTTCTTCAGAAAAGTAATTATTGCTTATTCTTATGTTTTTCATAGGTATGCTCAGTGCCCCAGTTCTCAAGTCCAACAGTCCCCTTATTAGTGGCACTAACGTGACCCTCCATTGTGATGCGGGAAATCAGAATGTGACCACTTACACTTTCTACCATAATCAGAATATTATCTCTTCTGAGTCCCGTGTAACCAGCAGGGGATCATTCCTGGACTATAAGCCAATATCTGAGAATGACAGTGGATCGTACTCCTGCACCATCCAGAACCCCATCAGCAGCAGCACCAGTAATTCCATAATAGTGACAGTATCAGGTGAGTTCTGTATTTCTTCAAGAAACAGTTTTAATGTTTTGCTATAAAAATGGCAACTGTATGTAAAATAAGTGGTAAAGTGAACTATAAGAATAGGTTCACATCCACAGCACCACAAACCTCCCTTACGGTGCAAGAAGAGTCCCCACTCATTTATCCAAACTATGTAGGAGGAAAGGACAGTGTGAGTCCTGGGAGTATTCAACTCTCTGGTTATCACACACTTCTCAATAGGACCTATCTTTCCGAGGGCCTCCAGCTTTTTCTATACATCGAACCTGGCATTGTTACATAGAAACATGGAAAATTGATGGCAAAAAGACCGCATGGTCTATCTAGTTGGCCCTTATATTATTTCGGTTTTATCTCTTAGAGTAGATCTATGCTCATCCCAGGAAGCTTAAATAAATTTATTTTTGATTTTCCAACCATGTCTGATGGAAGTTTGTTCCAAGTATGAGATCTCTAGAACTCGAACATAGTATTCCAGATGTGGTCTCACCAGAGCTCCATACAGTGGGATCCTAATCTTCCTCTTTCTACTGGTTATACCTCTACCTGCAGTATGTAGTGGCTGCTATCTTCCAGAAGCAGCAGTCAACCTGACCATGGTGTTTGAGAATTGTTGTTCAGCTCCATTGATGTGAATAGGTACCTGATTATGACACTGCTAGTATATCGTGTATTTTCTCTTCTCAACATGATATCTTATGTCCTTTTTGGCAGTGCCGGTTTCTTCTGTAACTCTTACCAGTGACACATCAGGATTGCTTTGGCCTGGAATAGATTTGGTGTCTCTGCACTGTTCAGCCCGAGGTACAAATGTCAGCTACTCCTGGAGTATGGATGATGAACCCTTGCCTGAGAATCCCCGATATCGTCTCTCCCAAAATAACTCTAAGCTCATCATAAACCCAGTCTCCTCTAATGACAGTGGACCCTTAAGATGTGCAGCCTCAAACTGGGTAAATGTGGAAACCAGCAGCAAACTGAACTTGAACCTTGGTTGTAAGTACGAGAATTTTGAAATTTTTGCCATTTTTGAAAAACAGTGATATGTCCATCAGAAGACTTCAGTTTATTAATAACTAGTAATAAAGACACCCAAAGCTGTCCATGATAAGGCAACACTTAGGAGCAACCAAACAAGTTTGGTACCATATTAGTCAGTAGAGCAAATGTGATACTTCTCAGTAAAGGCCCATTTACACTGAATGATTATCGCTAACAATTCGCCCATCGGTGATCATTTTAGTGGTAATTGGTGCGTGTAAATGGGTGCGGGGCACCCGCATTTCGGGCACTTTTCGCTGATTGTTAAAATCAAGCTCACTTGAAGGCTTTATTTACATACATAATTGGCATTTAAGTAGCTGAGAAGCTACTTGAATACCAATTATTTTTTATGCAAAATAATCGCTTAAACTGTCGTTCAAGCGATCTTTGAGCGATTATCTGCTCGTGTAAATGGGCCTTAAGAGAAGCCAAGTAATCTTGTTGATATGATACATTTTAATGGCTAACAAAATACCTGATCATGTATTTTTTTAACCATCAAAAGGTAACATATTTACAAGATTACTTGGTTTCTCTTACTGAGAACAATCCCATTTAGGAACAACTAGGACGCCATGATTGAAGTTAAGACTCTGAAAGTTAAAAAGTAAATTAAAAAGTATGTAACTAAAGTTCAGCACTGATGTTCTGTTATGTTGCAGAAGCTCAACAGACTCTTGGGTGCACACAGGGGCCTTATTTTAGTTGAAATAATTTACCATTGGTCATTGTCCAATAGATGTCCACTGGATGGTTGTGGATACCTCCATTGTACTGTAGATTTCATGTACATGGTTAAAGTATAGGAAAGATAGAGACCAATCATATCCCGCTGAGAGATAATCCTCACTGCCCTGAGTTCTAACACTTGGCTGTTAGGGAGATGTTTAGATATATTATTCTCGGCTCCGTTATAATCTGGATGGTCCTCTGTGGATCAGAAATAATGATTAAAGTCTACAGGGACCGGAATATGATTTTGACTAAATTCCAATTGTCCTATTTCACTAGGCACTATGGGGCATATTCACTTAGATGTGTGTTTCACATGCTGGTCTATATAAATTGTATGCCCATCTAACAATGACAAATGTATTTTAGGAGGCATAAGCCTCTTAATATATTTGTCACATCTGGCGGCACTTCTGTTTGTGGCACAGGTTATAGTAAAAGGGATGGGCCATGTGTGGCCATGCCCCTATATCTGGGCTCCACCCATTAAAAAAAAAATTGCACAACATGGTGTACAAGCCCCAAAAGTCGCAATTTTGGAGTGTGCACAAAAACAAAGTTTTTGACGCCAGAGTTCTAAAATTCGGGATTTCTAAATAGGCCCCTATGTGATGTTTCCTTTGTCCTGTGTTGGCACTCGAGGTATTCTGAACACTTTCTGCTGGTTTTCTATACAAACTGCAGCTGAGCAAAAGATTGTCCAAAACAGTGAACCACATTCATTGCAACTAAATTAAACAATCGTTTCTCTGTTCGTGCATATAGTTGTGGAATAAAAGACATCTTGGAAAAGGCTATATAATGGCTTTGTGTTTCTCTTGCTTAGTTATTTGGGCCAATCCAGTTTTCAGGCATTCATTATTTCTTCAGAAAAGTAATTATTGCTTATTCTTATGTTTTTCATAGCTATGCTCAGTGCCCCAGTTCTCAAGTCCAACAGTCCCCTTATTAGTGGCACTAATGTGACCCTCCATTGTGATGCCGGAAATCAGACTGTGACCGCTTACACTTTCTACCATAATCAGAATATTATCTCTTCTGAGTCCCGTGTAACCAGCAGGGGATCATTCCTGGACTATAAGCCAATATCTGAGAATGACAGTGGATCGTACTCCTGCACCATCCAGAACCCCATCAGCAGCAGCACCAGTAATTCCATAATAGTGACAGTATCAGGTGAGTTCTGTATTTCTTCAAGAAACAGTTTTAATGTTTTGCTATAAAAATGGCAACTGTATGTAAAATAAGTGGTAAAGTGAACAATAAGAATAGGTTCACATCCACAGCACCACAAACCTCCCTTACGGGGCAAGAAGAGTCCCCACTCATTAATCCCAACTCTGTAGAAGGAAAGGACAGTGTGAGTCATGGGACTATTCAACTCTCTGGTTATCACACACTTCTCAATAGGACCTATCTTTCCAAGGGCCTCCAGCTTTTTCTATACAACGAACCTGGCATTGTTACATAGAAACATGGAAAATTGATGGCAAAAAAGACCGCATGGTCTATCTAGTTGGCCCTTATATTATTTCGGTTTTATCTCTTAGAGTAGATCTATGCTCATCCCAGGATGCTTAAATTAATTTATGCTTGATTTTCCAACCATGTCTGATGGAAGTTTGTTCCAAGTATGAGATCTCTAGAACTCGAACATAGTATTCCAGATGTGGTCTCACCAGAGCTCCATACACTGGGATCATAATCTCCCTCTTTCTACTGGTTATACCTCTAGCTACAGTATGTAGTGGCTGCTATCTTCCAGAAGCAGCAGTCAACCTGACCATGGTGTTTGAGAATTGTTGTTCAGCTCCATTGACGTGAATAGGTACCTGATTATAACACTGCTAGTATATCGTGTATTCTCTCTTCTCAACATGATATCTTATGTCCTTTTTGGCAGTGCCGGTTTCTTCTGTAACTCTTACCAGTGACACATCAGGATTGCTTTGGCCTGGAATAGATTTGGTGTCTCTGCACTGTTCAGCCCGAGGTACAAATGTCAGCTACTCCTGGAGTATGGATGATGAACCCTTGCCTGAGAATCCCCGATATCGTCTCTCCCAAAATAACTCTAAGCTCATCATAAACCCAGTCTCCTCTAATGACAGTGGACCCTTAAGATGTGCAGCCTCAAACTGGGTAAATGTGGAAATCAGCAGCAAACTGAACTTGAACCTTGGTTGTAAGTACGAGAATTTTGAAATTTTTGCCATTTTTGAAAAACAGTGATATGTCCATCAGAAGACTTCAGTTTATTAATAACTAGTAATGAGGACACCCAAAGCTGTCCTTGATAAGGCAACACTTAGGAACAACCAAACAAGTTTGGTACCATATTAGTCAGTAGAGCAAATGTGATTCTTCTCAGTAAAGGCCCATTTACACTGAACGATTATCGCTAAAAATTCGCCCATCGGCGATCATTTTAGCAATAATTGGTGCGTGTAAATGGGTGCGGGGCACCCGCATTTCGGGCACTTTTCGCTGATCGTTAAAATCAAGCTCACTTGAAGGCTTCATTTACTTACATAATTGGCATTTAAGTAGCTGAGAAGCTACTTGAATACCAATTATTTTTTATGCAAAATAATCGCTTAAACTGTCGTTCAAGCGATCTTTGACGATTATCTGCTCGTGTAAATGGGCCTTAAGAGAAGCCAAGTAATCTTGTTGATATGATACATTTTAATGGCTAACAAAATACCTGATCATGTATTTTTTTAACCATCAAAAGGTAACATATTTACAAGATTACTTGGTTTCTCTTATTGACAACAATCACATTTAGGAACAATTAGGACGCCATGATTGAAGTTAAGACTCTGAAAGTTAAAAAGTAAATTAAAAAGTATTTAACTAAAGTTCAGCACTGATGTTCTGTTATGTTGCAGAAGCTCAACAGACTCTTGGGTGCACACAGGGGCCTTATTTTTAGTTGAAATAATTTACCATTGGTCATTGTCCAATAGATGTCCACTGGATGGTTGTGGATACCTCCATTGTACTGTAGATGTCATGTACATGGTTAAAGTATAGGAAAGATAGAGACCAATCATATCCCGCTGAGAGATAATCCTCACTGCCCTGAGTTCTAACACTTGGCTGTTAGGGAGATGTTTAGATATATTATTCTCGGCTCCGTTATAATCTGGATGGTCCTCTGTGGATCAGAAATAATGATTAAAGTCTACAGGGACCGGAATATGATTTTGACTAAATTCCAATTGTCCTATTTCACTAGGCACTATGGGGCATATTCCCTTAGATCTCTGTTTCACATGCTGGTCTATATAAATTGTATGCCCATCTAACAATGACAAATGTATTAGGAGGCATAAGCCTCTTAATATATTTGTCACATCTGGCGGCACTTCTGTTTGTGGCACAGGTTATAGTAAAAGGGATGGGCCATGTGTGGCCATGCCCCTATATCTGGGCTCCACCCATTAAAAAAAAAAATTGCACAACATGCTGTGCAAGCCCCAAAAGTCACAATTTTGGAGTGTGCACCAAAACAAACTTTTTGACGCCAGAGTTCTAAAATTCGGGATTTCTAAATAGGCCCCTATGTGATGTTTCCTTTGTCCTGTGTTGGCACTCGAGGTATTCTGAACACTTTCTGCTGGTTTTCTATACAAACTGCAGCTGAGCAAAAGATTGTCCAAAACAGTGAACCACATTCATTGCAACTAAATTAAACAATCGTTTCTCTGTTCGTGCATATAGTTGTGGAATAAAAGACATTTTGGAAAAGGCTATATAATGGCTTTGTGTTTCTCTTGCTTAGTTCTTTGGGCCAATCTAGTTTTCAGGCATTCGTTATTTCTTCAGAAAAGTAATTATTGCTTATTCTTATGTTTTTCATAGCTATGCTCAGTGCCCCAGTTCTCAAGTCCAACAGTCCCCTTATTAGTGGCACTAATGTGACCCTCCATTGTGATGCCGGAAATCAGACTGTGACCGCTTACACTTTCTACCATAATCAGAATATTATCTCCTCCGAGTCCCGTGTAACCAGCAGGGGATCATTCCTGGACTATAAGCCAATATCTGAGAATGACAGTGGATCGTACTCCTGCACCATCCAGAACCCCATCAGCAGCAGCACCAGTAATTCCATAATAGTGACAGTATCAGGTGAGTTTTGTATTTCTTCAAGAAACAGTTTTAATGTTTTGCTATAAAAATGGCAACTGTATGTAAAATAAGTTGTAAAGTGAACTATAAGAATAGGTTCACATCCACAGCACCACAAACCTCCCTTACGGGGCAAGAAGAGTCCCCACTCATTAATCCCAACTCTGTAGAAGGAAAGGACAGTGTGAGTCCTGCGACTATTCAACTCTCTGGTTATCACACACTTCTCAATAGGACCTATCTTTCCAAGGGCCTCCAGCTTTTTCTATACATCGAACCTGGCATTGTTACATAGAAACATGGAAAATTGATGGCAAAAAAGACCGCATGGTCTATCTAGTTGGCCCTTATATTATTTCGGTTTTATCTCTTAGAGTAGATCTATGCTCATCCCAGGAAGCTTAAATAAATTTATGCTTGATTTTCCAACCATGTCTGATGGAAGTTTGTTCCAAGTATGAGATCTCTAGAACTCGAACATAGTATTCCAGATGTGGTCTCACCAGAGCTCCATACACTGGGATCATAATCTCCCTCTTTCTACTGGTTATACCTCTAGCTACAGTATGTAGTGGCTGCTATCTTCCAGAAGCAGCAGTCAACCTGACCATGGTGTTTGAGAATTGTTGTTCAGCTCCATTGACGTGAATAGGTACCTGATTATGACACTGCTAGTATATCGTGCATTCTCTCTTCTCAACATGATATCTTATGTCCTTTTTGGCAGTGCCGGTTTCTTCTGTAACTCTTACCAGTGACACATCAGGATTGCTTTGGCCTGGAATAGATTTGGTGTCTCTGCACTGTTCAGCCCGAGGTACAAATGTCAGCTACTCCTGGAGTATGGATGATGAACCCTTGCCTGAGAATCCCCGATATCGTCTCTCCCAAAATAACTCTACGCTCATCATAAACCCAGTCTCCTCTAATGACAGTGGACCCTTAAGATGTGCAGCCTCAAACTGGGTAAATGTCGAAACCAGCAGCAAACTGAACTTGAACCTTGGTTGTAAGTACGAGAATTTTGAAATTTTTGCCATTTTTGAAAAACAGTGATATGTCCATCAGAAGACTTCAGTTTATTAATAACTAGTAATGAGGACACCCAAAGCTGTCCTTGATAAGGCAACACTTAGGAACAACCAAACAAGTTTGGTACCATATTAGTCAGTAGAGCAAATGTGATTCTTCTCAGTAAAGGCCCATTTACACTGAACGATTATCGCTAAAAATTCGCCCATCGGCGATCATTTTAGCAATAATTGGTGCGTGTAAATGGGTGCGGGGCACCCGCATTTCTGGCACTTTTCGCTGATCGTTAAAATCAAGCTCACTTGAAGGCTTCATTTACTTACATAATTGGCATTTAAGTAGCTGAGAAACTACTTGAATACCAATTATTTTTTATGCAAAATAATCGCTTAAACTGTCGTTCAAGCGATCTTTGAGCGATTATCTGCTCGTGTAAATGGGCCTTAAGAGAAGCCAAGTAATCTTGTTGATATGATACATTTTAATGGCTAACAAAATACCTGATCATGTTTTTTTTTAACCATCAAAAGTTAACATATTTACAAGATTACTTGGTTTCTCTTACTGACAACAATCACATTTAGGAACAACTAGGACGCCATGATTGAAGTTAAGACTCTGAAAGTCTAAAAGCAAATTAAAAAGTATGTTACTAAAGTTCAGCACTGATGTTCTGTTATGTTGCAGAAGCTCAACAGACTCTTGGGTGCACACAGGGGTCTTATTTTTAGTTGAAATAATTTACCATTGGTCATTGTCCAATAGATGTCCACTGGATGGTTGTGGATACCTCCATTGTACTGTAGATGTCATGTACATGGTTAAAGTATAGGAAAGATAGAGACCAATCATATCCCGCTGAGAGATAATCCTCACTGCCCTGAGTTCTAACACTTGGCTGTTAGGTAGATGTTTAGATATATTATTCTCGGCTCCGTTATAACCTGGATGGTCCTCTGTGGATCAGAAATAATGATTAAAGTCTACAGGGACCGGAATATGATTTTGACTAAATTCCAATTGTCCTATTTCACTAGGCACTATGGGGCATATTCACTTAGATGTGTGTTTCACATGCTGGTCTATATAAATTGTATGCCCATCTAACAATGACAAATGTATTAGGAGGCATAAGCCTCTTAATATATTTGTCACATCTGGCGGCACTTCTGTTTGTGGCACAGGTTATAGTAAAAGGGATGAGCCATGTGTGGCCATGCCCCTATATCTGGGCTCCACCCATTAAAAAAAATTGCACAACATGCTGTACAAGCCCCAAAAGTCGCAATTTTGGAGTGTGCACCAAAACAAACTTTTGGACGCCAGAGTTCTAAAATTCGGGATTTCTAAATAGGTCCCTATGTGATGTTTCCTTTGTCCTGTGTTGGCACTCGAGGTATTCTGAACACTTTCTGCTGGTTTTCTATACAAACTGCAGCTGAGCAAAAGATTGTCCAAAACAGTGAACCACATTCATTGCAACTATATTAAACAATCGTTTCTCTGTTGGCGCATACAGTTGTGGAATAAAAGACATCTTGGAAAAGGCTATATAATGGCTTTGTGTTTCTCTTGCTTAGTTCTTTGGGCCAATCTAGTTTTCAGGCATTCGTTATTTCTTCAGAAAAGTAATTATTGCTTATTCTTATGTTTTTCATAGGTATGCTCAGTGCCCCAGTTCTCAAGTCCAACAGTCCCCTTATTAGTGGCACTAACGTGACCCTCCATTGTGATGCTGGAAATCAGACTGTGACCACTTACACTTTCTACCATAATCAGAATATTATCTCCTCCGAGTCCCGTGTAACCAGCAGGGGATCATTCCTGGACTATAAGCCAATATCTGAGAATGACAGTGGATCGTACTCCTGCACCATCCAGAACCCCATCAGCAGCAGCACCAGTAATTCCATAATAGTGACAGTATCAGGTGAGTTCTGTATTTGTTCAAAAAACAGTTTCAACGTTTTGCTATAAAAATGGCAACCGTATCTAAAATAAGTGGTAAAGTGAACTATAAGAATAGGTTCACATCCACAGCACCACAAACCTCCCTTACGGGGCAAGAAGAGTCCCCACTCATTTATCCCAACTCTGTAGAAGGACAGGACAGTGTGAGCCCTGCGACTATTCAATCCTCTATTTTGCTCATCCTAGTGAGCTTGTGGAGAGGTGCCAAAGAAGAAGGTTACCACACACTTCTCAATAGGACCTATCTTTCCAAAGGGCCTCCAGCTTTTTCTATACATCGAACCTTGCATTGTTACATAAAAACATAGAAAACTGATGGCAAAAAAGACCGCATGGTCTATCTAGTTGGCCCTTATATTATTTTTGTTTTATTTATCTCTTAGGATAGATCAATGCTCATCCCAGGAAGCTTAAATGAATTTATTCTTGATTTTTCAACCATGTCTGCTTGAAGTGTGTTCCAAGTATCAACTACTCTTTCAGTAAAAAAAAATATTTCCTGACATTACTTCTGATTTTTCCCAATTAATCTCAAATTGTGTCCCTTGTTCTAGTGTTTAGTTTTTCTCTTTTGAACCTTTTTTTTACCTTTCAACATCTGTAAGGTTGGGCGTATTCCCGTCAGAAATCTCGCGACAGATTGCGTACAGCTTCAAATTGGATAAATGAGGAGACCAGCAACGAACTGAACTTGCACTTTGCTTGTAAGTAGAAGAATTATGAAATTATTGACATTTTTGAAAGAGTGATAGGTCCATCAGAAGACTTTAGTTTCTTCACTATTAATTAAGATATCCAAAGCTGTTCTTGATAAGGAAACACGTAGGAAAAACTAGGGCGCATGATTGAAGTTAAGACTCTGACAGTTACAAATTAATTAAAAAGTTTCTAAAAAATGTTCAGCACTGATGTTCTGTTATGTTGCAGAGAACTCAACTGACCTCTAGGTGCACATAGGGGCCTTATTTGGAGTTGAAATACATTACCAAGGACATAAGTCATGAAGGATTTTGAAGGATACCGACCAAATCATATCCTGCTGAGAGATAATCCTCACTGTCCTGAGTTCTTACATTTGGCTGTTAGGTAGATCTTTAGATATATTATTCTCAGCTCCGTTATAACCTGGATGGTCCTCTGTGGATCAGAAATATTGACTGAAGTCTACAGTAGCCAGAATAAAATTTTGACTGAGCTCCGGTTGTCCGATTGTTGGTCCCTCTAGCAGGCACAATAAATGGAATAAATATTTGGTTTCTTGCTCTTAAGGTAACCATAGACATTAGATATTTATTGACAGATCGATCCAACGCTAGTGGGATGTGCTATCAATCTGATGTCAGTGGCCCACGTAGTCAGCATTGGCATTGGTTTGGCTCTTTGTATAGCAGCTTTGAGACCCACAGGAGATAATATAGGTCAGTATTTAGAATTATACTTCTAGTGGTCCCTGAATTTATTATCTTTCACATCATTGATCATGATATTAGCAGGTTACTGGCATTTTACTCTTTTATTTCCATATATGTTGTTTACACATATTAATTTATACCACCTTAAATCAATGCTAGCTCATTCAGATATGGCTTTAGTAATCTAAAAACTGTCTTCTTTTTACAGCTTCAGTCTCAGCAGTGATGCTATCAAGTAGCACATCAAGAGTGCTTTGGGCAGGAAAGGACTCGGTGTCTCTCTATTGCTCAGCTCAGGGTTCAGCCATCACCTTCTCTTGGAGCCTGAATGGAAAACCAGTGACCCCGAACCCTCCATATTACATCACTCAGAGTGATTCTCCTCAAAAGTCCACTCTTACAATCAGCCCCGTCTCCAAGAATGATACCGGACCCTTTACCTGTTCAGCATCCAACTTAATTAACAGTGAGACCAGCAATGAGCTCACCCTTGGTCTCAATTGTGAGTAATATTTTACATGGATTTGAATAAGTTTAATCAGATATCTCTCTACGTCTCGACTATTCTCTACTCTACTACCGTACTTGATAAACTCATTATTCATGATAATGATGGCTGACCAAGAAAAAGTTTCAAATAATCTTTTGTGAAAAACCATTGCAAGTAAACACATTCTTTCCTCTCATTTCACAGGGTATCCTAAAGGAAACATTGGCTGTATTGTACAGGGGCATGACAGCCTGCTACAACTCGACTGCAACTGGCCAGGAGGACACCCTGCAGCGAATGTGACCATGATATTTAATAACATAGAAGAGATGGGACAGAGTAAAGTAACTAGAAATGTCTCTTTAACTCAAAACAGCCAAAGATCAACCCTGACTTGCATTGGTGGTTACCTCGGAAAGACATTTTCCTGCGTTTTAACATTTAGTAAGTAGTGGATATTCATATATGGTGTCTTTTACAAAACCAAAAACATCTTGTGACACAAGTATCAATATTGGAACTTAAGTAATGCATTTAAAGGAAGGTAAAGTCCCCTGGTGCAAGCACCAAGTCATGACTGACTCTTTGGACGAAGTCACAGCGTGACGTTTTCTTGGCAGACAGTTTTTTTGGCGTAGTTTGCCATTTTCTTTCCCAGTCATCTTTTACCCCTCAGCAAGCTGGGTACTCATTTTACCAGCCTCACAAAGATGGAAGGTTGAGTCAACCTTGAGCTGGCTGCCTGAACTGTGCATTCATGAATGGGTGAGTGAGAGCTGCCTCTGATTGGTGAGAGCTGTGACCAATCAGAGGCAGCCCATTCAGCAGGCGGGGATTTTAAATCCCCACCTGCTGAATACTACAGAAAGCAGTTCAGGAGAACTGCCGGCCAGACGCGGCTGAACTCCGGCTGCAGCGGAAAGGTGAGTATACTTTTCAAAAATTTTTTACACATTTTAGGATGATTTTCAGGTAAGGGCTTATATTTTTAAGCCCTTCCCGAAAATTCATCCCGCGCTCGCCGGCAGCCCATTGCCTTCAATGGAGCCGGCTGTATTGCCGACTCCATTGAATTCAATGGGCTAACATCGTTCTTTTCTGCCACAGCTGTTACAGCTGTGGCAGAGGAGAACGATCTTTATGCTGACAGTGCGGGGGAGGGGGGGAGGGGGCTCACTCTTGCCACTATTGTGGCTTAATAGTGAGACCTCGGAGCCCGAAATGCAGCCCTGCATGTTGCTCCTCACCTGCCCTATCCATTTCTGTGTTTTTTACATGACTTTGGAGATTTGCTAAGATTTTCACAAATGAAAACCTTAGCGGAGCACCAGTCATATACAAAAATGCTCGAGTCGCCCATTGACTTCAATGGGGTTCGTTACTCGAAACGAACTCTCGAGCATCACTGAAAGTTCGACTCGAGTAACGAGCACTCGAGCATTTTCGTGCTCGCTCATCTCTAATAGTCACGCATGCGATGTCATTGCCAGGGGGGCAGGAATCATCACTCATCATTTGCTCATTGATATATCCTGCTTCTTGGGAGGTACCATTTGTTACAGGATGATTAATGTTATTCAGTGATTTAGTGTTATGGCTAAATGGTGTACATGCATGGGACAGTCCATTCAATTTTATAAAGTCAGAGAGTAATTAACCAATCATAGTGACCTATAAATGATTATAGACACATATGACTTTTCTGGGTGACTGATGACATTTATTTTTTCTACCAGTGACTCCACAGTTGCCACAGGATAAGAATAATGCTGTAACTGCAGTCATGAAAGGAGGGACAACAAATTCAAAAACTAAAGGCCTACCATAACCTAAGGCCCTCCTAACTTACACCATGGTTTTGTCTCCACAACTATATGGAATGAAGATTCATTAAGAGCAACATCTATTGATTATACAGCAAATGACGATGACTGAAATATGAATGTAGAGTATGTTAGAGATCTTTGGAGGAGCCAGGGTCTCATCCTGTTCTCTGGGTGATGGCAGAACGTGAATGTATTTATCATATCAATATACTGTAATTAAAATCTATTTAAAGTGAGTTGGACAAAACAATTCTTGGTGTAAGCTCTGCAATAAAACAGCTTTTCTCATGTTTAATGATGTAGGCTATACATAATCTGTACTCTGGATACTACAAACGGTGGAGGGACCATCCTCTGCTCTACATGCAGTATACTCCTCCCTCGACACCATTGAATCATACTTTACAAAATGGCTAGCCACAAGGTAGTCCACTGGTATCTGCCAATATTTTTGCATGTATTTTATATTGTGGCTTGACTTTTACATATATATATCAGTTAGGCTAATTCCACACGGGCGATCGTGGCAAAAGCGCATCTTTATTTGCTGCAATTTGTGAAACCACCCTTAGTCTGCAGGCTACAATATGAATTCCAGAAGTTCTAGTTTCACTACACGCTGATATTCTGTGTGTTCTCAGAAATTGACTGGATTGGTTGCTTCTTGGTTCTTTGTGGGGGTTGTTTATCCTTAATTACGGAGCTATACCCCCCTTCTCTAATTTAGACGTCTCTGAACATATAGTCTCTATTAGTTTGAAAAGGACATATGAGTCCGAAACTTTTCTATAATGAAAAATCATCCTTGCTCTGAACTATTATTGATTTGCACACCATGTTTTTTTCTCTTCATGAATGAACTATTGAAATGAAGAAGCTGTTTTTAAGTGCATGCAAACTAAAGGCCCATTCAGACAAGACGAATGTTGGGCAAACGATGCCAGACACTCATCTCTGTGTGTCCTTGCTCCCGTGCTGTTGCACAGGAGCTAGAATCGCTGGCAAGCTCACAGAATGGCCAGCAGGTGGGCAGGGAGGCTGCAGGAGATTTCTCTCCTCTTGCTCCCCCCGTCCCTCTCCATTCATTTAACATAGCAGATGTTCAATACTGAACAGCTACTATGCAGCATAGACGATGGACAATGAGCTGAACGATGATTGTTCAGTGTAAATAGCAGCCGTTCAGTACTGAACAGCCGCTATGTTAAGTCAATTGAGAAGGGTGGAGAAGGGCAAGAAGTGAAATCTCCTCCAGCTGCCCTGCTGTGAGCCAACGATACTAGCTCCTGTGCAGGTGCATGGGAGCTAGTATGTGCGGGGGCGAGTGTCGGGCATCGTTTTCCTGACATTCATCCAGTCTAAATAGGCCTTAAGTCTGTGGGTCTGTTATTCTTTTTATAAAGTTTCTTTGTTCTCATATTGCAAACCTTTCATGTTTGGGACCATAACAGCTATCCACAGAGATTTGATCCAAGGATGTAATACTAAATATCAATTCCTAGGAATAGAACTACTGTGATAGTGTGAGGGTGTAGGACTGTCCCCTCGCCTTGCCTCGCAGTACTGTTCTCTGAATTGTTTCTTTCTCACAGTTTATTTCCCTCTGCAATTTGATTCTTATTGGTGATCTTTTTATCTTTAGTCTACTGGCAAGGCGCTGGGATAGCCAGCCATAACTCTATGTTGTTGAGGGCAACCTACATACCCTCAGCTAAGAAGCTGTAGTGCTGTGTTAATCGCACCTGTCTATCCATTCCAGGGATTGTATACTGTGTGCGAGCTCAGAAACCCTATTGCCTTACAATCTAAATGGAATAGAATTCAGAAGGCAGAGAACTGCAGCAAAGGCTTTTTTGATGCAATAATAGTTGGTAAATACTTAATCATACACGGGTTTCAATAAACTACTGAGACTAGTAGCAACGTTTCGGATGAGATGTCCTTCCTAGGGCTACCATAGGTACAGAGGATAAATGTTCTAGATATAGTCTCTTATCCAGGAAGAGGTCAGAGTGAAGTGGGATAAAATTCCCCCTAAAAATCACACTACGCACCAGGCAGGAATTTTACCGCCGAACCTATAACCCAGAGAATGACATCTCTTCAGAAAAGTCGCTACAGCTAAGTAGTAATATAGCGAGTAGGGCTGAAAAAAACCACAAGTCCATCCAGTTTAGCCTACTATCTCGCAATGTTGATTCAGAGGAAAGCAAAAAACTCAATGAGGTAGAACACAATTTTCCTCATTTTAGGGGGAAAAAAATCTTCCTGATTCCAAATATGGCAATCAGAATAATCCCTAGATCAACAACCCTTCTGCAGTAATTAGTGGCTACTAGAGATGAGCGAGCACCAAAATGCTCGGGTGCTCGTTACTCGAGACGAAATTTTCGCGATGCTCGAGGGTTCGTTTCGAGTAACGAACCCCATTGAAGTCAATGGGAGACCCGAGCATTTTTGTATATCGCCGATGCTCGCTAAGGTTTCCATTTGTGAAAATCTGGGCAATTTAAGAAAGTGATGGGAACGACACAGAAACGGATAGGGCAGGCGAGGGGCTACATGTTGGGCTGCATCTCAAGTTCCCAGGTCCCACTATTAAGCCACAATAGTGGCAAGAGTGGGCCCCCCCCCCTCCCAACAATTTTTACTTCTGAAAAGCCCTCATTAGCAATGCATACCTTAGCTAAGCACCACACTACCTCCAACAAAGCACAATCACTGCCTGCATGACACTCCGCTGCCACTTCTCCTGGTTAACATGCTGCCCAACCCCCCCTCCGCACGACCCAGTGTCCACAGCGCACACCAAAGTGTCCCTGCGCAGCCTTCAGCTGCCCTCATGCCACACCACCCTCATGTCTATTTATAAGTGCGTCTGCCATGAGGAGGAACCGCAGGCACACACTGCAGAGGGTTGGCATGGCTAGGCAGCGACACTCTTTAAAAGGGGCGGGGCGATAGCCCACAATGCTGTACAGAAGCAATGAGAAATCCAATCCTGTGCCACCTCCATCTGGAGCTGCACACGTGGGCATAACAATGGGGAACCTATGTGCCACACACTATTCATTCTGTCAAGGTGTCTTCATGCCCCAGTCAGACCGTTAAATGCAGGTGGGCTTCGGCCCACACTGCATGCCCCAGTCAGACTGGGGTTCTTTAGAAGTGAACACATGCAGTTACAACTCCGTGTGGACCGACAGCATGGGTGGGTCCCAGGAAGCCACCGGCGGTACATAAATATATCCCATTGCATTGCCCATCACAGCTGAGGTAACGTCCGATTAAATCCAGGTGGTCTTCGGCCCACACTGCATGCCCCAGTCTGACCAGGGTTTTTAATACATAGACACTGGCAGGTACAAATCCCTAATGTGAAGTCACTGTGGACACACAGCATGGGTGGCTCCCTGGAACCCACCGGCGGTACATAAATGTATCCCATTGCAGTGCCCAGCACAGCTGAGGTAATGTCAGCTTTAATGCAGGTGGGCTAAAAATTACTAGGATTACAATGTAGGCGAGGGCCCCAAAAAATTGGTGTACCAACAGTACAAATGTACTTCAGAAAAATTGCCCATGCCCAACCAAGAGGGCAGGTGATACCCATTAATTGCTTTGGTTAATGTGGCTTAATTTGTAACTAGGCCTGGAGGCAGCCCAGTTAAAATAAAAATTGGTTCAGGTGCAAGTTTCAATGCTTTATTCAATTGAGAATTGAAACGTATAAACATTGTTTACAAAAGTTATATGACTGAGCCTTGTGGGCCTAAGAAAAATTGCCCATTCGGCGTGATTACGTGAGGTTTCAGGAGGAGCAGGAGGAGGAGGATGAATATAATACACAGATTGATAAAGCTAAAAGGTCCCCGTTTTGGATGGTGATAGAGAACGATGCTTCCATCCGCGGGTGCAGCCTACGTATTGTTTAGGTATCGCTGCTGTCCGCTGGTGGAGAAGAAAAGTCTGGGGAAATCCAGGCTTTGTTCATCTTGATGAGTGTAAGCCTGTCGGCACTGTCGGTTGACAGGCGGGTACGCTTATCCGTGATGATTCCCCCAGCCACACTAAACACCCTCTCTGATAAGACGCTAGCCACAGGACAAGCAAGCACCTCCAGGGCATAGAGCGCGAGTTCAGGCCACGTGTCCAGCTTCGACACCCAGTAGTTGTAGGGGGCAGAGGCGTCACGGAGGACGGTCGTGCGATCGGCTACGTACTCCCTCACCATCCTTTTACAGTGCTCCCGCCGACTCAGCCTTGACTGGGGAGCCGTGACACAGTCTTGCTGGGGAGCCAGAAAGCTGTCAAAGGCCTTAGAGAGTGTTCAAAAAACAAAAGTCCCACCTTATCTTCATGTGCTGCAAGCCTCAGTTCCGCAAGCAAGTATACTCACAAGCTGTTGCCATCCGGCTACTTCTGGCTCTGAATAAACGCAAAACAATCCAATTGCAGGAATACAGCTTATTGTGGAAAAACTTGCTTTTTATTTTCTTTTTGGTGCTTGAATGATACAGAGAACGCGTTTCGGTTATGAAACCTTGTTCACCTCTGACTAACAAAGCCATTATACAAACCTTAAAAAGCTTTTTTCTTTGTACATTTATCCTTAAGTAATTCTTCCCTATTGATTGTTTCTATTTTGGTACATGCCTCATCTAATGATGTCTGTTTATAACCTCTGTGATGCAGCCTATTTTTGATATCCATTTTAGCTGCATCAAAAAAAGCATTGTCTGAACAGGATCTTTTTGCCCGTATTAGTTCCCCTACGGGGATAGCTTTAATAGTGTGTTTGGGATGCCCACTATTAGCATGTAGTATGGTGTTACCTGCTGTCGTTTTTCTATATAATTTGGTCTCTATTCCTTTGATACAATTACCTCTCAGGGTTAAATCTAGAAATGGTACTTCAACATTGCTATGTGTTACAGTAAACTGCAAATTCACAGAATTATTATTGATATAATTTTCAAACTGACCAATTTGTTCATGTACACTATGTTGCTGTTAGAAAGATTATTTTTATTTTTATTTTTGCTTCTGCAATGATGATATATGGATTTCACATTTTATGTTATTGAGTGGAGCATATAATACATGAATGTTCGTTTCTATATATCATTTAATATATTATGCATATATATAACAACCAAGACAAGTTCCTGCAGGAGGGACAGGTTTTGGTAATTGAAACAATAGATTGCCATGGGTTAACTGCACATGTGTTTTTAATTCACTTATTTTCACTAAACCTTTTTAAGGTTTGTATAATGGCTTTGTTAGTCAGAGGTGAACAAGGTTTCATAACCGAAACGCGTTCTCTGTATCATTCAAGCACCAAAAAGAAAATAAAAAGCAAGTTTTTCCACAATAAGCTGTATTCCTGCAATTGGATTGTTTTGCGTTTACTTAGAGAGTGTTCCCCTGCCTGTGCTGTACATGCTGCCTGATCTCCGCGCCTCCCCTGCTACCTGGCCCTCGGAACTGTGCCTTCTGCCACTAGCGCTGTCGGATGGGAATTTTACCATCAGCTTGTCCGCCAGGGTCCTGTGGTATAGCATCACTCTCGAACCCCTTTCCTCTTCGGGTATGAGAGTGGAAAGGTTCTCCTTATACCGTGGGTCGAGCAGTGTGTACACCCAGTAATCCGTAGTGGCCAGAATGCGTGTAACGCGAGGGTCACGAGAAAGGCATCCTAACATGAAGTCAGCCATGTGTGCCAGGGTACCTGTACGCAACACATGGCTGTCCTCACTAGGAAGATCACTTTCAGGATCCTCCTCCTCCTCAGGCCATACACGCTGAAAGGATGACAGGCAAGCAGCATGGGTACCCTCAGCAGTGGGCCAAGCTGTCTCTTCCCCCTCCTACTCATGCTCCTCCACCTCCTCCTCCTCCTCCTCCTCAACGTGCTGAGATATAGACAGGAGGGTGCTCTGACTATCCAGCGACATACTGTCTTCCCCCGCCTCCGTTTCCAAGCGCAAAGCGTCTGCCTTTATGCTTTGCAGTGAACTTCTCAAGAGGCATAGCAGAGGAATGGTGACGCTAATGATTGCAGCATCGCAGCTCACCATCTGGGTAGACTCCTCAAAGATTCCAAGGACCTGGCAGATGTCTGCCAACCAGGCCCACTCTTCTGTAAAGAATTGAGGAGGCTGACTCCCACTGCGCCACCCATGTTGGAGTTGGTATTCTACTATAGCTCTACGCTGCTCATAGAGCCTGGCCAACATGTGGAGCGTAGAGTTCCACCGTGTGGGCACGTCGCACAGCAGTCGGTGCACTGGCAGATTAAACCGATGTTGCAGGGTGCGCAGGGTGACAGCGTCCGTGTAGGACTTGCGGAAATGTGCGCAGAGCTGGCGCACCTTTCCGAGCAGGTCTGACAAGCGTGGGTAGCTTTTCAGAAAGCGCTGAACCACCAAATTAAAGACGTGGGCCAGGCATGGCACGTGCGTGAGGCTGCCAAGCTGCAGAGCCGCCACCAGGTTACGGCCGTTGTCACACACGACCATGCCCGGTTGGAGGCTCAGCGGCGCAAGCCAGCGGTCGGTCTGCTCTGTCAGACCCTGCAGCAGTTTGTGGGCTGTGTGCCTCTTCTCTCCTAAGCTGAGTAGTTTCAGCACGGCCTGCTGACGCTTGCCAACCGCTGTGCTGCCATGCCGCGCGACACTGACTGCTGGCGACGTGCTGCTGCTGACACATCTTGATTGCGAGACAGAGGTTGCGTAGGAGGAGGAGGGTGGTTTAGTGGAGGAAGCATACACCGCCGCAGATACCACCACCGAGCTGGGGCCCGCAATTCTGGGGGTGGGTAGGACGTGAGCAGTCCCAGGCTCTGACTCTGTCCCAGCCTCCACTAAATTCACCCAATGTGCCGTCAGGGAGATATAGTGGCCCTGCCCGCCTGTGCTTGTCCACGTGTCCATTGTTAAGTGAACCTTGGCAGTAACCGCGTTGGTGAGGGCGCGTACAATGTTGCGGGAGACGTGGTCGTGCAGGGCTGGGACGGCACATAGGGAAAAGTAGTGGCGACTGGGAACCGAGTAGCGTGGGGCCGCCGCCGCCATCATGTTTTTGAAAGCCTCCATTTCCACAAGCCTATACGGCAGCATCTCCAGGCTGATCAATTTGGCTATGTGCACGTTTAACGCTTGAGCGTGCAGGTGCGTGGCGGCGTACTTGCGCTTGCGCTCAAACACTTGCGCTAGCAACGGCTGGACGGTGCGCTGAGAGACATTGGTGGATGGAGCCGAGGACAGCGGAGGTGAGGGTGTGGGTGCAGGCCAGGAGACGGTAGTGCCTGTGTCCTGAGAGGGGGGTTGGATCTCAGTGGCAGGTTGGGGCACAGGGGGAGAGGCAGTGGTGCAAACCGGAGGCGGTGAACGGCCTTCGTCCCACCTTGTGGGGTGCTTGGCCATCATATGTCTGCGCATGCTAGTGGTGGTGAGGCTGGTGGTGGTGGCTCCCCGGCTGATCTTGGCGCGACAAAGGTTGCACACCACTGTTCGTCGGTTGTCTGCACTCTCAGTGAAAAACTGCCAGACCTTTGAGCACCTCGGCCTCTGCAGGGTGGCATGGCGCGAGGGGGCGCTTTGGGAAACAGTTGGTGGATTATTCGGTCTGGCCCTGCCTCTACCCCTGGCCACCGCACTGGCTCTTCCAACCTGCCCTGCTGCTGCACTTGCCTCCCCCTCTGAAGACCTGTCCTCAGTAGGCTTAGCAAACCAGGTGGGGTCAGTCACCTCATCGTCCTGCTGCTCTTCCTCCGAATCCTCTGTGCGCTCTTCCCTCGGACTTACTCCAATTACTACTACCTGAGTGATAGACAACTGTGTCTCATCGTCATCGTCCTCCTCACCCACTGAAAGCTCTTGAGACAGTTGCCGGAAGTCCCCAGCCTCATCCCCCGGACCCCGGGAACTTTCCAAAGGTTGGGCATCGGTCACGACAAACTCCTCTGGTGGGAGAGGAACCATTGCTGCCCATTCTGGGAAGGGGCCCGGAAACAGTTCCTGGGAGTCTGCCTGCTCCTCAGAATTTGTTCATTGTAATGAAGTGAGGAGGCTGGAGGAAGGAGGAGCAGCAGCCAGAGGATTCAGAGTTGCAGCAGTGGACGGCGCAGAACTCTGGGTGGTCGATAGATTGCTGGATGCACTTTCTGCCATCCACGACAGGACCTGCTCACGCTGCTCATTTTTTAATAAAGGTCTACCGCGTGGACCCATTAATTGTGAGATGAATCTGGGGACGCCAGAAACATGCCTTTCTCCTAATCCCGCAGCAGTCGGCTGTGATACACCTGGATCAGGAGCTCGGCCTGTGCCCACACCCTGACTTGGGCCTCCGCATCCTCGCCCGCGTCCACGTCCTCTAGGCCCACCCCTACCCCTCAGCATGGTGTATTACCAGTAGTGCAGAAACAGAACGCTGTAATTAAATGTGCCGCTTATTGGCCTATGGTTGGAGGCTGACTTCGCTTACGGAACGCACAGCAGAGCCAGGAAAGAATTTTGCGCAAGCCCGCTGTAACACTTAGCTGGCTGCGTATTAATTAGGACTACTATCCCCAGCAGAGATGCAGTACAGTCAGGACGGTCACAGGCAGCCCAAATATATTTTTTTGTCCCAAATTTTTTTGGAAAAGCCCACTGCCTATATAGACAGTATATGTCTTTCACGTTTTTCACTGTCCCTGCCTCAGCACTATACTATGTAAAATTACTGCAGTGCAGACTGTTTCCCTCTGGACAGGATGACAGCAATGATGTAACGGGCAACGCAGAGCCAGGAAAGAATTTTGCGCAAGCCTGCTGTAACACTTAGCTGGCTGCATATTAATTAGGACTACTACCCCCAGCAGAGACGCAGTACAGTCAGGACGGTCACAGGCAACCCAAATATATTTTTTTGTCCCAAATTTTTGTGGAAAAGCCCACTGCCTATATAGACAGTATATGTCTTTCACGTTTTTCACTGTCCCTGCTCAGCACTACTGGCCCTATACTATGTAAAATTACTGCAGTGCAGACTGTTTCCCTCTGGACAGGATGACAGCAATGATGTAACGGGCAACGCAGAGCCAGGAAAGAATTTTGCGCAAGCCTGCTGTAACACTTAGCTGGCTGCGTATTAATTAGGACTACTACCCCCAGCAGAGACGCAGTACAGTCAGGATGGTCACAGGCAGCCCAAACAGATTTTTTTGTCCCAAATTTTTTTGGAAAAGCCCACTGCCTATATAGACAGTATATGTCTTTCACGTTTTTCACTGTCCCTGCCTCAGCACTACTGGCCCTATACTATGTAAAATTACTGCAGTGAAGACTGTTTCCCTCTGGACAGGATGACAGCAATGATGTAACGGGCAATGCAGAGCCAGGAAAGAATTTTGCGCAAGCCTGCTGTAACACTTAGCTGGCTGCGTATTAATTAGGACTACTACCCCCAGCAGAGACGCAGTACAGTCAGGACAGTCACAGGCAGCCCAAATATATTTTTTTCAATGTCTCTGCCTCAGCACTGCTGGCCCTATACTATGTAAAATTACTGCAGACTGAGGACGCAATGCTCTGCACGGCCAATATACAAAAAAAAAAAAAAAAAGGTGCAACACTGCAAAAAGCAGCCTCGACAGTACTGCACACGGTCAGATGTGGCCCTAAGAAGGACCGTTGGGGTTCTTGAAGCCTAAAATCACTCCTAACACTCTCCCTATAGCAGCTCCAGCATCAGCAGCATTTTCCCTGAGCTATGTCAGAATGCATCTGTGGCGAGCCGCGGGAGGGGCCGATTTATATACTCGGGTGACACCTGATCTCGCCAGCCACTCACTGCAGGGGGTGGTATAGGGCTTGAACGTCGCAGGGGGAAGTTGTAATGCCTTCCCTGTCTTTCTATTGGCCAGAAAAGCGCGCTAACGTCTCAGAGATGAAAGTGAAAGTAACTCGAACATCGCGTGGTGCTCGCCTCTAGTAACGAGCATCTCGAACACGCTAATACTCGAATGAGCATCAAGCTCGGACGAGTAGGTTCGCTCATCTCTAGTGGCTACAATATGTTGTATTGTAATGGTCAAGAAAGACGTCTAGGCCCCTCTTAAACTCTTTTAGTGAGTTTGTCATCACCATGTCCTCAGGCAGATAGTTCCATAACCTCACTGCTCTTACAGTAAAGAACCCCCTTATATGTTGGTGTAGAAATCTTTTCCTCTAGACATAGAGTATGCTCCCTTTTTGCAGTCACAGTCCTGGGTATAAACAGATTGTGGGAGAGATCTCTGTATTGTCCTCTGATATATTAATACATAGTTACTAGGTCGCCCCTCAGCTGTCTTTTTTCTAAAGTAAATAACCCTATATTTTGATAGAATCTCAAGGTAATGTAGTCCGCCCATTCCATTTATTACTTTAGTTGCCCAACTTTGAACCTGCTCAAGCTCTGATATGTCCTTCTTGAGTATCAGTGCCCCAAAATATACACAATATTCTATGTGTGGTCTGACCAGTGTTTTGTAAAAGTGGATATAAAGAATACATATATACACACATATGTGTATGTGTATATATGTATGCATGTCTATTTGAATCTATTTCATTATGCCCGAGAAAGAACCCTGAGAGGTTTGAAAATTCGCTATAGCAACATGTATTTTTGTTAGCCATCAAAAGGTATCATATCTACAAGATTACTTGGTTTCTCTTGATGAGAACAGTCACATTTTGAAAAGAGTAAGAACAATGTTCTTGTCATGCACCCCTAGACCTCTTTTGATGCACCCCATGATTCTATTTGCCTTGACAGTGCAGCGTCCCATAGGGAGACCCTGGACACCTGACATATGTGGGGAGCTGGGAGGGTAAAGTGATGGCTTGTCATGGCAGCACTTACCAGACTCCTTTCCCTGAGGGATAACACGCAGCCAAGGGCAGAATATCACTGCAGGCCACCAAAGACACCCCTAGCATAGGGAATGCCAATACCATGGGATAATGGGGTTGTAATTGTCACGGGTGACGCCACCGTTCCTCCACACAATGGTATGACCCTCGCTGGAGAATAAATGCAGTCTCAGACAGTTTCTTAGTACCACCGGTCCTTAGGAACAGTTAGGGCCCGGCAAACTTTACTTGATAGACTTGAAAACAATTATTACAAGGCAGTTCAGTTTAAGATGTTACAGTGCAGGCAAATTACTTCACAACGTAGTACCTCCACACGGCCCTCACAAGCACAAATACGCACGTGTGTGACCAAAGACTAGTTTTCTCTCAGTACCTCCACCACGACTTGAAGATGAGTGAGTGTGACAATTGAAGGGTGTTCCTCTACGCGGTGATCCTGGCTATGGATGGCCATGTAGGAAACTTAAACAATCAGATAGTACCTCTGCACTGGTCTTTAGAAGAAGTTGTTGCTTACAAATGCTCTCTAACTTTTGGGGGGCTCACTTCACTTACATCCAGAACACAATCAGCACAGGAAATCTCTCCGCTTCCATCTTCACCACAAGGAAGCTGAAGGTGCTTCCATGTGGTTCTGTGTTTGGTGGTACTCCAGATGGAACACAGGTTGAAGATGAAGACTCTTTCCCACTTTCTAGCACTTCTATTTATACCCTCTCTCATACCACATGACATGACAGATTAATACATTTACATGCAGGCTTTGGATTTTAGAGACGTTAACCTCTCATGCACCGCAACTGTGCAACACACACACTGGATATGACAGAACAAGCTTTGCACAGTGCATTTACATAGGACAAAAATGTATGACTTTTATGGAGGGGACCAGGATGATGTACTGGGCCACTACAGCAGCAGCTGCCTGAACTGGTTGTTCCAGTTAAGTTTACCGTTAACGTACTAAATAACTAACTAAGTTTTCATCAAATTGTTGAAACTAATGTGAAATTAAATATCTACCAACTTTATTTGAGGGGCACGCATAACATGGCTAAGTGAATCTGAACAAAACTGTGGTCAATGGGTCAGATTGGAGTCTAGTAGAGTTGAGCGAGCTTGATGCTCGTTCGAGTATTAGCATACTCGATGGTGCTCGTTACTCGAACGAGCATCACGCTGTGTTCGACCCCACCCCAGTTTTTGGCTCCTCCCCACTGTGATGTGCCTGTTTTGGCCCCTCCCCGCCACGACGCAGAGCGCATTTCAACTGCAAATTTTTTTTTGGCTGGCAGGCAGGGAGGGGGAGAGAGAGAGAAAGAAACACACGAACCAAAAAAAAAAAGCTCAGCACCCGGCGGCCCACATACAAAAATGCTTGAGTCTCCTATTGTACTCAATGGGGTTCGTTACTTGAGTAGAGCTCTCGAATTTTGCGAAAAGCTCGACTCAAATAACGAGGACCCGAGCATTTGGGTGCTCGCTCATCTCTACAGTCTACGTACAAGAGATAAGGAAAGTGAGTCCTATAGATATATTTATGCCTTAAAAGACTTATAGTCTGAGAACTATAAACTATTGGACAATAAGGGAAAAAGCACAAGTAAAGCTTGGTTTAAGTTTACTGCTGCCTCTGTAACATTCCTACTGAGCCTTTTGTGCTACCACAAGACCTGTATCACTGTGTCATTTCACTAGGTCGCTATACATGATTCTATGTGTTTGGTAACGCAAGTCCAGAGCTTCAGGAAAGGGACCCAACCACATCCCCCCTGCTGCATTATAACTCGGTGAAGTTGGCAGGATTAAGCCACAGTCTGGGGCGTTCCTGTGTACACTGGCCTCTGTGGAGATCAATTGGAGCATGAGATTCAGCAACTACTGATTGGAAAGCTGCAAGAGGTGTGGCTGGAGAAAGCCTAGCCGAAAGAGACCCTTCTAAGAGCTGAGGCCAACCGATGCCAGAGAACCTAGAGGTGGAGAGACATGACTGGGACCCAGTTAAAAGAATCAGAGGAGCAGAGGGTCTATTTGGAATATTGCATTCATTAGCTATTGGCTGGCCCATCTGGTGAACTTGCATTAAAAGTTTTGAATTCGGAAAATGTGTGTAAATTTTTTATTCTTGCTAATGGTTGTTAGTCTAATGTAAATTACTGTTATATAAATTGTTCTTGGAATTTTTATTTTAGAAGAGTTTTTGCATTGTAGCATTAAGTAGACTCTCGAATATCATCTCTTTGTCTGTGTTGAGAAGGGTTAATGGACTACGATGCTTGTGTTCATAGTAAATAACATAGTTTCTACTTGTGTAAATGTCTTAACCTGCTATGCATTTTCTAAATTCATGAGGTGTGGTAAGAGTTGGCTTACTCATCCGTCAGTTTCATCAAAAGCTTTAGGTCTCATCTAAGTAATGCGGTGAGCATGTAACTGTCACTAATCTCTGTGATAGTCACAACATAGGTTTACAAAGAATGCTTGGGGAATTAAGCACACTTGGGAGTGCCACAAAATTTCATTTACTCAAGACTATAATATACCTATGAATTTCTTATTATAGATGGTAAGACGTCCTTCTGGATTAGGGCTAACATTGCTTCCTGTAAAGTGAAGGTTTGGTGTGTGGAAATGTTATCAGTTTGGGCAAAACTGAGTTTTAAACATCTAAATAACAATAAAGGCTGAGTTTTCAAGACCACTCAATTATAGATATCATACACAAGAGTTATTGAATAAAAGCCAAATAGAATGATAATAGTATTATTCCACACAGGAGTCACTTGTTATTGGGCCCACGAATCAAGTGCACCAACCTCAATGCTAAAAGAATTTACTCATATAGTATCACACACGAATAACCACTTGAAGATATACAACAATACAGGTATAATAATACAGAGCTAATTTAGAAAAGTGTTCACGGACAGTGATGAGCAATTAGTGGAATAATTGGTTTATGTCAATATAAGCCCGCTTTCACGAAAATCATTGTGAATCAGGACAGTCAATTATGACTCTGATTAAAGTCAATGGGTGTAAAAATTGGATTCACTAAACATGAGAGCTGTAGCTCCGTATTTCCATATTGACATATTTATCATTTGGAGAGAAGTAGGAGGAGGAAACATGGCAGAAGCAGGAGAAGGAGAGCACCATTACCACCACCAGCAACAGCAGCTTGTCAGGCGGATATGTCTGTCAGTTATCACATCCCAGCTGTGCTAAACACCCTTCCTGATAGCACACTGGCAGGCAAGCATCTCTAAAGCATATTGTGCAAGCTCTGTCCACTCATCCAGCACCCAGACACCCAGAAGTCAAAAGAGCCAAGGCCATATCTGAGTGCATCCACACAGGAGCTGACATACTCTTGGGCCATTATGAATAAGTGCTGCCTGTGAGTGTAAATCATTCCCTATGCTTTTGCTGCAGGTTATGATGGGCTGAAAAAACTATGCCACACATGTTAGACTTCCTCTGCCATTGCTGCAGCAGCCTCCTATGTTCCACTTCAGAACTGCAATCCATTGCGAATGCATTCTCTCGGCCATGGGAACATGCTGTGCTGAAGCTGTTTACAAGTCTGTCCTGATAGTGCCACATTTTGAGGTCCCGCTCTACTGCTGGAATGAGATATGTCACTTTGGCCTTCTAGCAATGATCTGATATTTGTTGTAGGCTATGGGACGGTCCTTCTGCAAGCACTGCAGAATGAAAGCATTCATATGGCCCATATACCACAGGAACAGGCCTAAAAGTATCCCCCGACTGGTCCCATCATCTCCGTAGCATAGCTGGGGTTAGTGATAGATGGAAGGAACGTTGCATAGCCCCCTTCCTATATTATTCCCCTTCTGTTCCTCCTCTATACTTCTCCCATGGGTGGAGAAAAGTGTTGGAAAAGATGCTTCCCTTTCTTGCCTAAAGCCACCCTCCCTGCAGTGTCAAGTAATGTTGGACAGTTGGACAGTTGGGAGATTGGTTTCTCTTCCTTCTCCTCCTCTGACAACATGTCATTGTCCCTGAAGTTTTGTAAAGTCTGTACCAGCAGGCAGACAACAGGGATGGTCATACTGATCAGAGCATCATCACGGCTGACCATTTTGGTCACTTCCTCAAAGCAGGCTAAAACGGCACAAACATCTTTGGTCTGCAGCCACTTAGCCACTCCACAGGCGTCATGTAACTGACCTCTAAAGAGCGTCTGCTATTGGTATACACCATCTGGTACTTTGTAATCACTCTCTGCTGCTGGCTTAGCCTCTGCAATATATGCAATGTGCCTTTAGAGTCGTCAACAGCTCTTTAACCGTGTGGCTGTGCTCCCCTAGACGTATGAGTTATAGGACAGCATTTTGGCATTTACCATGTGCACTACTGTATGGAGGTCAGATTTTCTCACATACGGATATCTGTGCCGATGTGGAGGGTGTTGAAAAGTGGTATGAAGAGGTGAAGGAAAAGAAGGAGGAGGGGAATAAAGAGGGGACAGATAAAGATGAATGTCCCACAACACTTAGGGGACTATGAAATGTATACAACCCAGAGAGCTGTTAAAGATATGCAACGCCCTGACCATGCTTGCTGGAACTTATGTCTCTGGTCAGGTGCACCTGAGAGTTGATTCCACAGCTAGGTGGCAGAATGGAATAGGAAGCAGTAGTTTCAAATCTCATTGGCCACTGAGAAAGAGGAAAGGGTGCTCTGAAAAGCATTTGTCGTTTGTCACAAGACCAGCCTATGTCTCAACTGCATTATATAGTAATATGATGAGAAGCATTTTTCACTGTGGAAAAGTGAATTGCTATCATACCAATTGCCAAGGCAAAGTGAAATTTTCTTGGTATTTGCCAGAAAATACGGAGTGGGTTCCATCGGAAGTGATTGAGCTTTAAAACTTTTGCTTCCTATGCTGTTCCTCTCCCCTGTTGCAGAATCTACTCCACACTTTTGGAGATTTGGATACTTTATAACATTGATGTAACACATTATCCTGCAGGGGAACTGAACACTTACTGCGAGGTTCTCCCACCGATCACCGTTGATCACTTATCAGCTTATTGTCAAAGAATCCTTTGAAACAGTAGGGATTGTCTTAGGTGGAGAACCATTTTAAGTCCTAGAAAATAGTATAGTAATCTTGAAATGTTTTAGCAATGACAGTATGTGAAGTAAGCACCAGTACTTTATATTCTGGATAAAAATAAAGTGGTCAAGCTGTTTCTGATCATGACTGATCATATGGCTTCAAACCAGCATAATTTATTCTAGGTACACTTGCACACAGTTTTTAAAGGTAGTCGGAAGGGAGGTTGTTCCAAACATCTTGGAGAGCTAACCACAGATCTTCTGTAGATGTAATCTTGCTCATATACTTTTGTCTCTTCGTGTAATCTCAGACCGAGGGCTACTTCGCATGGGAATATGCGCAACTATGCTCGCCACTACAGAGCATAGTTGCATCTGAACAAGCTAAATTTCTTTATTTTTTCCTTTTCAAACTCCACGCTATTTTATGCCAGTTTGAAAAAAAAGCGGGAAGATAGTTCCTGCCCTATCTTTCTGGCTTGTAGTTTTAAAAGTGTGCAGGAAAGATAGGGTAAGTCCTATCTTTTCTCGAGCATAGAATTAACATCCAAGAATCCTGATAGTGGAAACACAACTATTGAAATCAGTGGTTTCATTTCGTCCTTTTATGTGGCTGTGATTTTCATGGCAGCATAACGGGACAAGATGATGCCCATCTGTTTAAGCCCTGATTTAATGATGTTGAGATGAGGGCTCTGTGGATACCACATCATCACTTCCAGGAATGTTTGAGGTCATTATCCAACTGTAGAAAAAACTTGGAGTCTATCAGACACTTTTTATTTTTGAAATTTTTTTTGACTTTGCAGCAATTTTTCTATACTTTTAACATATATGTGCAATACTGTATTTAATCTATCCAAAATAAGTTTGTCCTTAACCCCTTAGTGACCAAGCCTGTTTGCGCCCTTAATGACCAGGCCAAATTTTGCAAATCTGACACGTGTCACTTTAACATGGAAAAACACCAGAAAGGTTTTGCATATTCAAGCGATTCTGACATTGTTTTTTCGCCACATGTTGTACTTCATTTAGGCGGAAAAAAAGACCGATAGAATTTGTGTTTTTTTATTAAAAGCGCCAAAATTGGGAAAATTTTGAAAAAATCGTCATTTTTTTCACATTTCCAACTGCAATATCTCAAATATGTGCAAACATAATATAGAAATTTTTGCTAAGATATATATTTCCATCCGTTTACTTTATTTTGGGTGCACATCGGAAAAACTTTCGTTTTTTTTTAACCATTTAGGAGACGTACAAATTTAACATTACTTTTCAGCATTTTGAGGAACACTTTGTTTTCCTACACCAAGCCAAGATTGGAAAGGCTCATAGGAGTCAAAATGATAGATACCCCCACAAGTAACCCCATTTTAAAAACTACACCCCTTAACGTATTCACTGAGGGGTGTCATGAGTATTTTAACCTCACAGTTTTCTTTCAGGAGTCAATGCAATTTAGAGGAGAAAAACAAAAATTTCATATTTTTGCAAATATGTCATTTTAAAGACAGGACTTTTTTCTATAGTACACATGAAAATGAGGATTTGCACCCCACAATGGATACCCCTGTTTGTCCTGTGCTCAGAAACATACCCCTTGTGGCCCTAATCTTATGTCTGGATGCACAATGGGGCCCAAAATGAAAGGAGCAACCGTTGGCTTTCGGAACAGAACTTTTGCTTTAAGTAGATTTAGTCCCCATTGCCCACTTGTACAGCCATTGAGTGACCAAAACGATGGAAAACCCCCACAATGACCCCATTTTGAAAAGGAGACCCCTTAGTGAATTTATCTAGGGGTACGATGACTTTTTTGACTTCACAGTTTTTGAACGAATCTAAACCAAGCCGAAGAAAAAAATTAAGATTTTCATTTTTTTGGTAATTCTGTCATTTTAAAAGCAGTTTTTTTGTACAGCACATATATGAATGAAGACTTGCACCCCAAAATGGATACCCCTGTTTGTCCTGTGCTCAGAAACATACCTAGTGTGGCCCTAATCTTATGTCTGGATGCACAATGGGGCCCAAAATGAAAGGAGCAACCGGTGGCTTTCGGAACAGAACTTTTGCTTTAAGGAGATTTAGTCCCCATTGCCCACTTGTAGAGCCCTTGAGTGACCAAAACGATGGAGAACGCCCACAAGTGACACCATTTTGAAAAGTAGACCCCTTAATGAATTTATATAGGGGTACGATGACTTTTTTGACTTCACAGTTTTTGAATGAATATAAGTCAAGCCGAAGGAAAAAAATTACGATTTTCATTTTTTTGGTAATTCTGTCATTTCAAAAGCAGTTTTTTTTGTACAACACATATATGAATGAAGACTTGCACCCCAAAATGGGTACCCCTGTTTGTCCTGTGCTCAGAAACATACCCATTGTGGCCCTAGTATTACGTCTGTATGCACAATGAGGCCCAAAATGAAAGGAGCAACCGGTAGCTTTCGGAACAGAAATTTTGCTTGAAGGAGATTTAGTCCCCATTGCCCACTTGTAGAGCCATTGAGTGACCAAAACGATGGAGAACCCCCACAAGTGACCCCATTTTGAAAAGTAGACCCCTTAATGAATTTATCTAGGTGTACGATGACTTTCTTGACTTCACAGTTTTTGAATGAATCTAAGCCAAGCAGAAGGAAAAAATTATGATTTTCATTTTTTTGGCAATTGTGTCAATTTAAAAACAGGTTTTTTTTGTACAGTGTACATAGGAATGAAGACGTTCACCCCAATATGGATACCCCTATTTGTCCCGTATTCAGAAACATTCCCATTGTGGCCCTAATCTACTTTAAGGAAACATGGCTAGGCCTATAATGGAAGGATCACCCGTTGGATTTCAGGGTACAACGGAATAAATTTCAGGCCCCATTGCCCACTTGTAGAGCCATTGAGCGGCCAAAACGATAGAGAACCCCCACAAATGACCCCATTTTGAAAACTATACCCCTTAACAAATTCATCTAGGGGTGTACTGCGTATTTTGACCCCACAGTATTTGAATGAATCTAAGCAAAGCAGAAGGAAAAAATTACGATTTTCATTTTTTTGGCAATTGTGTCAATTTAAAAACAGTTTTTTTTGTACAGTGTACATAGGAATGAAGACTTTCACCCCAAAATGGATACCCCCATTTGTCCCGTGTTCAGAAACATACTCATTGTGGCCCTAATCTACTTACAGGACACATGGCAAGGCCTGTAATGGAGGGAATGCCCGCTGGATTTCAGGGCAGAACTGAATAAATTCCAGGCCTCATTGCCCACTTATACGGAAAAGAAATGGAGTTCCTAAAAATAATCCCCCCCCCCCCCGCCATCCCCATTTTTTGGCATTCCCTAATTATTAGATAAAGGTAATAATAGAAACTGCGTTTTATGTCCGAAGACAGGGGTAATTACGGAGGCTGGTTGGGCACATGGGACAAGAAAACCAGGTATCCCTCCTCCTCTCATGCTTTTTGGGGGGTATTTCGTGACCTCAGTGGCGGGTATGGGGTGTAAAAAGTGGCACTCCGTAAGTCTTCGTAAGCTTGCGGAGGTGCAGCGGTCTCATAGAGAAGATGCTCAACAAGCTGCTCCTGGAACTGCAGGAAGGCGAGCGTTCCCGGGGCTTCTTATAAAATATGTATCACAGGTAACGGTCTGAATAACGCCGGGCTCACGCAGCCGTATGTGGAATCCGCTTGCGGAGGCCCGCAGCGGATCTCAGCTGTGAGTCCGGCTCTGACCCTGCGTACGGCCACGTAATGTACTGCGCATAACTGCCTACTCACACAGGCGGTCATGCTCAGTACTTTTTTTTTGTTTGTATTTCCCGCAACGTCGCTTAGCGATGACGCGGGTACCCGCAGCCCGTATACAACATAGTTGCGTATGGGCTGCGGGTTTATCCGCGACCATGGAGCACAATGGTCTCTATGTTGCGGATATCCGCGGTAAAATAGAACCTGCTGCGTTCTCTTTTCTGCGAGTGGATTATGCAATTCCGACCCACTAATGTGAGCGGAATTGTGTAATCCAATGCGATTGATCTGTGTAATACCGCGGATCAGACGCATGCAGAATCCGTAATTCCTATCCGGTCATGTGAGACCGACCTATGTTAGATCGCTACTTTTGTATTACGTGATCGGGGACCACTCAACGAGGCCACCCGTCACTGCTCCAGGCTTTTGGCGACCGTTGGTCGCCGAGAGCAAGGAGATTTAAAGTTTCCTGGGCTCCCCGACTCCTGCGCATGTGTCCGGTATTTTGCCGGCGGTCACATGTGCAGAATCCGGGTAAGTTCACGGATCAGGATCGCGTTGGGGTGAAAATACGAAGGCCTCCGGTAAAAAGTTTCATCTCATCTCACCGCTCGCATCAGTGAGGGGAGATGAAACTAACTTTTTTTAAAAACTTTTACGTGATTGCCATTATCTAGAGATGAGCGAGCACCAAAATGCTCGAGTGCTCGTTACTCGAGTTGAACTTCCCGCGATGCTCGAGGGTTCGTTTCGAGTAATGAACCCCATTAAAGTCAATGGGCGACTCGAGCATTTTTGTATATCGCCGATGCTCGCTAAGGTTTTCATTTGTGAAAATCTGGGAAATTCACGAAAGTGATGGGAACGACACAGAAACGGATAGGGAAGGGGAGGGCTACATGTTGGTCTTGATCTCAAGCTCCCAGGTCCCACTATTAAGCCACAATAGCGGCAAGAGTGCCCCCCCCGCACTGTCAGCATAAAGATTGTTCTTCTCTGCCACAGCTGTAACAGCTGTGGCAGAGAAGAACGATGTTAGCCCATTGCATTCAATGGATCCGGCAATACAGCCGGCTCCATTGAAAGCAATGGGCTGCCGGCGAGCGTGGGATGAATTTTCGGGAAGGGCTTAAAAATATAAGCCCTTACCTGAAAATCATCCTAAAATGTGTAAAAAAAAAAAAAAAATTTATGTCAGCATAAAGATCGTTCTCCTCTGCCATAGCTGTAACAGCTGTGGCAGAGAAGAACGATGTTAGTCCATTGAAAGCAATGGGCTACCGGCGAGCGCGGGATGAATTTTTGGGAAGGGCTTAAAAATATAAGCCCTTACCTGAAAATCATACTAAAATGTGTAAAAATTAAGAAAAATGTATACTCACCTTTCCGCTGCAGCCGGAGTTCAGCCACGTCTGGCCGGCAGTTCTCCTGAACTGCTTTCTGTAGTATTCAGCAGGCGGGGATTTAAAATCCCCGCCTGCTGAAAGAGCTGCCTCTGATTGGTCACAGCCTCACCAATCAGAGGCAGCTCTCACTCACACCCATTCATGAATTCATGAATGGGTGAGTGCTGCCTCTGATTGGCTCAGCGCAGGGACCAATCAGGGGCAGCTCTCAGCTGTCAATCAGAGGCAGCACTCACTCACCCATTCATGAATTTATGAATGGGTGTGAGTGAGAGCTGCCTCTGATTGGTGAGGCTGTGACCAATCAGAGGCAGCTCATTCAGCAGGTGGGGATTTTAAATCCCCACCTGCTGAATACTACAGAAAGCAGTTCAGGAGAACTGCCGGCCAGACGCGGCTGAACTCCGGCTGCAGCGGAAGGGTGAGTATACATTTTTTTTTAATTTTTACACATTTAAGGATGATTTTCAGGTAAGGGCTTATATTTCTAAGCCCTTCTCGAAAATTCATCCCGCGCTAGCCGGCAGCCCATTGCTTTCAATGGAGCCGGCTGTATTGCCGGCTCCATTGAATTCAATGGGCTAACATCGTTCTTCTCTGCCACAGCTGTTACAGCTGTGGCAGAGGAGAATGATCTTTATGCTGACAGTGCGGGGGGGGGGGGGGGGGTGTCTCACTCCCGCGCTCACCGGCAGCCCATTGCTGTGGCAGAGGAGAACGATCTTTATGCTGACATATTTTTATTTTTTTATTTTTACACATTTTAGGATGATTTTCAGGTAAGGGCTTATATTTTTAAGCCCTTCCCGAAAATTCATCCTGCGCTAGCCGGCAGCCCATTGCTTTCAATGAAGCCAGCTGTATTGCCGGCTCCATTGAATTCAATGGTCAGTGCTCGTTTAAGCGAGAGGAGTACCGCGTGGTGCTTGTCTCGAGTAACGAGCATCTCGAGCACCCTAATACTCGAACGAGCATCAAGCTCGGACGAGTATGCTCGCTCATCTCTGCCATTATCCATTGGATAACGGTGAACACGTGATCAGGAACCGCTCACCGTGAAATTTCCAGGCACTTGGCTAAGTTTTGTAGCCAGGAGCAGGCAGATTTTAAGTTATCCTGGCAATCCACGGCTTTTGCGCATGCGTCTGCCGCTTTGGCGACGGCCGCGTGCGCAAGTGCTGTGGTAAGGTCCACGGATAAATCCGGGGGCCTTAGGTACGTAGTTTCATCCTCCCTCACGGATATGATCCGTGAGGGGAGATGAAATATAAGCATTTAAAATTTTTTTTTTTTTAACTTTTTTAAATTACTTTTTTACACTTTTTTTTTACTTTAAATGATCACTGTTATCCATTGGATAACAGTGATCATCTCTGCAGGGACATCCCACTGCAAATGGCAGCCAGGAGCAGAGGGATTTTAAATTTCCCGGGTCCTGAGCCTCTCTGTGCAGGCGCCCGATGTCAATCATCGAGCGCGCATGCGCAGAAGGGGACTCAGGTCCCGGAAGACCGGGACACCGCTGAGGATCGGGGGTAAGTATTTTCACCTCCCCTCATGGATCCGATCCCTGAGGGGAGGTGAAATTGACCTTATTTTTACTTTTTTTTAACTTTTCCACTGGATAGCGGTGATCGCGGGCCCTGTCGCCGCGGTCCCCGGGGACATCCCCTGGTTCCCGGCTACCTTCCGGAGCCGGGAACCAGGAGATTTTAAACTCCCCGGGGTTCCCATTCTTCTTCGCATGCACATGACGTCATTCGTCTGGCGCGCATGCGCAGAAGAGCCGCGACGGGTCCCGGAGGACTCATTCTCCGCGGCAGACATCAGGGAAGCTGGGTGAGTATTTTCAGCTGCCCCGATGGATCCGATTCATCAGGGCAGCTGAATCTTTAACTTTTTCACCACTTTTATTTACTTTTTTGCGATTGGCGCTATCCATTGGATTACTGCAGCCCAGAATGACAGCTCCATGCTGTCGGCTACCTGCGGGCACCGACAGCATGAAGCTGTTACGTCCATAGCTCACGGGGCTTTATTCTCTGTAGGACGCATGTTTTTACGTCCTCAGAGAATTTAGCCCACTTGAGCAGGACGTAAAAAGACTATGGGCTGGTCGTTAAGGGGTTAAAGGGGTTATCTGGCTACTGGATAATTTTTTACCGAAGGTTGCACATGTATTAAAATAATTAAACCAGCAGTACTAGTGATCCAGCCCCATGGTCTTTTTGGTCTTTGCTGCGGAACAGCTGTTCTTTTGGCATCGCCGCTCTGATGCTGTGAGTGGAAAATGCAAGAGAAGGGCGCCCAATTGCTGCTTCCTCTGATTGGCTGCAGCAGTCAATTGGTATGTGCTCTACAGCAAAGACCAGGAGGACCACAGGACTGCAGTGCTGTATTGCCAAGTCTGAGAATGAGTAAGTATAGCTGGTTTTGTTACTTTAGCATATGTGCAACCCTCAGAAAAAAAATCATCCAGTAACCAGAAAACCCCTTTAAATGCATGGTGCATACCCAATCTCAATTTTGCCTCTTCACTGCAAGCTGCTATGTATTGTAAATCGAGAATATACTGCACACACATTATGAGTAGCTTTCAAAACTGTATATATTAAGAACTTAGTACATAACTCTCAATATTACTCAATGAGGGCCCTTCATAGAAGACTAGTGTAAAGAAAACCAGTGCAACCAATCCTATCTCAGCAATTATTGTGTCTAGTGCTTGGATTATCTTCATATTTGAAGGCCACGAATCTTCAATGGTGGCATCTTCCAGAATTGTTTGTATGTTTCAGGTATATTAGTATAAACAAAACTCTGGCTCTTCCAAGGATTCAAGCTTAAAAACAGCATTTTATTTTAATATCATGAATTAAAAGCATCTACCAAAAATATGCTTACGCGTTTCGAACAAAGTTCTTATTCTTAGTATATCTTTTATAATTCATGATATTTAAATGAACCACTGTTTTTTTATATTGGAATCCATGGAAGGCCAGAGTTTTGTTTTTACTGCTGTTGATGATGTCCCTGCATCTGAACGTGCAATCAGCAGAGAGTATATCCATGCAGTGAGCTAGTGTCTGGAATTGCATTTCAAATTTATTAATTTGTCTTAATACAAATATAAAGAATTGAGTCACTTTGTAAATACATATCTTCTACTGATCCTGAGTATCACCCTATAATATACTCTAGAACTGCATTCACGATTCAGTGGGCTTCAGAGATGAAATCTGCAGGCAATACTTGCTGGCTCAATGTTTGCATAGTTCTTGCTGAAGTAATTTGCATTGTGGAAAGTGTCATCTTATGTTTCAAAAGTATTTATTGGCTTTTAAATTCAAAGATAAAGAGGTAACAAAGCTGCCAAAGTAACTCCACACAGAAGGAAAGGACAACTACAATAATAAACAGTCATATATTACAACCGAGCAAATACAAGTACAATAATAATAACAATCTTATCAGTTTAATCGATCTAGGCAGGAAGTAAAATATCAGTACATTTAAGGCACAAAATGAAAAGGTTGAAAAATCAATATTGATATAATTGTGACAAGCTGACAATCAAACTACTAATGACCACTTGTCCGTTAGTATGTACATGTATGTATGTGAGTGAGTGAGTGACTCTCATGCTCTGCTCCTGGCGTCGTCAAAGCTCTGCCCCTGGTGCCATCATAGCTCCGCCCCCTGGCACCATCATAGCTCCGCCTCATGGCACCATCATAGCTGGTACTAACACACTGAGAATACAACTAAGCCGTTATTATGTCAAACACAACTCAACGGTCCTGACAGGAGACACTGACCTACCACCACCACAGATCAGCAACCTGACAGGAGACACTGACCTACCACCACCACAGAGATCTGGCAGGCTGAAGAACTCTGTGGTGATGTCACTGTTGTGGGAGGAGCCATTCTGGAATTTGGTAGTACGGTACACTGGATAAGCCAACAGAAACTACCAGGACCTGTAATTACATCACCATCATGTGATCACCTGTGTGGGTGGAGTCAGGGATCATACGACCAGGAGCTCATCACTGTATCCAGGAGCTGTGTGTGTGTCATGTGTGCAGTCAGCATAAATGTAGTAGAGCTGAGAGTGGCTGTTTGTCTAATGTGCTGTGCGTGTAATGTGTATAGTCAGCATGGATGTATGTCATGTAGCAGAGCTGTGTTTGTAACATGCGCATGTCATGTAGCACAGCTGTGTTTGTGATGAGCATGTCATGTAGCAGAGCTGAGTTTGCAACATGCGCATGTACTGTGGCACAGCTGTGTATGTCACGCACAAGTCATGTAGCAGAGCTGTGTCTGTGCTGTGACGTGCATGTCATGTAGCACAGCTGTGTCTGTTACACACATATAATGTAGCAGAGCTGTGTTTGTACCATGTGCATGTCATGTCTGTCTGGCTCATGTCATGTACAAAAGCTGTGTCTGTGAGGCACATGTCATGTAGCAAAGCTGAGTTTGCAATATGTGCATGTCTTGTAGCACAGCTGTGTCTGTCATGCGCATATAATGTAGCAGAACTGTGTTTCTACCATACGCATGTCATGTCTGTCAGGCGTATGTCATGTACAAAAGCTGTGTCTGTGATGTGCATGTCATGTAGCAGAGCTGAGTTTGTAACATGCACATGTACTGTGGCACAGCTGTGTGTGTCATGCGCATATACTGTAGCAGAGCTGTGCTTGTACCATGCGCATGTAATGTCTGTCAGGCGCATGTCATGTACCAAAGCTGTGTCTGTGATGTGCATGTCATGTAGCAGAGCTGAGTTTGTAACATGCACATGTACTGTGGCACAGCTGTGTGTGTCATGCGCATATACTGTAGCAGAGCTGTGCTTGTACCATGCGCATGTAATGTCTGTCAGGTGCATGTCATGTACCAAAGCTGTGTCTGTGACGCACATGTCATGTAGCAGAGCTGTTTCTGTGACACGCATACCATGTAGCAGAGCTGTGTCTTTTAGGCGCATTGGCATGTAGCACAGCTGTGTGTGTCTGTCACACGCCCTCATGTACCACAGCTGTGTGTGTGCTTGTACTATGCGCATGTAATGTCTATCAGGCGCGTTTCATGTACCAAAGCTGTGGCTCTTTTATGGAGGAATAAAGTTTCATTTTATCTACTAAAGGCAAGTCCTGGAGTGCTGATTTCACCACAACTGAGTGATGTAGCAGTGCTGTGTCTGTTAGGCGCATTGGCATGTAGTACAGCTGTGTGTGTCTGTCACACGCCCCCATATACCACAACGTTGTGTGATGTAGCAGAGCTTTGTGGCACATTGCGCCACCAGAAAAACTGGTACTATAATTTCCTAATAATTACTAGTTCTTTCAGAACGACAATTCTCAATGCCACCTAAAAAGGAACTATAATTGGATATCATAATGTAAACAAGGCATATTAATTTGAAAAGGACATTGCAAATAGCAATGGGTATATCCCCTAAACTTAGGATGAAGGGGTCTAGCCCAAAAGACCACTACAGACGCATTAAGATGGTCTACTTTTCTCTAGAATGATTTTTACGACTAGGCAGGTCCAGTAAATATGGAGATGTGTGCCTGCAACACCACAACCTCTAAAACACAAGCTGGAAATTCGGAATATACAGTATGTAATTTAAAGGGATTATAGGTTATATGAATTAATTTTAGGGACCTTTTTAGTCAGGGAGACTTGCCAACTACTTTTACTTAAAGGACCACTCTGGCAAAAATACATTTTCCTATGCCCTCACTTGATTTCCTATCACACAATGAAGGTCTCCTCTGTGTATTCCAGTCAGTTACCTGCAGTGCAGCCCCTTGTCTGATCCTTATCAGACACCATCTTTTCTTCCTCGGATGATCATATGATCTCAATTCTGACCAGCTCAAATCTGCTTGGGGTTATGTGTTCAGTTTCTAGTCAGTTTCTCAGTCTGTGTGATGCTGTTGCATGATCCCTGCCACAGAAACTGCCTAAAGGGGGACACAGGCACTCCTCTCAGTTACTGATGATAATTACACTGCTCCTATCACACAGATATACCACAATAGAGGGAATTATGGCTCACCCTCCTGACTGTATACTTATCAGCTGTACCATATTTAGATGAGTATAAAAGTTAATGATAATTAAACTGTCCCCTAAGCAGGTAGAAATGGAATAGCCTCTAGCTAATACTGTACTGATGGATCATAGGATAGTTGTGAAACTTAAAGTAAAATACCTCACAATCAATATAGTGCCTGATAAGTATCAGACAAGGGGCTGCATTGCTGAAAAGTGCCTGCAATACTCAGAGGAGACCTCCAGAGTATGACAGGCAAAGAGATAAGGGGGGTAGGATGGAAAAATGTATTTTTGCTGTAGTTGTCTTTTAGCAAATCCACCTAAAGTGGGCAAAAGATGGAGTCATATTTTTAATCACATTTGATTTCAAGATATGGAAAAACTTTAGTGTGAACCTTGAACCTAAAGTTAAGTTCAATGAACTTCTGGGTGTGTGAAGATGTATTGCGAAATAAAATGTCAGGGGAAGTGTCATCTTAAACCAGGCCCTGAATAGTAAACTCAGGTAGGTAAGACTAACTGACCGTCTGCATTTTAGGAGCTCAGCTAAGCTGTTGTGAGCATGTCTGCCAGGAAGCTTTTTGACTGCTTCTCATGGCAACTAGCAGAACAGTGAATGCAGCTGTGGGTGTAACTCGGGATCAGCACAAGATAATTATTTTAATGTATTGACAAAGTGACTCAACGGTTCATGTAGATTATATTTGTAAAACTATGTTCAACATGGACATATGCATTAACATTTTAAAGCTTTTAATACTTTGCAGAGCTTTCATAAGATTCTCCACCCTAATCTGATTCTTGTACAAATGTATTTAGTAAGGACCTAATAGGTAATGTACTGTGGGTGTAATGCCAAGACCCCTTATGCCTTCTGTGCTTTCAGGTCTTGCCAGTTAACAATTATTATGAAGAGCTATGTAAACTGGTTAATGCTTCAACTGGCATTTCACTTTTGGGGTTACTGAGTGCCTGTTTTCCCCTGGTTTCCCCTTTAAGCACAAAATCAAGGCTGGTTACATACACTATTCCTCATCCATCACTCTCACTACAGGATTAAGTGCTTGCACTATTTGTTTTTTTTTCGTATACAAGCCTTAATCCAGGGCTATGAAAAAGACTTGTAAAAACAATGAAGCTTTCCATTTGCAAAATGAAATGTCAAAGGAAATCAACTGTTACATTCCAAAATGTTCTGTTACCCTCCCTATACGGCTATATTGTGTCACTGTCTGTACAGGGCATATGTGCAAAGTTTAAAGCGGTTGTGTCATCAAGACAACCTTTCAGATTGAAAGAAGAAGCCACTTGGTTGAAATAGTTGTCTTCCCACGGGTTTTATATACATTGGGAATGTTCCTCGGTGTTTAACTTGAACAGTATGATTGTATTTGATTGGAATGATTGTACGTGGCAGGGACAGCAGGGGAGAATGAAACAGTTTTGCAATACCTTTTGGGATCTATTTTTTATCAACTCTGTTATAACTCTTGTTTGGATGGGAAGGGTCCAGTTGCTATAATAGATATAAACCAGAAGATTAGATAATTATTAATATTCCAATAGATGGAATCAGGACCCCTAGCCCTGATGAGAACTAAGAATGAGTCCACGTGTGGGCTGCTCAGTTAGCGTCCCAGAGCAGACGGTACAATACCGTGACACCATTATGCCACCTGTGCCGTGATGTTGACATCTTGTGCATGTCACGGCACCGCTGGCTTCTTCTGTTTGATTCAAGGGTGACATCAGTTTCGGATCACATGATGTGCCTTTTGGTTTTGGACATCGAAGGCTCAACCTCTCCCTGCTGCTGTTCAGATGATTGTGAGCCCCGCCAGCCAGTCAGTAAATTTATTAGAGTTGTTTAGCTGATGGGCTAGCTGGGGGGATTGTCAGCCCAATCAGCCAGTCAGCAACTTTTTAATGATAAATAAACCGACTCCTCCTTGTTGAGGGTGACGATTATAATCCTTGTATTCTGGCCTCTCAGACACCCTGTCTGATTGTCTGTTTCGTTCTCTCTACATTCCTATCAGTTGTCAGATTGTCTGTTTTCTGCTTGTCAGTGGCCTCTGCTCTATATCCAGTCTTTCATAGTCCAAGGTCTAGTTTGCTAGTCCGGGTCTCTGGTCCAGTCCTCCATTCCTCCCTGATGTCACACCTTGCCATGTGCAAACCATTGGGTCACCCTTTTTGGGGCAATTGCTTTTACTTTATGGCAGGTCCAGTTGGGAATGTTTAGGGGGGGGGGGGTCTATTCCGTACTTCGCTATTCTCTCCCATCACCTGTCTAGAACTCTGTCTAGCAACCCTTAATCCCCCACATATAGGTCATTCTGACTGCTCCTGTGTCCAGTCTTCCATAGTCCTTCAAATTTATCCTATGTATTCATTGGCAGTCCTGGACAGACATAATAGTGCAACTGTGTGTAGTACTGGAGTCCTATAGGCATGAGTCTAAAGCAGCCTACAGTTTCCAAAGCTGAAAACAGTAGGGCAGGGGAACTATGGCTCCTTGCTATACCAGAGAGTGGATGATGATATGGTTGAAGGTGGTGCCCACCCAGGAATCATAACCCAAGACAGTGCAACATTGGACCTTTGAAAATATGTAGAAAAATAAATTGTTAGTTGCAAAAAAAAAGCTCACTTTTAGGACCCAAAAATATAAATTCATAAAAATTAACTTTTAATAAATATTGCTTAAAAACCTTATGGACACACAAACAACAACAAAAAAAAAAAAAAATCCACTATCCGGTAGGGAATGTGAAATTGTATCATACAGTAACACTTCAAGATCAGTATCGATCTTGGACGTTTTCTTTATTATGTCTTTTACGTCCAAAAGATAGCTCTTTTTTTGGGGGGGTTTTTGGTTTTAATGTCCCAAAAACCCTTGCATTTTTTCCGAACCTGAACATGATGTCGTAATCAGCCGGAATCTACATGCAACTCATATAGTCCAATGTATAATAGACATGAGATGTTTTTATGTACAGAATAGACCTTGTAATTGCCCAGATGTTTTTATGTACAAAATAGACCTTGTAATTGCCCTACGCGTTTCGCCCACTGCGTGGGCTCCTCAGGGGCTCAAGTATCTCCTGGGATGATTCCCTGGAGAAAGGGTTATCAGTCATCAACTGAGTATAGAAAATTGTTTATAGATTAGGACTATAATCCATTAGAGGCAATGAGTAAGTATAGGTAAGGTACTGTATTGAATTAGCACCCCACTATGAGGAGTGATCGCTGCAATAATACCTCTTAAGCTGATATGCGGTACTTAATAGCCTAATAATATTTCCTAGAGGAACAGTGCCCAGTTATCACTTAGAGTGATGTCTTGGTCAATACCCAGATAGTCTGCGCACTAAAAAAAGGTTCCCCAGGTAATACATCGCTGTCTATTAGATCCTTTTAGTAGGTGAGTTTTGATATACTCAAAAGCTATCAATAGAATAGCTCCCACTAAATAGGGTTTTTCTGAAGTCAGGCAAATTCTCAGCCTAGTGAAGGGTTGTAAGCTTTCCCCCCCTATCAGGATCAGATAAAGCAGAATGAAATCATAAAATAAATAGAACAAGCGGCAGCATGACAGTCCTGGTGGTGGACTGCCACCACCAGGACTGTCATGCTGCCGCTTGTTCTATTTATTTTATGATTTCATTCTGCTTTATCTGATCCTGATAGGGGGGGAAACCTTACAACCCTTCACTAGGCTGAGAATTTGCCTGACTGCAGAAAAACCCTATTTAGTGGGAGCTATTCTATTGATAGCTTTTGAGTATATCAAAACTCACCTACTAAAAGGATCTAATAGACAGCGATGTATTACCTGGGGAACCTTTTTTTAGTGCGCAGACTATCTGGGTATTGACCAAGACATCACTCTAAGTGATAACTGGGCACTGTTCCTCTAGGAAATATTATTAGGCTATTAAGTACCGCATATCAGCTTAAGAGGTATTATTGCAGCGATCACTCCTCATAGTGGGGTGCTAATTCAATACAGTACCTTACCTATACTTACTCATTGCCTCTAATGGATTATAGTCCTAATCTATAAACAATTTTCTATACTCAGTTGATGACTGATAACCCTTTCTCCAGGGAATCATCCCAGGAGATACTTGAGCCCCTGAGGAGCCCACGCAGTGGGCGAAACGCGTAGGGCAATTACAAGGTCTATTTTGTACATAAAAACATCTGGGCAATTACAAGGTCTATTCTGTACATAAAAACATCTCATGTCTATTATACATTGGACTATATGAGTTGCATGTAGATTCCGGCTGATTACGACATCATGTTCAGGTTCGGAAAAAATGCATAGGTTTTTTGGAACATTAAAACCAAAACCCCCCCCCAAAAAAAGAGCTATCTTTTGGACGTAAAAGACATAATAAAGAAAATGTCCAAGATCGATACTGATCTTGAAGTGTTACTGTATGATACAATTTCACATTCCCTACCGGATAGTGGATTTTTTTTTTTTTTTTTTTTGTTGTTTGTGTGTCCATAAGGTTTTTAAGCAATATTTATTAAAAGTTAATTTTTATGAATTTATATTTTTGGGTCCTAAAAGTGAGCTTAATTAAGTAATTGGGACCTTACTGCCTCTGTGAAGTGGTTAGTTGCAAAAACCATCAATCATTAGCAGCTATTAACAATTGAAGCTGTGACCAGGCTTGCTCCGGATAACATGGTAAGGTCAAATGGGTACTGCTGTATCTTGTCTCCACCGGACGTAGGGGTGGAGACAATGGCTGTACTAACTTAGTGACAGGCAAGTTTTAGGTGACGCGCCCAAGAGGTGAATGGATGATTTATGTCAGTTCATTGTTGTCGGAGTGCTCCCCGGGTGAGTGCATTTTCCATCCTCAGCCATCCTGCTATCTCCCATGCAAAGTTATAGCTTCCCCACTCCTGTAATGGTAACATTGCTGGTGACAGTGTATATCCCTTCCGCCTGCTGTCACTCACCGCGGTGCACTCCGTTGTGCCCTACTGTCTCTGGCGGTGTCTCCGGCATTGTCAGTGTGGGCGGCGCTGGCCTCCATTCCTCCTGGGGCCTCTCTCAGCATCACCGAACGCCTCCTGTCACTTACCCCGCTGCAGTACGCTGTGCACTAGCGGCTCGGCCGCTGCCAGTGTTGCTGGTGCTGGGGCTACGGCGATGTCACTGTGGCCGGCGCTGGGTTGCATTCCTTGTGCACCCACTGTCACCATCGCAGCATTGAGGCATTCTGTGGGCCAGAATGCAAGCGCGGTGTCAGCAGCTGAAAAGCAAATACAGCAGCTTAAGCTTAGCGGAGATGTCATCTCCCATCCGAAAGTGTGAGTGGTGGCTAGAACAGCACTGGCCCCCTGCTGTGCCTTCACCAACAAGTGGGCAACACGTACTCATTTACCCCTACACGTAGACCTAACCATAACCTTCCTAGGAGGGCATAATTAACCCTCCACGGACAGCTACACTCATTCCACCATCCTGATCTCCTGTCAGGCTAAGGCTAACCCTAAGCCGTCAGCCAGCCAATCAGGACTTTGGGGGCGTCAAGAACCCGGATACTCTACATTAGTATGTCTCCACCCCTACTTCCGGTGGAGAAAAGATACAACAGTACCTGTCAAATGTATGAGATATTAAACGGAATGTGTCATCAGAAAAAGATCTATTATATAAATCACATTTTTTTGCAAAACATATTTTTAAGAATTTTTGACGATTTTTTTTTGTACATTTTTTGGCATAATTTATATATTCTTTTAAAATCCTAAAATCCTGCATTTTCCCACTGACCACAGAGCCTTATACTAGCCCGTCACTTCCTGATCTGCAGAGAAAATTTTGCAGCCGTCATCTCACTAACTTCACAGGCCGGATTACATTGAGAGGTAACACAGGATCCACCATTCACAAGAAGCATAAACGGTAACAATCTGCTTCCCCTCCCTGCAAAAAAACCTTTTGCAAAGTTCACAGGACATGTCTAGAGTAGTCTCCTATAAATGTCAATGGGTCCCCTCCATTCTCTTTTTGTTAAAAGTAGCTCAGGAAAGATGTCAGCCCTCATAGTCTTGTACAGACAACAGACTAAAAAAATTCTACAGTCAGAAACTAAAAATGGATTAGAAAAATAGAAAATGTGTCACTATCTGATTTTAATCGATACAAAAAAAGTTTGGTGATATAGTCCCTTTAAATGCTTGTATTCCCAGAATGAAGGGATGACAGTACTCAATATATTAACCAAATCCCTTTACTGCTGATAGAAAATTTCTATAAATTAGAATCTTCAGCACTTTTGAAAATTGTCACTGGTTTCAATGTTCCTATATTGTACATATGGAAACAGAAGTCACTGAACTTACACCCAGACCTCTGATATGTCAGAAAATGATGTAAAGTAAAGTTTCCATTTAAGAATTAAAATTAGACCCGTTACATAATTATTAGTCATCTGTCTACAGGATTAAGTTGCTGTAATATTTGCTCTTTATAGATAAGCCTTTATTCATAACTAAAAAAACTGATTCATAAGAGCAAAGACGTTTCTATTTGCAACTTGAAATGTCAAATCGCTTGTTACATTCCAAAATGTTTTATGTTATCCTCCATTTACTCCTGGCCAAGTTTTTGAATCATTGCATTTACAGGACCTATATAGAATTAAAGTAGGCATTCTCGGAAGGTGAGACTGGTGAGGCTAGTGATTGGATGCAATGGTCAAGGACTTAGATGGCACTAAATACAATAGGGGTCCCCAGCAGCACTCCTTCTCACCAAAAAATTGGCCGGATCTTCACTATGCACCAGCCGCAGGGAGCCTGAACATGTTCCCAAATTCAATATAAATAAAGCAGCAGCATCCAGGCTGCCGTTTTATGTATATTGAACTTAGATGGCACGTGATTTGGTGTAAGACTGGTGGGGGCCAGAGCAGTGGGGATCTTAATGCAAAACAGAAAAAATGGGACAATTCCTTTAACTGCAGTTCCTCCATTCGTTTAATGCAAACTGTAAAAACCTCTATGCAGTATGCTCCCCCTAGTGATGTAACATAAGGTTCTCAAGTGGTTGCAGTTGGCTAGATGCACACTAGCTATATGTTCAAGTTGAGCCCTAAAGGCAACTCGCATTGGGCAGCACACGGAAACACATATGCTTGCTGACCAATTTACATAGAGGCAGCACATTGTCATGCATTGGCATGTCCTATTTCTTGTCTGTTAACGAAACAGGACAAGTCATGAGATTTTTCACGCGGACCATCAGTCTACATGCAAAAACATCAATGTTCATATCCCCCTAGGCATATAATAGGGCATTGTACTGTATGTGGATTAGAAAATACACTAGAAAAAACAAAGAAGACGATCAAAGACTCAATTTAGTGAAGAAAAGTCAACTTTACTGAATACAATCACAGAGACATCTTAGTGTAGGGATCCAGTACTGACATTACTTAGTATGTGTTAATATCTCAGGGAGACTGTGTCACAATTACATATATTTTGCTGCGTTTTTTTATGTGTGAATCTCCCTTGCCCCAAAAACTGAGAAATTCCCTATTTTCAGCCAACCCCTCTGGTTCCTTCAGTCCTGAATAACAGCTTTCTATGCTAAAGGATGGGTTGGATCTTAAATAGAGATGAGCGAGCACCAAAATGCTCGGGTGCTCGTTACTCGGGACAAAATTTTTGCGATGCTCGAGGGTTCGTTTCAAGTAACGAACCCCATTGAAGTCAATGGGCGACCCGAGCATTTTTGTATATCGCCGATGCTCGCTAAGGTTTCCATTTGTGAAAATCTGGGCAATTCAAGAAAGTGATGGGAACGACACAGCAACGGATAGGGCAGGCGAGGGGCTACATGTTGGGCTGCATCTCAAGTTCCCAGGTCCCACTATTAAGCCACAATAGCGGCAAGAGTGGGCCCCCCCTCCCAACAATTTGTACTTCTGAAAAGCCCTCAGTAGCGATGCATACCTTAGCTAAGCACCACACTTCCTCCAAAAAAGCACAATCACTGCCTGCATGACACTCCGCTGCCACTTCTCCTGGGTAACATGCTGCCCCCCCCCGCACGACCCAGTGTCCACAGCACACACCAAAGTGTCCCTGCGCAGCCTTCAGCTGCCCTCATGCCACGCCACACTCATGTCTATATATAAGTGCGTCTGCCATGACGAGGAACTGCAGGCACACACTGCAGAGGGTTGGCACGGCTAGGCAGCGACCCTCTTTAAAAGGGGCGGGGCGATAGCCCACAATGCTGTACAGAAGCAATGAGAAATATAATCCTGTGCCACCGCCATCAGGAGCTGCACACGTGGTCAAAGCAATGGGGAACCTATGTGCCACACACTATTCATTCTGTCATGGTGTCTGCATGCCCCAGTCAGACCGCGTTTTTTTATAAATAGTCACAGGCAGGTACAACTCCGTAATGGGAATTCCGTGTGCACCCACAGCATGGGTGGCTCCCTGGAACCCACCGGCTGCACATAAATGTATCCCATTGCAGTGCCTTGGACAGCAGAGCTAACGTCAGATTAAATGCAGGTGGGCTTCGGCTCACACTGCATGCCCCAACCTGACCGGGGTTTTTAATTCATAGACACAGGCAGGTACAACTCCCTATTGTGAAGTCACTGTGGACCGACAGCATGGGTGGGTGCCAGGAAGCCACCGGCGGTACATAAATATATCCCATTGCATTGCCCATCACAGCTGAGGTAATGTCATGTTTAATGCAGGTGGGCTTCGGCCCACACTGCATGCCCCAGTCAGACTGGGGTTCTTTAGAAGTGGACACATGCAGTTACAACTCCGTGTGGACCGACATAAATATATCCCATTGCAGTGCCCAGCACAGCTGATGTAACGTCAGCTTTAATGCAGGTGGGCAAAAAATTAATTGGATTACACTGTAGGCGAGGGCCCCAAAAAATTGGTGTACCAACAGTACTAATGTACATCAGAAAAATTGCCCATGCCCAACCAAGAGGGCAAGTGAAACCCATTAATCGCTTTGGTTAATGTGGCTTAATTTGTAACTAGGCCTGGAGGCAGCCCAGTTAAAATAAAAATTGGTTCAGGTGCAAGTTTCAACGCTTTAATGAGCATTGAAACGTATAAAAATTGTTTACAAAAATTATATGACTGAGCCTTGTGGGCCTAAGAAAAATTGTCCGTTCGGCGTGATTACGTCAGGTTTCAGGAGGAGGAGCAGGAGGAGGAGGATGAATATTATACACAGATTGATGAAGCTAAATGGTCCACGTTTTTGATGGTGATAGAGAACAATGCTTCCATCCGCGGGTGCAGCCTACGTATTGTTTAGGTAACGCGCGAGTTCAGGCCACGTGTCCAGCTTCGACACCCAGTAGTTGTAGGGGGCAGAGGCATCACAGAGGACGGTCGTGCGATCGGCTACGTACTCCCTCACCATCCTTTTACAGTGCTCCCACCGACTCAGCCTTGACTGGGGAGCGGTGACACAGTCTTGCTGGGGAGCCAGAAAGCTGTCAAAGGCCTTAGAGAGTGTTCCCCTGCCAGTGCTGTACATGCTGCCTGATCTCCGCGCCTCCCCTGCTACCTGGTCCTCGGAACTGCGCCTTCGGCCACTAGCGCTGTCGGATGGGAATTTTACCATCAGTTTGTCCGCCAGGGTCCTGTGGTATAGCATCACTCTCGAACCCCTTTCCTCTTCGGGTATGAGAGTGGAAAGGTTCTCCTTATACCGTGGGTCGAGCAGTGTGTACACCCAGTAATCCGTAGTGGCCAGAATGCGTGTAACGCGAGGGTCACGAGAAAGGCATCCTAACATGAAGTCAGCAATGTGTGCCAGGGTACCTGTACGCAACACATGGCTGTCCTCACTAGGAAGATCACTTTCAGGATCCTCCTCCTCCTCTGGCCATACACGCTGAAAGGATGACAGGCAAGCAGCATGGGTACCCTCAGCAGTGGGCCAAGCTGTCTCTTCCCCCTCCTCTTCATCCTCCTCATGCTCCTCCTCAACACGCTGAGATATAGACAGGAGGGTGCTCTGACTATCCAGTGGCATACTGTCTTCCCCCGCCTCTGTTTCCGAGCGCAAAGCGTCTGCCTTTATGCTTTGCAGGGAACTTCTCAAGAGGCATAGCAGAGGAATGGTGACGCTAATGATTGCAGCATCGCCGCTCACCATCTGGGTAGACTCCTCAAAGTTACCAAGGACCTGGCAGATGTCTGCCAACTAGGCCCACTCTTCTGTAAAGAATTGAGGAGGCTGACTCCCACTGCGCCGCCCATGTTGGAGTTGGTATTCCACTATAGCTCTACGCTGCTCATAGAGCCTGGCCAACATGTGGAGCTTAGAGTTCCACCGTGTGGGCATGTCGCACAGCAGTCGGTGCACTGGCAGATGAAACCGATGATGCAGGGTGCGCAGGGGGGCAGCGTCCGTGTGGGACTTGCGGAAATGTGCGCAGAGCCGGCGCACCTTTCCGAGCAGGTCTGACAAGCGTGGGTAGCTTTTCAGAAAGCGCTGAACCACCAAATTAAAGACGTGGGCCAGGCATGGCACGTGCGTGAGGCTGCTGAGCTGCAGAGCCGCCACCAGGTTACGGCCGTTGTCACACACGACCATGCCCGGTTGGAGGCTCAGCGGCGAAAGCCAGCAGTCAGTCTGCTCTGTCAGACCCTGCAGCAGTTCGTGGGCCGTGTGCCTCTTCTCTCCTAAGCTGAGTAGTTTCAGCACGGCCTGCTGACGCTTGCCCACCGCTGTGCTGCCACGTCGCGCGACACCGACTGCTGGCGAGGTGCTGCTGACACATCTTGATTGCGAGACAGAGGTTGCGTAGGAGGAGGAGGAGGGTGGTTTAGTGGAGGAAGCATACACCGCCGCAGATACCACCACCGAACTGGGGCCCACAATTCTGGGGGTGCGTAGGACGTGAGCGGTCCCAGGCTCTGACTCTGTTCCAGCCTCCACTAAATTCACCCAATGTGCCGTCAGGGAGATATAGTGGCCCTGCCCGCCTGTGCTTGTCCACGTGTCCGTTGCTAAGTGGACCTTGGCAGTAACCGCGTTGGTGAGGGCATGTACAATGTTGCGGGAGACGTGGTCATGCAGGGCTGGGACGGCACATCGGGAAAAGTAGTGGCGACTGGGAACTGAGTAGCGCGGGGCCGCCGCCGCCATCATACCTTTGAAAGCCTCCGTTTCCACAACTCTATACGGCAGCATCTCCAGGCTGATATGATTTGGCTATGTGCACGTTTAACGCTTGAGCATGCGGGTGCGTGGCGGCGTACTTGCGCTTGCGCTCCAACACTTGCGCTAGCGACGACTGGACGGTGCGCTGAGAGACATTGGTGGATGGGGCCGAGGACAGCGGAGGTGAGGGTGTGGGTGCAGGCCAGGAGACGGTAGTGCCTGTGCCCTGAGAGGGGGGTTGGATCTCAGTGGCAGGTTGGGGCACAGGGGGGAGAGGCAGGGGTGCAAACCGGAGGCAGTGAGCGGCCTTCGTCCCACCTTGTGGGGTGCTTGGCCATCATATGTCTGCACATGCTGGTGGTGGTGGCTCCCCGGCTGATCTTGGCGCGACAAAGGTTGCACACCACTGTTTGTCGGTCGTCTGCACTCTCAGTGAAAAACTGCCAGACCTTTGAGCACCTCGGCCTCTGCAGGGTGGCATGGTGCAAGGGGGCGCTTTGGGAAACAGTTGGTGGATTATTCGGTCTGGCCCTGCCTCTACCCCTGGCCACCGCACTGCCTCTTGCAACCTGCCTTGCTGCTGCCCTTGCCTCCCCCTCTGAAGACCTGTCCTCAGTAGGCGTAGCAAACCAGGTGGGGTCAGTCACCTCATCGTCCTGCTGCTCTTCCTCCGAATCCTCTGTGCGCTCCTCCCTCGGACTTACTCCAATTACTACTACCTGAGTGATAGACAACTGTGTCTTATCGTCATCGTCCTCCTCACCCACTGAAATGTCTTGAGACAGTTGCCGGAAGTCCCCAGCCTCATCCCCCGGACCCCGGGAAGTTTCCAAAGGTTGGGCATCGGTCACGACAAACTCCTCCGGTGGGAGAGGAACCATTGCTGGCCATTCTGGGCAGGGGCCCGAAAACAGTTCCTGGGAGTCTGCCTGCTCCTCAGAATGTGTCATTGTAATGGAGTGAGGAGGCTGGGAGGAAGGAGGAGCAGCAGCCAGAGGATTCAGAGTTGCAGCAGTGGACGGCGCAGAAGTCTGGGTGGTCGATAGATTGCTGGATGCACTTTCTGCCATCCACGACAGGACCTGCTCACACTGCTCATTTTCTAATAAAGGTCTACCGCGTGGACCCATTAATTGTGAGATGAATGTGGGGACGCCAGAAACGTGCCTCTCTCCTAATCCCGCAGCAGTCGGCTGCGATACACCTGGATCAGGAGCTCGGCCTGTGCCCACACCCTGACTTGGGCCTCCGGGTCCTTGCCTGCGTCCACGTCCTCTAGGCCTACCCCTACCCCTCAGCATGCTGTATTACCAGTAGTGCAGAAACAGAACGCTGTAATTAAATGTGCCGCTTATTGGCCGGTGGTTGGAGGCTGACTTCGGCAGCATCATATCAGCCTGGAGATGCTGCCGTATAGGCTTGTGGAAACAGAGGCATTCAAAAACATGATGGCGGCGTCGGCCCAGCACTACTCGGTTCCCAGTCGCCACTACTTTTCCCAATGTGCCGTCCCAGCCCTGCACGACCACGTCTCCCGCAACATTGTACGTGCCCTCACCAACGCGGTTACTGCTTCCTCCACTAAACCACCCTCCTCCTCCTCCTACGCAACCTCTGTCTCGCAATCAAGATGTGTCAGCAGCAGCACGTCGCCAGCAGTCGGTGTCGCGCGGTGTGGCAGCACAGCGGTGGGCAAGCGTCAGCAGGCCGTGCTGAAACTACTCAGCTTAGGAGAGAAGAGGCACATGGCGCACGAACTGCTGCAGGGTCTGACAGAGCAGACCGACCGCTGGCTTTCGCCGCTGAGCCTCCAAACGGCCATGGTCGTGTGTGACAACGGCCGTAACCTGGTGGCGGCTCTGCAGCTCGGCAGCCTCACGCACGTGCCATGCCTGGCCCACGTCTTTAATTTGGTGGTTCAGCGCTTTCTGAAAAGCTACCCACGCTTGTCAGACCTGCTCGGAAAAGTGCGCCGCCTCAGCGCACATTTCCGCAAGTCCAAGACGGACGCTGCCACCCTGCGGACCCTGCAACATCGGTTTCATCTGCCAGTGCACCGACTGCTGTGCGACGTGCCCACACGGTGGAACTTTACGCTCCACATGTTGGCCAGGCTCTATGAGCAGTGTAGAGCTATAGTGGAATACCAACTCCAACATGGGCGGCGTAGTGGGAGTCAGCCTCCTCAATTCTTTACAGAAGAGTGGGCCTGGTTGGCAGACATCTGCCAGGTCCTTGGAAATTTTGAGGAGTCTACCTAGATGGTGAGCGGCGATGCTGCAATCATTAGTGTCACCATTTCTCTGCTATGCCTCTTGAGAAGTTCCCTGCAAAGCATAAAGGCAGATGCTTTGCGCTCGGAAACGGAGGCGGGGGAAGACAGTATGTCGCTGGATAGTCAGAGCACCCTCGTGTCTATATCTCAGCGCGTTGAGGAGGAGGAGGAGGAGGAGGAGGGGGAGGAGCATGAGGAGGAGGGGGAAGAGACAGCTTGACCCACTGCTGAGGATACCCATGCTGCTTGCCTGTCATCCTTTCAGCATGTATGACCAGAGGAGGAGGAGGAGGAGGAGGATCCTGAAAGTGATCTTCCTAGTGAGGACAGCCATGTGTTGCGTACAGGTACCCTGGCACACATGGCTGACTTCATGTTAGGATGCCTTTCTCGTGACCCTCGCGTTACACGCATTCTGGCCACTACGGATTACTGGGTGTACACACTGCTCGACCCACGGTATAAGGAGAACCTTTCCACTCTCATACCCGAAGAGGAAAGGGGTTCGAGAGTGATGCTATACCACAGGACCCTGGCGGACAAACTGATGGTAAAATTCCCATCCGACAGCGCTAGTGGCAGAAGGCGCAGTTCCGAGGGCCAGGTAGCAGGGGAGGCGTGGAGATCAGGCAGCATGTACAGCATAGGCAGGGGAACACTCTCCAAGGCCTTTGACAGCTTTATGGCCCCCCAGCAAGACCTTGTCACCGCTCCCCAGTCAAGGCTGAGTCGGCGGGAGCACTGTAAAAGGATGGTGAGGGAGTACATAGCCGATCGCACGACCATCCTCGGTGACGCCTCTGCCCCCTACAACTACTGGGTGTCGAAGCTGGACACGTGGCCTGAACTCACGCTGTATGCCCTGGAGGTGCTTGCTTGTCCTGCGGCTAGCGTCTTGTCAGAGAGGGTGTTTAGTGCGGCTGGGGGAATCATCACGGATTAGCGTACCCGCCTGTCAACCGACAGTGCCGACAGGCTTACACTCATAAAGATGAACAAAGCCTGGATTTCCCCAGACTTCTCTTCTCCACCAGCGGACAGCAGCGGTACCTAAGCAATACGTAGGCTGCACCCGCGGATGGAAGCATCGTTCTCTATCACCATCAAAAACGGGGACTTTTTAGCTTCATCAATCTGTGTATTATATTCATCCTCCTCCTCCTGCTCCTCCTCCTGAAACCTCACATAATCACGCCGAACGGGCATTTTTTCTTAGGCCCACAAGGCTCAGTCATATTACTTTAGTAAACAATGTTTATACGTTTCAATTCTCATTAAAGCGTTGAAACTTGCACCTGAACCAATTTTTATTTTAACTGGGCTGCCTACAGGCCTAGTTACAAATTAAGCCACATAAGGAAAAGCGATTAATGGGTTTCACCTGCCCTCCTGGTTGGGCATGGTCAATTTTTCTGAGATACATTAGTACTGTTGGTACACCAATTTTTTGGGCCCTCGCCTACAGTGTAATCCTACGAATTTTTATGGGCTTCGCCTGCACTCATGGTACAGCAAGGTATGTGGGGTTGGCCTACACTTTTGCTACATAAGTGTAACTGGGGCCCTGTCTATACTGCAACTACTATTGATGAAGTAGTGGAAACAGCAGATCAAGGTGCAAAGCAATGAAGTTTCTTTATTTCTTTCCTCCCAGACAGAAAAACACGACGTTTCGACTACAAGAGTCTTTGTCATACTTGACAAAGACTCTTGTAGTCGAAACGTCGTGTTTTTCTGTCTGGGATGAAAGAAATAAAGAAACTTCATTGCTTTGCACCTTGATCTGCTGTTTCCACTACTTCATCAACATTTGTACTAAAGAGCGGCTTGGCTTGGATCCCAAACCCAGTGGGCGTGCAGGATACCTGTTCAAACCATATGGTACTCATATTGTGCTGCTGACAACTTCTTTGCCTTTGGATATACTGCAACTACTGAAATGTGAAAGAGACTGTTATCTCCCTAAACTGCTGCAACGGGAATGTTACTGTGGCCTGTCTTGACTGCTACTACTACCGAAATGGAACTAATACTGTGCTCACCCTATACCGCTGCTTTGGAATTGTTACTGGGGCCTGTCTGGACTGCTACTACTACTGAAATGGAACTAATACTGTGCTCCCCCTATAATGCTCCTAGTGATATGTTACTGGGGCCTGTCCCTAATGCTACCGCTGAAATGTTACTAATTCTGGGCTCTACCTATACCGCGGCTAATGCTATGTCCCTGGGGTGTGGAAACGGAGGCTTCCCAAAGACATGATGGTGGCAAGGCCATTTCCCACCAACGCGGTTACTGTTAAGGGGCATATAACCATGGACACGTGGAGAGGACACGTAGTGCCTCAAAAACATCCCCCTCCTCCTCCAACAATGAAAACATTCTTGGCAAATACCTTTGCATTGGTCCGTCTGGTGGCAGTTCAAGAATTTCACCTTTACCGACACAACAAGAAAGCCCCCCCCCACCATCCCCCCGCCACGGCCCACTTAATCCTGGCCACATTCCGAAAACCAACTAAATAAAACCGCACTACTAGGTCCGCAGTCGCCACCACATTCCCACCAACGCGGTTACTGTTAAGGTACATATTACCAGTCTGACTGCGGCATACACTGTGGGCCGAAGCACACCTGTATTGTATGTGACGTTAGCTCTGCTGAGCAGGTCACTGCAATGGGATACATTTATGTACCGCCGATGGGTTCCAGGGAGCCACCCATGCTGTGGGTCCACAGGGACTTCACATTAGGGATTTGTACCTGCCAGTGTCTATGTATTAAAAAGCCCGGTCAGACTGGGGCATGCAGTGTGGGCCGAAGACCACCTGCATTTAATTGGACGTTACCTCAGCTGTGATAGGCAATGCAATGGGATATATTTATGTACCGCCGGTGGCTTCCTGGGACCCACCCATGCTGTCGGTCCACACAGAGTTGTAACTGCATGTGTCTACTTATAAAGAACCCCAGTCTGACTGGGGCATGCAGTGTGGGCCGAAGCCCACCTGCATTAAACCTTACGTTACCTCAGCTGTGCTGGGCACTGCAATGGGATTTATTTATGTACCGCCGGTGGGTTCCAGGGAGCCACCCATGCTGTGGGTTCACAGGGACTTCACAATAGGGAGTTGTACCTGCCTGTGACTATTTATAAAAAAGTGCGGTCTGACTGGGGCATGCAGACACCTTGACAGAATGAATAGTGTGTGGCACATGGGTTCCCCATTGCTATGCCCATGTGTGCAGCTCCTGATGGAGGTGGCACAGGATTGGATTTCTCATTGCTTCTGTACAGCATTGTGGGCTATCGCCCCGCCCCTTTTAAAGAGGGTCGCTGCCTGGCCCTGCCAACCCTCTGCAGTGTGTGCCTCCGGTTCCTCCTCATGGCAGACGCACTTATAAATAGACATGAGTGTGGTGTGGCTATGAGGCCAGTGTGTGGCATGAAGGCAGCTGAAGGCTGCGCAGGGACACTTTGGTGTGCGCTGTGGACACTGGGTCGTGTGTGTGTGTGTGTGTGTGTGTGTGTGTGTTGGGCAGCATGTAACCCAGGAGAAGTGGCAGCGGAGTGTCATGCAGGCAGTGATTGTGCTTTGTTGGAGGTAGTGTGGTGCTTAGCTAAGGTATGCCTTGCTAATGAGGGTTTTTCAGAAGTAAAAATTGTTGGGAGGGTGGGGGCACTCTTGCCGCTATTGTGGCTTAATAGTGGGACCTGGGAACTTGAGATGCAGCCCAACATGTAGCCCCTTGCCTGCCCTATCTGTTTCTGTGTCGTTCCCATCACTTTCTTGAATTTACCAGATTTTCACACATGAAAACCTTAGCGAGCATCGGCGATATACAAAAATGCTCAGGTCGTCCATTGACTTCAATGGGGTTCGTTACTCGAAACGAACCCTCGAGCATCGCGAAAAGTTCGTCTCGAGTAATGAGCACCCGAGCATTTTGGTGCTCGCTCATCTCTATTCCTTACCCATTTACACACATTCTCGCCCAGACCAAGCATTCTCATTTTATATACCAACCTTTTATGCGGTACAGTATCAAACGCTTTGGAAAATATCAAGTTCCAATGACTCTCCCCGGTCCAGTCTAGAACTTACCTCCTCATGGAATCCGATCAGGTTGGTTTGACATGAGTGATCTCTCACAAACCCATGGTGACATGGAGTTATACAGATCTTTTCCTTGAGGTACTCGAGGATAGCATCTCTTATTTTACCCAGAGTAGAAGTAAGACTTACTGTCCTGTAGTTTCCAGGTTAACTTTTGACTTTTTTGAATTGGTTATGCGCCAATCCAGTGGAACAGACCCTGTTAAAGGGCCAACACTTTCAGTATTAAAGGGGTTGTCCCGCGCCGAAACGGGTTTTTTTTTTTTTCAACCCCCCCCCCCCCGTTCGGCGCGAGACAACCCCGATGCAGGGACCTAAAGAAAGCTTACCGGAGCGCTTACCTGAATCCCCGTGCTCCGGTGACTTCTATACTTACCGGTGAAGATGGCCGCCGGGATCCTCTTCCTCCGTGGACCGCAGCTCTTCTGTGCGGTCCATTGCCGATTCCAGCCTCCTGATTGGCTGGAATCGGCACGTGACGGGGCGGAGCTACACGGAGCCGGCATCCTGCACGAGAGGCTCCATTGAAGAAAGCAGAAGACCCGGACTGCGCAAGCGCGGCTAATTTGGCCATCAGAGGCCGAAAATTAGTCCGAAACCATGGAGACGAGGACGCCAGCAACGGAGCAGGTAAGTATAAAACTTTTTATAACTTCTGTATGGCTCATAATTAATGCACAATGTACATTACAAAGTGCATTAATATGGCCATACAGAAGTGTATAGACCCACTTGCTGCCGCGGGACAACCCCTTTAATCTTTGTACTATTCATACAATTGAAGAGCAGTTTAGGGTTAGCTTTACTCTTTGTCCACTTACACACAATCACACAGACCAAGTATCATATGCAATATGCATAATATGTACAATAAAAAAATTCTTATTGTGCTGCAAACGAACTTTGCCTCTGCCTGTCATTTATTTCTACGCCATCTAAAACAACCTGCTCATATTATAAGCTGAGTGATGAAAAGCATATTATATGCAAATATGAAGTGTTGCTATAAGTGAGCCTTCTAGGCCACTCAAAAGTGTGAAGAGTGATGCTTTAACAGCTTATTGACGTGTGATAAACCATTAGTATCATTAAACATTTTTGAAAGAGCAAAATAGTCAGTGGTAGATTATCCTATGGGCCGTTTGGATAACCAACGGGAATAAATTGTCCAGGATCTACCTAGTGTGCCCCACATTTAATCTGCCACTGTTCCATTAATGCTGCCTGTCAGAAGAGCCGCAAAGCTTAAAGGGGTTATCCAGGTTTTAAAAATTGATTGCGCATCCTCAGGGTAGGCCATCAATATCTGATTAGTGGGGGTCCACGTTCAGGATCCCCACCAATTAGCTGATTGAAGGGGCCATAGCTCTCAAGGGAATTCCGCAGACTCTTCAGTATTTATATCTGAGCATGATCCTGTTTATACTCAGAACGGACAATATAGATAACAATGTGTTCTGTGAACTGATAGGATTGGGCTCAGATGTAAACACTGAAGAGGCTGTGCGCTTTCACGATTGGTGGGGGTCCCGAGCCGTGGGCCCCATTGATTAGATATTGATGGCCTACGCTGATGATAGACCATCAATTTGTTAAGCCTGGATTGCCCCTTTAAATACTTCCACAACTTAGAGAATATCTGTTCAACTGCAGACTCACAGAGCATTTACCTTAGAGACTGGGCAAAGTGCTTAATCAACGCTCTGCCCTATCTTATAGAGAATTGTGTGACTGTATGATTACAGCTGCACAGTCCTCTGTTTGAGATAAGGCTTACTCCCATAGGCACTCCTAGACCGAGAATGGAACGCCAGCTTGATAGCCTACATCAGGGGCTAACCGAGGATTCTCAAGGCCCTTATGTAACCCATCAACAACATTTTTTCTTACTTTGTTTAAAATGTTTAATTCATTGCTCTTTCTTTCATTCGCCATTTTCATTGTTGTTGCCTGATGTTAATAATCCTACCAATGTGCTATAGAACTCTTCAATATTCTTACTCTGCTCTGTGACAATACGTTTATAGTAATGTCAGATGGCCACATTGTCCAGTGGCTGCCATGAAGTATTCAACTTATGAACAACATATCCAACATATCCAACCATCCATCCGCTGAACAATGCAACCTCATGACATGAGACGGTGACACTGAGGCTTAGGTGTTGTAGAGGAGAATGGGCATCAGGAAAGATGTTTTGTCGGACTGTCATCAATTAGGTGTTGATGGCTTATCCTAGGGATTAGTTTACAATGTTGCTGTCACAGAAAACTTCTTTTAAAATGCTATAATTCCGGATGCATCCACTGCTGGGCCACCAGGGGGAGCTTTCTCCAAAGATATTTAAACAGATCTCATTTAATTCATTGCAACCTGTAAAAATCTGTAGCTCTACTCTATAATAATGACTTCACATTACAATAGAATGTGATATTGCATTTGCTGGATTTCAAGAAATGCAAACATTAATTAGAAATATTTTTATAGAAAAAAAAAATGAATCTAAAAGAAAATCTGCCAGGTCTCTTATCTGAGAGCCATATCAGATAGAGGAGACACTGATCTCCGGGGTATACAGTGTTCTATGATTTCATTCAGTCTTTTCATCCAAAAAAGCTGTTTGAGGGTATGTAAACACATTGTGGATTTTGGTGCGGATCCACACCAACATCAGCCCCATACTTTGTACTGCAGATTTTGGTGCAGATTTACATCAAAATTTGCACCATTTGCTGCGGTTTTTGACACGGTAATTGATCTTGATTTTGGTCTGGATTTACTGTTACAGAAAATCCGCACCAAGTCCGCTATGTGGCAACTTACTCTAAGTGCTGCCAGGGCTAATAGAGAAAGCCCGGAAGTCTTGTTTTTCCCACCAACACAGAATAACTAACAGTTAAAGGGGTTGTCCCGCGCCGAATTGGGGTTTTTTTTTTCAATAGCCCTCCTGTTCGGCGCGAGACAAACCCGATGCAGGGGTTAAAAAAGAAAACGGGATAGTGCTTACCTGAATCCCCGCGCTCCGGTGACTTCTTACTTACCTGGTGAAGATGGCCGCCGGGATCTTCTCCCTCGGTGGACCGCAGGTCTTCTGTGCGGTCCATTGCCGATTCCAGCCTCCTGATTGGCTGGAATCGGCACGTGACGGGGCGGAGCTACAAGGAGCCGCTCTCCGGCACGAGCGGCCCCATTCAGAAAAGAAGAAGACAGGACTGCGCAAGCGCGTCTAATCCGGCGATTAGACGCTGAAAATTAGACGGCACCATGGAGATGAGGACGCTAGCAACGGAACAGGTAAGTGAATAACTTCTGTATGGCTCATATTTAATGCACAATGTACATTACAAAGTGCATTAATATGGCCATACAGAAGTGTATAGACCCACTTGCTTTCGCGGGACAACCCCTTTAATTCTACCTGGAATCCAATTAATATAGGAAAAGCAATCATGGTGTGGGAGAGGTAAACTAGATCCAATTTTAGCTTATTAAGCCCTGCGACTGGTAAAGTCCAATAGGCTTCCATACATGTCAAGCCTGGAGGACAGTGGTAGGACCTTGTGATCATAACCCATCGGCAGCCTGCAATTGTGTTGCAGGGTGGTGATGGAATGATGGAGGGAGCTAAGCTCTGTCTAATGGCTTAAATGGCACGGTCAGGATACACCACAGCATCTAAGTGGTTATATGTCCAAAATTGGAATTATCTCTGATCATGTCTGTTGCAGGCAGGTATCAGTTGTTTAACACAGTTGACATTCACCAATTATTGAGCAAGCTCCTGAGCCTGCTCCACGCTTCCCCTGCATTAATCTATATATATATTAATCTTTGAAGGCTTTATAGGATCACTTGACAATAAAAGCAACAGCAGTATAATAGGAACTTATGGCTCATTCACTTCTGTGTCAGAAGTTCCATTCAGAGCCTCATACGAAGATCTGGCAGAGAATCCTAAACTAAGTAGCACAGTATGCTGTTCTATTTAGTCTATGAAAATGCCAGTCGTAGCCCATTATAGTCAGTGGGGTGTTTGGCACCGATTGGCTCCAGCTGCATTATTTCATAAAGGAAAATTTCTCCCCATATACTGTAAGTGGTACGGGATACATTATAGTCAGCAGGCTTCTTTCAGTGCTGTCCAGCTTTTTGTGGTTTTCTGTTATTCGGCTCCAAGGATAGAGCTGAACATGGGAAAAGAAGAATGCAAGTGTGAATGTAGCCTTAAAGGGGTTGTCTCGCGAAAGCAAGTGGGGTTATACACTTCTGTATGGCCATATTAATGCACTTTGTAATATACATCGTGCATTAAATATGAGCCATACAGAAGTTATTCACTTACCTGCTCCGTTGCTGGCGTCCCCGTCTCCATGGCTCTGTCTAATTTCGCTGGCTTCTTGCTTTTTTAGACGCGCTTGCGCTGTGCGGTCTTCTGCCTGGTGAATGGGGCCGCTCGTGCCAGAGAGCTGCTCACCGCGTCGTCATCGTAGCTCCGCCCCGTCACGTGTGCCGATTCCAGCCAATCAGGAGGCTGGAATCGGCAATGGAACGCAAGGAAGGAGAAGAAAATCCACGGTGCACCATGGGAGAAGACCCGCGGTCCACCGTGGGAGAAGACCAGCGGTGCCATCTTTAAAAGAAGAATAGAAGAAGCTGCAGAACGCTGATGCAGGTAAGTGCAATGTGTTTTTTAAAAACTAACCTATGCTTTCTTTTTAACAGGGCAGAATGCGGGGGTAAGTGAAAAATTTTTTTTTTCACTTTCGCCGCGAGACAACCCCTTTAAAGGGGTCTATACCCATTTTGCACATTTTTGATAGATGTGGGTTCCACCTCTAAGGCCTTGACCCATTGGGAGAACAGGAGTGTCACTGATTCACAATGGCCGCTATCAAATTGTGCTATCCAATGAAGACTATAGGAGTTATGGAAAGAGCTATTCTCCCCATAGTTGTGCCACTCTCCTAGAGATAGGTGGTTTTTTGATAGAAGTGATATGTTGCACAGGTCTTTCTATGTTTGCACTCCTTTTGTGCTTTTTTAATATTATACTGGGTTCAGAATACACATTGTAAGATAAATCAAGGTGCTTTTTTTTGTATATATTCTTTATTTTTCGATTAGAAAAAGGGGGGAGGGTTACAATCAAAAATGGGGAAATCAGTGGATAATCACAAAATAAAGCAATCAAACATTATATAACAAGAAACAGCGGCAGCTCTGTTGAACATGTACTGAAAAACAGCAGAAGGAAAATAATCCCATAGGGAATGAGTCATTAATATGGCGGCATCAGACAAAAAAAACCTGAGAAGGCTCAGCAATTAGGGGACAGCACTAGGTTGAGGGAGTGAGTCAAAGTCTCCACGTGTAAAGGAGAGCCAGGCGCTCCAAATCTCTGCGAACTTCTCTAAGCCTCCTATCCATCTGGCTCTGACTCTCTCAAAAGAGCAGATGTTGTTCACCTCTTTGTACAATTCCAAGATGGAGGGGACTGTATTGTCTCTTCATTATCTAGGAATTAATATCTTAGCCGTGTTTATGAGAAGCTGGAAAACAGATTTGTGTTCAATTTGAAGGCCTGGGGCGTTCAAATTTAACAGAACTATCTCAGGTGTAAGGGTGATATTGGATTTGAGGATTAGGCCCAGTAATTCCTGGACCTCTTCCCAGAAAGGTTGTAGGAGTGGACAAGTAAACCAAATGTGAAGGTATGATCCAATACCGACTGAACATCTCCAGCATTGTGGGGAGTAGCCTGAGACTTATCTTATTGAGTAAGACTGGGGTTTTGAACCATCTAGAGACAATTTTATAGTTTAGTTCTTGGAACCTGGTAGAGGTAGAGGATGAGTGAGACGTAAATATGATATCTCTTATCTCATCTATGGTAAAGATGGTATTTAGCTCCAATTCCCAACGGGAGATGAACGAAGGTTGTTGTTCGTTTTATGTAAGTGCTCTATAGATTTTAGAGATAGTGCTCTTGGCGGGTTGGGGGTTCCAGAATAATTTGTGAAATAGTAAGTTTCGGTCTGTACCAACAATATCTGGGGTATGCAGCACGGCTGAGTCCCTGATGACGTCTAAGTCTTCGCTATTGAATAGAACGTCCCCTATGTGGTTTAGAAACTGTATATCCTGGAGCACAGACTTTTCCTTAAATAGGTCCCCACATTGCAATGTCTTTAAATGGGTGCCCCTCATGAATTTCAGTTTGAGCGCTCTGAATTTATTAGGGATTAATGCGAGAACTGGAGTGTAGCGGCTAATATGAGGTACCAGATTATGCTTCTTGTTTGCCTTATGCCATAACCTAAGTGTTAGTTGGGTGAAAGGGTTTTGGATGTCTTTCAGTTTAATTTTATTATATGGGGTGAACCAGATTAGTGGTTTCTAATCTTTGTTTAGTAATGAAAGTTCCACTTCCACTCAAAGTTTAGGGCTTGCTTGATGGGTCAGGTCCACCATGCGGTTCAGGTGTGTGGTGATCCAGTACAGTTCAAAATCCTGGAGCCCTATTCCGCCATATCTTTTGGCTTTGACAAGGGTTGCATGATTAATCCTGTGTCTCTTTCCCTGCCATATAAACTTTGCTGTAATGCTTTTGAGTTTGGCGAAGAAAATATGTGGGATTTCTATTGGAAATGTTTGGAGGACGTATAGTATTTTTGGCAGGTAGATCATTTTGATTAGGTTTTTCTGCCAAACCAGGAAATTGGCAGGGAGCTCCAGGAGAAGAGATCTTTCTCCATCCTCTCCAGTAGTGGCACAAAATTTAAGTTGTAAAGATCCGCAGTATTCCGAGGTAGGTTTGCCCTTAGATATGTGATTTGCTTGCTTGAGTTTTTAAATGGCGAAATTTTAGATATTTCTGCCTAGAAATCGTGTTTGATGTTTATATTTAGTAATTCTGACTTTGAGGGGTTTAATTTGAAGTTAGAAAGCTGACCAAAGTTCTTGAACTCCTGCAGAATATGCGGGATTGCGGTTTTGGGATCGGTGAGAAAAAACAACATATCGTCTGCATATGAGGCCGACTTGTGTTCTCTGGAGCCACATTTTATACCTAGAATTTTGTAGTTTTGCCTGATTTTTTCCAGAAAGGTTTTCATAGTTAAAATGAATAATAGAGGGGTTAGAGGGCAGCCCTGTCTGGTTCCATTCCTAATTTGGACTGTCGGGGAAAAATCGGAGTTAATTCTGATTCTGGCCGAGGGGAAGGAGTATAGGGCCATGATCTTGTCAATGAAAATTTCTGGGAAGCCAAATTTTGAGAGGGACATTCGTAAAAATAGCCAGTCAACTCTATCAAAAGCCTTTTCGGCGTCTGTAGTAAGAAGGGCTCGTGGAGATTTGTTATGATGAGCTAAATGTATCAGGTTAAGTACTTTTAAGGTGTTATCCTTCGCTTCTCTATTCGGCACGAAGTCCACCTGCTTAGGGTTGATCAATTCGGGTAGGATCCCTTTTATTCTGTTAGCCAAGATTTTAGCGTATATTTTGATGTCGTTATTAATTAGGGATATAGGTCTATAACTACTACATAGCGAGGAGTCCTTTCCATCTTTGGGAATTAGTGTGATGTGTGCCGTCAATGCCTCTTTTTGGAAAGGATTTCCAGCAGTAATGGAGTTAAAATAGTTGACTAGATATGGTGTAAGAGTCTCTCTAAAAATTTTGAAGTATAAGGATTAGAGATGAGCGAACACGTTCGGCCCCGCCCCTTTTTCGCCCGAACACCGAACTTTGCGAACACCTCGGTGTTCGGGCGAAAAAGTTCGGGGGCCGCCGTGGCAGCGCGGGGGGGTGCGGCGGGGAGCGGGGGGGAGAGGGAGAGAGAGAGGGCTCCCCCCCGTTCCCCGCTACTGCCGCCCGCGCCGCCGCGCATCTCCCCGCCCCCCGGCGGCACCCGGACACTTACGCGCGAACACTCCAGTGTTCGCTAAAGCCGGTGTCCGGGTGCGGATGTGTCCGTTACGGACACGTTCGCTCATCTCTAATAAGGATCCAAAGCCATCAGGACCAGGGCTTTTCCCATTCGGGGCTGAATGAATACATTTCTCCACTTCCTGAGGAGAGATTGGTTTGAGGAGGGGTTGTGTTTGGCTTTTGTATAAATGGGGGAGTTTGACCGCATCTAAGAAGTTGCATATTTTTTGCTGTTTAATTGATCAAGACTCTATGTTGTATAAATCTGAATATTACGCATGGAAGATGTTTGAGATCTCTCATGTTTTGTGATGTATCGCATCATTTTTATCTTTTATTTTAGGAATTATCCGAGAGGGCATAATGCTTGTATCTTGCGAAAACAAGGTATTTTTCAGATTTTTGATTTAAGAGCTTTTTTAAATTTAGTCCGCAGGTTAAATGATTGTTTTTTATATTTGGGTAGGACATTTTTCTTATTACATGCTTCTATATTTTTGATCTGTTCAATGAGAAAGGTGATCTCCCTCTCTTTTTTCTTCTTTTTCCTTGCACCTAATTCAATAAAAAGGCACCTTATTACTGCCTTATGAGCCTCCCAAAGGGTTGTGGGATTGTACGGGTCGTGGGATTGCACGGGTCCCGTGCGTTCTCCTCAAAGTAGTGCCATAGGCCTTTTTGCATGTATTCAAAGTCTTCTTTACTCTTTAATAGGTTATCATTAGAGATGAGCGAGCACCAAAATGCTCGGGTGCTCGTTACTCGGGATGAAATTATCGCGATGCTCGAGGGTTCGCTTCGAGTAACGAACCCCATTGAAGTCAATGGGCGACTCGAGCATTTTTGTATATCGCCGATGCTCGCTAAGGTTTCCATTTGTGAAAATCTGGGCAATTCAAGAAAGTGATGGGAACGACACAGCAACGGATAGGGCAGGCGAGGGGCTACATGTTGGGCTGCATCTCAAGTTCCCAGGTCCCACTATTAAGCCACAATAGCGGCAAGAGTGGCCCCCCCCTCCCAACAATTTTTACTTCTGAAAAGCCCTCATTAGCAATGCATACCTTAGCTAAGCACCACACTACCTCCAACAAAGCACAATCACTGCCTGCATGACACTCCGCTGCCACTTCTCCTGGGTTACATGCTGCCCAACCCCCGCCCCCCCACACGACCCAGTGTCCACAGCGCACACCAAACTGTCCCTGCGCAGCCTTCAGCTGCCCTCATGCTACGCCACACTCATGTCTATTTATAAGTGCGTCTGCCATGAGGAGGAACCGCAGGCACACACTGCAGAGGGTTGGCACGGCTAGGCAGCGACCCTCTTTAAAAGGGGCGGGGCGATAGCCCACAATGCTGTACAGAAGCAATCAGAAATCCAATCCTGTGCCACCTCCATCTGGAGCTGCACACGTGGGCATAGCAATGGGGAATCTATGTGCCACACACTATTCATTCTGTCAAGGTGTCTACATGCCCCAATCTGACCGCGGTTTTTTATAAATAGTCACAGGCAGGTACAACTCCGCAATGGGAATTCCGTGTGCACCCACAGCATGGGTGGCTCCCTGGAACCCACAGGCGGTACATAAATATATCCCATTGCATTGCCCATCACAGCTGAGGTAATGTCGTGCTTAATGCAGGTGGGCTTTGGCCCACACTGCATGCCCCAGTCAGACTGGGGTTCTTTAGAAGTGGACACATGCAGTTACAGCTCCGTGTGGACCGACAGCATGGGTGGGTGCCAGGAAGCCACCGGCGGTACATAAATATATCCCATTACATTGCCCATCACAGCTGAGGTAATGTCGTGCTTAATGCAGGTGGGCTTCGGCCCACACTGCATGCCCCAGTCAGACTGGGGTTCTTTAGAAGTGGACACATGCAGTTACAACTCCGTGTGGACCCACGGCATGGGTGGCTCCCTGGAACCCACCGGCGGTACATAAATATATCCCATTGCATTGTCCATCACAGCTGAGGTAATGTCGTGCTTAATGCAGGTGGGCTTCGGCCCACACTGCATGCCCCAGTCAGACTGGGGTTCTTTAGAAGTGGACACATGCAGTTACAACTCAGTGAGGACCGACAGCATGGGTGGGTGCTAGGAAGCCACCGGGGGTACATAAATATATCCCATTGCATTGCCCATCACAGCTGAGGTAATGTCGTGCTTAATGCAGGTGGGCTTCGGCCCACACTGCATGCCCCAGTCAGACTGGGGTTCTTTAGAAGTGGACAAATGCAGTTACAACTCCGTGTGGACCCACGGCATGGGTGGCTCCCTGGAACCCACCGGCGGTACATAAATATATCCCATTGCAGTGCCCAACACAGCTGATGTAACGTCAGCTGTAATGCAGGTGGGCTAAAAATTAATTGGATTACACTGTAGGCGAGGGCCCCCAAAAATTGGTGTACCAACAGTACTAATGTACCTCAGAAAAATTGCCCATGCCCAACCAAGAGAGCAGGTGAAACCCATTAATCGCTTTGGTTAATGTGGCTTAATTGGTAACTAGGCCTGGAGGCAGCCCAGTTAAATTAAAAATTGGTTCAGGTGAAAGTTTCAACGCTTTAATGAGCATTGAAAGGTATAAAAATTGTTTACAAAAATTATATGACTGAGCCTTGTGGGCCTAAGAAAAATTGCCCGTTCGGCGTGATTATGTGAGGTTTCAGGAGGAGGAGCAGGAGGAGGAGGATGAATATTATACACAGATTGATGAAGCTAAAAGGTCCACGTTTTTGATGGTGATAGAGAACAATGCTTCCATCCGCGGGTGCAGCCTACGAATTGCTTAGGTATCGCTGCTGTCCGCTGGTGAAGAAGAGAAGTCTGGGGAAATCCAGGCTTTGTTCATCTTGATGAGTGTAAGCCTGTCGGCACTGTCGGTTGACAGGTGGGTACGCTTATCCGTGATGATTCCCCCAGCCGCACTGAACACCCTCTCTGACAAGACGCTAGCCGCAGGACAAGCAAGCACCTCCAGGGCATACAGCGCGAGTTCAGGCCACGTGTCCAGCTTTGACACCCAGTGGTTGTAGGGGGCAGAGGCGTCACCAAGGACGGTCATGCGATCGGCTATGTACTCCCTCACCATCCTTTTACAGTGCTCCCGCCAACTCAGCCTTGACTGGGGACTGGTGACACAGTCTTGCTGGGGAGCCATAAAGCTGTCAAAGGCCTTGGATAATGGTCCCCTGCCTGCGCTGTAGATGCTACCTGATTTCTGCACCTCCCCTGCTACCTGGCCCTCGGAACTGCGCCTTCGGCCACTAGCGCTGTCGGATCGGAAGTTTACCATCAGTTTGTCCACCAGCGCCCTGTGGTATAGCATCATTCTGGAACCCCTTTCCTCTTCGGGAATGAGAGTGGAAACGTTCTCCTTATACCGTGGGTCAAGCAGTGTGTACACCCAGTAATGCTTAGTGGCCAGAATGCGCGTAACGCGAGGGTCACGAGAAAGGCATCCTAACATGAAGTCAGCCATGTGTGCCAGGGTACCTGTACGCAACACATGGCTGTCCTCACTAGGAAGATCACTTTCAGGATCCTCCTCCTCCTCCTCCTCCTCCTCCTCCTCTGGCCATACATGCTGAAAGGATGACAGGCAAGCAGCATGTGTACCCTCAGCAGTGGGCTAAGCTGTCTCTTCCCCCTCCTCCTCATGCTCCTCCCCCTCCTCCTCCTCCTCAACGCGCTGAGATATAGACATGAGGGTGCTCTGACTATCCAGCGACATACTGTCTTCCCCCGCCTCCGTTTCCGAGTGCAAAGCGTCTGCCTTTATGCTTTGCAGGGAACTTCTCAAGAGGCATAGCAGAGGAATGGTGACGCTAATGATTGCAGCATCCCCGCTCAGCATCTGGGTAGACTCCTCAAAGTTTCCAAGGACCTGGCAGATGTCTGCCAACCAGGCCCACTCTTCTGTAAAGAATTGAGGAGGCTGACTCCCACTACGCCGCCCATGTTGGAGTTGGTATTCCACAATAGCTCTACGCTGTTCATAGAGCCTGGCCAACATGTGGAGCGTAGAGTTCCACCGTGTGGGCACGTCGCACAGCAATCGGTGCACTGGCAGATTAAACCGATGTTGCAGGGTCCGCAGGGTAGCAGCGTCCGTCTTGGAGTTGCGGAAATGTGCGCAGAGCCGGCGCACCTTTCCGAGCAGGTATGACAAGTGTGGGTAGCTTTTCAGAAAGCGCTGAACCACCAAATTAAAGACATGGGCCAGGCATGGCACGTGCGTGAGGCTGCCAAGCTGCAGAGCCTCCACCAGATTACGGCCGTTGTCACACACGACCATGCCCGGTTGGAGGCTCAGTGGCGCAAGCCAGCGGTCGGTCTGCTCTGTCAGACCCTGCAGCAGTTCGTGGGCCGTGTGCCTCTTCTCTCCTAAGCTGAGTAGTTCCAGCACGGCCTGCTGACGCTTGTCCACCGCTGTGCTGCCACGCCGCGCGACACCGACTGCTGGCGACGTGCTGCTGCTGCTGCTGACACATCTTGATTGCGAGACAGAGGTTGCGTAGGAGGAGGAGGAGGAGGGTGGTTTAGTGGAGGAAGCATACCACCACCGCAGATACCAGCACCGAGCTGGGGCACGCAATTCGGGGGGTGGGTAGGACGTGAGAGGTCCCAGGCTCAGGCTCTGACTCTGTCCCAGCCTCCACTAAATTCACCCAATGTGCCGTCAGGGAGATATAGTGGGCCTGCCTGCCTGTGCTTGTCCACGTGTCTGTTGTTAAGTGGACCTTGACAGTAACTGCGTTGTTGAGGGCGCGTACATTGTTGCGGGAGACGTGCTTGTGCAGGGCTGGGACGGCACATCGGGAAAAGTAGTGGCAACTGGGAACCGAGTAGCGCGGGGCCGCCGCCGCCGGCATTATGCTTTTGAAAGCCTCCGTTTCCACAAGCCTTTACGGCAGCATCTCCAGGCTGGTCAATTTGGCAATGTGCACGTTTAACGCTTGAGCGTGCGGGTGCGTGGCGGCATACTTGCGCTTGCGCTCAAACAGTTGCGCTATCGACGGCTGGACACTGCGTTGAGAGACATTGCTGGATGGGGCCGAGGACAGCGGAGGTGAGGGTGTGAGTGCAGGCCAGGAGACGGTAGTGCCTGTGTCCTCAGAGGGGGGTTGGATCTCAGTGGCAGGTTGGGGCACAGGGGGAGAGGCAGTGGTGCAAACCGGAGGCGGTGAACGGCCTTTGTCCCACCTTGTGGGGTGCTTGGCCATCATATGCCTGCGCATGCTGGTGGTGGTGGCTCCCCAGCTGATCTTGGCGCGACAAAGGTTGCACACCACTGTTCGTCGGTCGTCAGGCGTCTCTGTGAAAAACTGCCACACCGTAGAGCACCTTGACCTCTGCAGGGTCGCATGGCGTGAGGGGGCGCTTTGGGAAACAGTTGGTGGATTTTTCGGTCTGGCCCTGCCTCTATCCCTGGCCACCGCACTGGCTCGGCCTGTGCCCACACCCTGACTTGGGCCTCCGCGTCCTCGCCCGCATCCACGTCCTATAGGCCTACCCCTACCCCTCAGCATGGTGTATTACCAGTAGTGCAGAAACAGAACGCTGTAATTAAATGTGCCGCTTATTGGCCTGTGGTTGGAGGCTGACTTCGCTTACGGAACGCCAGAAAATAATTTTGCGCAAGCCTGTTGTAACACTTAGCTGGCTGCGTATGAATTAGGTGGACAACTACACCCAGCACAGACCCAGTACACTGAGGACAGTCACATGCAGCCCAAATAGATTTTTTTCCCCAAATGTTTTTGCAAAGGCCCACTGCCTATATTCAATAAATATGTCTTCTGTCCCTGCCTCACAATATATGTGTTCTGTCCCTGCCTCACAATATATGTCTTCTGTCCCTGCCTAACCACCACTTCTGGCCCTGGAGTATTACTGCAGGGCGCAATGCTCTGCACGGCCGATATACAAAAAAAAAAAAAAGTGCAACACTGCAAAAAGCAGCCTCCACACTACTGCACACAGTTAGATGTGGCCCTAAGAAGGACCGTTGGGGTTCTTGAAGCCTAAAATACTCCTAACACTCTCCCTATAGCAGCTCCGGCACCAACAGCACTTTCCCTCCTCTATGTCAGAACGCATCTGTGGCGAGCCGCGGGAGGGGCCGATTTTTATACTCGGGTGACACCTGATCTCGCCAGCCACTCACTGCAGGAGGGTGGTATAGGGCTTGAACGTCGCAGGGGGAAGTTGTAATGCCTTCCCTGTCTTTCTATTGGCCAGATAAGCGCGATAACGTCTCAGAGATGAAAGTGAAAGTAACTCGAACATCGCGTGGTACTCGTCACGAGTAACGAGCATCTCGAACACGCTAATACTCGAACGAGTATCAAGCTCGGACGAGTATGTTCGCTCATCTCTAGTTATCATTCAATAGCCAATTGTACACGGATCTCCTTTTGGGGGATATAGTCAATTTTATGAAAATCGGGGCATGGTCGGAGTACAGAATAGAGTCATAGAAAGTTTTGGTGATTGAGTCTAGTAGGGAGTGCTTAACAAAAAAGTAATCTATTCTCAAATATTTCTTATGAACCGGGGAATAAAAAGAAAAATCCTTTAAGTCTGGGTTGAGAACTCTCCAAGGGTCTAGTACCTGGAGATCAGACAGTAATTGTTTTCGTTTTAGAGAATAGGACCGCTGAGGAGCCATTAGATGTGTCCAGAGTGGGAGTGAGCGGCACATTGAAATCCCCACCCATAATTAGATCCCCCCCCCCCCCCCCCCCGAGAATTCTTGCAAATGTTTGGTGACTTTAGTGAAAAAAGCATCTTGGTGAGAGTTAGGAGCATACAGATTAGCTAAGGTAAATACTAGAGATGAGCGAACACCAAAATGTTCGGGTGTTCGTTATTCGGAACGAACTTCCCGCGATGCTCGAGGGTTCGTTTCGAACAACGAACCCCATTGAAGTCAATGGGCGACCAGAGCATTTTTGTATTTCGCCGATGCTCGCTAAGGTTTTCATGTGTGAAAATCTGGGCAATTCAACAAAGTGATGGGAACGACACAGCAACGGATAGGGCAGGCGAGGGGCTACATGTTGGGCTGCATCTCAAGTTCACAGGTCCCACTATTAAGCCACAATACCGGCAAGAGTGGGCCCCCCCCCTCCCAACAACTTTTACTTCTGAAAAGCCCTCATTAGCATGGCATACCTTTGCTAAGCACCACACTAGCTACAACAAAGCACAATCACTGCCTGGATGACACTCCACTGCCACTTCTCCTGGGTTACATGCTGCCCAACCGCCCCCCCCCACAGCGCACACCAAAGTGTCCCTGCGCAGCCTTCAGCTGCCCTCATGCCACGCCACACTCATGTCTATTTAGAAGTGCGTCTGCCATGAGGAGGAACCGCAGGCACACACTGCAGAGGGTTGGCACGGCTAGGCAGCGACCCTCTTTAATAGGGGCGGGGCGATAGCCCACAATGCTGTACAGAAGCAATGAGAAATAGAATCCTGTGGCACCGCCATCAGGAGCTGCACACGTGGGCATAGCAATGGGGAAGCTATGTGCCACACACTATTCATTCTGTCAAGGTGTCTGCATGCCCCAGTCAGACTGGTAATATGCACCTTAACAGTAACCGCGTTGGTGGTAATGTGGTTGTGACTGCGGACCTAGTAGCACGGTTGTATTTTGTTGGTTTTCGGAATGTGGCCAGGATTAAGTGGGCCGTGGCGGGGGGATGGTGTGGGGGCTCTCTTGTTGTGTCGGTAAAGGTGAAATTCTTGGACTGCCACCAGACGAACCAATGCAAAGGCATTTGCCAAGAATGTTTTCCCTGTTGGAGGAGGAGGGGGATGTTTTTGAGGCACTACGTGTCCTCTCCACGTGTCCGTGGTTATATGCACCTTAACAGTAACCGCGTTGGTGGTAATGTGGTGGTGACTGCGGACCTAGTAGCACGGTTGTATTTTGTTGGTTTTCGGAATGTGGCCAGGATTAAGTGGGCCGTGGCGGGGGGATGGTGTGGGGGCTCTCTTGTTGTGTCGGTAAAGGTGAAATTCTTGGACTGCCACCAGACGAACCAATGCAAAGGCATTTGCCAAGAATGTTTTCCCTGTTGGAGGAGGAGGGGGATGTTTTTGAGGCACTACGTGTCCTCTCCACGTGTCCGTTCCATGTCAGCAATAGTAGCACTCAAGACAGGCCCCAGTAACAATTCTGAAGCAGCAGTATAGCGGGAGCGCAGTCTTCGTTCCATGTAAGCAATAGTAGCACTCAGGACAGGCCCCATTAACAATTCTGAAGCAGCAGTATAGCGGGAGCGCAGTCTTCGTTCCATGTAAGCAATAGTAGCACTCAGGACAGGCCCCATTAACAATTCTGAAGCAGCAGTATAGCGGGAGCGCAGTCTTCGTTCCATTTCAGTAGCCTTAGTATAGCCAAGGCACAAGTTACATTTATGTAGCTAAACTGTAGGCCAACCCCACACACCTTTCTGTACCATGAGTGCAGGCGAAGAACATAGAAATTACTAGGATTACACTGTAGGTGAGGGCCCCAAAAAATTGGTGTACCAACAGTACTAATGTACCTCAGTAAAAATTGGCCATGCCCAACCAAGATGGCAGGTGAATCGCTTTGGTTAATGTGGCTTAAGTGGTAACTAGGCCTGGAGGCAGCCCAGTGTAACGAAAAATTGGTTCAAGTTAAAGTTCCAACGCTTTTAAGCGCATTGAAACTTATAAAAATTGTTCTGAAAAATTATTTGAGTGAGCCTTGTGGCCCTAAGAAAAATTGCCCGTTCAGCGTGATTACGTGAGGTTTCAGGAGGAGGAGCAGGAGGAGGAGGAGGAGGAGGAGGAATATTAGACACAGATTGATGAAGCAGAAATGTCCCCGTTTTGGAGGGTGAGAGAGAACGTAGCTTCCATCCGCGGGTGCAGCCTACGTATTGCTTACGTATCGCTGCTGTCCGCTGGTGGAGAACAGAAGTCTGGGGAAATCCAGCCTTTGTTCATCTTGATGAGTGTTAGCCTGTCGGCACTGTCGGTTGACAAGCGGCTACGCTTATCTGTGATGATTCCCCCAGCCGCACTAAACACCCTCTCCGACAAGACGCTAGCCGCAGGACAAGCAAGCACCTCCAGGGCATACAGCGCTAGTTCAGGCCACATGTCCAGCTTCGACACCCAGTAGTTGTAGGGGGCAGAGGCGTCACCAAGGATGGTCGTGCGATCCGCTACGTACTCCCTCACCATCCTTTTACAGTGCTCCCGCCGACTCAGCCGTGACTGGGGAGCGGTGACACAGTCTTGGTGGGGAGCCATAAAGCTGGCCAGGCCCTTAAAGACTGTTGCACTGCCTGGGATGTACATGCTGCTCGATCTACGCACATCCCCTGCTACCTTGCCCTCGGTACTGCGCCTTCTGCCACTAGCGCTGTCGGCTGGGAATTTTACCATCAGCTTGTCCGCAAGGGTCCTGTGGTATAGCAACACTCTCGAACCCCTTTCCTCTTCGGGAATCAGAGTGGGCAGGTTCTCCTTATACCGTGGATCGAGCAGTGTGTACACCCAGTAATCCGTCGTGGCCAGAATGCGTGCAACGCGAGGGTCACGAGAAAGGCATCCTAACATGAAGTCAGCCATGTGTGCCAGGGTACCTGTACGCAACACATGGCTGTCTTCACTAGGAAGATCACTTTCAGGATCCTCCTCCTCCTCCTCCTCAGGCCATACACGCTGAAAGGATGACAGGCAATCAGCCGGTGTACCGTCAGCAGCGGCCCAAGCTGTCTCTTCCCCCTCCTCCTCATCCTCCTCATGCTCCTCCTCCTCCTCCTGTACGCGCTGAGAAATAGACAGGAGGGTGCCCTGACTATCCAGCGGCATACTGTCTTCCCCCGCCCCCGTTTCCGAGCGCAAAGCAGCTGCCTTTATGGTTTGCAGGGAATTTCTCAAGATGCATAGCAGAGGAATGGTGACGCTAATGATTGTAGCATCGCCGCTCACCACCTGGGTAGACTCCTCAAAATTACCAAGGACATGGCAGATGTCTGCCAACCAGGCCCACTCTTCTGAAAGGAATTGAGGAGGCTGACTCCCACTGCGCCGCCCATGTTGGAGTTGGTATTCGACTATAGCTCTACGTTGTTCATAGAGCCTGGCCAACATGTGGAGCGTAGAGTTCCACCGTGTGGGCACGTCGCACAGCAGTCGGTGCACTGGCAGCTTAAAGTGATGTTGCAGGGTGCGCAGGGTGGCAGCGTCCGTGTGGGACTTGCGGAAATGTGCGCAGAGCCGGCGTGCCTTTACGAGCAGGTCTGACAAGCGTGGGTAGCTTTTCAGAAACCGCTGAACCACCAAATTAAAGACGTGAGCCAGGCATGGCACGTGCGTGAGGCTGCCGAGCTGCAGAGCCGCCACCAGGTTACGGCCGTTGTCACACACGACCATGCCCGGTTGGAGGCTCAGCGGCGCAAGCCAGCGGTCGGTCTGCTGTGTCAGACCCTGCAGCAGTTCGTGGGCCGTGTGCCTCTTATCGCCTAAGCTGAGTAGTTTCAGCACGGCCTGCTGACGCTTGCCCACCGCTGTGCTGCCACACCGCGCGACACCGACTGCTGGCGACATGCTGCTGCTAACACATCTTGATTGCGAGACAGAGGAGGAGGAGGAGGAGGAGGAGGGTGCTTTAGTGGAGGAAGCATACACCTCCGCAGATACCACCACCGAGCTGGGGCCCGCAATTCTGGGGGTGGGTAGGACGTGAGCGGTCCCAGGCTCTGACTCTGTCCCAGCCTCCACTAAATTCACCCAATGTGCCGTCAGGGAGATGTAGTGGCCCTGCCCGCCTGTGCTTGTCCACGTGTCCGTAGTTAAGTGGACCGTGGCAGTAACCGCGTTGGTGAGGGCGCGTACAATGTTGCGGGAGACGTGGTCGTGCAGGGCTGGGACGGCACATCGGGAAAAGTAGTGGCGACTGGGAACTGAGTAGCGCGGGGCCGCCGCCTCCATGATACTTTTGAAGGACTCCGTTTCCACAACCCTATACGGCAGCATCTCAAGGCTGATGAATTTTGCTATGCGGACGGTTAACGTTTGAGCGTGCGGGTGTGTGGCGGCGTACTTGCGCTTGCGCTCCAACAGTTGCGCAAGCGACGGCTGGACGGTGCGCTGAACTACACTGCTGGATGGGGCCGAGGACAGCGGAGGTGAGGGTGTGGGTGCAGGCCAGGAGACGGTAGTGCCTGTGTCCTGAGAGGGGGGTTGCATCTCAGTGGCAGGTTGGGGCACAGGGGGAGAGGCAGGGGTGCAAACCGGAGGCGCTGAACGGCCTTCGTCCCACCTTGCGGGGTGCTTGGCCATCATATGTCTGCGCATGGTGGTGGTGGTGAGGCTGTTGGTGTTGGCTCCCCGGCTGAGCTTTGTGCGACAAAGGTTGCACACCACTGTTCGTCGGTCGTCAGGCGTCTCTGTGAAAAACTGCCAGACCTTAGAGCACCTCGGCCTCTGCAGGGTGGCATGGCGCGAGGGGGCGCTTTGGGAAACACTTGGTGGATTATTCGGTCTGGCCCTGCCTCTACCCCTGGCCACCGCACTGCCTCTTGCAACCTGCCCTGCTGATGCCCTTGACTCCCCCTCTGAAGACCTGTCCTCCTGAGTAAGCGTTGCACACCAGGTGGGGTCAGTCACCTCATCGTCCTGCTGCTCTTCCTCCGAATCCTCTGTGCGCTGCTCCCTCGGACTTACTGCCCTTACTACTACCTCACTGCAAGACAACTGTGTCTGATCGTCATCGTCCTCCTCACCCACAGAAAGTTGTTGAGACAGTTGGCGGAAGTCCCCAGCCTCTTCCCCCGGACCCCGGGAACTTTCGAATGGTTGGGCATCAGTGACGATAAACTCCTCTGGTGGGAGAGGAACCGCTGCTGCCCAATCTAAGCAGGGGCCCGAGAACAGTTCCTGGGAGTGTTCCCGCTCCTGAGCAGGTGTTATTGTAGTGGAGTGAGGAGGCTGGGAGGAAGGAGGAGCAGCAGACAGAGGATTCGGATTGGCAGCAGTGGACGGCGCAGAACTGCGGGTAGACGATAGGTTGCTCGAAGCACTTTCTGCCATCCAGGACAGGACCTGCTCACACTGCTCATTTTCTAATAACCGTCTCCCGCGTGGACCCATTAATTGGGCGATGAATGTGGGGACGCCAGAAACGTGCCTCTCTCCTAATCGCGCAGCAGTCGGCTGCGACACACCGGGATCAGGAGCTCGGGCTGTGCCCACACCCTGACTTGGCCCTCCGCGTCCTCGGCCGCGTCCACGTCCTCTAGGCCTACCCCTACCCCTCAGCATGCTGTATTACCAGTGATTTGATTTCACAGGCAGGAAATAAATTGGCGCAAGACTGCAGGCCAAATATAATTTTTGCCCTTTTTGGAAAACGAAAGGCCCCACTGCCTCTAGTGAATGAATTATCTAAGTTTAATAACTGTGCTGTGTCCCTGCTTATGTGTCACAGAACGTGAGGGTAGCAGAGTTATTATAACTCTGGCAGAGCAGGTATTTTTTTCCCAATTAAGGAAAGCAAATGGCGAAGCCAGCAGTAAAGCGTAGCTGGGTGCGTCTGATTTAGCAATGTTGTTCACGCAGCTCACACGTGTCCACAGCCCTTAGGACGGACAGAGGCTGGACAAATAGATTTGTTTTCAGTTTTTTTCCACCAAAAGGCAGCACTGCGTATATTCAATGAACATGAGAAGTTTAATAACTGTGCTGTGTCCCTGCTTATGTGTCACAGAACGTGAGGGTAGCAGAGTTATTATAACTCTGGCAGAGCAGGTATTTTTTTCCCAATTAAGGAAAGCAAATGGCGAAGCCAGCAGTAAAGCGTAGCTGGGTGCGTCTGATTTAGCAATGTTGTTCACGCAGCTCACACGTGTCCACAGCCCTTAGGACGGACAGAGGCTGGACAAATAGATTTGTTTTCAGTTTTTTTCCACCAAAAGGCAGCACTGCGTATATTCAATGAACATGAGAAGTTTAATAACTGTGCTGTGTCCCTGCTTATGTGTCACAGAACGTGAGGGTAGCAGAGTTATTATAACTCTGGCAGAGCAGGTATTTTTTTCCCAATTAAGGAAAGCAAATGGCGAAGCCAGCAGTAAAGCGTAGCTGGGTGCGTCTGATTTTTACAGGTTGCAGACGCAGCTCACACGTGTCCACCGGCGTTAGGCCGGACAGAGGCAGGACAAATTTAATTATTTTCCGTTTTTTGGCACCAAAAGGCAGCACTGCGTATATTCAATGAATAACAACTGTGTTGTCGCCCTGCCTATACAATTCTTTCCCTGCAGTATCAATGGAGGGTGCAATGGTCTGCAGAGGCGATTTTGAGAAGCAAAAAAAAATGCAGCACAGCTAACAGCAGCCTGGACAGTACTGCACACGGATAAATATGGCCCTAGAAAGGACCGTTGAGGTTCTTGAAGGCTACACTCACTCCTAACACTCTCCCTGCCTATGCAGCACTTCTGTCCTTAATGCCAGGTGCAACGGTCTGCAGAGGCGATTTTGAGAAAAAAAAAATTGCCACTGCTAACAGCAGCCAACACACAGCTATCAGTGGCCCTAATAAGGACCTTTGGGGGGTCTTGAAGCCTACACTAACTACCAATTCTTTCCCTACAGCAGCTCCGGTACAAACAGCACTGTCCCTCATCTAACTCACACCGCATCTGAGGCGAACCGCGGGAGGGGCCGACTTTTATGTTCGGGTGACACCTGATCTTCCCAGCCACTCACAGCAGGGGGGTGGTATAGGGCTTGAACGTCACAGGGGGAAGTTGTAATGCCTTCCCTGTCTTTCAATTGGCCAGAAAAGCGCGCTAACGTCTCAGGGAAGGAAGTGAAAATAACCAGAACACCGCATGGTGTTCGTTACGAATAACGAACATCCCGAACACCCTAATATTCGCACGAATATCAAGCTCGGAAGAACACGTTCGCTCATCTCTAGTAAATACTCTATCCCCAATTAAGCCCTTGATAAAGATAAATCTGCCCTCCGGGTCGGCTAAGACATTTAATGTTTGGAAAGAAACTCTCTTATGTAGAACAATCGCTGCCCCTCTGTGTCTTTTCAGAGGCGTGGTGGCGTTGAACAATTTAGTGAAAGATTTGTTTTTGGTGAGTGGGGTGTAGTTTTTCTTAAAGTGGGTTTCTTGGAGAAAGATAATATCCACGCCCTGTTTCTCTAGATAGTGTAGTATTTGGGACCTTTTTTGTGGGATATTAATCCCTTTTACATTAAAAGAGGCAAGGTATATATCAGCCATAGATAAATTGACAAGGAGTATTTTTTGAGCAAATAGTATCCACAGAGCTGTCAGCGAAATTCAAAACATAAGAATAAACAAGAAAAACATAACTATAGTAGCTGGTCTTTGTTAGACCAGGAACAGTAGACACATTATAACCTTTTGCTGTTGGACCGGATTTGGGAACGAAGTCCTATCCGGAGCCAGATTATTGAGCAGGAATTAGAGGAGTTGCGGGGACGCGAGGAGGCACAGGGGGTTCGCGACTTCCATCGTAGTCTGTAAATTCTGTAAATAAAAAGATTAAAGGAAAGCAGAGGCAGGTAAATTCAAGTAAAAAAGGAAGCAAACAGTGAGACCGAAAGGAAGATGAAACACCCCCAAACACTATCTAGCCGTGTATCTGGTGTGGCGCTCAGGTGTTGTCATTAGGGGGTCCTCTTCCCGAGGATTTGACTGAGCCCATGTCTTGAGTGCGGGATTTCTTGGCTTTGCGCTGTGTGACTGATGACCAGTTCTCGCAGGGTGGGAGGGTAGGCAGGTTCAAGAGAGCATCGGCAGTAGTCCAGTCTGGTATCTGAATGTGGTAAAGGTCCAGTTTGGATAAGACATAGGAAAGATCCTCGGGAGTTCTGATGGTCCATGTTCTGTTAGCCCCAGATATCGCCAGGCCAAAAGGAAATAACCACTTATAGACTATAGCTTTGTCTCCTAAAACTTTGGTGAGAGGTTGAAGTTGTCTTCTGAGGTCAAGAGTCAATCTGTATAGGTCTTGAATATCATAAACTCTTTGTCAGCATATTCTATCTTTTTGGCTAGTCTAGCTTTGTATAGGATCTCTTCCTTGATTTTGAAGCTTTGCAAGCAACATAGTATGTCCCTTGGCTTATCTGCATTAATGGATCTCAGTCTGAAGACAGGATGAGCCCTCTCCATGCCCAGGTCAAAGTCCTCAGGTTTATTCAGGAGCTATGTGAAGATAGCTGATAGCACTGTTGGTATTTCTTTATCCAAAACAGATTCAGGTATTCCCCTGACTCGTATGTAGTTTCCCCTTGAGCGATTTTCGAGGTCATCAATTTGTAGTTTCTGGAAATACGATTCTTTTTGTTTGTCAATGAGAATCTCCGTCACCCTCTCTGAGTGGTGCACCACTTGAGTGTAAGTGTCCTCTAGAGTTTGAACTCTTGAGTAGATTTGTTTGACGTCTTTTCTCAACTTTGAGATTTCTTCTTTAATTGTCTGAGTAAATTCTTTAAAGTGGTCTCTTATGCACTCTTTGGTGGGTAGTGCTTTAATGTAGTTTCTCAGATCCGAGTTATCTTATGTATGCACCTCTTCCTCCGACTCACTATCCAAGTCTGAGGGTAGGACTGACATGGGTATAATTTTGTCCTCTTCTGTGGTAATCTTTGTTTTGGTAATTTTTGTGCAATCAGGCGAGAGTCTTTTGATGATTTTTTCGCTTTCTGATGATCTATTTGGTGTTTTAGGATTTTTGCTTGTGTCCGTGTTGGTACTTTTAGTATTTTTTCTCATTGTATCTGTTTTCTAATGTCACTACGATGGAAGGAAGGAAGTCTTTGTTCACATTGGTGGAATCTTATCTAGCAGTTGTTTTATGGAGAAAGCCACCGTCATAGCTGAGGGGTCCTTGTTGCAGAGGAAAAGGTAGCGACTGTATTCTTCTATTTGAGGAATTACTTTATGGGTCCAAAGATTTCTATATCTGGTGGGGTAGAGTTGAAATTATTATTTATTTATTTTTATTTATTTTTTTCCTTTTAATTAATTGAAGATTTTATATGTTCTGAGTAGAGATGAGCGAGCACCAAAATGCTCGGGTGCTCGTTGCTCGAGTCGAACTTTCCACGATACTCGAGAGTTCGTTTCGAGTAATGAATCCCATTGAAGTCATGCTCCGCTAAGGTTTTCATTTGTGAAAATCTTCAAAACCTACGAAAGTGATGGAAACGACAAAGATACGGATAGGGCAGGCGAGGGGGAACATGCTGGGCTGGGCTTCATCTCAGGTTCCCAGGTCCCACTATTAAGCCACAATAGCGGCAAGAGTGAGCCCCCCCCTAACAATTTTTACAGCGGACAAACCCTCATTAGCAAGGCACAAAAACTGCCTGCGGGACACACCGCTGCCTCTTCTCCCGGGTTACATGCTGCCCAACCCCCCCCCCCCCCGCACAACCCTGCGTCCACAGCGCACACAAAAGTGTCCCTGCGCAGCCTTCAGCTGCCCTCACGCCACACGCTGGCCGCATAGCCACACCACCCTCATGTCTATTTATAGGTGCGTCTGCCATGAGGGGGAACCGGAGGCACACACTGCAGAGGGTTGGCAGGGCCAGGCAGCGACCCTCTTTAAAAGGGGCGGGGCGATAGCCCACAATGCTGTAGAGAATCGATGAGAAATTGACATTCGATCTTCATTCCAATCCTGTGCCACCTCTGTCAGGAGCTGCAAACGTGGGCATGAGTTACATAGCTATGGGGAATACATGTGCCCACACAGTATTCATTCTGCCTAGGTGTCACATAGCTCAATCGGCACCACAAGGGGAAAGCCATCTGCACTCTGCCCCCTACCCAAGTCAGTCAGTGTCTTTGTGCCAGACAGGTGAAACACCGCGATGGGAACTAAGTGGGCACCAACAGCATAGGTAGGTCCTAGGAAACCCAAGACATGAACAATAAATAAATCAGAGCAGCCAAACAAGGCAGACTTGCACCGCGCCGACGACATAGGCCTCAGGCCACAGTTTCAGCAATCGTAGGCATGAAGCGGACTTCGATGCTAGTTCATTTGCGACGGGCTCATTAAATCAGTTAGCTTTCCTTTCACCGCTCCAATGACTGGATTAGCAGGAAAAAGCTCCACAGCCCCAACCTGGCGTACTTGCACTTCCCCCGGGACATAGGCCTCAGCCCACACCCTCAGCAAACACGGGCATGAAGCGGACTTCGATGCTAGTTCATCTGCGACGGGCTCAGTAAATCAGTTACCTTTCCTTTCCCCGCTCCAATGACTGGATTAGCCAGGAAAAAGCTCCACAGCCCCAACCTGGTGCAGTTGCAGTTCCCCCCGGACATAGGCCTCGGCCAACAGCTTCAGCAATCGTAAGCAGAAAGCGGACTTTCACTGCACCCAGGACATAGGCCTCTGCACAAACCCTCAGCAATCGCGGGCCTACAGCGGACTCCAATGCTAGCGTAGCTGTGCACGTCTCATTAGTGCTGTATCGCTCCTCTTGTTTGTCCCAATGCAGTGCCCTGGATAGCTGCGGTAACATCAGATAAAATACAGGTTGGCTTCGGCCCACACTGCATGCCCGAATCAGACTGGGTTTTTTTAATTAATAGTCGCAGGCAGGTACAACTCCGCTCTGGGAAGTCTGTGTGGACCCACAGCATGGGTGGGTCCTAGGAAGCCACCGACGGTACATAAATAAATCCCATTGCAATCCCCCGGACAGCTGAGCTAACATCAGATAAAATACAGGTGGGCTTCGGCCAACACTGCATGCCCTAGTCCTACAAACAGGCCTAGCTGTACAATAGTGATGGACTACAACTCCCATCAGACAACCTGTAAAATGCACACGGTCACAGGTAGCCCTAAGAAGGACCGTTGGGGTTCTTGTACACAGGATCCTACACTAAAACTTTCCCTATAGCGGCACCAGCACTGTCCCTGATCTCTCCCAGTGTGTGACTGTGGCGAGCCGCGGGCGGCCCCACTTTAAATACTCGGGTTTCACTTGATCTCGCCAGCCACTTACTGCAGGGGGGTGGGATAGGGCTGAAACGTCACACGAGGAAGTTGTAATGCCTTCCCTGCATTTCTATTGGCCAGAAAATGGCGCAAAACTTTCAGGGAAGGAAATGGAATTGACTCGAACATCGCGTGGTGCTCGCCTCGAGTAGCGAGCATCTCGAGTACCCTAATACTCGACCGAGCATCAAGCTCGGATGAGTACGCTCGCTCATCTCTAGTTCTGAGAGATGAGTAAATATAGATTTGGAGTTTGGCCACTAGATGGTGCTGTGGTTCATTTAGCTGCATGCAGGTATACTCCAATGGAGCCAAATGTGGTGTGGGTGTCTTGTGAGGACAATCCTAGTCCCTCTGGTGGGCTTTAGCTCTGATTCCCACTTCAGTAGAGCTGAGGTGGGGGTCCCATGCCAACTTCCACACCTGAGTTTCAAAGCAGGTGTGTTAGGAGCTGGTTGCAAGTTCCCCCTGCTTCTTCACCAACACTACCTGCAGGCAGTGTTATATGTTGTGGCAGGGGATGCAGCTGAAGCAGGGGCGTAACTATAGAGGGTGCAGGGGATGCGGTTGCACCCTGGCCCAGGAGCCTTAGGGGGCCCATAAGGCCTCTCTTCTCCATATACGGAGCCCAATACTATGAAGAAAGCATTATAGTTGGGGGCCCTGTTACAGGTTTTGCATTGGGGCCCAGAAGCTTCAAGTTATGCCTCTGTGCAGCATGGTTTAGGTATGGGTACGGGTACAGATACAGATAGAGGGGGGGCCCCAGCTCACCTTTTGCATCAGGGCCCCTGAGCCTTTAGTTACGCCCCTTTGGGGATGCAGGGATTCTATCACAGCCAGCCATGGCAGAGAATCGCGGAGCTTCTCCCATGGATTTCAATCGGGCCAGCCCTATTGAAAACAATGGGCGGAGAGGCGGGAGCACACAGAAAAATAGAACATGCCACGATTTGCCTCTCGCATTGCATCGCATTGCGGTGCCATGAAGGAAAAAATTAGCGCAGGAGTATGACACTATTCAAAAGAATGGGGTTCATATCTGTGTAAGATTTGTGTGTCTCGCAACGCACAAATCTTGCATGATTTTAACGCCATGTGAAGCCGGCCTTGCTGTGCATAAATTTGGCCAATTTAAACATGAAGGTACATAAATGGGGAATTGGAGAAAGTGATTATGCTTTGGCCAGTAATTTATAGAATGGCTACATGAACTGTAAACCGAGGGACATCCATGAAAAATACAAAAAAACTGAATAAATAAGATCTTGCCAATATTCTATTTCTCAAGCTCCTTCGCAGTGAGATTACTTTTCTTGTGTAATTTGTGAAATGAGGCAAACTCTATTGCACATTTGTTGGTTTAGCTACTTATGATTATGGTATTGTTATACTCCCAGGATATTCGGTGCAACTGATTGAGTCATATTGTGTCATCTATCTGGACAGTAATAGTTTCAGTAAGTGTAACCATTCTGTTTCCTCATGAATACACTTCTGCAAATGGTGAACCAACACAAACAGTACTTGTTAGAGGCCGCAGTGCATTTGTTCCAGTCATCATTGCAGGACCCTGTTAGTGGTGGACTGACAGATCTGGGCTCTAAAGCATTAAAGGCCATGGCTCCTTACAACACGTAGGCTGCTATCATATACAGCACTAGACCTAGGTTAATATAATAAACAGAGCTTATCAATTAAAGGGGAAATCCATATGCCCTAATAGTATATATGGACAATGGTTGTATAAGACAACTCCTTAAAAATTTTAAAGTGTGCCCTAACGGACCAAGGAACCAATTAGCTCATGGCCCTCATAAACTATGGAGACCATTGGGGGGCAAAATTTGTTTTCACTTAAATGCATATATTTTGGGCTGACAATCATGTTGCATTAGGGTTTAATTTAAAAATTGCATTGTTTATCTTCTGCAACTTGTATGTATCACTGTATATAGAAATTGCAGTCCAAATCCCCTTTTACATGGGATGAATACTAAAGTGTTCAACAATGATCCCAGCAATGATTGGTCCTGTGCTTTTACACAGGATTATCATCGCTCCTGTGAATGGAGGCGGAGCCGGGCAGAGATCCTTGTGGCCCACCTTTATTTACAGTAAACAGGCAGTTGTTCATAGATGCATGACTGCCTGTTTAAACTGAGCAATGCAGCGGCAGACCAACAATGATTTTATAGTCTACAGGAAAGAACCGATCATCGATAAGATTAGTCTTTTACTAGATACATTCACATGGCACAGTTATCGTGCAAACTGCTCAATCTAACGAGTGATATGCACACTAGAATCCTAGACAAGAAATTGTATTTCCTAACTCTGTCATATGCTTCGAAGCCCAGTTTCTTAGATATTGTAGGAAAGTAGCCCCCAAACCCGACACCTTAGGGTCAGGTGGTGGATTAAACTCCTCCATCATCAAGGGAAAGAAGGGATCAACCTTATGTCTGGCCACCTATTCTAGGTCTTTATAACAACAGTCATAATCTCCTGCTAACTGTAGGCAAGCTCCCCATGGGTTGTTCCTCAGGATCTGGCATTTTATTAGTGATACTAATAATATCTTGGGGTTTTGTTGACCACAATGGTGACAAACCCAATAGGAGCCACTAGTGGGGTATAGGGCGGGGGTGCATTTTTAGATATTGTCTTTCTCATTTTGTACTTACTGATACCATCATTTTCAATTCTTTCTTCTATCTTTCCTTTAGCAACCAGACGGGCACATCTGTCCCAGCCTTCAGCTGCCTTCAGGAGTTTAGCATCTTTATAACTGCCTTTATATTCTATCATTGCATTTGACCACAGACAGTTACTAAGGGTCCCAAGTCTGGTGTCTTGTTTCATGATAGACATCAAAGCCTTGCTTCTTTAGCTATCTCTTCACCTTCCCTAATCCTTACTATGTTTTTGGTCATTATCCATTCTGACTCATCCGAGGTGGCTTTCCACCATCCGTTACCCATGTTTCCTTGGTAATCTATACAGGTTTTTAATAACCTTTTTCCTCCTTTGTAGAGGCGAGGGTAACCCCGTCTGGCAAGAGGTTTTATCACAAGTCAGACACATGTCCTATAGACAACATACAGTACAGGTGTCCCCGTTGCGTGACCCTAAAATCTCAGGATTCACAGTGCAGGACCCACCTAAATCATATATAGGTGTTCCCGCTGCGTGACCCTTAAAACTCAGGTTTCACAGGCCAGGACCCACCTAAACCATTGGTCCCTCGTCAGGGATCCGGAACATGTTACCAGTAGATTAGGGAACTTTAGATCATAGAATATTCACACTAGGACAATTATCCAACCTATTGATACTATTATGGCCTTCAAACACACTGGGTTACACATTCATTCAAACCTAGACAACGAGACAGCTTATTTGTCAGGGTTCTTTGTAAACCACTCAATGTAAGTGAGCGCACCTACCCAACTTTGAGCAGACAGAAGCACCGAGACACAATGAGGGATAATAATGGTTTCTTAGTAGCCGGCTTTGTCCTGATTATGAGTCTGCGCTGTCTGTCCATTCAAGAGTAAGTTGGATCAGAGGTTCTGGTCACTCGGGCCCTGTTCCAGGCGCCAAGCTGTTATCGGACCACACCAATACCGATCTGATTACCTTGGTGTCGGGTGCCAAAGTGGTAGATATGGAAACCCATGATGAGAAGATTGCTAGCGGTATCTATGAATAACGCAAAGCACTTTCGTGTTATAGCAAGATGCTCTTCTCATGAGAACCCACAGAGAATTCTGTTTAATTGAAGACATTGCCAGTTTTTATACAGAAATAAAGAAGGCGTTATCATACAAAGGTTACTATTACAAAGGTTACAAAGATTACTGATCATAAGTCTTATTGACATCTACAAAACAGTCTCAAACCTCTTAAGGTTCATCTAGACAAGTAAATATCTGCAGTCAGGGTGTTGTATTCTCATTATACTCTATTTCTGTTGACTAACTAGGTCTTTATATTAACATAATTTAGTATTGCTATTTTTCCTATTGACTTCTCTTTTGATCCTTGATTCTGGCACTACAAAGCATAGCTTTAGTCCTCTATATAAGGCCCAATAGTCCAATCCGATAAGAAATACATACACTTATTGCATTCTGAAACGTAACAGTTTATGTGCTTTGACACTATTTAGTTGCACCTCCAAGTAGTATAGTATAATCCTACTTGTAAATACTGCTGTCTTCCTGTGCCAGGATGAGCTGTACTTGGACACCAGATGATAGTAGTTCTATTTTATAATGACTGTACCCATTGTGCACTGTGCAGGACCCCTAAGAAGCTTCTGTTCTCATTGCCCTGTGTTCATGAGGCCTTAGGCTAAACACCAGTGAAATTAGTTGTCTTCATTTTACTGATGTTTTGCTTCAGATGTGACTACTGTATGCTCCAATGATAATGATATGGCAATGTAATGTAGTTGCATGCAAATGTGAGACATCTAATATAACTTCTTTGAGCCTGGCATGGTAGGCGTTCCCTACTTAAAGCCCCACTGTTTAAAGGTGCTATTCATACAGCTGTTATTTTAGCAATGATTCCACATTGAAATCCACTTCTGTATCCTCATCCTTTTTGCATCTCATTGAGTTCAATGTGCATCTGTGCTTTAGTTCATAAGGTGTACATTTTTCCACGCCTGGATTTGAAATCTGCACTGCAGAAAAAAAAGACATGCCCATTCTTGATGTGGATTCCTTGTGGAATATTTGTTGGGAAAGCAACATGCTCATTAGCCCTATTAAATAGGACCAATCCATATGTAGTTAAGTGACAAAAATCCAAGACTCAACCTCGGATTAAGATTAATTTATTAATTACATACTGTATGAACGAGGCCTTATAGTATGTGGGTGTCATAAAAGGTGGGTATCCTGCTCAGGCCCCCTCTCTATTAGACAGATTTGAAAAGTGCTGTATAAAAGCAGATCTCATTCTGGCAGACATGAGCCATCCTTGTAGGACAAAGACAGCAATTCATTTGAATAACTGCTATATAGTACTACATTTCTCCATAGGATAAATTGAAAATATATAATCTCTGCTACATTTGCGTCTCACACACCATACCCAGCTCTGCTACATGCATGTCATACACACGCACAGCTCTGCTATATGTGCATGTCCCACATAGCACACAGCTCTGCTACATGCACACATCCCACACACCCTACACAGCTCTGCTATATGCACGTGTCACACACACCGTACACAGCTGTGCTACATATGCGTGTCACACACACACAGCTCTGTTACATGCGTATCACACACACACAGCTCTGTTACATGCATGTGTCACACACACACCACACACAGTTCTGCTACATGTGCACGTCTCACACACCCCACAGCTCTGGTACATGCGCATCAAACAAACCGCACAAAGCTCTGCTGCATGTGCATTGCACACAGCTCTTCTACATATGCATGTCACACACACCACACACAGCTCTGCTACATGAACGTGTCACACACACCACACAGCTCTGCTACATATGCATGTCACACACATACAACTCTGCTATAATAATAATAATAATAATCTTTATTTGTATAGCGCCAACATATTCCGCAGCGCTTAGTCACACACAGCACACAGCTCTACTACATACGTGTGTCACACACACCACACACAGTCACACACAGCACACAGCTCTACTACATACATGTGTCACACACACCACACACAGCTCTGCTACATGCACATGTCACACACACAACACACAGCTCTGCTACATGTGTGTGCCACACACACCACACAAAGCTCTGCTACATAATGGCGCACACATCACACACACATAGCTCTGCTACATGCGCATGTCATACACACACAGCTCTGCTACATGCGTGTGTCGTACACACCATACACAGCTAATGTATATTAGGATGGTGCAACCTGTATGAAAGCCGATAAAGCAGCTGCAGCCCCTCCTGACAGAACGGACAAGCCAACCTCTGAAACTTCAGAATTATGCAAGGAAAAAAGGAGGTAATAAGGCGCTGCTGCCCAGGAAAATCCAGTCCAGGAATGCAGAAGAAAACTTTGTTGGAGTTACAGGTTTCTGCACTGGATCGGCACTTTCTTCAGACCACTTACCAAGCAGGTGAATGACAATACATGTAAAGTTCCCAAAGTACGCAAGGTTTACTGGGCATATGACATCATTAAGCCCAAACTGCTATATCAGTTCATACAACAAGAATAAAAGTAAAGACAAGTGCAATTACAAGAATAAAAAAGGGATTGGAATCAGATAAGAATTTCAGAGACTAGACAAAGACATAATGGTTTCATGCAAAAACGATACATATAAAAATATGAATTAATTAATACTGAAACTAATATAAGAAAAGTCGATATTAAAAAATAACATAAAAAATCAGCATATATAATAAAACAAAAATATGTATGTTAATAAGCAGTATTCTGCACGATAAACAATACTTCATATAATAATTAAAGATTTTTATAATCAGAGATGTATTTAATACAATAAAAAGAAAACTTGTGTTAGCCAGTAGAGCAAAATGTGATTGTTCTGAGTAAGAGAAACGAAGTAATCTTCTATCTTTTAATGCCTAACAAAAAAACCATGATGTTATAGCAAGCTTTCAAACCAACTTAGGGTTCTTCTTCAAGCTTAATGGAACACGCACACTAATTAATTTGCACTTAAAACAATACCAGAGCAGGATAAGTAGAGCAGTAGATACTTAATTGGTCCACTGGTAAGGATGTGAAAGTTCTTTGGTCTCTAAATTATTGTTAGGGGGTCACCAGGACTGTGTGTTATCCCTGCTATAGATTTCTCATATTCTCCAATGATGCATGAATCCACTTGCAATGCTCATTCCTGTGTTGAGAGTCAAAGATGGTTATAAACTTGTATTCCAAAATTCTTTGAGTAGCTTTCATAGAGTCATAGAACGGTCGAGTTGGAAGGAACCTCCAGGGTCATCGGGTCCAACCCCCTGTTCAGTGCGGGATTCACTAAATCATCCCAGACAGATATTTGTCCAGCCTTTGTTTGAACACTTCCATTGAAGGAAAACTCACCACCTCCTGTGATGTTCTATATTGTGTCTGGGGCTAGAAAAATGCTCAGCAACAGGTAATTCAGTCGTTCTTTCTTTAATTGTGTGGCGGTGAGACCTCATCCTCACTTTAAGCTTTTGTTCTGTTTCTCCGACATTCACTGCACAGTATCAGGTACACAACATTGGATGTGGAAGATGTGAATGTCCCAGAGATCTTATAGTCCTGTTGTGTGTTGGGGATTTGTATCCTGTCCACGGTCCATACATTTGGGCAGGTCTTGCAGCTCCTTACATTACAGGGATAGGTTGCTTTTTGTGTGTCAGAGGGCAATGCACTCCTGATTAAAATGTTCCTCAAATTTGGAGGTTGCTTTTTACATAGCAGGGTAGGATCCAGAAATAGGATTTTCAAATGGTCATCCTTGTGTAGGGTATGATAGAGTTTCTTTGCGGTTTTCCTTAATACCTCTAGCTGTGAATTGTAGGTCACTAGTGGGTGCATAATCTTTTTCTTCCTTCTCTGTGTATTGGAGTAGTTGATTTCTGGGCTGACCTACAATCTAGATGTTTTCAATTATTTTCTACTTTTGGTCTACAGGGTTGGACATATCAATCAGCAAATTAAGACCAAGCTCTACAGAAACCTGGGGAGAAATAATACATAGTCTATGTAAAATATTATACAAAATGTAGAGTAATATTAGTCCTGATGATCTTTGAGACTCAACAAGTTCTCACCACTTTTATTTCCTGAAGGTGGTAACCAGGGTGTGGTATTGTGCATCATCCTTGAACATTAATTGCTGCATTAGAAATATAAAAATATGTTATTATTATAGTTTCTCAATTATACAGAGAAGAATCAAACTCAAATAATCAAATGATATCACTGATCTTGGAAAATGAACAAGGGCAATTGGAGTAACAAAGCCAGTTCCATACCTTAACCCCTGTTACCATCTACCTTCCTGTCGCCTGTTTCAACAGGGAGTCATTAATCTATGAACAACTGCATATTTACTGTGAATGGAGGTGGCTGGCCAGAAGAAATCTCTGGCGTGCTCTACATCCACTCAGTGGGAAATAATGGCTCCCGGTGAAAGAGTCTGCCAGTCATCCTGTGTAAAAGTACTATTAAAGGGGTTGTCCCGCGCCGAAACGGGTTGTTTTTTTTTCAACCCCCCCCCCCCCCCCCGTTCGGCGCGAGACAACCCCGATGCAGGGGTTAAAAAAGAACACCGGACAGCGCTTACCTGAATCCCCGCGCTCCGGTGACTTCTTACTTACCTGCTGAAGATGGCCGCCGGCATCTTCTCCCTCGGTGGACCGCAGGGCTTCTGTGCGGTCCATTGCCGATTCCAGCCTCCTGATTGGCTGGAATCGGCACGTGACGGGGCGGAGCTACACGGAGCCCCATTGCGAAAAGGAGAAGACCCGGACTGCGCAAGCGCGTCTAATTTGGCCATTAGACGGCGAAAATTAGACGGCAACCATGGAGACGAGGACGCCAGCAACGGAACAGGTAAGTGAATAACTTTTGATAACTTCTGTATGGCTCATAATTAATGCACAATGTACATTACAAAGTGCATTAATATGGCTATACAGAAGTGTGTAGACCCACTTGCTTTCGCGGGACAACCCCTTTAACTCCTTTACAACACATTTACATACCGTGGGTTCAGAGTTTATATGGAGTGGAATCAGAAGCAGATTCCGCTCCAGTAAAATGCAGGTGCCACTGTAAATGCTACTGTCAATTCTGACAGCGGCATTTAAATCTCCCAATCAGTTTTGTGGGATCCCAAATGGGCCCCACACAATGAGATTGTGAGGTGCCATTCGGCTACCATGGCAAACTGGGACCTCATGTAGAACCTCAGCGCTGCAATGAAGGAGATGGTGTGAAGGGAATAATTGCCAAATTAAAAAGACGGGTCCTTTTACCCTCAAAATAAACAGCCTTATTCCAAATTATTTGTATCATGTGCACCATAAGGGCTTCTGCACACTTGCGTTTTTCTTGTGCGTTTTTTTCACGCGATATCGCTGTGTTTTTTTATGCGATTGTCAATGGGACTTTCTAATGTTAAAAACACATCGCACAAAAATTGCAACGCACGAATTTGCAATGCGTTTTTAACATTAGAAAGTCCCATTGACAATCGCATGAAAAAAAAACGCAGTGATATCGCGTGAAAAAAACACGCAAGAAAAACGCAAGTGTGCAGAAGCCCTAACTGGTTTTCTAGCCCTTTTTCAAAAGACTGCCCTCTAGGGCTATATAACAATTAAAGGTCCCGTAATTACGAGAATGCTTTGGTAAAAAGAAGTACAGATATGTCTCAACTTGCATAATATTACTAATATTATGATTTAAAATTAAAAGGATGTGAGATTAGCGCTCCAATAAGGGGTGGAGGAAATGGCAGAATGTGGAGGAAAAGAGAGGAGTAAGGTAGAACTCACCCCAGACGTATCCGGACCCTAAGAAGAGGTCACGGTTCGTCTAATGATCCTGAATAGCAGATAAGGTCAAATGTTGCTCCAAATTACTGGCCCAGAGGACATCCCAAGGACAAGGAGAGCATCACAAGGTGGCTCTAGGCAAAAAATTACCAGAGGCAGCAAACAGCAATATAACAAACAGAAAAAAACCTTGGTGCTCCAGTATATTTGGGCAGATAGATAATAGGTGGAAGGCTGACTTACTTCGTAGGGGTGTCAGTGATGTTGACACCCCTAAAATCCTGGTCGGCGTGTAGAGAGTAAATTCTTGGGTTCTCAGAAGGCAATGTTTATTGGAACATGTATACAACACGTTTCGGCTATGCAATAGCCTTTATCAAGCATAAAATGACAAGTACAATAAGCATATTTATATATATATATGACAATAAGAAAGAGAGTACCTTAAGGTGTGGGATCTGCATCTGTGTCAGAGCAAGCAGGGTTGTGAAGGTCCACCCCTTCCGGGTTACAGATTCAATCATGTGGAATGGGTCAGGGAGGGGGGGGGGGGGAAGAAAGGAGGACATATGGTTTACAAAATGATAATAAATCTGTATCAGCAATATCCATGCCACCAGGTCCTACACTTGCTTCCGTTTTACACCATGATCACATCATAGCTTCATTATACAACACAGCGTTCCCCTGCTATTCAACAGGTGGAACACCCATATAACACCCCTGAGCAAACATTTATTATCATTTTGTAAACCATATGTCCTCCTTTCTTTCTCCCCCCCACTCCTCCCTGACCCATTCCACATGATTGAATCTGTAACCCGGAAGGGGTGGACCTTCACAACCCTGCTTGCTCTGACACAGATGCAGATCCCACACCTTAAGGTACTCTCTTTCTTATTGTCATATATATAAATATGCTTATTGTACTTGTCATTTTATGCTTGATAAAGGCTATTGCATAGCCGAAACGCGTTGTATACATGTTCCAATAAACATTGCCTTCTGAGAACCCAAGAATTTACTCTCTACACACCTACCAGGATTTTAGGGGTGTCAACATCACTGACACCCCTACGAAGTAAGTCAGCCTTCCACCTATTATCTATCTGCCCAAATATACTGGAGCACCAAGGTTTTTTTCTGTTTGTTATAATGATTTAAAATTAGGAAGTGCTAATCCTCTCGAAATCAAAATAAAGTTTCAATGATTTTAATTTAATTTTTTGTCTTTTTCCCCACTTTATGATATCTCTTATTATGGAATCAAAAGTGGAAAAATTGAAATAGGGATAAGTGAGTTGTGAAAGTATAAAGAAATTGAGGAACGGATGCCATTTTTATTAAAGGGGTTATCCAGTCATTATATGATTTTGTAATGACAGGTACACATAGGTTAAAATAACAAAATCAGTGGTACTTACCTGTCCTCAGCCGTGGTCATCCAACATTGCAGGACCACCGTTTTCCCGGTGTTTGTTGTGGAATGGAAACCACCTAACGACTGCAGTCAGTCAGGGGCCACAGCGACCAGATGCTGCTCTCCTGGCATATCTGCTCACAGCATCTTATTGGCTGCTTGGCTGCAGCGGTCAGGTGGTTTCCGTTCCGCAACGAATACTGGGACAACAGCGGGGCAGCAACGCTGGATCGCCGGGGTTGAGAACAGGGGAGTATCGCAGGTTTTGTAATTTTAACGTGTACCTATGTTTGAAAAATTAGATAGTAACCAGTCAAAAGTTGCTCTTACAAGATATAGGTAGTTGTCTCCTTAGTTTCACTTTGTCCCTAAATTTCTTAATAAGTGGAATAATATTCAGTCTTGCATATTTTGACAAAATCACTTTAATGTGCTTTAAGGTCAAACCATCTTTTGCCAGAAGTTTATCTATATACTTGTCTGCTGGAAAAATAACAGATTTTTTTCAGTTTAATTTTTATACTAAAATATGTACCAAATAATTATTTTTTTTCTTTACCAAGAAAGTAGTCAGCTTAACTTTAAAGTAGCAGAATATCCCCAGCATATACTGTAACTGTTTAGTTCTTGATTTTCTTGTATATTTATAACTGTATTTTTATGTTCAAACACTGCAAATCTGAAGCCCTCTATTTGAGCGATTACAAATAGCTAAAGCCACAGACTTCATCATCAAAGGAAATTACAATGGAGACTGTGGCAGCCTTGCCTAATGCCACTTTGTAAGCTGAAAATACAAGAGGTATAGCTGTTGAATAAACTTAGTAACATGCTTTCAACATAATAGTATTGTGCAAGAAATAAACCAAGAACCACAAAGAGACCATTTTATAAAGGAGGGATATGCTATAGTAAAAATTATGCGGTAAAACTGCACCAAAATTCACACATTATTTTGTTGCGAATTTAAAAACACAGCATATTTGTCAGAACTCAAACCCAGGAGCTCCTGTGTTCCAGGTGGCAGCTCTATCTGTTGAGCTATCCAGTCTGTTGGAAAATTCCTTATTCCTGCTCCTGTTTCTTTGATTAGTTCTACTCTGCTTTCTGATTAGATACCCTATATAACCTAGCCTAGCACCTCCCATCCTTGCATGATTATTGAGCTCCCAACCAGTAGTCAAGCTCTACCACCTGCCTGCTACTCCACACTATGAACTGATATCTACCTGTTAGATCTCTGGCCTTCCTCTGACTCTGCTACCTAGCTGCTCCTTTGTGCTGCAACTGATACCTACCTGCTACTGACTTCTGGCCCTCCTCTGGCTACGCTACCTGCCTGCTACTTTGTACTTCATATAAAGCCTACCATTACTGACCTCTGGCTTTACTGACCACGCTATCCGTCTACCTGTGTTACAACAAGAGGCTCTGAACCCAAAACAAATCATTACAATATTGCAGATTTGAAAATCCGCAATGTGACTCAAATCCACAGAAGTTTTTTTGCGCTGCTAATGAAAATAGTTAGTTAAAACCCCACTCACTAACATTGTACTGTTCTTAGATGCGGAATTTCGGTGCGCATTCCACAACTGGTACACAGTGTGTGAAACCTGCCATATAGTTCCACTGGATGCTGTGAAAATCTTTGACCACATCGAGTGAGACCACAGCCTGTTTCATTTGTAGTATTTTATACTTTAATTAGAAATTAACTGTGAAATTGGTTGATATAAAGCTGTATTTGCGGGATCTTTTTTCGGTTTGAAAGCGCATCTAGCTTTTCAGACAACATATGCTCATTTAATAGCCTATGTGTGTCTCATCAATTTAGACGTACACTTTCATAATTTTATTTTCTTTTATAACTTAAAGGGGTTCTAACATGAAAAAAAAAAAAATTTACTTACCTTGCCTGGCCAGGCGATCATTAGTGATGTCTCCTCCATCTTGTATCTTCCTTTGCAGATTCTGGAAGCAGAGCTGGAGCAGTCAAAATGGCCTCTTCGGGCTCTGCTCCATCAGTCATCCACTCCCCAGGTCACTGGACGGGCCGCACGTCACAAGCAGTGCTTGCTGTGGGCGGCCCGTCCGTCCTGGCTGAACTCTCTGTTCTGCGTGTGCACAGTGGAGAGGCGGCCCGTCCTGACTCCTGTCAGAGGGCACCTGTCTTCTGCGCATGCGCGGATTCCCGGAGGGGGGCGACTCGTCGGAGGAAGAAGAGCCTGCTGGGAGATGACCTCCGGAGGACAACAGCAACAGAAGACAAGGTAAGTATTAGGTTTTTATGCTTTAGCAGCCAAAAATCGGGGGTTCCCTGTGTCCATTAGGCAAACCAGGGAACAATGGCTGCTAAAGCATAAAAACCTTATTTGTGTCAGAACCCCTTTAAAATCAAGGCTGGAGTGCAGCCCCTCTGCAAACCACTGCTTGTTGTCAGGTATTTTGTTTCCATAGCAAATGGCACATTTATTTATTATCTAGGAGGAGGAGCTGTCTTCACAAGATCTGCTTTCCTGCACTCACTTCTCCCAGATCTGCAGTCAGTGTATGCAATGTATAGAATTTAGAGTGTCAGTATTCTAACTTGGAAACTCTTGTATCCCAAGAGATAGCCCTGGCAAATAAGATATTGATTTTAGCTAGGCAGCTCTTGCTAACTCATTGCCCTAGTCCTTAGCATTTTAGAATCCTTTCTTTGTTTTGGTTTGCCCGGCCCTTCCACTTACTCCTTACAACATTATTGTATTTAGCTTTAGTTTAGTTCTTAACTTCTTTTGCTGCATTTCAAATGGACAAATCTTATACTGCAGATATCTTTGTACTGAACTCTGCTTGTGCTGATTGGTGACAGCATGTGGACTATGTATCTCGATTCCAGAATGTTACATAGAGTAGAACTGGAGCATTTCAATAAATGGGTTGTGTGGTTTAGGGTTGGGCTTGAGTTAAAATACAAAAATAAAGCAGACTCACCCGTATTCA